>NC_138575.1:11677499-12354830 GCF_964289735.1 Phaethon aethereus
TCCCAGAGCTGTTTAATACCAGTAAATGTTCTCACGTATTTGAAAAAGAGCAGTATTTCTTATGGATAGAATCCAAAATAACATGATTCTTGAAATTTTAAAAGCATTTTGCTGTATTTATTCTTCTAACTCAGTTGGTAATATTATACTTTGTGTCCAAAATAGATTTCAGGTTGATTTTGGCAGGTGTTTATTGTTGTTCAAAATCAGTAGAACTAGAGCAGTATGAGAAGGAGCTGTGGCTGAGGAACCACCCCAGAAAGTAGCTGAAATGTCATTTCTTTTGAACAGATTGGAAATTTGTCTCCTTTCTTCAGCATCATTCTTTGAATCCCAGATGTCTTTTTCTGTTTCTAAAACAGTGTTATACGCTGCTGTTTATTCTATATGTTTTCAATCCAACTACTCATGCTTCTTACGTCATCTCCCACATATCCATTTTATTCCGGAAAACTTCTGCCAGCTAAGATCTTATTTTACTTCAGTGTCTTTCAATCTTCAAAATAAATGAGATTTTCTTCCCAGATTCTGTAGTATTTCAGTTTTAGATCTACAACTTTCAAACCTTGATTCAATATTTTCTTGATTTTGGTTCAAGGATAAAATTATTTTTTCAGCGCATTCTTAACTTTAAATGTGAGATTCCTTTAGTTCCAAGGATTTTTTTGTTGCTTTGATAAAATAAATTTCAACTAGGGACTTCAGCACCAAAATAATTTTGGTACCGGAGGAAGAGTTAATACTGTTGCTTTTAATCTGCTTACCTGTTTTTGTACTTTACTGCTACTGAGCTTAACACAGATTTCACCAAAAAGAACATTGGCAATAATAATGTGAAGATGTTTGATCTTTTAAGCTCCCAAATATTTCAAAAAAGATGTTAATGGAAGATAGCCTCTGGCTATTCCCACCACAAAACACTCCCTAGCTAGAACCTTTGATGAACATTCAGCTTTGAGCCTGGAAATGATATAACACAGCTATGCTGACTCTAGATTACCCGGAAATTTCTCCATTGTGAAAGAACCTTAGTTGTCATGCTGGGTCATGCAACTCAAGGACCTGCTATATTCATTATCAATGCTTGAAATGTCTCTTTCCATATAAACATCATCACTGATGATGATTATATGGGAAAAAAAAAGTCCATATATTTTTATATGGAATTTTAAATTTTTTTTTCAGTCTCAGCAATTCTGGCAGATTTTAACTAGACTACTGCTAAAAAATTCTTTAATTTCTGCATTTAACATGTTCTTTACAAGCCACATTCTGAAAGCGATTTTTCCATAAAACATGTTAAGAGAATATTATTATTTCATTTTAAGATAAATAAATACAAAGAAATCATAGGTTGTCATTCTCAAATATCTGGGACAGTTAAAATTGCTACCGTCATAGATGTATTTCAATGAGATCTTGCCCATTTTCCTTTCTTAAAAAATTAGCAAAACAGAAAACAAACAAACAAACAAACAGACAAACAAAACCACAACTCAAAATACCCAGAGAAGGAAGATCATGCTTCTTGAGCCTATTTGACAGTCTTGAGAAGCGCAAAGTCTATCTTATGCCTCTAGAACAGAGAGACACTGGAAATTTCTTTATTGCCTTCTACACGCTAATCATATTTCTGAATAACATGAATGTAAACCAGGTTTTTCTATGCGAGCAGGCAAGTTAGCATTGAACTTCAAAATTTATTCAGTAGAGCAACAGTGTGATACAAGTGTGTGTACAAAGAATACAAATTTCATAAAATATGATCTTTCATAAATACTGTATTGCCTGTGTTGTAGACAGTAAAGCTGAAATGACAACCAACAGAAGACTGTGTGTTAATATAAGCATAAAGCAGATCCTGTAGCATGCTACATGGCAGCTAAAGATAAAAAAGGAAGCTAGTATTATTGAACCTGCTCTTGTGTTTCATTGTGCCTGTTCGGCTAGCTTCTTGAGAGAAATAAGTCTAGTCACATAAATTTCAAGTAGCTAGTATCTACTTAGGTGGAGTCCAATGGAACTGAGGATCTGGAAATCACCCCTGCCAAGATGAGAGTCAGAATACATGCCTTTTGCATAACCCCTCACTTCACAGCTGCTTTTCAAAACATGGCTTGCTGCGCTGAGAGCCAGGGGTACTGGTTCTGTTTGAAAGTGATCTGGCCTCACTTATTAGGTACAAAGCCAACCTTCTGCAGCAGCCAATGTAGATTTGGCTTGCAGAATTTTTCTAGGGTGCAAAAAAAAAGTATGCTATGCAAACCCTTACCATAGGCTCTTTCTGTTTTATTTGCACGGTACAAAAGGTCTTTGCAATTTGGTAAATGAAATATTTTATGCACAGCTTCATCTAACTCTTCCACTGCCGGGGATGCAGAATATTTATCCAGGCAGCCAGAATGTTTGTGTAATCATGTTAAATGAATGAATACCTTACATTAAGTAGAACCGGATCCAGTGGACCAGAGCCATAGTGTGCCAGAGGTCCAAGGGTACAAGAGAGTCTCTAAGTTACAGAATACAGTCTAAGATAATAAAAAGGCTACTGACACATGGTAGAACACAGGGACACACTATAACAACATTGTTCAGCATGGTAGTCAGCAGGCAAATTTTGTATAGCAATTTTTAGCTAAAGGAGAGGTATGATAAATAGTGCGAATGGGATGAGCCTCGTGTAGTTGTTCAGAGTAAAAACACTTTCATCTACCCTGAAGAGAGTAAGCAAAGGACCATTACTTAATTTACAATAGGTATCTGGAAATTAGTTCTTCATTCATGTTTTGTTCTTGAATTTGTGTTCTGAGAGGGGTAAAATAATTCCAGTGAAAGCCTGCATTTGAAGAGTACAAATCAGTACAACACCAACTTTTACCATCAATCTCTTAACTGACTTTTACCTGATACTCTGCCACTTTTAAATCACATATGGCCTTTGTTGGACAACGATATTTAACTATGCTTGGGTGTTTAACTTTATTAATTTTTTCCTCTTGGAGTTAATGAAATTCAGTGTATTTTTTTCTTATTAATTTCATTGAAATCAATTAATGTTTTGCTAGGTTTTGCCTAAGTACTATAGATAGTCAGATAGATAGTGCAATGCATATTTATATGTAAATAAAATCAGACCTTTCAAAAAATTAAGCAGACTTGATTGGAACTAATTTGTCCTATTTTTTTTATGGACTAGGCATGTCAATATTGATTCCTGAAACATATACTGCTTCCGTAGCTGTCTATACAGTTCTTTCAAAAGATACATATTCTGAAGGAACTGTTGAAATATATTATAAAACATGCTGAAAAAAATGTCCTACATAATCAACAGAGCTGCACATTTTGTCCTGATTTCTCATTGAGAATGACTGGATGGAGACCCCCATGGGAAAATTGCTAAACTGATGAGATGTCGACCTTCTCCAGAAAAGACTTCTGGACTTCAAGGCTTCTGTGCAGCACACATTATGAAGCCTAGGCATGCCTTTTCTCCACCATTTTCCCTGAGAAAAGCCAAAGGTAAACAGAAGTCCATCTAAATCCTTGTGGAAAACAATGAACAAGTTATCACTGGAAAGAAGATGTAGCCTGTCAGGTCTGTCAAACTGAATTTGAGCACCATTGGTTAAAACAACATTTGAGCAGATGGATTACTGAATAGAAATGCCATTTAAATGTAAGTATTAGGGCATTCACTCAGCACAGAACACAATAACACACATATGTTGCGAGAGATAAAATGTGCTTTGAGAATTGATTTTTGGCTAATTATATATGTGGATGACTGAAAATGTCAATTATTTTAGTTATTCTTTTATAAAATAAGTATTTTGCATTTACTTTTTATTTTCTGTTAAAATATTGCAATTGCAATGTAATGACAATTAGGCAGACCTCTGTGTCTGAATGCACCTCTTCGATTTCAGTAGGACTTCTACAGGTACATGAGACTGTCCTACAGAAGACATTGTATGATCAAGACGTCGGAAATCCTGCTAGCATCCCTAGCTGGTATTACTTGTTTAATAAACTTAAAAAAGATGAAAATACCACTGACACAGGAGATGATTGTTTTGCTTTTTTGGTGTCATATGTTCCTAATCTTTTTTCTCTTGACCTAGTCAGTCCAGGGCTGAGTTGTGAAGTTCACAGACCTCTGGTGAAATTGTTTTGGCTCACATCAGAAGGATGGTTGATATGTCTAAATCTAAAGATATGTTCTTGAAATGTTATTGAAAGCAATCTCAAGTAGCCGCATTTGAATATTTTCTATGAAATCTCATGGGAAAAAAGACAGTAAAATGAAGAGACTTACATTTTCTTGTATGTGTCACTGCCTTCAGAGACTAATTTTTCTTCACTATACTAGTTTGAAAAGATACCTAATGGACTTTTGATATTGTTTGTCATCATCCTTGCTCACAGATCTAAATTTTCATCTTGTAAAAGATCAAGTTTTTTTATAAAAGAATTCAGTGATTGCAGGAGCATCTGATTGTCTATAACACTATAGAATTCCAGTTCTGTGAATTGGATGAATATGGACTCAATGAAGTCCATATAAATTGCATACATTTTCTTCTAAATTATTTAATTTTTTTAAGTGTATTAGGAAGAAAAGAAAAGTTTTTAATAATCCAGGCCTGTTGCTATGTGAAGGGTTTTTTTGCACTAATGCAGAAAAGGTTCATTTACTATGTGTTTCTGTGACGTACTTAAAAAGCATCAAGATCCTTTGCATTCACCTGTATGAGGCTGAAATTTTTTTGATTAATATTCTTATTTTTTAAGATGATAGATCCTTGACAAATGCATAGCAGTTTGCATTGGAAAACAGTAACTTAGGTGCACGATAGTATTTTGGTCTGAACCAAAGAAAGAAACTTACACCCTAAGACAAATAGTGCCCAGACTGGGAACACAATGAGAACAAAGGTGATATAAATTTATGTTAAGATGGGAACACTTGATCCTCAACCTTTGAGTCTTACAGGGAATTACAGTCACAAAACAGAAACAGAATGAAGTATATGGCCCATGTATATCAGAGTAACATTCCTCTTCTTGTTAGCCAAGAATTTTATTTATAGTTATATAGTTCAAGTAAAATAACACACCAGATCTGCCCAGTCATACCTAAGCAAGGGCACCGTCATATATTTTTGTGTTATCACATTTGTATAAGGACGGATTTTCTTCTAGTAGCATGTAATTCCAAACAGTAGAGCACACAAATAGGAAACAGATTTTCCTCTGTATTCATAAATCCTAAGACTCAAGGGTTGTAAAATAAAATGATTTATAGTTCTGAGCATTATAAAAAATAAATGTTACATTATAAAAATATTTTGGAAGCATAAAAATGAAAATTTAACAGTATTCACAGTCCTTCTGAAGTTTGGAACTAGATCACTAGATAGGCTTTGTTTACGTGATCTGTCCTCATATGATTGATATTAGCTCACAGTGTGTTATTTTCAAGAGTACTTTTTAAAAAGGCATAAGGAAAAAAAAATCATGTTGCTCATTTAACTATTTTGTTTTTCATTTTTCTCTGCTGCATTCTTTAGCTAAAACAACTACGTTCTTTTTAATGGATCCAGATAGTGAATGTTTTATAAAAACTCTGAACCAGCTCTGGATTATAAAACTGACCCTAAAGTAAATCTACAAAATGATATGTAAACAATGTTTATTCCAAAAAGACGTTTTCTTTGTTAAACTCTTCCTATTTCTTTCTATTGATTTTAAAGAAAAATTTTGCTTTAACATATGCTGTGCAATAAAAGTCCTGAGGAGAGGTGAAGAGGATTAGACACTAGGAGTGGCAAGTCTTCAGAAAGAATTTACTCCAACAATTTCCACAGCCCCTTTTCATATATAAAATTTACCTTGCAGATTAGCTGTTAGCATGTAAACTGAATTTGATATTTATAAAAACATGCTTTCAGTCCAAAACTATATACTAACATGCATTTTCACTGTCAATTCTTTAAAACTGAAATTGAAGAGACATTTTTTGGAAAATCAAAGCCTAAAAAACCACATTTTAAATACAATTCCAGTGTACAAATTTGTGAGACTTTTGGTTGATTTCATTGGGGTTCAAACTGAAGCATAAAACATTTAATGTTACCTCTAAATGGAATCTGTCAAAAACCTGTAGCACCACAAAATGATTATTTATTGCATATTAGAAGGTCCTCTCTGTAGCAAATACAAAAGAACTCAAAGTAGTGTGTGGAATGCAGAACTGTTAGAGCCTGCAAAAAGACAGACAGAGAAGAAAACACATGGAGGGAAACATTTAATTGAATTTTAGATCACTAGGTGTCTAGTTTTTGAGCTAAATAAGCCTTATTTATATTCAGTAGAGTAAAACAGACAGTTGTGAAGTGTATAACTTATGTATTTCATGATTTGTAAGCTTGAGGTGCCTAATTCTTTTCATGAACAATAATGGGAGCTTTTGTTGACCAGATAATATATATTCATCTGCATGGAGGTATGGGTATCACACAAGTGTGTCTAGCTGTGTGTCCCCTGAGGCAAAGCTGAGGATGCTTTCACTCCTGGATCTCACTAGGCACAGGAAGGGAATGAAAGAATGCTTTACAGCAGCTCAGAGGAGAGGGGAAAATTGTAAATATTTTCAGAAAAGTTGTAAAACTTGTCATATGGCTTTGCAATTCTAGTTTGTATGTATTGTTATACCACATTAGTTGCTCCTTTTGGTTGATTTCATTGGGGTTCAAACTGAGGCATAAAACATTTAATGCTAAATGACTTACCTGGGGAAAGCAACTATACAGGATAATTTTTTAGACTGTTAGTAACACACACCTCCCCAGAGAGTATGTGAAGAAGATGGGCATTGATAAATGTTCAGCGTTTGTCCTGGCTGAGACCTGGAGTATTTGCTTTTTCAGTGTATTCCCCTTTTTAAAGCAATTGGTAGCTAACTTTCAAGTTATCACAGCAGTACCAGCTTATGGGCAATTTTGGTGCTGGTCTGTATGCACAGACCTCTGACTGCACAGGTCTCTTAGTCATACCACACTTTGCTAACTGAGCAGGAAAACTGAGCAGGAACATTTCTTGTACAGCCAATACCATGGAAAGATCACACCCAACCTCCCCTCCCAGCTGTGAGTCATAGTCGAGGGGTAAAAAAAAACATAAAAAAATTCCTGCAGATCTCCACTTAAAAGGTGTTCTTTGTTCTGTCTGATATTTTCTGGGAACTTTGCAAATGCATCCATCCATCAGAAATATGTGACTTGCACAATCTGTGCCCTTGTAGCCTCCAGTCTCCACTAGTATGAACCGTTTCCTCCGCTCCCGCTGCCACTGCATCCCTCAGCTTTCCATGCTGGTGGTTCAGCCAGTCCACCTTTGGGAATTTCCAATGGAAATTACTATAAATATGTATCAATTATTTTCTTTAATTCCAGTGCTGTCTCCTCTGTCACCGTCTTTCGTACCCGCATGTCAAGCAGGAAGGGCATAACTGACCCTGGAGAGAGGAGACTAACGGTCACCCAATGCTCTGTAAAGGCAGCAGGGAAAGACTTTGCTGGTTACGACTTCAAGAACTTTACTGGCAAGCAGGCTGCAAGAGCTTAGAAACTCAGCAAAGGAAGGACTGGTTATCTTGGGATGAAATCTGAAAGTCTGTGGCTGAGGGAACTTCTCCCTTGAGGCAGCAACATTCTGGACTCATGCATCATATTTTGTAACCAAGCTTTTATCAAGTTCGCTGTTGTTCTCAGTTGTACGACATTGATAAAAATGTCAAACTCATAGAAAATTTGCATAGTCCAAGGCATGAGCTTGCTTTGTTAATACTGTGTTTTCATTTTTCTTAAATAAAAGTTCTTTACAATTCCCAATTTTCTTGCAAAAATGAAGAAAACTACCTTAGTCTGAACTGCATTGAATTTCCTGTGAGGAAGCCTGTTATTTAATCAGTTGAAGCACTCATTAAAACACAGAAGCATTCACAAAACTATATACTTGAGTCTCATGGTGACGACCAATTACAAAAACAAAAACTGAATGACACATGAGAAGAGCAGCTTGCATAAAAAGAGTAACGCAGGATGAAGAAAGTTTGAAGACGGGGTTATTGTTTCTGCGTATAAATCCTATTTGTTTTATGCACACTTAGCATTTCCAGATGGCAAGTTGCTGTTACAGAGACAAAAACAATAACCAAAAAAACCTCCCATATAAACTTCTTAAATCATGCACTGGCACAATCACAACACGAATCAAAACTATAAATAATGAAGATCCATTTTTTTCTGTAGGTAAGTACTTCCAGCATCAACCTTTTGGTGTTACTGCACTGAAACATATTTAACCACATAGTAAATGGCCAACAGAACAATGTTACTAACCATGACTACACTAGAAAACATTTTTTTCTTTTTCTCTTCAGTAGGATTCTAATAAACCCAAAACTTTAGGTTTTTTATTATTATTATTATTATCCAAATACCAAAACCCACACAGTTGCATTACTAAGTCATATACAAATCCACATAATAATTTAATCAATATTCCTTTCTGAATGAGTCACAGTGTGAGAAGCTGATGTATAGGTTATTTACACTTTGCATTGTGGATAATGACAACATAATTTTAGAAAAAGACAAATGATATTAAGCCTTAAGATATTTTTCCTTTTCTTTCACACACAGATTTCAAAGGAAGGGGTACTAAACATGTGAGAGAACGGGAAATAATCTGAGAAGGTAAAACAGAGGAAAAATATAGGAAGATATTAAAAAAGTGACAAAGAAAGAAAAAATGAAGAAAGAAACAGCATGAAGAAATAGAAGCGAGAAGAGTGGAAAGACAAGGAAGGTGACCATGAGGCTGAGATGGAGACATATATTTAACATTATTAATAGAGTATTTCCAGAATAATGTCATGTATCTGTAGGAATGTATCTTGATTATTTTTATTATGGAACATAATTCCATGGTGGCTGGACTTCCATGTTTGTGCTCCAGTCTTCAGAGTTTTGGCACTTCTGGATCTTCCTTTCTATATTCGTCTCCAAGAAGTCATTATATGTTTTGCTGAGCTAAAGTTTTTTTCATATTTATCCAGCTTCCATTTAGAACCCATCAGACTTAAAATTGTATGATTATCTTGTAATACAATTTTATTTTATAGAAAAAAAATAAATTCTTGCATAAATTCTGGCTAGGACAAAAGGATGTAGGAACAGTCCCAAAGCATATGGGTTAAATTAACGCCTGCTGAGTTGCAATGCCAGCATTTGTCTGATTTAATGACATGATTTTAAATAATTGGAGGGGGGTCTTGAGCATCCTCTATGTGATTTTCTGATAGATTAATTTTAAACAGAGGCGCAGGGAACATTTGGGACCACTAGTGTGAATGCCTTTCTGTTGGTTAACAGTGAATAATTGGCCTAGTTTCTTGTCCCATTTCTTCTTCAGGAAAACATAATTAATTCAAATGTGCTGGCCAGTGATATGCATAGCACTGCTGTAAACCATAATAATAAGGTTAATCTCTAGAGTAACAAAAGCAGGTCAGATGGTCAAGATTAGGACAGGCAACAAGATCGAATCAATAGGAGACAACTCCATCAAGTTCAATGTATCTCTTCCTCTTAGGCCAGGAATATTTAAAAATATGAAGAGTTATTTACAATTAAGCACTAATACCACAGTAAAGAATATTAAAGCTGACATTTTAGATACCGATCATGCTTCTGGAGTTCAAGAGTGAAAATAAAATGAGAAGGTCTGGTTTTCCTAGTGCCTGAGGACTTCTTCGTAATAGATGAATGAAACATCATCTCAATGTTATTTTCAATGATTACTCCAAAACCCACTCTTTTCAACATACTATTTTGCCTTCAACAAGCGTCTCTTTTGTTTCATGTTGTAAGATGTTATCTGGTTTTAAAGGGGTGTTTTTTAAACTCATAAGACTAATAAAATACTGTAATTATTTGATTTTCTCTTTTGGTTAGCTTAGTGGGCAGGCATGAAGATGCAGATGTAAATCTGAAGTTTTAGTTATGTAACAGGGATCAAAATCCCACCTGAAAAATGGTTTTATGAAAATGTTGTAAAATAATGCATGTTTATACATTAAACATGGAGAGTAATTTAGGAAGTGAAGTTGAATTATCTAATCAGAACTAATATATTCTGTTGCATTTTGGTAACTACTGTCTGTTACAACACACAAACACAACAGTGGATCTATACTACATTATACCTTACCTATACTACTTTGGTTTTAGGATACGGAAATCTTGGACTATGAAAATGAATATGTCCATTGAAAATCCAAAATTGAGCACGGGATGTGACCTACAATACAGTAATCACAATGACTATAACTTTTCTTGGAAAATACCTCACTCTGAAGTCCTTATTTCATATATTTTCTTCAAGTTTAATGCAATAGCCCCAAATGTGCTTGGATTTAACCAGCCTATTACTTATTCACATTCTTAAGTAAGTTTTCTAACTTACAGTGACGTCCTGTATAGTTTAGTTAAACAAGAAGTACCAAGACTATTTTAAAATTATACAGACCTTTCTTAATATAAATCCACTCTCTTAATAGTCTTTGAAGATCTAAAACACAGCAAGGTGTGTCCCATATTGCTGTGCATCAGCACAGTGATGCTGTGTTTTAAATGAAAATAGGGGTTACTAGAATCTAGACATCAGAACTAGAGGGGCAGAGGATTGGACAGTTTCTGAGTGAAATGTTTAGCTCATTTTGAATATTGAGTAGAGCAGTTGGAATTTATAATTTCTGCTTTGTAAAAATTTTACATTTCCTGAGAAATATTAGGTTTTCTGACTGAAAAGTCTGCATGGTTTGTTCAGTAAAGAATCCTAGCTTTTTCTTTTGGATGTATTTACAGACTGTGAGAAATTTCTCATGTTTATACTTTTAAAACTATTTTCCTTGTACTTGTGTCTGACTAGTCAAATTAATACAAGAAACGAAAATGAAAATTTCCCCTTTTCCAAGTGAAATAATTTTAATTTCAGAAATATTTTGTCACAGAAACTTTTAGAAAAATAAAAAGTTTTCAGTACAAATGGAACGATCTTCCTTCACTCATAAGTGTTTTGGCAAAACAGTTCTGACCAGTTGTACACAATAATAGTCACCTCAGTATGACCTCTTGCATCAATATCATTTACATGAACCCAGAGAATGTAAATCAGACTATTAATGCCAAATTTTGTTTTCATTTACACTTGCTTTCACCTTGAAAAAAAGTCAATTGAGTTCTTGTGTTTTGGGCAGAAAAAAAAGTTAGCAGTAAGTCTTTAAGCTTTAAAGCCAGAGAAGACCTTTTCAGTCAGCTGGTCTGTTTTTTATTTAACACAATCCAACATAGGAAGGTAGGGAACTGATAACAGTCCAGACTCTGACCTCAGCAGTCTGACCTGATTTTCAGAAGAGTTGAACACCCAGAGTTTAAGCTGAATTTAGCAGGCCTTGCAGCTGTGTGGTTTGCTTGCCAATTAGGCTATTGTCCTGAAAATAAGAAAATAGCATTAAACTGGCTAAGGACTGGAGAAGGCAATCATTGATTATTAACAGTAATAAAGGGATATTAATTTTGTAATATCTTAACCTACTTTATTTTAAGAAAGAATATGCAATACAGCTAATTTATTTTGGAATACACCATCATGAAGCTTAAGCTGAAGTTTCATTTTAATTAAGATAGTAGTATTCATATTATTATACCTAGGATGATGTTATGCAGACTTAAAAGGAAGACACTGTCCAAGCTCTGTGTCACAGGGGGGTTGTGAGAGAGTCAAAACATGCCCTTTCATTTTATTGAACTGTTTCATATGATACATCTTTCCAAGAGTCTGAAAGTTTATTATCTATAAACTGCACTATAAAATTAATTATTGAAGTACTGTTTAACATTCTTATAATACTAGAACTGGTGAAGTAATAAAAAATATATATTCCCAAAGGTGGGATTCAGAACAGCTCGTTTGAGAATCAAAGTCTGCACAAAGTGTCTACTGCTTTCACGGTACAGTGGCAGCACACAAATGACACCCTAAGGTACCTTGGATGGTGCCTAAAAGCCCATCATAAATTCATGAAACTGGTAGACTCATAATAAACTTAATGGAGAAGTAAATGATGCCTTAGTCAGTAAGTTTCACGCTATTGATGTTAATATACGCTGGCTGAGGCTCTGTTCTGTAGTCCCCATTACTTTTAACTTCCAGAGACTGGAGTCCAAAAAACCAAGAGCAATTCCTGGAGTCAATAATGTTCCTCTTTTCTCTTTAATATTTAAAATATATTAAATTAGACAAAAATATTGTTCTATTAAAAATTCGATGTAGATTATGATGGTTTTCATACACTTTTTCCTTTAAGTTCTGTATGAAGTGAGCTTAAAATAGCTTCCCATGTGCAGAACAGCCCTTCACTAATGCCTTATTGAAGGAGTGAAATGAAGAAATGAAATTGTTTCCATCAGTATCAGCCATATCCTTGTTTTCCACTTTGTCACTACTATCAGATGGGAAGGTTTCTAGAAGTGTTGGGCCATGGGAGGGTGAATCCATACTATGCCTAATCTTCCTCTGACGTCAACTTTCTTCCAAAGTCTAAAGGCCAGTTTGCGTGGTTCCTTTGCATTCCTAATTAGTCCCAGGACCAGATCTCAGATGTATTCCATGATTTTTTCTCATTCTGGAAATGAAACTTGAGGAATTTAATAGTGGCAAACATACATTTTAAGAACAAAAAGTCCTTTTGAATAAGTTCTAAATTAAAACCCAGAGCACGAATTAAATGGGCATTCAAATAGTACAGTAAACAATGGAGCCTGTATTCCCTTCAGTTAGTTCTTGGATTAATTTAGATAATAACAAAATATGAAAAGTATAGTGATTAATTGCAGATAAACCACTTGGCTCATGTTTTGAAAGATATTTCCAGAAACCTTCACATACACAAGATATGTGGTAAAGAAAGATCCCTATTTCCATGCTTTACCTTTTATCTAGGTAGTGTACTGTAAAACAAAATCTCTGCAGATTTTAGACCAGGGTAAAAAAAATGATCTTGCAATTGCAAAAGATTTTGCTGGACTGTTTAACAATTGCATAGGTCACAAGAGGCTGTCTGAAAACTATTAAACAGGAAAAATCACTTCACTGACTTGAAAAAAGTTATGTATTTACTGCTAAATTTCACTCTCTTAAACAGGGGAAGGAGTAAATAATTCAGCCAAGATCTGAAACAGTATTTAGCAGTTTGTGTAGGTTACATATGCTTTTCCTTACATGCATTGGCATATGATGCTACAGTCAGTGTTCAAATAATCAAGTCAGGCCTTTTCCCACTTCAATGGTTCCTGAGTCTTACATTCTGCTTTCTTTTTGGCTCTGTACAGGATACCTCAAAACAACTTTTAATGACTGTACTTCTGGTTTTCTAGTTAGTTATTTATTTATTCATAATATCTTTCATTTGGGTGCCATTAGATTACAGTCTCCTTGAACTATGAAGGTCTTGCTGCTCCTCACCAGAAGAAGGAAGTCTAAGGCAGTGAGAGCAACAGAATGAATTTTACCCCTGCAAAAGTACCTGTTATTTGAAAGGATGTAGACAATAGTCTTCCTCTTTCTTTTCAGAAATTTCTTGTGTTGTGTCACCCATCATCAGTTGGAATGTCCCGCAAACATCAACATTGAATTTTGCATTAAGTATTCTTGTGAAAATTGGAAAAATAGCAAGAAAAACACATGGCTTATCTGTGTAAGACACAGAGACTATATTTACTTCCAATTCAATGAGAGTCAATCACAGAAGATGGAGTCCATAATTCACTAGGTCTGGGATTTCCATTAACTTGGACTGACAGTCTCAAGCCAAAGCCTCGTATTTCTTTAATTGTTTAGTTATCTTCACTAAAGTAAAGTTTAGTAAGCTTCACTAAGTAAAGCAACTTGTAGTGGAGAATTTCCTTTCTAAGCCCTGCTGTTTGCTCCTCCAGGTCATTGTCACTACTTAGTATGGGTACATCCTGCTTTCCATAGTCTTCCTGAAGGGAAAACATACCTCATTATCTGTCTGGTTCTTACTGAATCCTTCTCAGTCCTCATACCTGTGATGTGCCTTGGCTGTAAAGCATCTGTGGAAAGGGCTACGTTTTAAGTGATACTTGGTCTTGTGTTTTGCTCTTTCTTTACTTACATTTTTGTTTGATTTTTTGTGGGGTTTTTTGGTTATATTGCTCCAGATTTTATAAGTGTCGATCCTTATTTTTTGCTGAAGGAGCATGGTCTATTTTTTTTTCCTTATTTTTTCTTATACTGACAATGATACTTCTGTGATTGGGTTTCTCCTTTCTTCAGCCACTAAATTTATTCACAGATATTCATTCTGAGTGCAGGCTGGTCATTTCCTTCTATCTTAGATGAATTGGTGACACTATATTAGTTTTAATTATTATTTTCCAGGTAGAAAGTGTGTCTAAAGTCGTATTACCATGCTACTGGTATGTTTATAAGACAGACCAATCTCCTGCTGTTGATAGATTTCTGAATGCCTTTTTTAAGCATATGGTGTTGACCTTCCCAAAACAGTTCCTCTCACAGAACTTCTAGTTACGTTCTTATGCAGGGGTAGAGGTGGAACAGGCTACAGTAATATTCTCACAAGGATTTAATTATCTGTGAGTTTTATGATTAAAAAATTACTCTGACTACTAATGACATTAAAGTGTTTCAGTCATACTTCCTGATTTGTCATGACACTTGCCCATAAACTAATAAAGTCTGTACTGCTTATCCTTCAGTCATGAGAACAACTTGTGACTCCACTTGGGATGCTGTTCAAGGTGATGAGAGAGGTGCTGGAAGTACTCCATATACTGGAAAAGGTTTGTCTCAATGGAGGGTGGGCATGCTGAGCTCCCTTAACCTTTTCAGCAACCTCATGATTACTCTTGGGAATGAGCAAGCATTTTCCTTTCAAAGGATTCCTTGGCAGTGACTGTGCATACGTTCATCTTGCCTCTGGCCTCCAAAGCCCACAACAGTCAATTAAGCAGCATATCTGTGAACTGTCTTTTTTCAAATAATTCTGTCACAATGTCTCCCTTTGATTTTCTAAAACTCTGCCTAACTAATAATGCATTTTGGTTAATACTGGTATTAATAGCTGAGCAATTTTATTCTGTATTTTGAACCTCACATGGAAATTGAATTCTTCTAATTTAGAATAAAGCTCAAACCAAACTGGTATCTTAAAATGGTCCTAGACCACTATCTACTGGATAACATGATGAGCACATGCAGTATTGGAAACATCTTTGACCAGTCTGTCTCTATGAAGTATACTAAGAGTAGATTTATACTGGCAAATAAAACAAGCTCATCTATTATTAAAAAAAATGGCAAATAAAATGGGATTCTTCTCTGCCCCTCAGGCCAAATGTCTTGTCATAGTTCACATCTAAGTTATGGCTAAACTCTTTCCCCAAAACTTCCAAAACTGCATGGCTACTTCAAGATTGCCCTTAGCTTGTGGTATTATCCAAAATGCCCCTGAACATCGTTAAAGCTCTAGCTGGGGTAGGCAGAAACCATACCAGGGTTGAGTATTAAACAGTACGCATGTCTATGGGTCCGTGATCTGACTGGTGCCCTGGATCTGTTTTATTTGCCTATATACTGATGAAGCCTAATTCATATAATCATAAAATGGCTGGGTCAGGAGGCACCTTAAAGATTGTCTAGTTCCAACCCCCTGCCAAGGGCAGAGACACTTTCCACTAGACTAGCTTGTCCTATCACTACATGCCCATGTAAAAAGTCCTTCTGCAGCTTTCTTGTAGGCCTCCTTTAAGTGATGGAAGCCTGCAACAAGGTCTCCCCAGAGCCTTCTCTTCACCAGGTTGAACAACCCCAGCTCTCACAGCCTGTCTTCAGAGGAGAGGTGTTCCATCCCTCAGCATTTTTGGGGCCCTCCTCTGGACCCACTCCAACAGGTCCATGTCTTTCCTGTGCTGAGGGCTCCAGAGCTGAATGCAGGGCTCCAGGTGGGGTCTCACCAGAGCAGAGCAGAGGGGCACAATGCCCTCCCTCGACCTGCTGGCCATGCTGCTTTGGATGCAGCCCAGGATATGGTTGGTTGTCTGGGCTGAGAGTGCACATTGCTGGCTCATGTCCAGCTTTTCATCCATCAGTGCCCCCAAGTCCTTCTCAGCAGGGCTGCTCTCAACCCATTCTCCACCTCCACCCACCCAGTGCTTGGCATTGCCCTGACCCCTGTGCAGGACCTTGCACTTAGCCTTGTTGAACTTTATGAGGTTCACATGGGCCCACTCTCAAGCCTGTCAAGATCCCAGTGGGTGGCATCCCTTCCTTCCAGCATGTTGACTGCACCACACAGCTTGGTGTCATAGGCAAACTTGCTGAGGGTACACTCAATCCCACTGTCGATGTCGCCAACAAAGATGTTAAACAACGCCGGTCCCAACACCAAGCTTGAGGAATGCCACTTGTCACTGGTGTCCACTTGGACAACTAGCTGTTGACCTCAAGTTTTTGAGTGCGACCATCCAACCAACTCCTTATCCACCAAGTGGTCCATCTGTCAAATCCATGTCTCTCCAATCTAGAGACAAGAATGTTGTGTGAGACAGTGTTGAATGCTTTGGACAAGTCCAGGTAGGTAACATCAGTTACTCTTCCCTTCTCCACCAATGCTGTAACCCCATCGTAGAAGGCCACCAGATTTGTCAGGTACAACTTTCCCTTTGTGAAACCATGTTGGCTGTCACCAATCACCTCCTTATCTTCACAGGACTGCCACAGCTTCTCAAATATGATGGATACTGGCTTAACAACTTCTTCAGGAAGGAGGGAAGTGGCCAGTTCCCTCAGGACCTGTAGATGCATCTCCTCAGGTCCCATGGACCTCTGAACCTTCAGGTTCCTTAGATGGTCCTAAACCTGATCTTCTCCTATGGTGAGAGGTTCTTCATTCTCCCAGTCCCTGCCTTTGCCTTCTGCAACTTGGGCAATGTGACCTGAGCACTTGCCAGTGAAGACTGAGGCAAAAAAGTTTTTGAGTACCTCAGCCTTCTCCATATCCCAGGTAACCAGGTCTCCTCCATTTCCTTCTGCAGAGGTCCCACATTTTCCCTAGTCTTCCTTGTATCACCAACATACCTATAGAATCTTTTCTTGTTGCCCTTGCCATGCCCAGCCAGATTTGATTCTGTCAGGACTTTAGCTTTCCTAACCTGATCCCTCATTGATTGGACAATTTCTCTGTAGTCCTCCCAGGCTACCTGGTTTTGCTTCCAAAGTGCTAAATTGAAGCACAGAGTTATTTTGTATGTGTGGGAGGAACGTAAAAGCCAGACAACGTTCTTTAACCCCTTTGTCATGGGTTGAAAACACAGGAAAACAATCTGATTCCAATTACATTCATAAGAAACAAAAATTCACTCCCGGGCAGAAAACTCACAACCCATTTTCAGCTTTAAGCAAAATGTCATGGCCAACTTACAAACTGCTTAAAAATGGCTTTATGTAATGAAAGTGCTGACAGACCTTTAATTATATCCGTGAGTGTGACTATACAGCAGAATAATTTTGAATTCTTCTTTGATTCTTGAGGTCTGAAACAATTTTAATTCACTGTGAAGTGACATCTACCAGAGTACCAGTGTGAGGCACTTTATTTTAATATTAAACATATGGAATTACAAACTGATCATTTCCTAAATGTCCATAACTTCTGCACTGACTCTAAATTAATCCATTACATTAAATGTATTAGCATTAATATCAAATGTATTCCTGTAACTGTGGAAGAGGGGGAATAATATATTATTAATTTTACTGATTTTTGCATAACCTGTTCTACATACTAATTGTCATTATGGCAGCAGCAAAATCCATTTGACATTGCCTAATGCTTGAAGGTATGTTGCCTTTTGTCATCCTATTATAATTTTGCCAGACTTCAACAGTTTGTTGCAAACTTGCCCCTGCCAAGCATTTTCCTGAGTCTGAAGTATTTCCCCTTTCTTCTTTGTTTTCTGTCTCTTTTTATAATTTAAGTGTTACAAGAATCTCAGTTAAAGTAAGTGGAGCTTCATAAAGCTGTGATAAATTAGGGACTTATATACATGGTTAAGCCTCAGAAAAGCAAAGAATTATATGTTTATCTAATGTTATGCCATGTAAATTGTCCAGCTGATTCTAATGGTACACATTTGTGCTGTGTAAAATAAAGCATGTCTGTATCAGTCTTTGTAGAAGAAAGGACCTACAGTATGTATTAGCAGTGTAACCATTTCAGTTTAACAGAATAGAAGTACAAACAGAAGAAGTATGGTCTTTCTTCTAGGATCTGGCTGATAAAACTTAGATGTAAGGCGGAGAGTATTCTGAAATGTATTTCTACATACACAATAATATTTAGCCCTCCTCAAAGTCCAGTACAAATCCTATTTAAAAGAAAGTGCTAGCTCTAGATACCTGACAAAATATGAATATATTTAAATTATTACCAAAGATTGAGTCCAAACATTTAAATTGTGGTCCTGACATTTATGCAAGGATGCAGTTTTAGCATACACTGATGATCTATGTATCTGATGGAAGGTTTCTATCACAAACAAAGGAGTCATTAGCAAACGTTGGAAATAATTAGAGGATATAGATTGTACTTCCTTGCAGCTTGAAAGATATACACGCTCAAAGTGCTTGTCAAAATGGTTATGCAAAGTTTTCCTATTTGGGAAAATAACATTTAGCACAAAAAGAAAAAGCAAGAAAAACTACCACCCCCCAAAAAAAACCCTTTGATATTTCATACCAGATCCTCTTTTTTAATTTGACCATACATTCTTTTCTCTTAAAGTCTGTTAGTAAAACAGAAAATTATTTTTCCTCTATATGGATACCTGTTGATAGCAATACAAGGTTTTTAGTTAGTATAAATGTCTTTAACTCCACTTACTTACTTCAGAGAGGAAAACTCACTTTGCACCTTGGCTGAAATTGCAAACACTGCTGCAGCCAAGTGGGGTAATTCCAATGATGTTAGTGCACATAGGTTCACTTATTATGCTTTTATGTAAAATTAAGCAGTGAGGGTAGTTGACTTATAGCTCCAGAAACCCCAAAGGCTTTTGTGTTGGTAGGAAAGCAAGATGAAAGGATAGTTCACAAATTAAGCATAATATTCTTGTATACCATCTACAAGAAATTTGTCCGGGAGTAATGCACTATGCTCCCATCTAGTTCACAAAAATATCTTAGGTATAAGGGGCTTATTTCCACACATACACTCTCCCCCAGGCTGTAAAAGACAGTACTTGACAACGGAGGCAAACATGGCAAATAGCAATATAAAAGTCAAACATGAGGAATCAATAAAATTATGTACGTATTTTTACAATACCCCAACTCTAATTGCCTGGTAGTGAACATGTAAATTGCTGATATATTTTTACAGATTATTAATGCCGGGTGTACACTTGTATATATAATTAGGAGCAAATCATCCATTAGTTTAATGAGGCATATTTCTATTGCTTTGATTTAAGCGAGCTAAATGGATCTGGACACAGTACAATTGCTGGAGAATTTAGGGCATTTTGGGGTCCTTTTTCATGAGGAGTGCAGGCTGAGAGGCTACAGGGTTAAGGTCGAGCTGCCAAAACTCTGGCAACATTAGTCTCATTCAAGTAGCGTGTCACAGAAAGAGCTACGCTCAGAACCGCGGCCTGAGGCTGAGCAGGCTCCACAGCCGTCACGCGGAACCTCTCCCTGGGGAGACCCACAGGCTCGTGCTGCGTGGGGAGGTGCTTTGACCACCTTAAAGGTGATGCGATGTGTTCAGAGAAATACATAAAAGTACACCTGGGAGCAAAACGGGCAGGAGATAAATAACTGTTCTCCTTTCAGGAGTTCTTAGAAGTTGCAAAGGTTTATCCATTTATTCCCTCAGACATCTATTTTTGTTGGGTTTTTCCTGTGTTTTGCATTGTCCTGTCTCCCAGTGTGTGTAGTCACGGTGATTTTCATAAATTGGCTTGCTTTTCCACAGGTATTGCCACAGTTACTGTGGAAGAGATTTGTGCTAACAAACAGGCTACCAGTGCTTACACAAACATGCTTCATGTTTTTGACAAAAGCTGCTGTTTGGGAGAGTCATATTTGGATATCAAGACTGGCCAGCTTCAGTAAGCTGAAGTACACTACTCTAGAGGCACTTTAGGAAACCCTCTTGCATTTTATAAAAAGCCAGATACAGACTCTATTTGTTCTTAAAAATCTGTACAGCTTAATTTGATAGTGTGAGCCGAATACAAAAAACTTAATTTTTTCTTTAATCTTTCCATTGTGTATCTGATTATATCAATAAAGATGATCTAAAAATCTGTGAAACTGAAGTTATTTGAAGTTGCACATTGAAGTTACGTTAAAGGTTAGTTAAATTAGACCTTTTTTTATCCTACCTCATAATTAATTAAAAATGTGGCTCAGAAAAAAAATATAGTTGTTTACTCTGCCAAGTACATAAAGATTATATTTGCAATGAACAGTGAAACAGAATCTTAGTATTCTCTCACAGTTAGAGCGGTAGATCTATCTTGGAGAAGAAAAGGCTCTGGGGAGACCTTATTGCAGCCTTTTGGTACTTAAAGGCGGCTGATAAGAAAGATGGGGACAGACTTTTTAACAGGGCCTGTTGCGATAGGACAAGGGGTAATGGTTTTAAACTAAAAAAGGGCAGATTTTGACTGGCTATAAGGAAGAAACTTTTCACAATGAGGGTGGTGAAACCCTGGCACATGTTGCCCAGAGAGGTGGTAGATGCCCCATCCCTGGAAACGTTCAAGATCAAGGTTGGATGAGGTCTGAGCAACCTGATCTAGTTGAAGATGTCCCTGCTCATTGCCGGGGGCTTGGACTAGATGACCTTTAGAGGTCTGTGCCAACCCTAAATATTCTATGATTTTATGATTCTATGATTCTATGATTCTATGATTCAAGTAGTGATATTAATCATGATCCTATCAGAACCAAAGCTGTCTTTGCTGTCATCACAGTCAACATTCTGGTAAATAAGATTATTTATATGTTCCCCCTTGTAGTAGGATCAAGCACAAAAGAATTTATTTTCATCTAATAGGCAGAAAATAATGCTAAAACTACAGAAGTAAATCTAGTGTGCTGCAAAAAAGTGTGCAATTCAAATAGAATCATAGAATTATAGAATCATAGAATCATAGAATAGCATGCACATCACAGCTGCAGTAATATAAGATTATATCATAGACTGAAAAAAATACTGTGCAGAATATATGACTATATCTTCTTTTCTATTTCCTGTGCATACAGAGGAGATAATTTCATATCTATCTGTGCCTATACACATAGGTAGATTCCTGTTATTGGGAAGGAGATCAAATGTGTATACATAGAAAGGACAGATTATACAGGTACACCATGAATACAAAATAAACTAAATATTAAATCTCAAACTAAAATATAAATAAGTATTTTAAAAATTTTACTTGTATTCCACAGCATTGCAATAACGTTCTAACACACAAAAAAATGCAATCTAGGGAATACATTGTAAAATGCAACCGTGTATCTCGTCGAATCACATATTCTTTCTTTACTGTTTCAGTGTATTGACTCTTATGCCAAACTACTGTATAAAAGACATTGTAAATACATTTTGCACAGTGTCATGAACAATACGATTTCATCACTGTAAATCATACTTGCTTAAAAGTCTATGAATGACCCACATTCAGAGCTGGCAGAAACTGAAATACCTTCACTGAACTCAGTGGAGTTAAGCAGATTAACTGATGTCAGTATTTGCCTCTGTGACTGAAAGCTGTGGAAAACAGTCTATTGTAATATAAAACTGTTATTTATGAGAAAGTCTCTATGAAGAATAGCAGGATGCCAGCTTAGCTGAATAGGGAATCCCAGAGGAAATAAAAAAGAAAATGTAGAGAGGGCAGAAGCACGGAGGGTCTGCCCAGAAGGAGTGTAGAAGGATCCCACAGGCACACAAGGATGGAATTAGGAAGACCAAACCTTGAGTTGTCTTGGTTTGGAACTGATGAAGGAAGTTAAAGGCAAAATAACAACTTATCATGAGCTGCAAGGAGAAGACCATGTCTGCCTGTGGTTAGATGAGGAAGGTAATTTGCGTTCAAAGGACACAGTCACAGAAAACATATAATGCTCATCTTCAGGAAGGAAAAGAAAGAGAGTCCAGGAAACCATCGGCTGCTCAGTCTCAGCTTAGTCCCTGGGAAAATTGAGGTGTAAGTCCTTATGAAGGCCAGTTTCAGGCACTTGCAGGACAAGAAAGTGACTTGGCCAGCGGGGCTTTACCTGGTGATTGTGCCTGATCATGATTGCTTTTTATGATGAAGTGACTTGCTAAGCAGTGGCCATCAGTTGCTTTGACTCTAAGAAGGATTTCAGCATGGTATACTGCAGAATCCTTGTAGCCAAACTAGGGAGATATGGGCTGGACAGGTGGACTACAAGGTGTGCAGAAGACTAGATGAACTGCTGGGACCAAAGAGTGGTGGTCCATTGTTTGGCTTCTAACTGCTGGCCTTTTTCAGGGGTCAATACTAAGGAAAATGCTCTTTAAAACCTTCACCAATGACTCAGATGATGGTATGGAAAACACACTCATAACTTTGCAGATGACATCAAATTGCAGGAGCAGTCATTATGTTGAAAGGCAGAGCTGCTGCTCAAAGGGACCTTAGTGAGCTTGAGGAATGAGCCAAAAGGAACCTCATGAGTTTCAGCAAAGATATATGTGAAGTCCTGTGTCTGGGATGGATCAGTGGAGACTATGAACTGGGTGACTACGTACCAGATTTCCTGAAAATTAGGTAGGTGGTTTGATGACAAATTTGCAATGTCCTTGCATCGATAAAGGCTAATTACATGCTGAACTGCACCAGGACAACAATAACCAGAGGAAGGTATTCCCTTCCGCTCAGAACTCATGAGATTTCACCTGACGTATTGTGTTCTGTTTTGGGTCACCAAGTAAGAGAAAGATTGACAAACTGGAAAGAGTCCAGTGGAAGACCACTAAGATGTTTAGGGGACTGTCACACAGTGAAAGACTGAGAGATCCGTATTTGTTCAGTTTGAGGATGAAGACTAATAGATGACCTGTTTGCAGTTTTCATGCCTAAAGAGTTTTTATAGAGTAGTAGCGGTGCACAGCAAGAAGGAAGAAAACAGCTGTGACAGGTTGCAACAACAGGAATGTTGACTAGTTATAAAGAATAAAGAATGTACTATACACCTATTTAAGACACGAAACAAGTTGCTTAGAGAGGTTGGGGTATCCCTGTCCTTGGAGATCTTAAAAATCAAACTGTACCCAGGCAACCTCATCTAACTCAGAAATTAGCCCTACTATGAGCACAGGCCTGAACTAGATGACAGTAGAGGTCCCTTCCAGCCTAAATTTTTTGTGATTTTCTATGATTCGGTGTTGTTCATATAAAACTACACTCCACTTTTTTTTTGTTGTTGTTGTTTAATTTAAATAATTATAATAAAGTCTTATAAATGAAAAAAACACCCCATAAGATTAGACACAAATCTCAATTTATTTGATGTGCAAGAAATTAAGCTACACTTTGTGCTTAAATAGTCAAGACTCTTCTTACTTTTTATTACTGCTTATGATTTTTGTTTTAATTCTGTAAAAGAAAACCTGGTTTACCATACACTGAGTTTTGAAGTGATATTTTTTGCTGCTTCAACTCACTCTTGTTTAACAGTTCCATGTAATATAAATTGAGAATACTTTTATATAAAATATTCAAGCACATTCTGTATCTACTTTTTTCTTATCTTTTAAAGCAAACATTTTTGTTCATTGTTTCTGCCTTGTAAGACCTGTATATGAGATGTGTTGGCAATTACTGGCTCCACATGGAGGCTCTGATACTTCTATCCTGGGAGTGTTGAGGTGTTGCCAGTACTTAAAGCAGGAAGCAGTTTTTGGGTCATATAAGCATTTAACCTGCCATTATGTCTCCTTCCTTTTCTGTCCCATTTTCCCTTTGCCTAAAGTAAGCAATGATACAATAAAGATGAAATGAGTTAAGAATTTTTCTGCCAGAAAAAGCAGCTCATGTCCATTTCCAGCTCCTCTGCTCCTTTCTGTCTCCTCTCCAGATCTACATTTAATATGTCATCAAGTTATGGCCTTATACAACCAGCCTTAATGCTCTGAGAATGCTTTGAACCTACTGTGAGCCTAAACTTCAAAGGAGAGAGAGTTCATAGATTGATTGAGACAAATTGCTTTTGAGATTGATGGAGAAGTTTGAATTCCACAAAAAATCCTGCCCCTGGAATGAAGAACTGGCAAGAACAATACATTTCTGAAGTTCTCCAAAAAGAAGTAAAGTTCTGAGCAAGAAACTGCCTAGATAGAGGAAACAAGTTGGATAAAATGAGTTATTTAGATGGAAGGTAAACTAACTCAGTGTGGCCTCTGACAAATTTTCAGATCACAAAGTAAAAGAACATTGTAGATGACAAATATTAAAATGTATTTTATAGGTTTATGCTAAAGTTAAGTATTTAGTGTGTTGGGTTTATAGGTAATGTCATCTCATTGATGCCACACTGTCTACCCAAAGTAATTCATGTTAATGGCAATCTTTTAATTGATTATGCTGGACTTCAGACCTCACATATGTAGTTCACCCTTGAGGAGGAATTTAAGTCACTGAATTTTGATTACCATCTTGAACTATGCGCCTGAGGTTGTTCTCCCAGGTTCTGTTTAGAGTAAGGGAGAGAAATATGTTAGACAAACTGTACCCTAAAAAGACTTCTTTTAGTTAACACCATTAAGATAGATATGACTACGCTCATTATCCTTAATAGTCAAAATGATTATTAAGAAAGCCTGGAGAAGAAGCTGATCTGTAGATATTTACCATCAGATAAAATTTATCCTGCTATGGAGAGTCAGCTACTGTCCTGCAGAAGTGGAGGCAAAAACTGACCTATACTAAACCCTCTTTTTGTCACTGTTTCTCATCATTTAAAATTAACTTCTATATTTCTATACTCCATTGAAGTCTGGGATATAGTCAGTTAATTTCAGTCTCCTGGTAATATAATATCTCTCCTCTCCTCTCCTCTCCTCTCCTCTCCTCTCCTCTCCTCTCCTCTCCTCTCCTCTCCTCTCCTCTCCTCTCCTCTCCTCTCCTCTCCTCTCCTCTCCTCTCCTCTCCTCTCCTCTCCTTTCTTCTTGTCACATTTAAGTAATAATAATAGTTTTGTGGTTACAGAATGACATTTGCAGATCACCAGCAAAAAAGTGCTTATTGCCTTGCATGCTTCAGCATTAGAACTCCATTCTCTAACTAGATCCAGTCCTTGTTTAAATCATAGTGCTGTAGAAATGATGGTGTCAGTGTCTCAAGCTCAGAGCAGATTTGTCTGGAAAATAAAATTAAAAAACTCTAAAAACCCAAAAAGCTGCAGTGAAGAGGAACATGTCACTGATAATATGACTGTATAGTAATGCTTATGTGTATTTATAGAAAACATTAAGAATGACATAAGCTTCTGCCTGTGGAATTCTTAATGGGACTAGTAGAGGTCCACTATTCCAAGATGTTTATATATTCTTAACTTGCATCTCTTGTTAGAAGTCTCTGATCTTCCTATTTAAAGTAAAAGTTTACTCTTTAAGAATAACAAAGACGGCAGAATGAAAATGAGAATTTATTTCATACTTTGCTTGCTGAGCTATGATTCACCATCATAAATGTTTGCTTTAGTTTGGGGATTCCAGATGTTTACTTCTCTCTAGTGAGAACAGCAAAACAAAGACTTGTGGAAGGAAGATTTTGTGATCTGTGAGTAGGATTGGCCACCTGTTTTTTAATTGCTATGGTTATTTGGTCACTGTTTATAACATAGTTCAATTTATAAAGGACTAGTAAAATTTAAATTAAATTCTGTCAAGTCCTACATGTCAGTAAAACAGTCTGTCACACTTTCTACTGTTGGGTTTCTGATTGTTTACAACACATAATAGCCATGTTTGTAGTATCTACATTTCCTGGTCAGATCTTTACCCTTTATGAATAACTTCTCAGCAGAAATTTAATTTCAGATTTTAACTCTAAGATTATCAGATGCTAATCTAACTCTAAGATATCAGATAATCTAAGATTATTATTAGAGTATCATTTCAATTCATACACTGGACTTCTGTTAATAGACATCTTTACTGAGGCATTTGGAATTATATTTTTTTAGATGTTTTCTTTCCTTTATTTTTCTGCTTAAAGAGAACTATTTTATATGAAGGCTTCAGAATCTTATATCATCTTTTACTCAATAACTACCCTCCCAATAAGGTTTACCTATTCAGCTGACAATAGTTTTATTTTATTGCTGAATAGCCACACAACCAGATTCCATTAACTTTCTCATGTTTTGTAGACATGCATGTTTTTAATAAAGTCAAAGAGTTTTCATTTTGCAATCTCTGATTTTATTTAATGGACATGATTTAAAAATATGGGTTGGATACTCATTTACATTGAGGATGTCTTATAAACTGACTACAGCATAAAAAGTTCTTTACCAGGCTCAAATGATGTAATCTGTGCTATAGGTGTACATGCAAATAAAGCTCAATGGCTGAAAATTAACCAAATACAGGTCAGCACTAGGAATAAAGATGCTACTTTTTTTTAATTTAGTCTTATTTTCAGTGAAGTGTATCTCAAACATAATAGTACTATTTAATGGTTTCTAAGGCTAGATTTTATTTCATTTGAGTAAATATTATTGTTTGACTGCATTGTACTATCCATGGCCAGCCGTAGTGGTAGGAAAAAACCAACCAAAAAACATGTCTCCATAGAATTATTAACATTTCTATGTAGTTTATCAAGCTTGTAGACATCTTGTGATCCTATAGTAGGAAAAGCCTTCTTTTATAAAGTAGCTTACTTGTATGATTTATTTAATCAATTTACCACCCAGAAAACTCCAAAGCTATCACGATGATGGAAGCATCTTTTAATAAAGACTAAGTAGGATTCAGATATAAAAATACAACAGCTGTAAAAGAAAATTACACAATATGCCCACCCACTATTGAGGGATCCTTTAACCTCAAAGTGTTTAAAGTCTCATCCCAACCATGCAAACAGAAGTTCTAGCCAAGTCATGTGTTAAACACAAAAATGGCATTGAAGTAGTCTGCCAGGAGTCTTTTGAGACAAGTGAAATATTGTAGACTTCCAGGAAAGCAAGTACATGTATATTTTAAAATAGGGAAAGCCAAATTAAAACTTTCCATTTAGCAATGAAACACTCTTTAGAAGGCTGAGCCTGAACAAAACAAAAGAGGTGAGCATGTGGAGGTCTGTACAGACCATCCCACAGCATGTTGGGAGGACTAGTCTTTTAGCATAAGTGAAGACAAACATAAGTAAGGCTCGGGCAAACACAACATGCTGACACCAGTTTAAGCTAGAGTGGAGGGCTGTTTATGCTTCAGATGACTAATTATCATTGATAGAAGAGTACTTAAGTAGTACAGAGGTAGCCAACTTTTAAAAACCTCACAGTAAAGCAAGAAAGTGAGCTGCAAGAATTTGTAAGTAATAAATCTAAGAACAGAAGTTCTTCAAAGAGAACTCTGATGAGAAATACCAAACCACAAAGCCAGTTAGAGCTACCTCTGTAGTAAGTACCAGGCAGTGATACTGATGGGCTCATAACCACTTTTCCAAGAGAAAACTTGAAAAAAGTGTTTAGTTTTCGTTTGGGTTTTTTTTTAGCTCAGTTACTCGTCTGCAAAACTGTACAGAAAATAACAATGGAGAGGGCACAAAAGTTGTGAGATTAATTTCAGAAAAGTACAGCTAAAAAGAAAAAACCTCTGTCACACTTCTTGCAGGTACTATGCAATATATCATGTTGGTAATTTTTTGTGTGTGTGTGTGTGTACGCGCAACTAAAATTGCTTCAATGTATTGTTAACAGACAGAGATTTGAAAAATTCGTCAATGAGATGCACACCAGCCTCTCAGAGATAAAATTTTCTTATGAAGTTCTCTTGAATTTCTGAAATACATGATCAAACTTTTCACACCCAGATGAAACAAAGGAACTTTTCATGTTTGCATTGCAAGTTCAATATAGTGTTGATATTCTGTGACCTATCCTTTTGATTCCTATTAAATACCTTTTGAATTATTCACAGCCACCTAATAATTCAATTGCACAGATGAAGCAGAGGTTTCCAGAAATTCAGCTGTGAGTGGGATAGGACAAATATATTTGTAAAAATAAAACCTATTGAACTTATCAGCATTTTCTGTCTCATTGCCTGCACCTGGCTGATCTCCCAAAATAGAGAAGGGAACTTTCTCTGCATCCTTCATCCTCCAACTGGAAGAATGATGGGAAAAAGGGCCCAAATAGATATGAGGTCTCTGCTTGACCTTGGATATAAAAGCAATGCTTAGTGGAAAAAAACAGAATCAGAAACTATATTTTTTTGAGATAATACCCAGCATGCAGTGTAAATCATACAGGCTTTGAAATACATTTAAAAGTTCTTTTACATCCAAATCTGTGTATTTAAGTCAGAGAAATGCATCAGCACTAGAATGTGCTCTTCATAGTTATTAAATGTCTATTCTGAAAGCCATTACTTCCTAAAGACAGATTTTACTATTTTCAAATCTAGGCTTAGAAATAGAAATGAGCCTAAACCAAAACCACATAAGCAAATAAAAAATAATAAAAAAAAAATTAAAAGGAGAAAGAAAAAAATATTTGTTTGGTAAAATGCAGTTTAATCTCTGAATTCTCTTTTGTTTGTACAATGGGACAAAAGAAATAAACTGTGTCTGAATACTTCTGATATACTTTAATTTAATGATGTGATAGAATGAAGAATGATGGTGAGCATGAACTGAGAATTTCAGTTCTGTACAGCATTATCAGATCTGTATTTTTCAATTAATAAAAGGAATCCAACCTCTTATATCTATGTGGCTCGGGCCTTTTGTGACAAGCTGTTCTTTTCTTCTGGCATAGAAAAACCATAACAGATCATGTGGATCTGAGGCTAAAGAGAGCTATTTTGATTCCTCTATACTGTGCTGACAACTACAAAATTCAGGACAGATTTTGTCATCTTGTTAATAAATTTTATTGCAACCATTCACAGCTTCATGGCTCACCCACTGTTCTTTAGTCTATCACATCATTAATTTAAACTATATCAATCTTTATGTAAATACGGATTGACTGTATTATACTTTGTTTCTAAAAGTAAAAAGCAACCACCAGGGAAGAGTAGGCAGCTTTATTTAACTCACTAAATCATTTAATGGAGCATTTAATAAGATAAGCATTCAAAACCACTTTCCTGTTTACAAGGGAAGACTAGCTGAGTGGTCATGATTTGATTAATTTCTTTTAATTGGGAACAGATTATAAAGACTTACAGATTCCCAGGCAAATTGACTGGCAGGTCCTTTCTTCAGGCACCATTGCGATCTGTGTAATATTAGCTCTCTGTAAAGCATTAAAATTGTGGTTGACAGTGCACCTTTTGGAGTTTATCACTGGCAGTTGCCTTTGGAAATTAATCCAGAGTGATACACAGCCATGGAAAAGTAGTAATTCACACTTTCATCAAACACTTATTTTATATAAATTCTATTTTAGTCATGTACAATTAAAGACATTTAAAAGCAGAATTCAGCTTTTCCTTGACAGACTTGGGCAAGTACTCAGTAAGGTATATGAGAGAATTTAGGCCATATATATAGATCAGACATGAGGTGTGTTTAGAAAAATTAGTGTGTTATTCTGCCTGGTTATAGGAAACTCATTGAGCCATGGTGAAGCATAGCTGTCTGCTAAGTGTAATTTGGCTTACAGCTCTGGAATATCATATACAGAGCTAGACAACAGGAAAAGCATCATAGAAGGAAAGAGTAAATAACTGACTGGGGGGGTAGGTTTAGCTTGTTACTGTTGAAATGGAACATTTTTGTACATTGCATTGGCAAATGTGGAAAAAAGATTTTCTTTTTCATATAACAAATTTCAATGTTCCTGCAGAAGAGTTTGGAAGGCGTTTGCCCACTACATGCTACCTATTGTGGAACTGTGTTAGAAAATACTAATCATCTCATAAATCATCAGGCAGGCTTTAGTTTTTAGTGTCTTTGAAGCTAGTGATCATTGTTCACAATGCCAGAAAAGGAAAAGCACTGTTAAATCTTATGTATTTGTATGAGACAAAAAAAAAGTTCATTGATATCCTGCATTATCTGTCAAACCTACTGCTTCAGAGGAAGTTTTGTGTCTGGGTGCACTCGCAAATTTGTGTCAGAAAACTGTTCATGTTGATTTTTTTACCTTAATCGTGATCTGAAACTGCAGCAATAGACATAACAAGTTATTTTTAATTTCTTTTATTTGAACTGGACTATGAAGAGTTCCTTTGTATTTGCTGTGTGAGATATGGGCAACCTCATCTTGATATTTTGTAGTGATAATATTTAGAACACTAGGAAGTGTAAGTGTGTATCCCTATAATACACTACTGCCACTGCTAGTAACAGGCCATAGGCTTTGTACTGAGTTTGCAAGGCTTGAGTACTGAGGCTTGTGAGATTTTCTTGTCTGAACTTCTCTTGCCCCACTGGCAGCTTTATTTTCACTTGGTTTAGCTGTAACAGGTATTCAACAGCTATTTTTAATTCTGAGCAGTGGCTATAGCTAGTTTGGGTTATATTTGCTGGACACTGCCTACTGGGGTTAAACTATGACAACGGTACGACTATACTTTTATAGAGGTTGTACTGACAAGTAATTATTTTGTGCAGAATGAGATAGTTTCAGCTCTAACACAATGACGTCATGTAGAGACATTCAGTCCTGGCACAATAACAGAGACCTTGAGAGGCGGAGAGGCAGGATGCAGGGCAAAGGAGTGCATGGCTGGGGTGAGAAGAGATGGGGGACAGGCTGGCACCCGAGTCCTAACGGCAGTAAACAACTCATCAGTGGTCAGATAAAGAAATTCAGACTTGGAGTGGGCCAAAGCTAGTTTTACGGGTAGCAAAGAGAATAAAGAAGTATGCAAAATCTGTAAAATTCAGATGTAACGTAAAGTTACAGAGCAATGCAGAATGAGGAAATATAAAAATATATTAGCAAACTTAAAAAAGTCAACCCAAGTGGATCCTAGAATGAGAAACAACAAACCATTGACAGAAACATCATCTTCCTCCCAATGAGGACTTTGGACAACTCATTATAACACCCCCCCAGCATCAGACGGAGCCATCAGCCTGGGATCCAGAGAAGAAAGGGAACGGTCAGTCCAACACCAGGAAAAGGGATAGAAACTAAAAAGTGTCTGTATAAAAATTTAAATATTATTATCATTATATTATTATTATTATTACATTCATACTTTTTCATGATAGAGCTACTAATTTCTAATTATCTTTTCTTTTGCTTTTTCTACAATAATTAGACTCATAGTGAATCTTGAATAGACGTTAAGATTTCAATTAAACTAACAATAAATTTTTTGCTTTATATATGAGGCGTTTGCTCTTTTCTCATAACCAAGATTCTGAGCATAACAGTAGAAATAAAATATGTTGGATGGATAAACCATGTTTTATAAATTACAGATGTTTGCCATTAACAGATTATAACACGCAAGCAAAAGAGAAACATTAATACATCAGAGGACATGACCAGCAAAGTGTTATTATGTGAAAGACTTTAAATTCCCCCCAATTTATCAATATTTATTCATGAACATTACTCAACAGTCTCTCTGATATCAGAAGTCCAGCTTCAGAGAAATGCTTTTGTCCATATATACCTCTTTGTTTTGAAATCCCTGAGATTTTAAATAAATAGTTGCATGAGTGAATATTTCAGTGCTGATTAAAGGTTATCTAACCTTATCCATAGGTAGCTGTTTTCTTTTGTGGATGCAATTCTAAATGTATATATTGTAACGACAGATAATTATTATTTTGTAATGTTAATTTATAGTAGGCTGATAATGATTTCATATATATTCATGCATGTTTGTGATTTATGTAGGTATGTGTTTGTGCAACTGGATGTTGGAGAGAGGGAAGAAGGAAATCCAGCTGAGCTTACACTAACAATAGTTTACTTTTTGTTTTATAGGATGTGAATGATGAATCTCTTGTTTATAGTCTGGCATATAAAATCATATATATTATACAAATCAGAGCCATTGTCTTCATTTGGAGTGTTTAATAAAGATTTACTTAAACACTTCACTTATTCTGAGAAATAATAGTGACACACATTTGTTATTGATAAGATAGATGTCTATTACTCTAGGAAATTCCTAAAAGAAAACCAAAAATGACATGTTAGAATACTATATGTGCAATAAATCCCTTAAGGTTAGAAACCATGAGGACAGCATGATAAAACTAAAAAACTTGGCATTTAATTTTCTGTTTTTTTGCCCTTAGTCTACAGCCTCATTATTTCCAGACAACACAAATAATTGGTTCACACTCCTTCTCTGGCAATGGCTTAGGCTTTCAAGCATGATACATTTTGAACAAATCATGATATTACACTTAGAGCCACTGATTGAAGTGACTGTTTAATTAGGTGGAAACAGAGCTATCCAGCAAGAAAAACTGTATTAGGACATTTGATTCCCAGAACGACTTTTCAGCCTGCTATTACCACCAGCGTGCCTTGGATGCACTAGGTGCTACATTTAGTGCTTGATTTTCCTTTGAAGTGACATCAGATTTTTTTCATACCAGTCAGAGAGTGTATGAAAATTAATTCAAAGTAAGGTCTGATTAGTACTTTTTTTGTGAGTGCCCAGTCCATTCTGGTCAACATTTGTAAAGAGATCAGAAAATGAAATATTTTTATTTGAATTTAATTTCATGAGTACATTTCACTGCCATAAAATCATAGTCTGTCTGTGACCTCACAATAGTTAGGCTATGATTTCATAAAATAAAAATAAAGGTCTTTTGAAAGATAAGATCTACTTCACTGAATTACAAGCTTAAGAAACACACATAGGGGAAAAATACTTTCAAAGGAATACAGGATCATGTTCCTGTCATCTGAAATTTTCCTATGTGCATGTTTCTTCTACAACACTTAATATGTAGAAAGTTGATGGCAACTATATTCCTAATTTAGATGCTAAATTTGTTGCCTAAAATTAAGTGAGAAGGGTCTAGAGAAAGCTCTCTGGATTGCTATAACTGTGCTGGAAGACAATTTGACAATTCAATTTGTGTAGTCTGAAACTAAAGCCAGTAAGAGGAAGGACGTGTTGTCTTGGAGACTTCTCTGTCTTGGATAAGACAGAAACAGGAACAGTTTTTACTTTAATGATTATATACCAATTTTTGCAAGAATTTGAAGATTAAGGTCAGTATTCTTGCCCAAGTTCTGTATAGATGTCTATATTTTACATTTACATATTTCTCTCCAAGCTCTGCTTGGCATCATGCTCACCTTTTTGCCATTACTTACACTGCTATGACATAGAACACTAACATCATACTACAAGTAGATTTGAAATTGCTTTTGAATCCTTCAGCTGCCTTTCTACTTAAGAATCAGGAGATAATGATAGACTCCTCCTCAGATAATAAAACATTTTAATGAAACACCCTAAGCAGATTGCTTATCCCATGAGTCTGTGTCTGTCTGTTGTGTCTGTGTATGTACACAAATATAGCCAGGCAGTTATAGCTATTTTACCTGGCTCTTGTAAGTCTCTCCTAGCTTTTCATTGCTTTGTTTAGCTCTTTTTCTTATTTTATCTTTATAAAGATGGATCATCTGTATCTTTCTTGTACTCAGAGATAAACTTTTTGGTTACTGATTCTAACTTTGATGCAAGTAGTGGTATTTGTGGTATGAATTTGCCAACGTACAAGAAAGTAGCACCTGCCTGATAGAAACTGTGGTAAGAACCATCTGTGTTATTCTGCTGTCATTTTAGATTAGTTTCATGGAAAAATTTTGGCAACCAGTTAGATGGCAAAATTTGTGGATATTTGGCCAAAGGAAAAATTCAGAGAGCGCCTAGGTTTCTGTAGAGTATCCAAGGTCATGACTAGCATCAGAAAAATATGTGCATCTTACAGGGAGCAATCAAGCTATGTGACAGCAAATACTAAATGCAGAATTATATATTACCCTGTGCCTTGCCACACCTTATGCAGATATTTCAGATACACCTCCATGTTCAGGCCTGAGTTTCCATACCTGTTCTTTGAAAGAACTAACGTGGGTTTCCTCTTGTTTAATGGGAACAACCTAAGATACTGGTTGCTCCACTTGCCTTTTTTAAAAATAATCGAGTAAGCAAGATTAATAAACAGCCTGGATATTCTGATGCTTGGGATTTGCAGCATCTTCAAAATTCCATATTTTGCTACAGGATGATGGTAGGAGTTGAAGGGTTTGAGGAGAGGTTTTGGAGGACTGCTAATGTATTAGGAAATTATGCAAAAAAATTCAGAAACTCTATCTCCTTCATTTTTAACTTCTCTGACTCTTGGACCTGGTCACTGCGGTAACTTTGATGATATTTTCCAGATGGAGCTTGTCCCTCAGCAGTTCAAGACAAGGCAGCCTTGAACAAGGAGATCTATTGGTGCCTAAAAAGTTTGGAGACCAACTGGTGAAGAATTTGGGAACCATCAGGGTCCAGTCCACCTGAGTGGTTTTTTTAATAGTGAAATACTTGCCATGAGCAAGGCTGTAATAAGTTGTTTCATGGAAAAATTTCATGGAAAAAACTCATCCAATGAGTGAAGTGAAGTTAAAGGCTCATAAATAGCTCAGTGGAACTGGATCAGGCCTAATCCCATATAAAATCACCAAATTTATCTTTTCTGTATAGTACCCATTTCTGGTTATTTCCTCAAGATACACTGTTCCCAAGGTGACTTTTACTTTGTTATGACCTGTCCAAACTTCTTAAAATAATACAACCCTGAGTGAGATAGCCAGCTAAGTAATTAAGACATTAAGCCAGGAAATCAAATTAAGAAGCCACAGCCATAAGGAACTCGGAGTGTTAGGACACTTGCAGACCAGACTCAGCAGATGGCAACTGTCTAAATCCTTTAATTTCATTGTTCAGTGACATAATATCAAAATAAATCTCTTTCTCTCACACACATACCCATATACCAGTAAGTGTTCAAAGACACTGTTAATTCAGCCTTTCATTTACCTCTAAACCTTTATTCCAGTAATGATTTCTGAAGAAATGTTACTAAAACCGTCTCTGAACTACTCCGTGACTACATGAACTATAACCTTCCCCTCGTACCTCCTGTCCCACATGTCAGAGCTGCTTGCTCAGCCCAAAAGCATGGAGCTGGAATCCTGCTTTCACGGCACGGACACTGCAGCGTGCACCACGTTTGTGTCAACTGGATTAGGAAACAGGTCTTGGAAAACAAAAATAAAATAGCCAGAAACCTTCCTGAAAAGATTGGCAGCACTGAGTTTGAGGGAATTAGGTGCTGAAGAAGGTGACATACGCACAACAGAGAGAAGGGAAAAAGAACTAGAAAGCCTATAAAATCAGAGAATAGGAACTAACATTTCATATTCTGAAATACTAATACTGTGGATCACATACCAGAGGAAGCAGAAAAATATTACAGAGTGAAATCTGACTGACGCCTTCTCCAGTGTGCACTGAGGAGCAGGTCCTAATTAACGGACCCCAGGAAGGGGGGCAGAGGGAGCCTGCTACAGAACGGAAGCAAAGAACAAATGAGGCTTACTCCTTAGACACTTCTTTGCAATGATAAAAAGAAAAGTTATGAAACCAATAATGAGTTAAAAAGTAGATATTAATTTTATAATACGGAAGATACTGCAGGCAGCGTGAGGAAACAACAATATAGGCCTCATTATATGCGATAAAGTTAATAAGAGCTTTGGAAGATTATGACTGCCTAGGGACTTGCGATCATGCTTTTGTTATAAGCAACTCTATCTGATAGCGTGTAATCAGGAGGTCATTTTTCTGAAGAAAAGACAAAGAAAGACAGAGTGAGCTGAAAGAAACGTTATGATATAAAAAGTAAAGAAGGTTTTCTTGCACAGCTGGAACAGCATTTTTACAAAAACAAAAAGAAAAAGAAAACAAATTAATTTGATTCCCTGGAAAAGTAAAGTAAAATGGTTAGAAATTGAAAGACACTGTGTGGAGCAACTAGGGAAGGAAATAGAGTAGTCTGATATGTACAAACTGGAAAGTAAAGAGAGGAAAAGAAAACAAGAGAAAGAGATGAGAGAGTAAGGGAGTGAGGGAGTGAAATAAGGAAAGAGGGAAGGAAGGAGGGAAGGAAGGAGTGAAGTAAGGAAAGAGGGAAAGAGGGAAGGAAGGAGGGAAGGAGGGAGTGAAGTAAGGAAGGAGGGAAGGAGGGAAGGAGGGAGTGAAGTAAGGAAGGAGGGAAGGAGGGAAGGAGGGAAGGAAGGAAGGAAGGAAGGAAGGAAGGAAGGAAGGAAGGAAGGAAGGAAGGAAGGAAGGAAGGAAGGAAGGAAGGAAGGAAGGAAGGAAGGAAGGAAGGAAGGAAGGAAGGAAGGAAGGAAGGAAGGAAGGAAGGAAGGAAAAGAGAGAAAGCAAATGAGAGACAAAAAGAGACAAGAAAGAAAGAGAGAATAGAGCATGAGAGAAAGAAAGAGAGAAAAGATAAAAGAGAAATAGGAGGAAAATAGACAAAAATAGACAGATAGTTAAAAAGTATAAAATCCAGCATATGCAGAAGGAAAGAGACAATTTCTAAAGGATTTCAATAATAATAAAAAGTTTAGCAACAGAAATGGTCTGTTACTGAATGGAGATCACAGTGATCATCAGTGTTGCAGTTATCTTCTATAAATATTTCTGTTCTCTATTTGGAAAGTAGGATGATGTACTTATTAAGCAAATGTAGTGCTTTCCAGATAAAACACATTTGCAGGGAGTTAACATTTTAAAAACAAGGGATTAAACCCTTCATTGACAACACTAGGGATGTAGAAGACCTATTAGTGGCCAGGGCTAATTTACACATATATTTTGCAACATCCAGAGGCATTTAGTTGGAGGACTTTATATTAGAAATAATGTAAAAGTTAAGTCACATCTGGAAAAATGCAGGCAATCAAACTATGCTGACGCACAGGGTCACTCTAAGCAAACAACGCTGCCTGCATGTTTGCATGCTGCAATGAAGAAGCTTTGCTTAGAGAGATGGATGGTTCATTTTTGTGTTTTTTTGAGTAGAAGGAGAAAGATCCCCCTTAGCCTGTGTTTTGTGGCAAGGGTTTTCTGTGCGTTCAACATGACCATTCATAGTAGATTCCCCAACAGATGATGAAAAGGCAATTACAATACTTCCAAAACAAATTCAAATTTAAATTTGGGAATTTTAATTTAAAATGTCTTTAAATCTGTGACAAACAGGGAAAAATGGTGAAAGCTTAGCAACCTTATTGGTAAAATCTGACTAGCCTGAATGGAAGATTTATTCCGTTTTGGAGATAGTCATGGCCGTGATTTTTTACTCTAGGTCTAATGCTTGTTAATACAGGCAGTGGAGAGGATTTCAGTGGCCTTAATATACAAAGGCTTGAGGAACAATAGTGTATGGACCCTTTTCCAAGCCTGGGTGATTGTGTCTTGGTTTTGATTACTAGGATGTAACAAGGCAATAACCCTTTTAATCTGCTAAATACAAAGCTACACACCTAGAAAGAATGAAAGTGTCTGACATACATTACCTGTGACTGCATCCTGGTGTCTTTAAGAGAGTATCATGGATGAAAGCATAAAATCACTGCAACATAGATGATTGTTACATAAAAGCTGATCTATTCTTAATTTTTTTTATGGAGAAATAATCAATAGGAGTGAAGAGAAAGGTATTTTCTTTCTGTACACATTGCAGGAGTAGAGCAGAAGTAGAGTGTTTTTATGTCCAACTTTTTAAAAGGTTTATAAAACATGAACAAAAATTTTGAAAATAGAAGAAAATTATTCCAGTGGCTGAGGAAATCGCTTAACTGAGAGATGTAAGTTTTCCAGAAAGAGATGACTTAATGCAACCATTACAAAAATTCGGCGTGATTAGAGTGCCTGCACACCTTCAAGGAAAGAAATACTGAACATCATTTGCCTCTTGTTATAAACTAGGAAGGTTTGAAAAACCCATACAGTTAGAAATTGAAAACAGAACTCCTTGAATTTGTTTTACAGCCTAAACAGTTCAACTGTGAGTGATTAACTATAGGTGAAAAATACTGAGAAAGAAGAAAATTTTCAATTTCTCTGTCAGACTGGATGGTTTTCTAGTTTATATATTTTAGTTAAATACAACCTACTTGATTCTGTAAATGTATTATTAAATCAAACATACAGATCCCAAAATAGTGCTATTTGAAATTTGTATCAGAAACTATTCTTGTGTTTTGTTGGTTTTTGTTGGGGTTTTTTCACAAGCTTCTCTGAGAATAAGGACAATGGATGGTCTACAATTTACAGTCAGTAATGGTACATATTATGAAGATTCTTTAGAACTTAAACTCAGTAAATTAAGCAAATATTTCTTTCTCGGGAATATTACAGCTTTTGTCACTGACAGTATTTGGCCACAGAATTATTTCCATATTTATAATAGATATTTGACATAGCAGCATTAATTGATTTTATAACCTCTTTGTTTGCTGACTTGGTTTAAATAGCAATGCTTGACATTTTCTCTGCTCTAGAATATACAAACACTTTTCACAAAAGCATTAGTGTGGTAGTCTCTGAAACCTGTAGTCCTGTTGTTCTTGTGTTCTGCATGACAATATATTACGTATTTATTTAAATGTGACTTTTTCTCAAGCACAGCAAAATCATCTTCAGAATCAAAACCATATTCTGCTCTCTTTTATGAAATATTTTAGTAATCCATTTATTCAATAATATTTTGATGTTAGCAAATACAACTTCTAAATTTAAACATCAAAGCAGTGGACCAAAATGACCCTCCCTTCATTTTAAATCTTATAAGTGCAACTTTCTAAACTATTTTCTTCTCAATTACTCTCTTTTTAAAAGTTTTAGTTTTAGCACTCCCACACTAGAAGACTGGTTAGGCTCTGCAAGAGTCTTTAACAGTATGCTATATCACCATCTTCTGGAAAGAGATGAAAACAGAGGTTTTAACTATTTAAGATCTAAAGAGATTTTTTTATGTGTTTTCTTCATCATTTGCAGACTATATGCTGATACTTTCCAAAGCCCATCGAAGATTTTTCTGAACAGTGAAAAAACAACATTAATTTAACCTTGTATGTTTAAGAAATCCCTCCTTTAGGAGGGAGTTTTCCTTTCCTCCCTTTAAACTGTACTTCAAATTATAATTCTTGACATTTTAAGGTTCATTAACAATTTACTTGCACAGCATGAAGTCTTTCCAGATTAAGAAAACTTTCCTGTAAAGGACCCTTATTTTATCAGTTGAAATTCAGAATTTATCTCTTTTTATATTGACATTAACATCAGCCTAGAAAGCAAAGTTCATGCCGCATCCAAGGTTGCAAAAATTTCCAGTAAAAGTATCCAAGTTTGTGGGTTGGCCCGTTACAAAGATAAGAATGTTTATGAAGGTCAGTCCTGGGAGCTGAGGGGCTAGATTTTAGTGTAGCAAGCCAAAAAGGGAAACATTTTTGGATCAAATAATCCAATGCAGTGGTTGCAACTGAAACCGCAACATATTTCTTTGGAAATTAAAAGTTCTGCTCTATATTAGAAAAGAGGATAGAGACATGAAACAGTATAGCCCTGATATCGATGCTTCTTATATTTCACATTCTATGCAATGAATATTTGAAATTTTGATCATTTGAAACAACAGTCATAAAAGGCTAAAGGCCTTTTATGCTGAGGCTGAGCATCTTTCTACCTGTGGTTTTGATTAGCAAAGGGAACAAACCATGGCACTTCTATATCTACTTACTCTTATAAATGCAGATTACTGAATTGGTTTTTTTTGAGATATTTACTGTAGGGATATGTATCCTCGAAGACAATTACAGGAGAGGTGTTGAAAGGTCTCCATAGTGAACTTGGAAAAGAAATTCTTCCTTTTGAAACCACTGTGGGAACACTACTAGCACACTCTGAGATGTCTGGTGAAATTGGTCTGTTTAGGTTACCTTAAGGGAAAGCCAGACTTTAGGAAGACAGATACATGTGTAGCCTTACAAGAAACAAAGAAATAAACATTTAAAATTATGACTAGTGTCCTGTGGCAATCTGTGCTATTTCTGCTTTCAGTATTTCTTCATTTCCTCTTTGAACTTGGAAAGTGAGGCAGCTAGTGAGAAAGAGAAAAAAATGGGGGTTTTATTAATCTATAATTTTTAATTTGCACATTACATATTTTCAAAGTCCAAAGATAATACTAGAAAAAAGTAGTAATTCTTTCTGTAGGATATTAGCTTTTTTTTCCCCCTGGTTTTGATGTATGAGGAAATAAGTAAATATGTACATATATTCCCTTTAACTTGACATTTCAGTAGAATTTTATGCCTGTGTTCATTGGCTTAATGACTCACTAACAAATTGGAAAATTGACATGATAAAGTTAGGTGGCTTTCACAAGAACATGGGAGAACACTATGTTGCAATGATAATAACAAGTCTGCAAAAGTTGCAAGTCTGCAAATGGCTGAAGAGTTAGCTCAATTATGGAAATACTTTGGAGTTTATTAATCAACATCTCTATATTTGCCTTTGAAAATGTAGGATTTGTACTTATAGAACCATAGAATCATTAAGGTTGGAAAAGACCTTTAAGATCAAGTCCAACCATCAACCCAAAACCACCATGCCCACTAAACCATGTCCCAAAGTGCCACATCTACAAGTTTTTTTAACACCTCCAGAGATGGTGAATCCACCACCTCCCTGGGCAGCCTGTTCCAATGCTTGACCACTCTCTCCATAAAGAAATTTTTCCTAATACCTCCCCTGGCGCAACTTGAGGCCATTTCCTCTCATCCTATTGCTAGTTACATGGGAGAAGAGGTGAAGACCCACCTCACCACAACCCCCTTTCAGGTAGTTGTAGAGAGTGATGAGGTCTCCCCTCAGCCTCCTCTTCTCCTCACTAAACAATCCCAGTTCCCTCAGCCACTCCTCATAGGGCTTGTTCTCCAGACCTCTCACCAGCTTCGTTGCCCTTCTCTGGACATGCTCTCATTCAATTTTCAAATTTTCCCATTCATTTGTACATCCACAGGTAGGCACACTGACTTCAGTAAATCTACTTATATGTTAAGATTTGTATCACCATTAAGAAATATATTTAATAATAAACATATTATGGACCTGGTTATACCATCCAGGTGTTATTTCCAGGAGATAGAAACATGCATATCTTTTTGCATTGTTCTTTGAAAACTCCATGTTCAAACTTAGTCTTTTTTGGTTCGTCCTAAAAAGAAATAAGAATAAGTATTCTTAAATGTCAGCTGACATTTAAAAAAAAAAAAAAAAGAAAAAGAAAGAAGACCTGATTGGTGATTAGCTGGTATATGCAATTGTCTGTCTGTGATTCTCACCTATTATTCAGGAATACCTTAAATCTGTGAGGAAAATCATGTATCAGTTGTTGGTTTAATAGTCAGAAATATCATGTTCTATCCCCTAGAAAACTGCATGCAAATGAAAGTCAGTTAAGGTTACATACCAAGCTAGAAATCCTATTACAGGTGTGCAAAGAGATATTATACTGATCTTATGACAAGAAAAAAAATAGATCTTATTTTCCAAAAAGCCTTGCATGGAAGACATACCTATTTTTAGTAGATGAAGTAAAAAGAGTAGGTCATGGGTCATTTTAAAGGCAAACGCACTTAAAAGAGCAGAAAAATTAATGACACAGACCAGCAGAGATGGAAATTTATTATTTGCAAGTCGTGACACAGGGACAGCAAATAACTAGAGGTCCATGAGAAAGGGTTCTGAATTAACAATGAAAAAAAACTGGTTTATTTTGTAATTAAAGACTATGTCATATAGTATAAACAACATTGTTATACCAGGTATACCGCATGGTCTTCCCTCATGACACTATCAGCTAAAAAGACTAAATATACATATTATGATGTGAAAATTTCAGTGACGTATTAGTCCCAGACGTCATGCACCCACACATGTGCGTGATCTCTGTTGGCACTGCCCTTGCCTCGGAAAAATGTGTAATCCAACCTGGATCACTTCAGTAGCAGTGGGGGATTTATTTATTACAGTTTCTGTATACATCAATGGTCGGGGTGTTAGCTTGGGACACCTGGGTGTAGTCCTGGCTTGGGAACGTCTGATCATCTCCGCTTCAGTGCCCATGTATAAAATAGAAACGGTAACAGTCCCCCTTTGCAGGGGTATAGCAAGTTTGAATGCATCCAGGTTTGCTCCCTAAGATGTTGTGACTGTAAGGGCTGTAGAAGCTCTTCAGTGAGATGGGGGCTCTGAAGGGAGTTAGACAAGGCTCTTTCTGTCTGATATAAGTGATCCAGTGTTTTCAAGTATTTTCATCATATTGTTATATTAACAAGTGAGATTTTGGGGTTTTTTAATAGCGTTGAATATTTAGCATCATTATTATTTATCACACTGGAAGAGGTTTCCCAGAGTGGTGGTAGATGCCCCATCCCTGGAAACATTCAAGGACAGGTTGGAATGTGCTGTGAGCAACCTGATCTTGTTGAGCAACCTGATCAACCTTCATAATTGAAGATGTCCCTGCTCATTGCATGAGGGTTGGACTAGATGACCTTTAAAGGTCCTTTCCAATGCGAACTATTCTATGATTCTATGAATTTTTCTAAGAATTGCCATTCTGAAGTGGGAGTGTCCAGAACAGAGGTATTCAATAATAACAACTCTGAAAAATTTGGCAGAATAGTGCAGTATCTTCTAACCTTTAAAGAGAAACAGGACTGGAAGATGAGAGTATAGCTCTCCAAAGATCTTATGCTACAACAGTTTGTAGGTAGAAAATGCTGGCCCAGTAAAATTCACAACAGTTTTAACTGTTCTTTGTAGATTTATCTAAGCATTCTAATGACAATGAAGTGGTTTCTTTTGACTTCATTATTTCAATTATAATTGAAAATTAAATATTTTGAAATACCTAATTTTACAAATAAATCCTAAGATTTTGTCTTGTTTTCTTGTTTGGGACAAAACCGAACTTCGGGACTTCTAAGGCTTCATAGTGATGTGTAATAATAATATGCGTGATGAAGGTATCTCATACCTCTTCTTTTAATGAAACATTGCAACAATAAAGGCTCAGGTTTTGTTAAATCATGTTCTGGATGCATTTTGAAAATTTACTGGGCAGGTATTTTTAATAGATTATTTGGCTGACTAAAAGAAAAAGATTTACAGGCACATGTTGATGGTAATGGTGTTCCCTGAAGGGTGGAATACAAATCTTAGATGGTTATAAAAGACTGTCTCTTTATTGTCCACCAAATGCAATTTTTGTGAGGAAAATAGAGGGGAGTGTCACTTTTCTTGTCACTTTTCTTTGTGGGGAAAAAAAAGATAATCATAATTAGAAATGGCTGTCATAATTTAGTGTCAGTTACTTATTTTTCTTAAAGCTTTTAGTAATTTATTATCAATGTGCTGTAAGTCCGGGTAAAATACAACATTAATACATGAACTCTTTATAAAGCTGATTTTTTTTACCAGCTTGATTAGAAGGTTGGTGAAATTTAGAAACTCAAGATATGATCTGTTTATATTAAACATATATTTAAGTAGATAATTGAACATGGTCAACAGTACATAGACAAATCTTCTACTAAACACATACAGTTTATGAGCATAGCTGGCCTCCCTAGCTGTTGGCTCACTCTACCTTTCTTTGTATTTTGCATTCCCATGAATAAGAATGGACTATTATTTATTCTTGGCTCTCCCAAGAATGAAGTGAAAGAGGAACTTGACTTTTGCCCTTCAGTGTCTCCATCTCCTCCAGTAAGAACAGATGTCACAGGCATGTGCTAGCTTTCAACCATCCCTTTTATATCTTAATCATCTTCATCTCCTAACTTACTCATTCCCAGGAGTCAACAAAGAGTAGTTGAGCAGTAGGAGTAGTTATGGGAAAGAAGAATAAATAGTTCAGATGTCAAGAATTAAACCTAGATCATATTTAAAATCTCTGTTGCCTCTCATGGAGCTCAAATCTCAATTGCTGTCTTCAACGTTGCAGTGCAATGGTTTTAGTTTTCTTATATCAGCCCTGACTGCAGCTCAGAGACGAAGACAAGCAGGAGGGTTGCTCGGTTGTGGAGTATGCCCTACATACCACAAAGCAGTCTTCCCTTACTGATGGGAGCTCACAGATTTCAGTGTGATCCCCCGGGATCACTGTTTTCCTCTACAGACTTCAGTTAGGATCTGTGCTTTATCAGAGGGAACTACAGAGGAGGGTAATCAGCATGAAGAACAGGAGGGAACAACAAAATGAGCAGAGCAAAACAAGCAGCGAGCTGAAAAACAGGGAGAGAAGGATTTCTGTCTTGTGGTGAGGCCAAACACGAGAGCAGGGCTCTCATCAGCCAGCTCTTAGCAAGGCACCCAAAAACCTTATGAAATACAATGATTGTTTTTGGTGTGGCCACCAGATGACACTAGCGAACTAGGAATAAATTATTTTTTCTTCTCAAGAAGCTGCAAGAACAAACAAAGTGCTCTGGGCACGCTTGATGAATTTTTTGCATAGTCTGTAGGTTCCTTCTCTGAAGGGAGCAATGGGACTCATTTTCAGACACTTCGAAATTCAAAATATGGGTGTAAAATAATAAATAGTACCACTGCTATGTGCACAAATTATGGGCAAATGTGCCTCATCTATGCCTTTACTGACATATACCAAATCTTTTATAAATGTCATTATTTTAACTCTTCAGTTACATTATCTCTCTTGGTAAGAACTGGCTAAGCAATGCTGCTTGAGCAATGAACACACATTCATTAACAGTTATTTGCATTATGACCTGATGTTTGATTCACTTGTCTCTTCCCTGTTATGTTTTTCCTATTTACAAATATGGAGCAAAGAGTTTTTTCTTCTGTTTTAATTTGTGTGTGTGTATATTGTCATGATTAAATCTCAGTTAAGCTTAGTTTTGGTGACTTTACTGTTATGCAAATCTTTCATTAGCGTTTATGGGAAGTTTTAACCCATCATGAAATTTGGTTTGGTAAATTTATTTTGCATTTGCAGCAAGAATGAAACAAAATGTGTTGGAAACGTTAACAGAATTTACATTTCAAATTACAGTTTTTGTTTGCTTCAGCTCTAAATAGCATAAATAACATAAATAACAACACAATAATTAGGAATTGAAAATAACATTTAATTTCCAAAGCCATTACTATTTCAGACATTTCTTTTTCATTTTAATAACAGGTATGCAGTACGCCTTTAAAGGAAAAAATATTGCGATACAGATGTTGAACTATCCAACACGTTGATCCCCAAAGAATATTCAATATTGAGTAAATGAAGCACCAAAAATATCTCTCTTTTTACCTCTCTTCAGCTTGAAAATAAACTATATCAATAACAACTCACATCTAAGCTCTCTGTTACAGATGATAACACTGACATAATTTAAACACACTCAAATGATTTGTTTCAGGCTTTAAATGCTATTTCCAGCTTAAATAATATATTAGCACTAATATTATAAGCTGTTGATATACAAATACTATTACGCTCCCTCAAAATGCTTGGCAAAATACCCAAAGCAGCTCAACAGCCATGCTAACTGTATGGTCTGCATAAATGTGTCTCAGTCTCCTTAATTAAACAAACAGATGCTTCATATATTATTCTGTGTTCGCATTTGACACACTCCTTTCAGTGTTTGAACATGATTTCCTTTTTTTCCCTTCTCTTACATTAAACAATTGCAGGTTGTGGCTGACTAAAAGTGGGTTAAGTTTTGAGGGAAACAACTGGCCTTGGGATAAAACTGCGCAAGGTTCTTGCTGGTTGTTTTTCACTGAAGCTATTTTCCAACAGGATATTGAGTTTTCTTTAGAACGACATTTTCTGGAATGTGTCTGCTTTCTGCAGACAATTTAATCTTTTATTTTTGTTGGAAAGGCAGAACACCTGACAGCTGAAAAGCCTTTGGCTGAAAACAAAACAAAACAAAAGATTTGGAAATGCCCGCCAGTGCGTTACATCATACATCCAAGTCACACCGCTGCCCGTACCACACCACAAGTCACCCCTTAGTGCACCCCGACACTCAGGAAGACAGAGCTGTTCAAGGTGGGGAGGCACTGGACTGCAATGGCAAGAAAAGGGGGAAACCCCAACTTCTATGAACTCCCCAAAAATGTTTTCAAGCAAATTTTTCTACTGAGGTTTGTGATGAATAGCCTCAGATGTTTTCTTCTATAGTTTTTAAATAGAAATCTCATATAATTTGTGACTTTTTCCATTACTTAGTTTATAGCACCCTGCTTGCACAGAACAATTCAAGTGAGACCAGGCTGGGATGTCATACTGCAGGTGGGGCAGGGTAAGGCTGGGTGAGGGGAACCAGGGTCAGATCAAGCCTGGGATGACTGGCCAGGGCTGTGGAGACAAGCACATGACGAGGCACAGTGGGGACAGCAGGTCAGTGAGCTGGGGTCCGGATGAGCAGGGCGAATGTCCAGATACAGACATGGCTGCAATACGCGTGCGGGACAACTGAGGCTGCGGCCAAGCATGAGCACTTCAGCATCAAATCAGCTCCCAAAAAACCCCAAAACCCAAGAGTAACCGATCAGCAAATTATAGACCGTGCTGATGAGCTGCATCCCGCATAGCAGTTGTGCAGTAGATGTGTAACCACTTTTCTTGGTGATGTGAAACATTAACCATGGGTGGCAAGTCCTGAGGTAGCCTTTCCCATATGCTTGCTGTGGTCACGTATATAAGAGGCAAAGAAATTTGCTGATGTGGGCCACAGAAATCCTGGAAAGAATCTTGAAATGATCTCTGTGTCCAAGAGGGTTAAAAGCATCAACAACGGTTCTAAAAATAAGTTAAAGTTCGTCTGCTAGAGCAGTACCAGAAGTAGAGATTTTTTTTGGTCCAAAACCATAACAAAAAAAAAATCAATAATATATATATGCAGGAATATGTACAAAATGCACAAACAGTAGGAACTTTCAGGTCACAGCTGGATGCAAGTGTACCCTGACGTGCACACATCTGCATGTGCAAGAAAGCTCTTCACAACTCTGCTTCCTGCACTGCAGGTCCTCAGGTGATGGCTGGTGGAGCTCAGGGTGGGAGCTCTGGATCACAGATACAAAGATGCTGCTTTGTGAGGGAATTAAGACTGAGACCCCAGAGTGTGGGTTGGGATCCCAGTGAAATCGAGCGCTACTGGAGAGGAGTGCAGGGCTTTGAGGTCCTTGGGCATGCAGGAATGTCCCTTCTGTGTCAAGAAAGTGAAGCAGCCCTTATGTGTGGGACGCACTCTGGAGCTTCTTGCTTGCCTGTCAGTCAGGCTCAAACGTGTTGTTCTCATTGCCAGGAATTTTGCCTTTGGACTAGCTGTGCTTATCTCTTCCACAAGACTCGTTCCTCTTTTGTGTCTTTGATGTTCTGGATTTACTTTTAGCCTTAATTCCAACTTTTTTCCCTGCCTAAATCACAGTAATGTTCACCTAAGACTGTCCACATGACACATATTAGTACGTAAATCCTTTCCCTTTAGTCCTCCTTTAGAACTAGTCTGCTTTAATTCATTTACAGCTAACTGATGACATCTAGTGGTTATTTTGTGCTTGATTTAGCATCTAGTAAAATACAGTAGCTCAGTGTTGAATAACATTTATAAAAATCATAAACAGTTAATACAGAAGAAAAGCCTACATACTTAAGGCACACTCTTGTTATCCACTGCTTTTGTAGAATGAGAGGTAAATGCATATTTATCTGGTTGTGTTGACGCACAATATCGTCTTACCGCTCATACCTAATTGTCAGTACAAATAAAGTTAGTAATACCATGTTCCATTTTCTGGCAAGATCTATGTCCACAGTGAAACTTTTCTATACATTTCAGACTATTTTTTTAACTCCTGCAGACAAATACTGGGATTCATAGAAAATGTTTCCATTTAATTAAATAAATAATGAGTCAGATATTCAGTTAGTGTAAATCCATGAAATGAAAACAATTTTCCAAAGCAGAGATTTGTGTTAAATCATGAACAGCTTTTATAAGCATTGAGGTCTATGCATGAAGTATTTATGAAAATAGTGGACTGTAGAGATTACAGAGGTTTATAAAGCCATAGTCAGTACTGGGGAGAAGTTATAGGAAAAAGTTATTATTTCTCAGGACACACAGACAATAATGTAGAAGGTTTAAAAGAAGTAAATTTTCTTGATGCATGTAATTAAATTGCAGGATGCATTGCTGTAGGATTCAGACCACAAGTGTATACGAGTTTAAAACAAGCTTAGACAAATTTACCTGACCTAGATCCATCCTATGATGTATAAATACGTATGTTTATCATGCCTAAATATACTGTCTAGCTCAGGATTTCCCACAGTGCTGAAAGTAGGCAAGGTCCACATTATGAAAAATTAGCCTATGTTTGTCTCACTTTATGTATTGTTTCCCTGAGAGACAAGTTACCGATGATCATCTGGTAAAAGGCTCTGGGACTTTGCTTCAGCCCCGGATGTCAATTCTGATGGTCTTATCTGGCTCAGAAACATTTTAAAGGTTGGCTGATTTAATACGTTTTCTAAATTAAGTGCATATAATCCTTTACCAGAAGGTACCAAATATCCAGGTTTTATGCAATATATACACTGTATATCCACTCATTCATTAAAATTCTGCCCTCTTTCGCATTTCCGCTTTTGACTTTTATTTCTCTTTCCTTTTTCATGTCTTCATCCATCTCCTTTCCAGCTCAACTAAACAGACCAAAGTGCTTTTCACACTGAGATGAACATCTCACTTGCACAACTATGGTGTATGAGTAAGGTGATAAAATAAAACAAGTTTGCCTGTTGTTACTTGGTGTATAATAAATGAGAGAACAAAGATAATAAGTAAAATTACTCTGAGGTTTGCTCTTTGCGGCCAGTTTAACGAATCACTTTTCACATACCATGAAAAACATCTGCCAGGTTAAATGGGAGTAAAAGATGAAGCTCATGAGCTGGTCCATTGCAGTTCATGGAATGTTAACTCTAAAGAGAAACACACTTTGAGGAGTCTCTTAGCCTCAATTTATCCTAAAATATCCTGCATTCTTATGTAATGAGGTTAATTTAAAAACCAAACCAAATTGCTGAATGGGGAATAATAGTGCAACCATATCACCTCTGAGTTCTGTAGGGATGCAGTCACTCACCAGTACCATAACAGGTCATGCATTGCCATAGACTTGGAAAAGGTCATCAAATCCTGAACAGGTAGCAGCTGTCCGAGCACTGTGGCACCAAAAAGTTGATGGTGAGTTCAGCAGTTGCTCTGTGGGGGTGACACTTGTGGCCTCAGATTGGGAAGTAAGAAATGTCTTCAGGTTGTTTTAGTTCCTAGGGAGCCATCACAGACGCAGGGGGTTAACCCACGGTGGGGGGTCAGAGATGGCAGCAGTGATCTGACAGCTCTTCTTTGCTTTTGGGGAATCCATGGGCATCTGAACTTTTGATTGTACAAACATTGTGCTTGCTGTTTAATTGTATTCATTGAAATAACAACTCACTATAGGTTGAAAAATGTCTTGCCCTAAGTAATTTACAGAAAAAATCATAGATGAGAAGATTCCAGCTTAGATGGGCAAGACCATTGTATAGAGATCATATAAGATCTCTTATATCACAAAGTGGAGCAAGAGAGCTCTCTATTCAATCACGTTCCTCTGTCTGCATGCTCTGTCCCTCCTCAGAGAGCATGGATGAAGGAACAGACTGATCTGGGCTGTCAAATTCTACCAAACATCAGAATCCAGCAATCCAGACCATCTATTTTGCCTCTTCGTAGATAAGTTTAATGCATTAGGTGCTTCCCTGCTTGACAGATGATTTTGCTGAGTGTTAAAGTGTTAGAGGTTTGGCATAGAGAAACAGATTTGTATTTGAGGTGTCAAGTAGCATCCACTGTTACTTAACTAGTTAAAGATCATAACCCAGAAGAAGAAGAGATGGTTTAAATCTAGTTTGAACCTGGGGACGTTTGAAATTTTCATCTCCTACCTTCTAGCAAACTTCATAACTGTGATGATAAAGAGGTGGATACACTAGTCCTTCTTTTAGGGCTGGGCCACCAGGCAAATACATTGCCAGAAAAAAGGTAACACATTGGTAGGAAAGAGGTATCTACCTTCCTCTGTCAACTTTATGAGGAACTTGCTAGGGTATTTCAAGTCTCCTGTCTTTTTCTCCCTCATGACAGAGCTTTTTAAACACCTTGGCACCTTGATGTCCAGGTGATGTGCCTGTTGCTCGCCATCACATGTCTGGGCCATCTGGCTCAGTGTTGCTCTGCCTGTACCTGTAGTTGGCTTCTAAGCCCCATCACGCTTTCCCAGTAATGTTGAGCCAGGCTGAACTGGGGAGCAATGGTTCGCAGCCCCACAGTCCTTTGCCCTTGAGGCTGTAAAGGAGAAGTCAGAGACTACACTGTGGCAGTCTACCTGACCATATTGTAGGACAGCACTGACTTACCATCCCCAGGGAAACTAAAAATTTGTAACAGTCTTTTTGTGTTGATTGTTTTCTCTTACTTTATTTTTATTCATGAGATTTCTCAGGAATGCAAAGTATCTACATTGAGTGTTGCCTAGAAAAGAGTGATTGATGCAATTCTGCATTAAGTACACTAAACAGTTCATGAGGTTAAAAGGATAACATAATAAACACATTCCACAAACTTGCACTTGCTCAGCTGTTTACATTCAGATCTGTAGAAGAAACAAAATCTGATTAATTGAGCTACTCTGGTATTTTTCATATTAACTGATCAAATTTCTTTTTCTAGACATGAATGTCATAACATAACTTGAATGTATATTTTACAAAGTTACTGTGATTTTTATAGTGGAATCAGGGTCACTAATGAGCTTCAATTCCATTTGACCTAGAAACATCTTTTCAGAATTCATGCTCTGTACTTATCCGCATCTTCAGTGTGGTTAAATTAGTAGAGCTGAAATAAAAGCCACAATGAAATAAAAAATCCATCAGGGCCAAAAATGTATCAGGTAAGTAAGTTACATTTATGGTAACTGATTTTCCATACATGCAGATGGATACACATACTCTAAACCAAATGAGGGATTTCAGGAATCTTGAAAAATTAGTCAGCTTTCAGGATTTGTTTCTCAAAGGACAAATGGAGAGTTAAAAGTCTGGACACATCTGTTGATATCATTGAACTGTATATACTGTCATACTGCACTGTAACTAATGAAATAAGACATGATGAGTCAATGCACCTGGTGAAAAGAATGAAAATAATGTGATTCTCAGCAATATTTATAAGACACACTTTTTGAATGTGAAGTTTATAAAAGAGCTGCAGATCACTATAAAAAAATAATGGTGATTAGAAATATTTCTGTGATTTGACTATGAAAAATGGAATGGCGTGGGAGTTTCTAGGAATGAGGGCCTTAAGGGATATTTCCTATTAAGTTAAATTTTATCTGACTCCTTTCTCAGAGCAGGGATCAACAGTGGAGATTTTCTAGATAGGAGGGAATGAACGATATTTTAAAATTGTGTTCATTTCTGTTCTTGTACAATGTCAACAGAAAAACATAATTTAAAAAATCTCTGAAGGGTGAAGGGGCACGTTTAAAAAATAGTAGGTACCATTCATGCTTTTGCAAGCACATGGTTGGGTAAAAGTATTTCAGACACCAGTTCTCAAATTTCCTGTAAAAACAAGAAGAATGTAAAGCATAGTATTTTATAGTCAAGCCTATGCTTAGGAAAAGATGCTTGTTTATAATACTCTATAATGGGTTCAGATACTGATATGGAATAGGGAAATGTAATAAAAAGAAAGCCTGTCCAGCACAAGCAATTAAAAAAAATGTTAAAAACTACTGTGGAACAGGTGATTAAGGAATCAGTATCTCAAAGCCCGTACAGACATGTGAGAGAGGTAATTAAAGCCCGCAAACTCAGATTATAGATGCTTTAGAAGCTTTGAAATTGAAGAATAAAGGACAGAAGTCACAATGACTTTAAAACATTTTAAGAGAACTATTTTTAAATCAAGTTGTAAAACTGTTCATGCCAAGACAATACATTTGTTCAGCATGAACAGGATCATGCAGAATTTACCTTTCTTTAAAACTCTTTCAACTGACATAACAAGACTTTTTTTTTTTTTTAAATAATAGCTGTAAGAGTTCTATATCTGTAACCTAAAAGGAGGGACTTTTACTACCACATTGAAAGAGTAGTTAACAGTTTGAAAGTGCATCCATATACTACTTCTTGAGGATACAAGGTGGTTAAACATAATTTGTGAAAATGGTAATTGGTACAGATTTTTCCTATTCACAAGAACATCTCACGTGCACTGGAGCGTGGTTAGGTCACAGACACACAGCAGTCCCTCGTGCTCTCTGGCTAAGTGCGGAATACGTGGTGTTGGCTCAGTGTTGCCGCATCTAAGGTTTGTAAAGTCTGGTAATTCAGGATCCTTTCTAGCTGCTACGCCATAGTTCTGTGTAAACTGTAAATTACATGAAGTGGAATAGTCTCCAAATCACTCTTAAGACGGTCAGATGAGAGTCAGGATTGTTTTCTTCTGATCTTCAGCGCTCAGGTGAGGTGCTTTCACCACACACCAAATTAGCATTTTCTTTCATTAAGCACATAATATTACATTTTGGATTTTTTTCTTTTTAATATCTCAAAGAGGTATTTGACTACAGTCTCTTGCAATGGGTCAGTGTTACAAAACAGCTGTGTATGCTTGTGAGTGAATCTTTAACAGATGGATTGATAAAACATGGTTATGACTGATCAACAAAATACATCTTGATGAAAATTTGCATGATGGGTATTAAACAAGACTTAAAACCACACAGTGAACAACTGCGTAGTTACTGAATAAAGGCAGAAGTCCTCTGGAATGCAGAGTATGTGATCATTACCTGTGAGTAATGAGAATAAAGTATTTTCCTAAAATAACTTTTCAGTATAAAAGAAGCTGTAACCCATAGGGGTGGAGAAACCTGCAGTGTTACAGAGTCTGTCTTTGGGCTTAAACCTAAATTCTTGCTCATTGACGTGTCAGGATAAAAAAATCTCATCTAAAACAAAAATATTTTGCCTCTCTGAGGACACCTCGAAGTTTTAGCTGACCTTTTTCACTTCCTTTCTCAACTCTGTTCTTTAGATTAATTTTAAGGTGCTTAGATACCAAGGGCACATGGAGGAAGAAATTTGAATTAAATAAATAACCTAGATATTAGACTTCATGATTTGTCAATGTATATTTATCATTTTGCAAAGAAGTGGAGTGTTATTATTAATCAATTTTAGCGGGGTCATAAAAGCCCTGATCAGAGAAATGATTTGTCCCTGGCTGTCCAGCAGCGGAAACATAATCCAGGTGTCCTAAATATTCATGCTAACAACATCCAATATCATGTGTCTATTATACCAGTTGTAAAAGTCTTCTGGCAGAAGATGAAGAGTGCTATACAAATATTAAACTATACAACTAAGCTTTTTTCTAGATCATAAGCAATACTCCAGGGTAAATGTTCCTGTCTTACTCGTGTTCCATGCATAAGGGAGCCATCTTGAATGCTGGCTTGTTAGTTTCCAGAATAAATAGATTAGCACATTTCTTTATCACACTTATGTAGCAATCATTTCTAATATTTCCTTAACAAGGCGTTCATATTTGTTGAATGCCAATGTTGCATCACATTAAGAGCATCTTTTAGATTGCCATGTCCTAAAACTCTTGTAATTGAAGTAATTATAAGTATGGCACAGTCTGTAGAAAAAACATGAGATGTGAGAGTTGTATGAAAGCTCATAAATACTATATCACATATGAGCTCTGACATATTCATTTAAACATGGTGAAAGATCATTTACTGTTGTAAAAACAAATAAAAAGGGAGATAATTTTTAAAAGAATAAATTTTTGAAAAATGTACTTTATATTAGATTTGAATGAGGTTTAGGTTCATCTCTGGAGATAAGATATTCACTCTCAGATGGGGAGTTCTCATTCAGATTTCAGGTATTATTTTCAACATACATGCAAATACCTCAAATACCTGTGTCTTGCATAGGGGTTTTTGAAGGGAGCCACTATCTGAGAGAGTTTCTCAGCTGAGTGGTCCTGTCTTACCACTGCAGCTCCATCCTCGCCAACAGCTCCCCTGCCAGATAAAATCCCATTCCTCGTTTTTTATTAATCTTATCAAAACCATTTTTCCTCCAATGACCTTTTGATAGCCATGTTTCTCCAAGGTCTATTAGGGTGTAATAGCACATATGTTTTCTCTGGAGAAATTACCATTTTAAGAGACTTTTGTCCATGTCTGATCATCTCTGGTTGTGATTTATTGCACCTCTCAGTCATGCCAATGCACAATGACCACAGGTAAAAAAAAATCCAAAACATCATAGACAAAAACATTTCCCTATTTCACTTTACAGCATGGCAACTCAAAAGGGGAAGTAAACTGCAACCCAATGTAAGAGCAAGCTTCTTGAGAACAGGCTACAACATTGAAAAATAACTGTAACAAGGAGACAAAATTTATGTAAAACTGTACTTTTGAAAGGAAAAATCAGACTGAAATAGTTGGCTGAGAAAAATTTGATGCAAGACGAGAATGCACAGGAAATGTGATAATTCAGTGTTTTGGACCATAACATAAATTTCTTTCTTATGAAAATTTATACAGTAACAGGCCATAGGATGAACTTTCATTTTGTTTCCCAGCAGATTGCTCTGAAGGGTTTCCTTAGAGAAAGAAAAGAAAATAGCAGGAAACTTAATTTATCGGGAATAGTTCAACAAAATGGAATCTTAAAAAAAATTCCTGAAATGAACAGCTCTGAAGTTGCACTCATGTATAGCCCAGCTGCTAGCATTACCAGAGGTCAAACTTAGTTTGTTTCCAGCATGTTTCCTTGCACAGATATTAGTCTTTGTCTATAATTTTGGCTATGTGTCTATTTTCTTAGCTCAGGTTAATCTAACACATCATCTATCTTTTTGTTTCTTTAAAAAAATCCAACAACTGACATTTACAAGTCACAGTATTTGAAATACTTTTCTTTGGGTCAGTTTGTTAAATTGCTTCAGATTAAATAAACAATATCAGAGTCTGCTATATTTTGAATAGTGTAAATTTATTTATACAAAATTATATGTTATTTTGGGTAAAAATGGCAAGCCATATCCTTAGCGTCTATAAAACATTATAGATCTACAGAAGGTACACTGGTTTCTGCTATGTGAGAGTCGGGCATGGAAGGCTGATTACACGATCCAGACACGTTTTAGATATTTCTTTTATTAAATGCAACTGTTTTCAGATGAACTGAGTGGGAGACAAGGTGCTTTTATGAATGAAGGGACACCTGTCCTTGATTTCACTGAATCTGACTTCTGCTGATTTTCAGGTGATATAGGGACTATCCCTTAAGGTGCTTAAGATCAGACTTAAGGTTCGGTTCAAAAAGAAATGTGGATTTGAGGCACAGTGTATAGGGCTCCTCTGATGGTATAGATGCCTGCAGTTTAGAGATTTGCATCTCACCCAGACATCCTGAGATTCCATGCACATAAATAACACAGCTTGGAGAATTCAACCTGCAGCAGGCATTTGAGACAGGCCTGATGAAACATGCTCTAACAGAGCTCACGTATTTCCCCATGACTATACCTGGAGCCTGGAGTGACTAGATCAGCCGTAGATCTCTAACCGATACCCTGAGCCTGGCAAGATGCGACCAGTGTTGATGGCCCCAAGAACAAATGTTTGTTATTGTGCCTGGGAGCAGAATTCACCGTGAGGCCTCACTCGTCTGTTTTATACAGTTCTCTAGCTCTTCCCCTTTAGTATATAAGAGCAAGGTTTGCCACAACACAGCCCACTGGTGTGCATGCTGCCTGAACCAGACAACAAGAAACGCACCAGAGGGCTGTATCTCTCCAGGTTAGATGCCCTTGTGTTATGAGGATTCAGAGTTTGAAACAGTTTCATGTGCTTTTGTTAAGTCTCTTTTTTCCTCTTAAAACAAAGTATGAGGAAACACCTTTTATTTTTTCCCAACATTGGTTAGAGTTGCATAGGAATTGAGAGCATTAAGATATTCTCCCTTCTTGTGTCTCATTAGAATACATCCATATGGTACTTCTCATGTATGAAGAAGGGTAGAAGCCAGATGACTACTGGTTTTTCTGCTTGGCAAAGTTGAGCCACTATATATCTAGGAATGAAAAAATTACTGTCTCAGAGAGAGCATGGTGTAGTCTGGTAGATTTTTGGATTTCTGGCTCCTTAATATACTTATGGATTAAACAGCAATTGGATAGAAAGTAATATATCAGTACACAAACCAGCACCTATTTCAGTACACAAAACAGCACCTGAACATCCATCCAGCTCCCCACCTACTTCCCAGCTGAAGGTCTTTTGGCAATGTATTATATTATGATTTCAGTCTATCAGCTCACACCAGCTAAGCGCTTGAGCATTGGGCTGATTAAGCTTGCTGATAGGAAACCAGGAGGAAACTGCAAGATTTCACAAGGAACTTTTAAGGAGATTCAATATCTGGAACTGTTTTCTCTAAATCATTTATGAACAAAATTTACAGTAATATCATGGCAACAGCCAGGGTGATGTTTTTCAAGATAGGAGACTATGATGCTGGACATGCCATGTTTAGCTCTTGACTAGTTATGACACTATGATAAACAAATTAATTTAATGAGCTCACCAGCTTCTTATTGATGATCCCCATTCTTCAGTTTTCTTCATGGTTAGATCTCAATTTCTCCCATATTTTTTCATGTAACTCTCCTCTAGTCGTACATGATTTGCTTGGCCTCTGCATGTGCCCTCATTCTGATGTCCTGGGTTCTCTCCTTTGTCTCCAGGCTTTGCTCGTGACAGCCAGTGGGAATCAATTCACAAAGGCCTGAAGAAAGTCAGCTAGTTAAAATGAAAATAGATGCTTGTCAAAGGATATGAAACATAAAGTAAAAAGGATTTTGTTAATCCCACCTTGCTCTCTTCTCTCCAGTGTGGTAAAAAGAAGAGAATTTTTTCCCCCTCTATGGTGGCATAAGGCTTTGCTGGAGCTTCTTGTTAATGGTGCTTTTATAATTTTGATTCTTACTCTCTGCTTCGGCCAGAGGCTGCTGCATTGTGGTGCCTTGTCTATAGCTTTTAAGAGCCTCTCCTTAAGATTTTCTGGGACTGCTGCTGCTGCCAGTACGAGCTTACAGTTCTCTTCCATCGCCAGCCGTCCCAGCGCTGTAGTGGCAAGGGCAAGGGCTCCTGTACGTGTCTTGTTCATTCACATATCTGACTTGGCTAGAATTTTTAAAAGTAATTGCATGTGCCATAAAATGGCCATGTAAGGCCATCTTTTCATGTCTCTCTGCGTGATTTGAGCTTTACTGCTCTACTTTATTAAGAAGGAAATAAAGAAAGAAACTATCTTTCTTCATCTACCTCTCTAATAAGAAATTTTCCCTTAAAAGGAGACCGACCTCAGCGCACGCGGTTAAGGATCTGTGTTTAGATTTTTGTGCACAAACTCCATATGTTCTCTGTATTGTAGAATTTATAGGGACTAAATCAAGCTCTGCTTTGTGTGCAACTCCTACTAATCTGATCTTCAAACTGGTATCTAAAATTGGATTTGGGCCTGTAGAAATGGGGGATTTGCTGATATATGTGTTTTGCAACCTCAATTTTTATAAAAAGAGTATTAAAAAGAGAAGAACCCTGAATTCTCCAATTTTATATAACCAAAATAGAATGGTGCAAATTAACATCATGTTTTCCCTAAATATTGAATTTACCAAATCCTGAGATTAAAGAAAGAAATCTTTAATGGGATTTTTATATATATTTTCTGAATTTTATTACAAACCACATAAAAAACAACAGAAGTTGGACCAAATATTTTAACCATCAACTCTTTAAAATCATTCACAACTTTAACTATATTTTAGTACCATTTTCCCATTAGGAATGGATATAAAGTCCCCATAAAATTCATATGTAGATTTTAGCAAACCTTTTTCATTCCACTATAGCAGTCAGTCCCAAAAGATTTTATTCATGTTTAAAATTAAATCCATCTTTTATTTAATTTCCAAATATTAAAAAATGGAAAGTATTTCTAAATAGAGCAACTAAATAAAACTTTTTTTTTTTTTTGCAGAGTGTTTTTGATTAAAAAATATTATCAAATGCTTTTACAGACTTTGATAACAAACTCAGAGCTTAGTCTTGGTCCCATTCAAAGAGAAGATAGGGTTGTGGCAGTGTGTGTGCTCGAAAGGATCGATAGTGTTATAAATGTTGCAAATATAACCATGCAGTCAGACACTACTGCTTCAAGATGTTTCCTTCCACCTAGCTGAGTTTGTCTTAAGCTGCTGCTGACTTTGTGTACCTATAGCAACTGTCCCCTATTAAACCATGTATTTTTAACATGCTCCTCTACAACAGGCTTCTGTGGACGCTCCCCTGTTCTCTCAGCTGAGCTCTGATGCTGTCTCACGTTCAGGCACCGCAGTCCCATTAGGAACTAAATCTGCATGGACCTTCCAGCACCCACATAGTGCCTCCTGGTTTTGCCGTTCGTTCCCATTCAGCTTATTCTGAAGTGAAAACATCTGACATGAAGTCACATGCTTTTCCATACCTTTATAAAAGGGTTGCAGCTCTCATTTTCTTGTGACTAAAACAAGTATAAATTGCTGAGAGGAAGATTTTTTTGCAAGGACCCTGGGAAGAGTATTACTGCTGACTTATCTGAAGGAGTCTCATTTGTGGTTTTAAAACACTTCACAGCCAAACCAACTCCTGAAAATGAGAGACTTGCCAAACATCCTAACACCTGTAAACAGCAACATCGGCTCTTCATCTTGCAAGTAACTTTGCCTTCCAGAAATACAGAAGAGCTTCAAAGATTTAACTGTAGTGCAAACTATCTTGTAAGCAGAAGGATCGGATTGGAGTTGTTGCATGATATTTTGTTTCTTTTCAAATAGTAAGTTTTTCTCTCTGTGCTTCTATGTCAATATCCTCTACTTACAAGCCATTAGCTAATACATAACTTGTTAAGGAAACCTCTAAAAGGGCCAAAGATTATGCTTGCTTGTCAGAAATCCTAAGAAACACAAGACAAATGCTAGAAATAAAACCACCTTGCAGATATGTCTCCACAAGAGTACAGAAGTCCAGTGACTTCAGAAAATACAATTCTGTTACTGGAGTTTAACTATTGTTATTTGATCACTAGAAAGAAAACCATCAGATTAATTTGAATTAATTTGACTATAGATATGTCTCCATGTAGAAGTCTCTGATAAATGCAGGGACTTGGAGCATACCCTGAAGAAGCAGCAGCACTGTAGGAAGAGGGTGAAGAACCTGTTGAAGAAAGGAACAACTCCTATTCTTTTTGCATACTTTCAAGCCTTAGGCTCTGAATCCAGGTGTGCAGGGAGCTGAGTGCTACAGGCACATCTGTCCACTTAAGAAAACAAGACAACCTGAGCAGAACTAAAAAGATTGGCAGGAGGGAGATGAATAGAGCCAAGTGAACAGACAAAAAGGTTGGAAGAAGTATCTGATGCCAGCTGAAAAGGCAAAAGAAGATGAGGAATTAGGTGGGATACAGGGCTTAGGGAAAGTGTCCAGGACAGTGTTACTCAAATTTTCGCTTGAAATCATAATCTGTTTTGTCATTTTCCACTAGATGATTGCCATCTGCAATCACAAGAGAAAATTAATACTCCTAATTATATCTAATTTGTACCATCCTGCTAAATCAAGAGCAAAACGTGCTTGGGCTTGAAACCCAGGAACCTAAGCATCTTTTAACTTTAAGGTTACTTGAGGAGATTTCAAATGCAGTGCTTTCACCTTGCAGTAGTGTGGGTTTTCATAAATAAATAAGCTATAATCTGGTACTAATTGTAACACAAAAAGGAATGAAAGCAGTATCCATTATTTCTGCCAAAAATAGTGTGCTAAGAAAATTACTTCATTTGTTACTGTTGGTTTCATGATCAAGGTTCTGCTTGTGTGCCTGTCCTTCCCTTGTACTTGGCTTCAGAGTGTTGGAAGATCAATCAGGAGTGTAAGGCAGATCTTAATTCACCACTTATTTTTGAGTAAGTATTCAGTAAAAGCCAATTCCTGCTCTGCATTGAGCTTGTTCAATAGCTAGCCAGATATCTAGAAAGTTGCGCTACTTTCAAGGGAAATTTCTACTGAAATCATATTTCAAAATGTGGTTTGGCTCAGCAGAGGGTAGACAAGATCACCACATGTAGGTCTAATAATAATTATACTTCAAGTATATGCAAATTTTCCTCCTAAAACCCCACCAAATTCATAGAGAGGAATTTAGTTTACCAAAAACTTAATACAATAACTCATGTTCTATGTGATCCAACAATTACTGACATGAATTATTAATCATTCCTGAAAACTTAGAAATACTACAGGCAAACTGTCAATTTTCAGATACAAGAGGCAGCTGTTTTTTGCAGAAATCCGGGTTTACTGCCCTTCAGAAATCCATACATAACTTTTCAATAACGGATGCAGTTTGGGAATTTTAAAGTTTTTGTTTTACAGGTTTTTTTTGTTGTTGTTTCTTTTCCCAGAGACACCTAACAATTCCAGCTCAATATGAACTGCAAGCATAAAAGCAAGTCTCTTGTGAGTAGCTAATAGAATAGACACTTTTCAAAGTTGTCCAAAACATTGCAGTTGACAAGGAAATCAAGTGAGATTGCTTAGAATGTTGTATTAAGCCAGTAGTAATAAACTAATATAATTTTATAGTGATTCTTCCTATAACTGCACTAAAATAATATTATAATTTCTGAGTGTGTGGATAAAATGAGGTTTTTGTACGAATCAAGCTCCAGTAAATCATTCAGGCAGATGGAAAGACTGTAATCTCTTTTCTCACATTGTGTTTCTTTCATGCTCAGTACAACTTATACTAAGATCAAATGTTGAACAGCACCTGTAATTTTTAAAGGAAAAAAGAAAAGACTCAAAGGCCATCCATCTAGATTTTTTCTTCCAAACAGCCCCAAAATCCAGAGCATCCTCCTGGAGCCTTCATTTAAGAAACATACTGGTTTTGAGTTGTGGATTATTTGAAATGTTTTCCATCTGGAGTAAACCTATTCCAATCATGCAGTAACAGCCCCAGAGTAAAGAATGTCAAGAGATAAGTAAACGAAGAAACACAGAGAAGACCTATGCACAACGATCAACTCCGCCAACTCCCCAAACAAGAGCTCTCCTTTGTATTACAGAAGTAGAGGGAGAAAAAACCCGATGGATATGATTCTATAACTGTGGTTGCTTTTAAAGCAGGTTCAGATGAGCTGAAACAACAGCCTATCTCACAAGAAGAGGATACCACTTGCCTTCCTTATGCTCTAAACTCTTGCTCAGTGAATTGCTGCATGTGATGCGCCGAACAATTGCCAGAGAGACAGGCTTCTGATCTTACAACAGGCACACTTGAATATTTACCTCCCAAGAGTGAAAATACACTCCTGTTCAAAAGAGAGCAAAAGATGTCTGTGACAGACACCCTGCTTACACTGTTTGACTCACACTTTTCTTGGCAACCTCAGAAAACTAGATTAGGAAGTGTGAGCTGCTATTCTTCACAGAGTGGTGTATAGGAGCCTGGGAAGTTTTCAACAGAAGTTTTTTTTCAAAATAAAATATAAGCTTGTAGAATTTTATGAAGCTAGAATTTAGCAGTTTGTATATTTTGCAAAATAATTTCCTAAAAATATCCTCAGATATAAAGAAGAAAGTTATAAGAAAAAAAAAAAAGATAAAATGAAAAAAAATAGGTCCAGCGGAGCTGAGTGAGGCCTCTGTCATGCAGGGGGATTTGAACCCCTGTCTTGCATAGCTCACACTGGTATATTTATTGAATATTTCTCTTCTTCCTCTAGACCAATGAATAAGCAATTATCCTCATATATGATCATCTCCAGCAGACAACTTTGATTATACTGTTTAACTTAGTCTGGGGCAGCTTTAATGTTTGTTCTGTCTATTCAAGAGCACTTGTTGAACAATCTGTCTTATACACAGAGCGCTTGCTCTTTGCTCTTTTCTCTGGTTCATTTTCATCAGCTAAAGTGATAGATTAATGATGTATCAACACACCCTCCGCAGGGACCTGACTGTGAGTTTTCTCCATTCTGAGCTAGTGCCCTAGACAACAGGAACTTCTGATCCTATACAGGGGGAGGAGGGGAGAGAAATGAGAGAGAACAAAAGAAAGAAGTCATTTTTGCTTTGAAGCTAACAAAGGAAAACATTTAAAAGCCTGAAAACTGCTGAAGAGGAAAAGAAAAGAATCATTTACTATTAGTCCAGAAAATTAGCTGTGCAATAAATTACATACATAGAATTTGATTGAACCCTTTAATCTTTATTAATATCTTTTTAATACATTAGTACTTGAATGTGACATAGTATTCCAATAACGGTCTTTTTAATTACATATAATTGCAAAGGTAACATGATTTTACTGTATGTACTACTTCCTTATTTAACGCATCTGAAGCTACCATTGTCTGTCTCTCATTTCACATAACGTGATGAGTACATCTTACATTTCACCACATCCGTGAGTTACTTCCTATCAATGCTTTCCCATATAGCAAGTCCTCCTGTAGGTTGGAAACCTCGTGGTTTCCCAGTGCAGCCTGTGGAAGATGCAAGGCGTTCTGGTGAGCCCAGCTGTGAGCCCAAACTTGTCCTTTTCTGGGCAAGTTACTTCTGCAGTTTAATTTGTGGTTTATGCTTTATGTCTTTTATCATATTAATAAGTTTTAAAGGGAAAGTTTAGGGTGAGGACATGGAATATTTTCTGTGGGTATATACAACATTTAAGATTTACATTGTTCATAAATTTTATTCAAATACTAAGTTTCATACACTCAGGTGTTTACCTTTACTGTTATCTTAAGTAATTACAGCCACTGTCATAATGTCACCTCTAAATCAGGATAACTCAAGTAAAGAATCATTTTTTAAAACAGAGCATTAGGATTTGGACATGTATGATGATATTCCTCCAGGCACTTTCCAACAAGTGGAGTGTTAAGATTGGCATCCAAGCTGATGTTTGTACCAGTGATCATATCCTACAGGTAAATAAGGACAGTTTTCTTTCATGTCAGTATTGCACTAGAAACTAGTGCTAGCTTGCCCTCGAGTCCTGGCGCACATCCCTCAGAGGCAGAGGGACCTCTGTGCCTCTCAGAGCATGCCTGCTCCGTGCAATGGACACTGGAGTTACTGCCAACCAGGACTTCCTTTGGACAGGAAGAAGACCGACTCTGTCCTTATGGCACTGTAGCTAAGATGTCCCACCTTCATGATGGCACAGTGCTCACTAGCATGGGTGTGACAGCACACTCCCACAGCCACATTGTCATTGCAAGTTAGTTCTGCAGCTCTGCACTTCACAGATGGAGAAATATTGTCTCAGTATCTTCTTACCATGCTCTACTGAGGAGCATGAACACATCTTTCATTTTTAATTTTTGGTGTACACCATCAGTCTGCTGTAGCTTTAATTTTTATGTCTATGCAAGAACACTTTTTGAGCAGCCATCCATATAGAGGTGTAGAAGACATTGCACTAACTGTGCTGTTTCATTTTCTCTAGTACAGTTCAACATTTGAGCTACATAATCTTTTTGATGTATGATTACAGTTGTGCTTCTGTCTCTGAAAGACCTTTTACACAAAATTAAAATATAAGCCATATTTGTCTAAAATGTATATAATTTAGGGTCAGAAGAAAAGGAGTGTGCTTATCTAGTCCAAACTCCTGCATAACATCAGTCATCCAATTTCACTATGTAATTTTGTCAGTGTTCTATGCAATGTGCTTTTAAGGGAATAATAGGAGCTTCTTTGTCCTAAGAGTTTCAGGAAATTTACCCAGTTCTTATCTCCCGAAATTGCCAAGGAGATGTGTATGTGTTAATTCTTTCCTATTTTAGTATTGTCTAGTGTTTTCCTAAGAATAAAAGATACAAGGTATACTTAAAGCCTTCTGGAATTCTACTACAGCCCATATCCTCAATAAAAGAAAATAAGCAAAGCTGTGGCACATTGAGAAAAGACTCATTTTACCCTGGAAAAAAAATCTTCTTAGCTTGCTCCATGAAGCTAAAGATAGAAAAAAATCTACTATCCCACATCAATAAACCTGCTTAATAAGCAATCTCTCACCAGAATAAACTGATTAATATTATTGTTACTATTTTTATTTTATTATGTGAGAGGAATTACATGAAAAAGTTAAGAATAGATTGGAGATAAAAGCCTGAGTCTATACGAACGTTTTGTTCAAATAGGTTGTTTAACAACTTGGTTTGATAGGCTTTTCTTGCAGTATACAAAAAATTAATAGGTAGTGTTCTTATATTTCTTTTCCCATGTTTATTTCTTTTTGCATACCAATAAAGTTGAACTGCAAGGGAGTTGGCTTCAACTGCCTGCACTACATATTACACTCTATTTCTTTGGTGGTTTGAAGCTTGGTGGTTGGAACTGAACAAATAGTATGTGACAGACTGAAAGCAAGGCATATTCTAACCCGTAATTGTTAATCGTGTACAAAGAAAGTGCATGCTGTGTTAATAAATTATATTAAGTGCAGGCTGCTTGGTCTGGGCAACATGGCCTTGTAATTATGGTGCTACACTGGGAGAGAAGAGCAGTAGCATCTGACTTTCACAGACCTGTAGGGTAACTCCGGGCAAATCAGCATTTATGTCTCTTCTTTTACACACCACTCCTGTCTCATTTTTTAAGGAGTAGAGTCTCTAGCCTAGGCCATTTCCCTCTGTGTTTTTGAAGGCATATATCTAGTGGTATGTACTCTAACCTGGAGCTCAGAGGTAACACAAAGAACAGTGATACCTATTTTAGAGGAGGTGACTCAAAGAGTGTCTAATGCATACATGAAGTACAGGCAGTGACTCAATCCTCATGTGCATATCTTTACATAACATGTGAGGACTGCTACCTGTGATCCTGGAGAAGTGTGTGTTTCAGATATTCCATATATAAATTCAGCTAGTAGCCAGCTGGTTGACTACTGTGATCCAAAATAGTCAGCACATAACTGGAGCTGTTAAAAAAATGGCTGAAAATATGATACTAGTCAAAACCAGTTATTTTCATATGAATTTTCCCTTAAAAAAGTTAGAAGAATATTGAATAGGAACAAAACCTGGAGGTTATCCTGGACAGACATGAAAAATAGCATTAACATAGCTTAAAACCTCTCCAAACACCTGTAAAACTAAAACTTAGTGCATTAGATAGAATGTGCAAATAGAAGAAAAGTCAGGCTGCCGAGCACTAAACAACAAAAAAATTAAATATCATATAAAGTGGTGGGAAGTCTTCAGCTGGCATATCTTCTAGCAGAAACTTCACTCACATCCACTGGACAGAACTTTTCAAGGAAGTGCAAGACCAAGCCCTAGTCTTATGCCTAGGAGTTGGCTTCCTCCCTGTTCCAACGTAGAAATCATGCGATCATTTGGAGTTTCACCCAGACTGCCTAGAATTCAAACAGTGTCAGAAGAGCTGAACTAGCAACAGGCCTGGCTACTCAGTCTTATATTTCTGAAAAAAATCTTTATTTTGAGACATTAGGTATCAGAATGGGATGACACTAGTTTTCAAAAAAGGAAGCCACTTATTTTTATTACTTTTTTTTTTTTCCAGGTGCTAAAGCTACTAAGGACTCTAAAAAGCAGTTAAAGCACACAAGCAAATAAAAAGCTTTCTGTGCGTGACTGACACTGGTAAGGTCTTCTGTCTGTCAAGAGGCAGGAAGAAACATGTTAGAGCAAAGCAGTGCTCCATTCTAATACCGTGTTTTTGGTGACAAAAAACAGATGCTTCAGAAAAGAGGCAAAGGACTCACAAAAAGAGTAATTCATTCCAGAAAGATTTCATTTGAAACTTTCACATAGAAGAGAGAGATTTAAATGTGAAACGGGGAAGTTTCAAAGCCTTTCTAATATCCTTTTTTAGCAATAATTATAACAACTCTAGTTCTTCTTGTGATGTGTATAAACAACAAACTCTTTGAACTTTGGTAGGGAGATAATCTAAGATATGTCCTGTTACACTCTGTTGGTAAACCAATGATTTGTTGCTTACATGGAAAAGAAATTAAAAATGTTGCACACTGAGGAAAAACATTGATTGAATTTATCAAAGCCTGTTCACCCTAATTTATAAGGACTGGGCCATTAAACAGCAAGAATGGAGATTGCACATAGCAATATAAATCTTAATTACATATAATGATTTACATCACTGAGACATTCAGCTGCAACTAACGGGATAAACTAGAGTCCTTATTTTGAAGAAGATGAGTTTCAAATTGTTAAGCTAATAGCTGAACAGTTTTTAAAGTTTGGACTTAAATCTTTAATGCACTTATGATCACTAGTACCTAAAAAAGTATGGTGAGAAATAAAGTTACTCCTATTTAGGGTGTTTTCAAAATTACGCTGTACATTTATTGACAAGCACTGTGAAGGATATAACTCAAAAACTAAGATTAAAAAAATAAAACAAAGCCAAAATCACACAAACAAAAGAAAGCTTTTAAATTTTCTTTGCATGAACCTCCTTAGTTAATTGTTATACAAATGTTTTCTTGTTTCCCAAACAACTCTAGTCAAGTAATACAGCTATAGTTGGCATATTATTATGGGTAAAGAAAAATCTAACTATTAAATAAAGCTAAAAAACAAGGATATGCAAATATTTGATTTTTGATTCATTAAAAAAAGTAAAAAACTGAAGGACGTTCTTATTTTTTAAATTCCTTTTTTTTTCTAAAACTGCATTCAGCTTTGTCCTAAATTAAATATTTCATTAAGTAAGAACTGTTTTTCCTGTCCTCTTTCACCTCCCAACTCTCAGCAGAGACTCCTATAGCACAGAGTTTTATAGTGTGTATCAGTTTGATAATAAAGGGATCAAGGAAGGACACAAGGTAGGAAAGAAAGTGAGAAGAAGGGAGATATTAAATATTTCACCTGACTCTCAAGTGTCACATGTATTCACATACAGTCTGTGACATTCCCTTCCCTTTAGTCTAGGGGCGGGAGGGGAAGTAATCTTTTAAATTTTGACCATGTGCTTAAATCCCACTGAGTCAAGGCCAGACGATAAATTGGAACGTTAAGGAGGCTGAATGGTGAAAGACAGTTCTGGGATCCGCTGAGTATTTGCTGCAGGATGGAGAACAGTCAAGTTTCTCCTCAGACATTGTCTGTCTCCTGTCATTCTTCTAACATCCACAGGGCCTGGAGGCTGAAAGTTGAGCATCTCTTGCAAAGGGCAACTTCAGCCCGCTCCTCTTGACAGGATTTTGAGGCGGAACAGCAACAGCAAGTCAGACTGGGGAGATCCTCTACATCTGTTTTGAGCAACTAATCCCCTAGAGGTAACTCCACTCACATGCAACTAATTTTGCAGTGTTTTAGCTAGAATGTGATTGAGTGAGCAGACTGAAAATTGAAGAAACTTGGTATTTATTTTGTGAAAACAAATGAAGAGGCTATTAACCTTCCAATAGAACTGATTACTGTATATGTTTTAAAATATTAGTCCTTTATCTTCCCAGGCTTCAGAACTGTGCAACAGCGTTGGTGACAATGAAAATGATGATGCTTGCCAACATTAAACCAAGACAGATTATTGTGATGAGGGAATCACAACTCTCCAAACATAAACATGAAACCTAACCCCACAAACTCCTGCAGCCTCTCTTGGTATCAATCAGCTATAGGTTACATTCTCTTTCTCAGAGAAAAGGGTAATCAAGTTCTATTTCAGGGTGCATTAAGATAATTTCCCACACCTTACTGAAATAAATGAAACTCTTAGATGTTAGTGTATATTGGGACTTGAATGAAGAATGTCAAACTCCTTGTATTCCTAGAATATCTGGGATCACAAAAAAAGTCAATTCTATTGCTATGTTTTCTGGTTTACTTAAGTTCATCAGATTGTATGTGCATCTATAATTCCACTGCCAATGTACAGACATGAATGACAGTTTTGCTCTAGATATATTTACTTTAGTGCATAGATACAGATATTTAACAACAGAAAGTTCTTTTGAAATGATGGCAAAATGGGTATCAAAACGTCTTTGTTCTGGATTTGCATGAAATTAGTAATAAAAATTAATATCTTTAATCAAATTCAATTTCGGCTGGGGATTTTTTTTTTATCCCCAGTAGCTAGTTCTCATGTAGTATAGGCTGATCAAAACTGGAGTGTCCCACAGAACAAGCACTGTTTTAAAATAATGCTTTAGGAGTGTACCCACCCACTGTGAACACAATTGGGCGCAGGAGAGTTAGGATACCTGAGCAAGTGTTTGCCTTAAAAGTGTACCTTACAGCAATTTTATTTTTCATCCTTCTCCAGCTCCCCATTGCTTCCAAACAATCTTGCAACTTATTACCCATGTTTACTCATACCTGACAGAGGGATATAAAAATATTTTTAAAACATTGGTAGCTGAGTAGAGGAAAAATACCCAGATAACTATCACCACTGATGAATAAAATTCTGCCCAAAGTCAAGTAGTTAGATACTGCAGAAACCACAGGGGAGAGTATGAAAGTCACAGGAAACCAGGCTTTAGAAATTCTGCTTCTCCAGTAACTACTTGTCTTACTCCCTGGCTGTGTACAAGGAAACTCTCAGTGTAGACACTGTTTAGCTACAACTCAGTGTCAAAGAATCCCATTAGTAGCTCCGTCACCTGCAATTTCTGAGGCCAGACTCTTTTGGAAACATTCATTTCTTCTTTGTTAGAAAGTCAAACACAAATTCAATCTCCTTCTGGTGCCGCCCCACAACAGAACTTTAGAATTAAATTTATTCACTCATTTGGAGAAGCTTTATAGCACTGGCTGTTGACAAACCTACTGTGGACAGGTGCTATGTAAACTTTCTAACACATTGCCTAGACAATATATGCAGCTCTTCACCTTCAGGCTCCCTCTTCTTGTACTTTGGTATTGAAAATAATTTTTATGTTTTAATGAATTGCCTAGAGAGGTGTAGACCTCATCAACCAAGCCTATATTCAACCCAAAGATGAATTAAACCTACTGCTTCCAAATGGCAGGTTAATATAAAGAAAATATTTAGTTAAGTTACAGCTTAAAATTAAAATGGTATTTTAAGAGTTGAGTGTATGTCCTCTACTCATTGTTTCTCCACATTATGGTTGGGACGCGGAGATATATGGATGAGCTCATTTGAAAGGTCATAGCATATAAATACTTATTGCTGCTTTTTAAAATTTTTACCTGTTAGAAAGAGATTGAGATGAGCCTTATTTTTTCTAGCTGAAATACTTGGGCATTGCAAGTCACCGAATTTTAGAAACAGAATCTATTGCTCTAAGCAGGTATGTGTCTTGAGCCCTCTTTCCCCGTGGAGCTCTTTTATGGCCAAATCTGATGACTAATTGCTTCCACACTTATCTTCAAAAGATATGGGAGACTTTCTTTTCTGTTCAGCCCTCAAATCCAGGAATATTTTATTCCTTCTCCACCTCCCCAAGCCTCTTGTTGTTGAAAGAGAAATAATTTTATTTCTTCAAATCAGGAATAAGTTGGTATAGGTGACAGAATAAAGTGATTTACATTCTAAAGAGCCTTTACAGTTTCCTGAGAGATATCTTAGCCCTTGCTTTGATGGCAGTTCATGCTTTCCATGAAATGCAGCAAACATTTAGGCAATGCTCTGCCTAAATGGGTTAACTGCTCTGGCTGATGGTAAGAAAGAACAGAACTGTTTCAAGTATTGCCGTAGACTGTTGGTCCCTGTATCTGAAAGAACTGGAAAAAGGTCTATGCTGAAGAAAGTTTTTCTGGGTGGATCTGCTCTCAGAAAGGTCTTGGACTGCTACAGCTGTTGCTCAAGGTTGAATTGCTTAGTTTGAAGCAAGCACAACCAGGATGATTTCTACAGGATAGTTAGTCATACAAAATGAGATACCACAAAAATTTAATTTCACTTAAATGACATCATTGCTGGAAAGGGACTCCATGAGGAAATTTCCATCTTAGGAAGATGCAAATATTGTGAAAGGTGAAGGGACATAGTGAAAACACAAAATTAAAAGATACGTAATCAATGGCAAGCACTGATAAGTAGATTACTATGCTATCTAAAGAATTATTTTCATGTTCTACAGTTTTTCTCACTTGGAAAATATCATCTCACTGCATGCTAGATTGCAGCAATGGTTATCACGCAGTGAATTCTGTCTGTCTTTTTGTATCAATGGACTATAAGTTCTCATAAAAATTAAAGCATGCTGAGCTCTTAAAAAACAGAATGAAAAGAGAAGCATTGGATAAAATCCAGCTTTGAGATTTATTCCATTTTTTATGTGAAAAAAGTGAATGTACTTTATGATCCCTCTGGGTACAACAGTTCTTAAACCTTGTGAATTTTAATATGAGTATGTGAAACCATACGTATTTGAATAAGATTAATGAGCAATGCACACTTTATATCATTGTCTACACATAGTAAAAAAAAAAACCCACCATCTCATCACTAGTTTCTTCTCACCTTAAACTTTCCCTTTAAATCTTATAAACCTGATAAAAGTAGGTCAGGAGATGTCGCAAGCTTAAACTGTTTTTCTATCATCAGGTCAATAAGATTTCATGTATTTTCAGACAATTTTATGATTTACAGTCCTTACATTCCAGTATGGTTCTTACTATAACAAGGTCCCAGTGACTGTCACATCCATAAGTCACATTATTAATCCACTGCCAGACTCTGTTTGAACTACTACACTTGTAAAGGAGCCAGAATGAAACTCTTGTTTTTTTGCAGACTGTCTGCTAGATCCTTAGTGAGTGTAAACTAGAGAAGTTTCATAGACTTCAATACAATTCTGGCCAAGAACAGCCATTAACAGTCTCTTGGTGCTTATCTCAACTCCTGTTGACTTATTAGGTGTCTAAATAGCAGTAGCATGTAAGTATCACAGTCACTGAATATGTATTTTATAGACACACCAGAAATATATTTGAAGACGACAGTGACAACGGAATGCTTCTAGTGCACTGGTTCACAGAGATAAATCTTAAAAGACCTTACTATGTTCAATAATACACTTCAGCAATCAGTTTTTCTAGTGTTGTCTTATTACCTCCTGTACCTGTCAAGCCATTGATGTGAATAGCAATTTTACTCAAGATGGCATGGATCTAGAAGCACACAATCTGACTACATTCTTTCACGCATGGACAGGATTGAAATCTTTACTGGTAGCTCACAGGCACAAATATTAGCGTAATAAATGGATAAGAATGATGTTACAGCATTGTGAACAGCACAACTGCATTACAAATATATTTTAAATTTTGAACTGGTTTTATTAATAGACTACTGAAGACTGACTCATGGACCGAGACCTTTTGCATGACATGGCACTGAGAAACAGCAACAAAAATATTGCTTTTTATCAGGACAGTTCACACTTGAATCTAGTACAGGAAACAGTAAGTGCAGTCAGACAAATCAGGGACTGTGAGAAAGTCATGAGACAAAACTGACCACAGCACATCACCAGTTTAGCAACCACTAGTGTCCTTCTCTGTCATGGGAAGAAAGTTTAAAGAGGGATTTTGCGGGAAATAACAACTATGTGACTGTTAAATGAAATATAAGGGGGATGATGGGGAGAAAAAAATCAAAGTAATTTGCTTTAAAATTCATGAAGGTTGAAAAATGGGTGGTAAAAAGTTGTAATAAGGTTGGAGATGAAGCTGGTGTTTCAATATTGAATCAGAGATGATAGGAGGACCTTCAAAATTAAGGCAAGCTGATGTGATACTGCATATGGCAAGAGAGGTCACAAGTAAGACAAAATGTCTGGGACAATGCAATATCTGTCACAGCAGATTTGTTATATAAGACTACATTTGTCAAAGCCAGACAAAGGATTTTTTGTAACAGAAGTGCAAGATGATGAAAGTCTGGACAAGAGCTTTAGCTGAAGATGGGCAGGAAGGGACATATCCTAGACTTTTTATATGGGAGGAACATGACCCCACTGATCTTGTTTGGGTGTGGTGATCTAGTGTATAAGTGACTATGGCTATGATCAGGCAGATCACCATCCTGACTGTCAACATGATTGAGGAAATGCAGCAGGAAACATAGGAAATTGGATAAGAGAGAATAAAGCAAAATGAGCAGAAACAACTATAAGTTGTCCATTCAGAGGATGCAGCTCAATTTGTATTTGCAGAAAGATTTCCTTAAACACAGAACATACAGTGAGAAGGAAATGGAACAAAAGGATCTGGAGGACTATTCACAGAGAATAGAATGCGAAAAGGAGGAAGATCCTCTGAAGTATACAGGAGGAATCAAATGGAAAAACAGCCAGGAGAGGTTAGATTCCCAAAACCCAAAGGAGAACAAGTTTTCAAGAAAAGCAGATAACAGTATGGAAGGCATTGGGACAACGTCAAAAAGAAGGACATAATATTAATTGAAAGACTAATTGTGAGGTTGTGGAGGTTGTGGTTAGAATCCAGGGAGGCTGTGAAGTCTCCCAATTTGGAGATGTTAAAAAACCATCTGGACATAGCTCTGGGCAACTTGTTCGAGGTGGTCCTTCTTGAGCAGGGCGGTTGGACCAGATAATTTCTGGAGGTCCCTTCCAACCTTCAACCATTCTGTGATTCTGTGAAAGTTTGTGCATGGATAGTTGAGAAAAAATGAGGAAGTGTTTTTTAGAGTGTGAAAAACAGGCTTTACCTGAGAGAATCTAGGATGGATTTGGTGGATGTGACTTCATAACAACATGGCTAATAACACTGGAGTTTAATTTTGGTAAAAAGAGAGTGAAAACACATTTAAATAGTGACTCAAAGATTAGTGAAAAGAAAAAAAGGAGCAGAGAAGCAAATGAACAGTCAGCTGAGAAGACTGTAAAGACTAAGGTCTCTGGAAGAGCAAGGTTGACTAGAGAGGATAATGAATGAGAAATATCTATATGTATAGAGAGGGAGGTGTATAACTGTGTCGAAGTCTTGCTGTATCTTTTCTGCTCTCTGAAGGAGAAAGTCAGTGTTGGAAGTGGGAGGCTGGAGGAGACATATCTAAGTCTAAAATTACAAGTATGTTTAGAATGTCCTACACTTGATTTTTGAGTTAAAGTACTCAAAAGTCCAATGCAATGTAATGGAAGCTATTTACATTCAGGTGCCATTCTTACCATTTGACTTGCAGAGGTATATGTCTAGATTTGAACTGATCACCCTAGGCTCCCGTCACAGGCAGTGAAGAGAAATAGGTACCTCTAGGGAACAGCTTAGGCTGGCTTATCTTTGATTGCCACTTTTGGATGAGATGAGTTGGTCTATTATCTCTATTTCTTTCCGGTGACTGCAAAGGGAACTTGGGTAACTAGTTCCAAATTCAACGGCTCTCATAGAGACCTATATGATCTGCTTTTGGCCAGCAGAATCCTCCCTTTGAATTGATTTTTTAAACACATCAAATATAATGAACAACTCTTTGATCTGATATCATTGTAGAGTTGTTCTGAAATGTCTGAAGAGGTCTCACAGGCTGAAATCATAAGAATCCACTGGCAGTATGAATTACGTCCCTTTACTGCTAAAATTCTGTAATCCTAAGGACTTTAACAGTAACCTGATTTATGTCTAGAGACTTGTTTTAGCTCTAATGGTCACCCTTGCATTTGATCATGCCCAGATACCTTGTTATGAAATCACAGGGAATTAGGGAAATGTTTGTCACTGTGCCAGATGGCAGTAAACAGAAATCTTATGGTAAAAGACAGTAGGCTATTTACTTTATTTTTGTTTATATACTTCCTTCTACTGTTAAGGGTCACAGTTTTAATTCTGTCCCCTTTCATAAGTAAATATACATGTATTTACAATGCATATAAATGCATATGCATTTATATACACACACTATTTATACTAAGGATGCTTTTCTATTCCAGTACTGATAGTAGAACCAAAAACTCCCTTGATCATATTCTTTCTAACTGCCTTTTCATACATACACATTTGGGACAAAGTTGTTTGAACTTTTTCACCTCCCTAACTATTTAGTCAGCCCAGAGAGTATAGAAAAAGGTAATTTCATGCAAGAGACCTTGGCTGGGGATGATTTAAAGTAAACATGAATTATGACAGTTATAAAAATAGCCATATAATCTACCCTTCCTCTTTGGTGTGTATTTATCATTATTCCTTCTTTATGGATCTAAACTCAGTTTAAAAAAGGAAGTTTAGGAAAGTACAGATACTGATGTGCTGAGTCAATCTGTATTTGTGCTACACCACTTATATACTGGGAAGGATGGCTCCCTGTGGTTCTTTGCATTGGTACAACAGATACATCCAATTTATTTCCCTTTATTCAGGCTGGAGTGGCTCTAAGAAGTTTTTACTGGTGTCCTGGAAGAAACCTGAGACTACTGCAGCAGCTTTGGATTGCCAGACTAACAGGCTATGGCCAGGCATCACTGACTGCTCTGCATTATGGTCTTAAGCTATTTGCATTGGCTCCGTGCTCTCAGGCGAGCTGTCATCCCACCATTTGCACCAGTTTTCCTTCACCAAAGCAGCAGTCTAACCCTCAGCTTTCAGTGTTTGCAAAGCACTGTTGTTTTCTATTTAGGGGTGACAGACAGAGTTGAAAGCTTAGCCTGGCATTCTTCACCCTGACATTGTGTAGAAGCACTTCACCTCATTAGCTCAGTATCTGCCAACACACTGGCATACCACACAGGAATGCTCCTTTCTTCCAAAAGCAACAAAGCAAGAACAAGGAAAAAGCATATAATTAACACAAAATAAAGGAAGTCTTAGAGCCTGTAACATGTGCTCCGATCTGATCCCACATAGCCGTGAAGAATTTTCTTATGTCTCTCAAAACAAAAGAAGTTAGAAATTATAGAAATACAGGCTACAGGAAACCTCAAAAGGGACCATGGGTCTACATTTAGTGGTCAGACACCACAGGATTACTGAGTCAGAAAGCAACTCTTTGACAGAAAAGCAAATGTTTATGGCAGATAAGTATCTTTATAACAGTCATAGAAGTGGAGAATTGCCAGGCTGAGGTTTGCATAGCCATGCTACCAAACTCAAGACCAATAGTAAAAGACCACAAGCTACAACTGTGTCACAGGAAAAGATCAGAAGGGGTTCAAAGCATCTTCCTTTATCAGAATAGAGCCTGATGTAACTCAGATCATATAACAGTCCCCACTGGTGTAATCATAGGGAAAAAAAATTTACTCTGGAACCCAATTCTGACAGTCATTTAATCCAGAGTACATCAGCAGGGCTTATTAACATGCACCAGTAATAGTTTGATTTACCAGAAGAACAAAAGTACCCTTTACCCACATCTCTTATCCGGTACTGACCACTATTGCTATGATTACTTTTCATCATACAGCATCAGCCATTTCCCTACCTGTATTGATGCACAGGGACAGTCTATCCTGGAAGCAGGAGTTCACATGTGTCTTTGTTGAAACTCATGGTACTTCTCCTGGTTCATTCCTCTGAAAGGCAGCCCTGCCCCGCTGTGGTTTGACACTACCTGTGCAGGGTGCCACTTCTGAATCAGGTAAGGACACGTTCCTGTTCCATTTTCAGTGGATACATTAAACTGTATATGCACAATATGAACCACTCAGGAACATCATATGTAGCCTGGCACAATTTAGATTTCAAACAGTAGCTTGCTGTTACATATTAAAATACCTAAGCTCTTTGAAATGATGCACAACTTCAGTCAGAAATATCAAACAATTGATCACAATCCCAAATCCAGCAACCTAAGCAGTTTTTCACCTCCCCTGTAGTCCACCCGTCTGGTCCATATCTTCTTTGGTTACAGTCTGACTACAGGGTTATTATGCAACACCCTATCAAAAACCTTACGAAGTCTATCCTTGCTTCATCTATTACCCCCAAGCTGTAACAGATGTTCTTATTTTTGCTTCATATAGTTACATTTCTTTCTGCTCATACTCATAATTCCTCAGAATTCAGAAATAGTTCATTTAAGAATGCTTGTAAAGTCTATAGTGATGAACATACATCACCAAGCGGTTGATATCAGCACTACAGGTGGCAGAGAAAGAACTACGCGGAACTATTCCAAGGGCACTGAGGGCAATGTGTCTAAAACTTATGCAGACAATGTTTCCAAAACAGCCCTACCTTTGTTCACCCAGTGCTTGCCCAACAAGGTTTCTTCCTTCCTTTTTACTGTGTAGCTGCCCAAAAGAATTATGGATGAATTTTATTGCTTCAGGCACCAGTTGAACACTGTTATAAACAGATTACTCAGCAAAGTTTACTGAGTACAGCATAAACATAAAAATTAATAAGAAAGCAAAAAAGGGAAGATAACTTAAAACAAACCAACAAACAACCCCCCACCCAACCCCTCCAGAAAAGCACACACACAAAATAAAAGCAAGCAACTGTTGAACATCTAGTCCATGAGAATGTGCTTCGGTGAGCCATGCCTCTGAATTTGTACCTAGCCTGATATGGAACAGGCATCATTTTTAGAAAGTGGCAATAGAAAAAAGAGATAAAATGCAGTAAAAAAATAACTCTCATGATACTTCTGTCTAGATCCTCAGAGGTCAGGTCAATGGTGTGGCATGAAGAAAGCTACTTTGATGGACAGATAAAAAAGGCTAGTAGGACATGCTTTTGTGCTTTAGGGAGTAGGAAAAATGCAGCATAACAGAGCAGAACACAGTTCTGTTCTTGGCAGATGTGTGAAGCATGTTTTCTGTATGTGTTCTGCATGGAAACAGGGAATGCTCAGTGGAGCTCTGAATCCTTTCAGCCAGAGCCCAGACACTCTCTGAAATAAAAACCCAGACATTGGTCTGGCTGAAAGCAGGAACTAAGCTGAAAACACATGTGATTACTTGTGTAGGTGACAAGAGAAACTGAAATATAAAGTATTCTAGACAGTCAATAAACTTGCCTTACAAGCTTCCCTTTGTCCTCAGTGAAGAAAAACCCTCAAGTGTAGCTGAACATAAATGTCAAATGTTTTAGCAAACACAAAGTGAGTTAGATTTTCTCCCTGTAAAAAAGACTACATATTCAAAATATTCAAGCAATATTCCCAGCTCTGTACCCTAACTGTGCTTCCTCTCTGCTCCTGCAGAAGTTAGCATATTAAAGATTTTTTTGGTGCATTTCTAACATGGATTCTCTAAACTATGCTGCAGGGTTTGGATGACCAGTGACAGCTGTGAAATCTAACTTTCTCTCAGAACAGTATGCTTCCCTTCATGATCTTGGAAGGCTCAAATACCAGAGTAACCTTTATCACCATAAGCATCCTGACATAAGCTAGAGGTAGGAATAGTTTTGAATTAACAGTTTACAACTCGCTGTTCATTTTGTTTTTTTCAGCTTTCAATGGAAAAGGCCATAAGAATGAAGGGAAAAGAATAAGAAAACTGGATTTTTCCTGCTGTCAACAAGTATCCCTAGTTAAGGCTGTCATAATTGTTGAGTAGCATTTGTGACAATCACAATGAAAATAAATGGATCACTTCAAAGAAGCAGCTGATAGTGTTTTCATCATGATTGTTATGAGCATCTTTTTTGAAGAAAGAAGATTATGTAAACATTTCATATTCACTAAATTATAGTGATACAGTGACTTGCAAGCTGACATGAGATATTTTCCACAAGTGATAATGCATTTCAAGTTTAGAAGAAGTTTCCTCAGTTCCTGCAACATTCCTTCCCACAGCACTAGAAATCTGTGATATTTACAGGTCATGAGATCACAAGGTGGAAAGCTGAGGGTGGAAAGCACCACTGGGCATTGCCTAGCCCAACTGCACAAAGCAGAGTCAGCTAAAACAGGTTGCCCAGGACCATGCTCAGCTTTGGGTTTTGAATGTCTCCAAGCATGGAGACTCCACAGCCTCTCTGGACAACCTATAGCAGTGTTCAACCACCCTCATGGAAAAAAACATTACTTAAGTTTAAATAGAATTTCCTGTATTTCAGTTTGTGCCCAATGTCTCTTGTCACTGAGATCCACAGAGTTTGGCTCTGTTGTCTCTGCTTTTCCCACCCACACATCTACTTCCCACACCAGGTCTTTATCCACATTGATTCCCCTGAGCCTTCTCTTCTCCAGGCTGAGCAATGCCAGCTCTCTCAGCCTCCCCCCATATGACAGACATTCCAGTCCTAAAATCATCATTGTGACCCTTTCATTTACTCATTCCGGTATGACCATGTCTCTTTTGTACTGGGGAGCCCAGCACTGAACCTAGCACTCGAAAGGCATCTCTCAAGTGCTGAGCAGAAGGAAGGATCACCCTGCTCAACCTGCTGGAAAAGATATTCTTAATGCGCCCCATGATACTGTTGACTTTCTTCATCACCAGAGTGCACTGTCAGCTTGTTCTCCACCAAGACCCCAAGGTCACTTTCTGCAAAGTTGCTTTCCAGCTGGTACTGATGACTGGGGTTATTCCCTCCCTGGTGAAGGACTCAGCATTTATCTCAACTGAACTTCACAAGGTTACTGTTGGCCCATTTCTCCAGCTTAATGAAGTCTCTCTGAATGAAAGCACAGACATCTGGTATATCAGCCTTTCCTCTGTTTTACATGATCTGCAAACTTGCTGAGGGTGCACTCTGTCCCATCATACAGCTCAATAATGAAAACGAATAGTATTGGGCCTAATAACCCTTGAGGTACACAGCTAGTGACTGGACTCTTGTTGAACTTCATGTCACCAACCGCAACCCTTTGAATTGCAGAGTTCAGCCAGTTTTCAAACCATCTTACCTCACTCATACTTCATCATCTTGTCTCTGGGAATATTATGGGAGACAGTGTCAGAAGTCTTACTTAGGTTAGGGCTGAGTAAATCATCTCATTATAGAAGACAATAAGGTTGGTCAAGCATGCTGACTTCTACATGCATGCTGACTATGCTCAATCATTTTCTTGTCCTTGATGTTTTCAGAATGATTTACTTCATCACCTTCCAAGGACTGAAGTGAGGCTGACCAGCCTGTATTTCCCTGGGTGCCTCTTCTTGCTCTTCATGAGGATAAGGGTGACAGAAAGGAAAAAAATGTTCCAAACAACAAAATGCAATAAACCCAAACAAAACCAAAACAATCTTGTGGACATCTCTTCTTTCCAGGATGTGCTCTGATAGGATTCTTCCAGGCATGTCCCTGAACAGGCCAGGAATACCCATACAAATGAACAGCAAGGGGAAAATAGTCCAAGGGCTGGGAACATCTAGGCAGTCTTTCTAGAGTATCCCAGATCCAAGTCCCCAAGCAGCAGCAAACATCCCTGGAGAGCAAATCAGGTTAGCAAGACAGGACCTCTGTCCTCTGCAGCATGGAGTCTCCCACCATTATCACTCACTATTTCCTCCTTGTGTTTTTGCATGGATTAGGCTCAGGCAGCTCAGATTATATAGACGGTGGGATTGAGTGCACCCTCAGCAAGTTTGCCTATGACACCAAGCTGTGTGGTGCAACTGACATGCCTGAGGGACGGGATGCCATGCAGAGGGACATGGACAAGCTTGAGGAATGGGCCCATGTGAACCTCATGAGGTTCAACAAGGCCAAGTGCAGGGTCCTGCACTGGGGTTGAGGAAAGACCCTGTATCTATACAGGCTGGGGGATGAAGGCATTGAGAGCAGCCCTGCCGAGAAGGACTTGGGGGTACTGGTGGATGAAAAGTTGGACAGGAGCCAGCAATGTGCACTTCCAGCCCAGAAGGCCAACCATGTCCTTGGCTGCATCCAAAGGAGTGTGGCCAGCAGGTCGAGGGAGGGGATTCTGCCCCTCTACTCCACTCTTGTGAGACCTCACCTGGAGTCCTGCATCCAGCTCTGGAGCCCTCAGCACAGGAAAGACATGGACCTGTTGGAATGGGTCCAGAGAAGGAGCACAAAAATGATCAGAGGATTGGAACACCTCTCCTCTAAAGAAAGGCTGAGAGAGCTGGGGTTGTTCAGCCTGGAGAAAAGAAAGTTCTGTGGAGACCTTATTGCAGCTAGAAGAGGGCCTACAAGAAAGCCGGAGAGGGACTTTTTACAAGGGCATGCAGCAATTGGACAAGGGGTAATGGCTTTAAACTAAAAGAGGTTAGATTTAGATATACAGAGGAAGTTTTTCACAATGAGGGTGGTGAGGCACTGGAACAGTTTTCCCAGAGAAGTTGTGGATGCCCCATCCCTGGAAGTGTTCAAGGCCAGTTTGGATGAGGCTTTGAGGAAGCTGATCTAATGGAAGGTGTTCCTGCTCATTGCAGGGAGGTTGGACTAGATGACCTCTAAAGGTCCCTTCCAACCCTAACTATTCTATGATTCTATGCCTTACTGGCAAGAGGTCATTAACCCTAATCCGCTACCAGCGTACTGACCTATTCATTCTCCAGTTGCAAATCTGCAGTGTGGAGCAGGAGCCATCCTTCTTGCCATCAGAAGTCATAAGCTTCCTGCCTTCACCACTACAAGATTTTCCATTTCTCAACCTGATAAAGAGACACTCTGGCTGCCCTTCCTTTACTACAGCCTTTACTTCAGGCTACTGAAGCTGCACAGCCTCAGAGAGCATCCCATTAGACCCTTTCTCATGACCTCTTAATGCTGTGCACTCTGCTGGCCTCTACCAGTGCACACCTTCTGCAAGTTAGGAACCCATCTACCTCTAGGCATCTTCAGCCCCAGGCTTGGAGAGCTGCATCCTAGTTTGGGAGCTTGGTCTCGCTCAAGACATCTGAGATTAGTGGCATAGTGGGCCTACAAGGGACATCAGTACCATGTCTGGACATGTATCTGCTGTTCAAGTCCCCACACATAAAATCTTCCTCTGTGAGCTGCACCCTAGGCTGGCATTCACACAGGCCTCTCCTCAGCACCTACTGTGAGGGTGTCTGACCCATCCCAACATGGAGTCAGCTGGGACACATGCTTCAAGCACCCTTTGGTGACGAACAGCTCACAGAGTTTGTTAGAAGCTGTTGGAAGTTGCAGAAAGTCACATCCTCCTGCTTTTTTTTCCCAGTAAGAGCAAGAGTCTGGTGTTCCTTTAAGAGATCCCTGATGATCCCAGAAGAAGTCTCAAGAAGATCTAGAGGGTTTCAAGACAGAGCCCAAAAAGTGCTGTGCAAACTGCCGCAGCTGTTGGCTGAACTCTAATGAAGGAGGCAAAGGAGGAACTTGGTGTTTATCTGTAACCAAGACTGTCATCCCTGCAATAGGAGCTGGGCTGGTGACACCTTAAATTGGAAAAGAACTACTTTTGGCTATGCTTGTCCACACTGTAAAGCAACCACCAACTCTTGACAAATCTGCTTCTTTTCAGGCCAAGGACTAGGATTTGTTAAAAGAGGGTATCTTGCAAAAATTAATGCCCAAATTTACAATGTTACTAGTCACTCCTTTATAGAAGTTTCAGAACTTAACACATCATAAATAATGTGTCTCACCTGACAGCGAGGCAAAGCTGGTCTGACAGATGGAAAGCAGGCAGAGGACAACAAAAGCAATTACATAGATAGGTAATTATAGAAGAAATGAAGCAATAAACCCAGCCTTGTCATGCATAGTTCCCCAAACAACAACAATGTGCTGGAAACTAAAGAAAATACCAGGATAAAAACAGTCAGAAGAATGAACTGGGCGAGCTTTTGCCTCAGAAGCTCACGTAAGATTTGTTATACATCCATGGTCAATTCCTCAGGTATTGTTTGTGATAAATGCCAACTCAGTTCCAGAAATTTAACAAGTTACTTCAAATCCGCCATGCGCTTGCCCAATTTTCTGAGACTTTGCAGTGCTGTATGAGTCAGTTTGCATGCCATACTGTGAAAGTTGTGCTGTAATCACAAACCATTTTCTTCGCTGGGAAAAGTGAATCTGGCAAGGCACAAACATTAGACCTCAAAGACTACCTTGCAGTGAGAGATTTCCACACACCATTCATGTAGCAGCACATGGGAGAAGAGTAATAATATAGTTTGGTTTTGTGGATTCATTTCACTGTTGACAATGATTTCTGTGTTCAGGTCTAGTGTAAAAATGACAAATATTGTGCTAGTCCAAATATTGTGTGCTGTGTAGCAAGCAGCCCCATGCGGTGTTAATTGTGAAAACAGCATCAACCATCTTTCCCAATCTGACTTCTAAGTCAGAAAATCTAAAAGGTTCTTCTGCTACAAGGTCTATCAGAACTACCAGTGCTCAACTTTTACTGTAATTCCAGAAGAATCAAAGCAAAAATGAGGAGGATAAGAAGCAATTGAAACCATAAATTATTTTTTATAGTTCTGTAGCATGGACGTGAAATCCAAACTGTCAGAATGATTGAATTGTTCTTGGTTTTCGTACTGCTGTTCTGATCTGGAATGGCAGCCTGTATAAAACTTTAAAAAAAAGAGATATTTTTCCTTTTGAATCTTGTGCTGTCAGACATATAATATATGTATCTTTAAGGCTCCTCAGTCCTTACAGGAATTCTGTTTACATTAGTGTTGAAAGGTTTGAAGTGCTTTCTGGATGAATGACTCAAGGGCAACACGGCGCTTGCCCCGTTGGGCGGCTGCGGCAGCAGGCTGGCACGCCTGGCGTGGCGAAGCCCTGCAGGTCTGCGGGGCACGGAGGGGCTGGGGCGCGCGAGAGAGCGGTTGCTGCTGAGGGAGTGCCAAAAACGACTGAGTGCTTGCTACCGGATGAGAGAAAAACTTCATCCCCAGTTTCTGTGCATGGCTAAGTGACTTAATCACCTCCAAACTGAGGAGGCTTAAGAGCAGTAGCTACCAGCTTTTCCAGGCTGTACCTGAACTGTGCTCTTGTAGTGCTGAGAAACACAAAGTAGGTTTAAACAAATGAAATTGGTCTCAGAGTCAGTCTGCTGAGGTAGAGCCTGCAATATAGACGCAGCTTTAGATAAATGCCCTGCTTCTCAACTAGATGTAATTGATGTTCTATGCTGGAAGATTGAATAAGTCATCCATGTATCTTTGTATCAGTTATCCTTCTTCAAAGGAGTTTGTAGGGCTTTCTACCACATCCCAAGCAGAACAACTGCTAGCGACTACCACATTACAGATTAGTAGCAAGTGCTGAGTATTCACTTCTGTTGTTGACACAGTTAAAAACTGCAGCAAAATCATCTAGCTATGCTGTTTCCCAACTGAAAGGCTTCCCAACCCAGGCTTGGAAACTGCTAGCTGGTTTTTGTGTCTATTTTTATTTGTTGAGGAACACAAGTTTCTCCCAAACACAGGCTGTTAGATCCGCATTGAGCTACTGATCTCCATACTGCATACTCCATAAGTCTACACTTCTCATTCTGGGGCGTTGAGCTGGGGTCACTGTAACAGACTGTATTCAGCCTGAGGAAGAAATAAGGATGAGGGAAGCCTGAGAGGTCGGAGGAAATCTGAGGAAATAAGGATGAATATACAAAATGTTCTTCTGAGCATAAACCACTTGCTGTACACCAAAGCCTAATATAAATATCCCTTGTGATCAACAGCAGCGTTAAGCAGCTGGGTAACAAAGAGTGTATTCAAGGGAACGAGAAAAGCTGCAAGAAGCAGAAGCAACTAAGGTTCTACTAGTGAAATCTGGACATAGTTCCACAGCTACTTGGCATATAGATTCCTTACACTTTGTATAAATGTAAAAAACATACAAAAAACCCCTCTGTCCAGTAATGTTTGAATAGTCAGGAGCACATAGGTTGTCTATGGAAAAAAGGGGCACTAACCAAGAACAGTTCAATGAAATTACATGAGATGTTTCACCTTCCTTCTTTCCTCTGCGCAGGTTTTTAACAAGAATAAGGCAAAAGCAAGAGGTTTATATGTGTGTGCTTGTGTATACATAAAACCCTCATAACAAGCATTAACTTCTTCTATTGCTATGAGGCAATCACTTCAAAGCACTGGGACCTTCAGTCACCCAGTCATTCTTACCCATCTCATTACATTTGTGTGTTAAGATCGCTCCAGAAGTGAGTGATACAAACACAGGTTAAAAATAGTTTCAAAGTTAAAGAAAGTGTCAGACTATCATTTTTATAGGACAGCACTGAATTAAGAGCTGAGAGGAAGCTACACATCCTAGAATTTCCTTCATTCTCCTGCTAGAGATATGCTACTCGTTTGCTTTCTCCCCAGGCACAAACTGATGTGTTTATGGCCATGGTCCTCCTTTCCACATGCAGGGAATCCTGAACTACTGAAAGTCTACTCTTGTGGTATTTTCAGAGGCAGGGACAAGTACTTCTTGTCATGTTTGTGAAATACTCTGTAATTGCAGAATGCAGACACATTCATTTTTACACCAAATGTAAGCAAATTCTTACATAAATTTCTTTATTATGTGGATTTAAACTACACAAACCAAACAGTTAAGGCAAAAACGATGAGACCTATAAATAAAGTTGAGTTTTCAGGTGAAAATTGGTTCAGCAATCAAGGAAATCTACTGTAGATTTACAAATCTCCAGATAAATTGCTGCATCCATATCTGAGAGCTTCAAAATAAGTGCCAGTAGTGACGCTAAATTATTCTGGCAATCAGCAAGCTAGTACTAAGGATTATCAAGTACTACTGAAAGTGGCAAAATTTGTAGGAATTCCTTTAAGAATGGGTTGTTATCTTCACCTAGATTGCATCTGCAGTCTTGCGGGTAGTATGCCAGTTTTTTCTGCCTGTTGCTAAAAACTGCAGGAAGCTCAGAAATAGACTGAATTTTCCAGCTAAGCAGGTACTGGAGATTTCCAATTGACCTCAAGCTCTATGCTGACATAATACAGATTGCAGTTAACTGTCAAATTCTTTAGAGACATGTATATATTTTTAAAATGTGTTTTATGGCATACGTGGTTAAATATATAGATTTTTACAGGAGTACATGTGTGTCTATATCCTGGTTAGTCTATTATAGAATATACTGAACTAAAATTTTATGCTGATATATTGGCTTAGAAGTGCATTCAGATTTCTCTTTAACTATTACCTCCTCCAGATGTTATTTTCTATGATGTTGTTTAATAAATGCATAAGCCATTTATAAGCTATCCTTTAATAGAGTAAGTTGGAACTCTTTTTCTTAACACAGGAATTTAAAGTAATTTCTGTTTGAACAATCTGTGTTTTCTTAGGCTTGCCAATGTGATGCCCATCTACAAGAAGGGCCGGAAGGAGGATTCAAGGAACTACAGGCCTGTCCTTGGTACCAGGGAAGATTATGGAGCATGTTGTGGTTTAGCCCCAGCCGGCAGCTAAGCGCCACGCAGCCGCTCGCTCACTCCCCCATGGTGGGACAGGAGAGAGAATCGAAAGAGTAAAAGTGAGAAAACTCATGGTTTGAGATAGTTTAATAAAGAAAGCAAAAGTCGCGCACACAAGCAGAGCAAAACAAGGAATTCATTCACAGCTTCCCGTGGTGTCCTGGTTTCAGCCAGGGTAGAGTTAATTTTCTTCACAGAAGCTAGTGTGAAGATATGTTTTGGATTTGGGATGAGAAAATGTTGATAACGTGCTGATGTTTTGAGTTGTTGTTAAGTAGTCAAGGACAGTCCAGCTTCTTGTGCTGGCCTGCTAGCGAGCAGGCTGGGGGTGCATGGGAAGCCGGGAGGGGACACAGCCAGGACAGCTGACCCAGGCTGGGCAAAGAGATATTCCATACCATATAATGTCATGCTCAGTATATAAAGCTGGGAAAAAGAAGAAAGAGGGGGTGGAAGGACGTTCAGAGTGATGGTGTTTGTCTTCCCAAGAAACCATTACGCGTGATGCAGCCCTGCTTCCCTGGAGATGGTTGAACCCCTGCCTGCCCACGGGGAGTGGGGAATGCATTCCTTGTGTTGCTTTGCTTGTGTGCAGCCTCTGCTCTTAGATGAGTGCCCACCATTCTGCCTTGAGGGTCAGGTAGGACAAGAGCCCTTGACCTGTGCAGATGGTCACAGAATGGAGCCTGGCTGCTGGGTTATGAGTACTTCAAGTCTCCCACTCAGCCAGTGGAATGTCCCTCCTTCGAAGAGGTGCCCTCCCACCCCAACTGCCCCGCAAACTGCTGACGCGCCATGCCGTGCTTGCCCGTCCTGGCTGCTCGCGCTCCCCAGGCCTGCTTACTGTTGCTCCTGGCCCTGTCAGCCGTTCTTGTGCAAGCTGCTGGCTCCGAGTAAGTCTCTGCATTCTCCTGGGTTTTCCCCGGCTCAGGAAACTCCCCCATATGACGTGATCCCCCACTCTGCTGTGGAATGCGCCTGCACCAGAGCTGATTGCCTCTGCGCAGGGAATGCTGTAGGGGATCCAGGTGACACAAGGATAGAAGGATTGTCATCGATTACATAGTAAATACAAAATCCACAAAAAGCTTCACACTCTTTGGGGAAATTATTTTTTTCTCATTTTTTAGAAACTTAAGGGTTTTTTTATTGATCATTTCTCTTTCAAGTACATAACTTACGAAGGATGGAAAACTTAATAAGTTAAATGAAAGATTTTGCAGACAGATACACTTTTATACAGAAAATCATTGATGTGGTGATAAATGTCTCTCCTTAAATTAGGAAGCAGTTTTGATTATTCAAAGAGCCAAACAATGAGAGAACTAAGGAGTATGCTATCTTCTCAGAAGCTTTTCATATCTTCAGTCTGGATCTGATCTGAGACTACTGGCAGTGAAAAAAACTACCCATCCCTGCCCCTCCAATTACTTCCTTTATATTCCTTTCAACATCTTCACAGTGATTTTTATCTTCACTATAGTTGTGTCCACTACATCATGAAAAATATTTTGCTTCCTGTCCTTTTAAGTAAAGTAACTATCAGTGAGGACATGCTTGGTAGATAAAATCAAAGTCAAAATCTGAAAAAAAAAAAAAAGTTACATTTTGTACTACTTGATTAATGTCATGGACCAAATTCTGCTCTCTCTCTCAGTTGCAGAGTGCAATTCATAAGAGAATTTGGCCTAGTTTGGTTAACATATAAGCCATCATGTTAAGGAAAACATTTTCAGAAAAATCACGTACTAATTCTTCTGTAACTATGTATATAAACAGTTGGGATACATGAAAATGCCATTTTGTGTTAAAAAACTGCTTAGGAGAGGAAATAAGCTTACTTTAGTTTCTCTTCAGCCTCAAAAGGGCCATCATTCATTCATGTCTATGCATCTGTTTAAAATTTAGCCATTACTAACTCCTGAATTTTCAGGGCTTTCCCTTTAACAGGGTTATTTACAGAACTCCACATGCACAAGGCTATTAACTGGCTGGTAGTTTCTTGCTTGACTTGAGTAGTCCATTCACCTAAGTGAGTCTTTTTAGTCCAAGGTGAGAGAACTGCCCAAAACCAAAACGCCCTTTTTAAGGGCACAATAGGAAATAAAAATCGTTTATTTGGAGCATTATCTTGAGCCACTACTGCAACTTTCTTAGATTTCTTAGGTCAATTTATCTCTATTCCTTGGAAAGGAAAATAGAATGTCCAAAGGCTCTTGGGAGCCAGAAAGATGAGGTGTTACCACATGGTAAAGTGCCAAGATGAAAACACAACTTTGGTTTATTTTAGTATGTATCCCTGATCTGCAATGTAGTCCTTCAAAATTTTGAAAACTATATAAAATTATTGAATACTTCGATCTCTCCAAAGCATTTCTTCCCTTGTGTGGCAATACATAACCTTCCCACATTCCCTCTGTGACCTTAAAAGTACTATATGGTATTGTCAGAAGCAAAATTTTTATATTTAAGTAACCTTCGTAGCTGAAATTCAGTAAGCGCGTTGAGACGCGCCACAGAGCCAGCTGTATTTGCCAATTGACAATAAGATAAATTTCTCGTGCAGATGCATCACAGCAGGTAGACAAGGTAAAGAGAGTACAAACACACACACGTGGCCCAGGTAACCACAAGCAGGAGCAGTCTGGATGCACAGATTTTTTGGGTGATTATCTGAACATAACTTGTTTAGGCTAGTTTTGACTTTAAGTTGGGATAAAAGTTTCAGACAGAACTGTTGTTATAGACAGTTTCGGAACTTCAGTTTTTTTTCAGTAAGTGAACAGGATGGAATTATGATGAAATTAAACCAAAACATTAATAACCATGTGCTTTTCACCTTTCAAAAATAACTAGATTTGATTTAAATTTATGATTGCAAGTTTATTGAGTTCTCATTGTTAGCCATGCTTCTAGAGGTGACAGATAAGGTTTGTTAGATAAATTAGATATAAGTTTTGTCAAAGACATGAAAGCGTGGCCTTCACCAGCTTAATGCTCAAAGTAGCTGAAGTTCAGTCCACATCATGTAAAAGTAGCAAATGTCTTGAAGACACATTAGGGATTGACTGGTTACATGATATATTTTCTGAGGGACATTACAGAGAAGGGAATACTCAAGTAAACCATTGCATTTTTTTAAAGCAGTGCTGCAAAGTATGTTACAGATGAGTGAACAATCTTTATTTTCTGGAAAATCAGGAAGATCTGAGGTCTACTAATATTACTGCAAATGTCAAAAATTTCCACTTCATTTAGAAGGAAAAAAAAGAAAAAAAGAAAAGAAGAAAAGGCAAACAGGAGAGTATTTTCTCAAGACTTTTCTAACCAGCATTTAATAAGAATAGAGATTTTAGCCTTCCTGTTGGTTAGCTGTTGGTTTACACTGCAAATTACCGTTGCTGCTTGTTTAAATATTACTTTTGCAGGGGCTAGGAAAGAAAACTTTAGAGGTGCCATATTTCTTCAGAGTTTACAGATCTTCAAATACTGGTGGTTGAGCTGATTAATGAATACATCTGTAAGTTAAATTCTCAGAAGCTGTTTTCAGGATGACTGAAACCAGAAAGTGTTGGGAGTCTATTGAGAAGGTTTAAGATTCCCAACTCAAAATCCAAAGCAGACACATTTGCCTAGGGATCTGAATGGAAATATTTGAAACTGGATTGCTGCCACCAGTCTTTTCATGTTCAGGGTTACAGAATTTGCCAGCTTAAGATAGGCTTAATTTATGAGACAGAGTCACATTGTGCACTGTTCAGCCTAAACCACATGATAAGCATATGGGATAGGGTTATATTTTCGTTTTCTTCTTTTTTTCTTTCTTTTTCTTCTTTTTTCTTTTCCTTTTTTTTCCTGTAATTTGTCTTTAATCTGCTTTCACTTTGTGTGCAGTCTCATCACTTACAACAATCAAGAAATACACAAACATTTCCAGTACAATAAAGCACTGGGTGATTGTGGCATCACATTATATTCCTAAAGTAAAAGGAGTAACCGAAATTCCAAGTAATGCCAGTGTCAGAGTAGGGTTGAAAAATACTACTCTACTGCAAAGAAGGAGGATAAAGAGCTAACAGAATTTCATTAGATAAATCCAGATTAAGAGTACAATAATTTGCATTTTTGGTAATGATTTCTTGGCTTGAGTAACTTTAGAAATGCTAGAATAAGTTATTTTCCTTTTCAAATAAACTTTTGGAAAAGTTACAAGAAAGACTGTTCTAGTTTAATTGACCTTGTTCCCTTGCTGCACCTAATGCAACTAGAAGGCAAAGACAATCTGATGGGAAGGTAGCACACAGGAATTTAAGAATATTTTCCCACAGTTGAATGCCTTATGAATCGGAGGTCATCTTATTGAGCACCATGCTGCTTTTGAGTCCCATGTAACTGTGTTACAGAAGCTGTGCTGTGTGTTTGACTGAACCAGACCTTTTTAAGTTTCATCTCTATCTAGCTTTGTTCTTGCTACAAAAATTGCAAGAATATTTTCAGATCTCAGGCTGAATTAATTACTGAGGCAAGATTTTTTCTTTTCTTTTGAGTACTTCCTAGCTTGTACAGTGGTCAGATAAATCCAGACAGACTGATAAATTAACTGATCACATGCTTTCCAGTGAGAAGCTTTCCTTAACTTTACGTTCAAAACCCGCTTTCACAGTCTCTTTCAAGCTTTGATGAAAATCTCTAAAACTGAAAAAAACCCACCCCTATTTTTTATTCCCTCACTGAGTTAAAGGTGATCCTCACCTGTACAGTGCTGGCTTCAAAGATAGACATAAATTTATCTAAACCACAAATGAGTCTGATTAAAAAAACAAACCAAAACCATCAGTTTATTAGAGAAAGCTTCACACAGGGAGCAAGCAGCATGTCATGGGTTTGAAAACCTCTTTTCTAGGACAGGAAATATATAGAAAATAGGGAGCAGCTACAACTAATAAAGCTTATCCTTAGAATGAATTCAGACCTTGGTCTTTGCAATTGAAGGTCAATTGTACAAGCTCATTTGCCAATAATGTTCTTATTGGATTTTAAAATATAGGATTCTTTATGTGGATCAGTACTTTGAAGGTCAGGGTGCTACTTACCTTGATTCACTCTAATTTTCAAGAGATGACAATGGCTGGTATCTTTAACAGTCTTATGCAAAGATTTTACTATTTCTGGTGTTTGGGACTACCAAAAAAGAATAAAACAAAGTATATACATTTAAGAAAAGAAAACAGTGGTCATAACTCTGTTACTTGCACATTCTATGAAATTGTTCTGAATTTCTTAGCCTGTTTTCCAGTATGATGAAGGGTTAAGAGTGAAAGAAAACCAACACCAAAGCCACTCTCAAAAATACTTGCTTAACACCAATATTTCAATCAATTCATGTTTGTGTTTTGAGGAAAAGGTTCAAATTCAACATTGATTTAACTTCACTGGTTTCTTTAGTACTATGGCAGAATTAGGTTACTAATTTCATTTACTAAGTGGCACATCTAGTTACCATACTGCCTGATCCTGAAAACATTCCAGAATCTCATACCAGAGAGCACTGAGACACACATTCATTCTGGGACTGGTGTTGATCATTCATGGCCTGGCTCCAGTCCCTTTATTGTTGTTGATAGAAAGGAATGATTGAAGGAGATAAAAAATTCAGGCATTTATGTTGTATCAGCCTTCAGTGTTAATGCATTCCCTCCACCTCACCACCAGGAGAACAGACAAGGCACTTCTCTACACATGAAATTAAAAGAAATTCTCTTTGTTTCTTTTGTTAAGCATTTTTTCAATATATTATTTGCTGAACATTAAAGACAAAATAAAAGATGACTATTCTTTTTTTTCCCACACAGTTGATGATAGAATTAGTTTCCTTTCAATGATTTGGGTTTATATGGGAAATAATTTACACTTTTAATAAACACTTTTCCCTACTTTCTTCAAAATACTCTTCCAAGAGTGATATTAGTGTTTGAGATTAGAGCAATTCACTATAAAAGTTGAAGATAATTGAGAGAACATCTTTAGAAAGACAGTCTAGGCCTTTATATGTAATGAAGTATGACAGGTTATGTAATGAAGTATGACAGGTTATCAAGGTAATGCAATATGTGCAGCTGAGGGAAAAGCTAAGATGAAAGCAATATGATAGCTTGAGCAATGTGATAGTTTCTGATATAGGAAGTATTAAGTAAACCCAGTGTATTATTAAAATACTTAATTGGAGAAAATACAGGAAACATAAACAGTGATATCTCCCTATACTAAAATAACCCAGAACATAAAAGCACTTTCTGGACTTAGTGTAACCATAGAGCAGATTCAGAGTAAATTGGAACACAAATACAAAATATTCTTTCTTTCACCATATCCCAGAAATGTTCCCAGAAGGATGGCTCTGTGCTCCCTTAGTTCGTGCGGCAGAAGCTGACCTGTTCTAGGTGCCAGAATGGATGTGTTAACACAAGAAGTAGCAAAGTCAAGTAGTTTGGGAAAAACAGTATTTCCAGAGAATAAGAGAAAATGAAGCTGCCTAACTCAGAGATACTTTAGTCACCTCTTACAGGTATGCATTGTAGTCTAGATACACCAGCATTTTACTATAAACACAAAATAAATAATATTAAAGACTTACATCAAAGAATGTATAAAAAAAGTCTGTAATACAGAGCTATTAATCCAAACTAGTTCTCTTGACTCTGCCAAACCACCTTTCTTAGCTAGTCTGTGTCAGTAAGTGTTCAAAAATCTAAAACACCAGTCATATGACAGCAAAAATAGGCAAAATACCCACAGAGAAAGGATATAGTGGGGATAGCAAATTACACAATGATTTGATGGTTTGGTGTGTAGTAGCTGAGGGGAGGAAGGGGATTATTTTGCCAACTGTAAAGAAATGGAAAAGAAGTGAAAAGAATGAAAGGGTTCAGGGACGAAAGAGAGAAGAGTTAAGAGAGGAAAGCGTGTAATGAAGCTCAGTTAAAAAATCTGTAGTCAAAAGAGGAAAGGTCTTGGATTGGACAACTAAAGAAGGCAGAGAAGGAGTAGCTAAGGTATAAAAAGCTTTGAGATGCCATTAACATCTGCTGTTAATCAGGTTTGTTTCTAGAATTAAATTTCTGGTGGATGAGGTTAATAAGCCTAAAAGTCCAAAGGAAAACCTAGCCACAAATGGTGTTAGGGAGTCTGCAAATTCCAGCTGAACCATGAAGACAGGGAATCATGAAGAGAGGAAATTATCATCCCCAGATTCTCTTTCACTGTCAGGACAAAGTAATGCCTGTTGCATGGTAGTATCATATATAGTTCAAAATAAAATTCTAGTGCTTTAAGCTTCCTAGAAAATGAAAGCAGAGAATGAAATCTGAAAGTTGCTGTAGAAGTAAGACAGTAATGTTTTTTTCTGATTTTTGTTGTTGTTGCTTTAATTCCTTATGCATTTTTTGATGCATGAAAGTGTATTATTTGTAGTTTATACTGGCTTGGTTTTTTTGTTGTTGGTGGTTTTTGGGTTTTTTTCTGTCCTTACTTTATTTCATCAGCACTATGGAAGAGAACAAACCCCTTCAAATGAAGAAATCATTCCTTGAAGTGCAAAGCAAAAGTTGTCTTACTTTGGAGCTCATTCTTCATGAACCATAGACATTTTCCAAGATACCTGCCCCAGCTAGTTCCCTTTTTAAGCATTAGTCCATAAATTCTATTTCAAAGTTTAAATTTACAATGTACTCCATTCATAAAACTGTCATGGTATGTTTTCTAAGAGCATTTCACACTAATGTGCAGAATGCTTCCAAGCTGAGTAAAAACTGAGCTGTTCATACATATCAAAGCTTTCTCCTTTATAGACAGATGGTCAAGTTGCCATTGGACACTCAGAGAGAAGGCAGGGGGAGAAGTGTTAACTCAGAAGTGCCAGACTACAATGAAACTTGTTCATAAAGAGCTGATCTATGCTCTTTGCTGTCTGTTCAGAACCCATTTTAAGAACGTGACCTAACTCCCATTGAATCCAACAGGCTTCAGTAGGAACTAGAACATGCCATATGTCTGAAAAGGAGTGCTTCTCTGGCATGAAGAAACAGTACTTGCGAGTGGGAGTTAAATGTGCATGGCAGAAGGAAAGAAATTCCTGTCTTACTGAATTTCCTCTTTGCTATTATATTGAAAAATATAACTCAACTCATGCCTTGAAAAATGGCATGTTGGGCTAATTCTTAGCTGATAGAAATTGCAACAACTTTGACTTCTGTAGATCTACAATGAATCCCGATTTATTTGTACTGCAATCCTTTACATTAAGTAGAGCATTACATTAAGGAGATGCACAGCGTATAGATGGGGCAAAGATGATCACAGAATGTCAGCATTCCAACTCTCCTTCTGCACTGAATTTCTTGGTTCTTATTGTTTTTCTATGAATTTCCAGTCAATTTCCTGTGACTGTTTTAATGGTTCTTTTGTCTTTTTCTGGGGGACATGAAAACATTACAAAGAATGTTTAGAACCATGAGATACTAGACAATAATTGTAGAAACTGAAACTGAAGAAAGACATGCAAATGTGTCCATTAGAACCTAGGTTTCTACTTGTGCAGTGACAGTGGAAATACAAGACTTGGATAATGTGGTTTGCCAAATACTATCAACATAACTTAACTTTAGAAATCCTAGTGTAGATCGCAATTGTTATTTTTCATCTTCCCTCTGATCAAGTAAAAATAAAGTACCACCTTTGAATAGACTACCCACATTGCTGGTCACAACCAGAGCTGGGAAAAAGCTTGACTTAAACCAGTCTAAACATAATATGATAAAAACCAGTAGCTTCATAAATTTTGTGTGGTTTTCTTTTAGATACAAACTGTAAACTCTATCATTATAGTTTTATGAGTATTTGATAAGTATGAGAAATTTCATAAACTGTAGCTGTGCTAAATTATCCTGAAAGAATGAGAACTTCACAAGAATATACTTCTGGGAATGAGCTTGAGGAGTCTGCAGGGTACTGGTCCCTTGCCAGGCCAGTGGCATTTGAAAAATGACACCAGGGCCATCAGTTTCTAATGGGAATGACTGTCTCATGATGGAATTGTTTTTTTACTTGTGGCTACTAAAATCCCAACTCCTCAAACACTTCTTGACTTTTTTCGTAAAGCCTGTAATAAAATCTGCTTTATTTTGTCATATAATAGACTCCTGCCTCCAATGTCAAGTGAGGATCTTAGAGGAACACAAGCTAGACAGTATTCATACTAGCATATTTAACACTCATATTTATTGTTTTTCCCTGCTTAGACAAGACTTTCTAGACTGTCCTTTTTAAAAATTCCAATTCTAACGGGAAAGTTTAGTCCTCACTCAGTTGAATAACAAAATTGGATTTTATCTTACATATTAAGAAAAGCAAGATCAGTTTTCCTTCTGTTCTATTCTATCCTATTCTATCCTATCCTATCCTATGCTATCCTATTCTATGCTATGCTATGCTATGCTACGCTATGCTATGCTATGCTATGCTATGCTATGCTATGCTATTCTATTCTATGAAAGAAAAATTTCATAGTCCTTTTCCTAAGACATCTTCTAAGTGCTACTGCTTGAATCCAGGAGGAAAATTACCTTAATAGTAAAGAGAATTATCTTGATGATGATCTGTCTATATGATAGACAAGGGAACTGGTAGAAAGATGCAAAATAACAGGAAGAAAAATATGTGCAGGAAGACACGATAAAGATTTTTTTGTAACACATTTGGCAATGTATGTCTGCTAGAGAAGAAAGAAGAATACACCTTCTTAAATTGTTCATGACATTTCTCATGGTCTTGAGAGAGTTTTGAGACATAAATCTCTGTACACTGAACAGATAATCATTATTCTTAGATTCAGACTCAGAAGGCCTGAAATCTATGTGACCCTACACTCAATATTTGATTTCATTTACACAACACCTTCAAGTTCTTTCATTCCTTCTTAAAAGCGTTGTTTCCTGTTCTTAATCTTTTTACATTCCCTAAAGTTTATAGTGTCTATCGCTTAAATATAATTTTGAAATAATACTGCATTAGGCTTTAGGGAGAAAAATGTAATTTTTTTTTCCTGTTTTTAATGCATATGAGTAAGTGTGCTGGTATATGTGCATGTGTATTATTTACTGTGATGAATTAAAATGACATTACCACAGCAGTTAGAGGAGGGAGAGATCTATTATCTTCAAGCCCTCTTCCCTAAAAGGCAATATATTGTCTCCTAAACACAGGATAGGTTAGACAGAAAGTTATTACATTCCATTTGAACAAAAACACTCTTACAGATTTCCTCATACAAAATGCCATTCCTGCTTTTCCTAAATATCTTTTTGGTTGAGTCTCAATGCACACTCACCTGTCATTTTAATGCATAAACTCTTTGAAGGTGATTTTATGTGCATAAAAAATTTAAGAAAGAGATATTTTTTTTTTTTTAATCAGTGCATTAATGTGCCTGGAGTTACTTCAATGTTTTGCTGGCAGACTACCTTTAAATTCTACATATTTTTTCACTGATCACAATGGATTTGCCTGTCAGGCATGGATTTTCCAGGGCCATTGACAGACCTTTTCATGTGCAGTATGCACAGTTGTTTTTTCTATAGTTTCACTATAAACATTACAAGTCCGTTTTTCTCTGATCCATCTACAAAACCAGTCTAAATTTCTGGAGTGTTCCCGACTTAATAAGGCACGTAAGTGCACGCTCAGTTTAAAGTAGAGACTTTAACTGTATTATTTCTATTTATGCTTAAACATGGGCTTCAATTGAACAATGAATGTTGAGTATAAGATGGTCTAGCTGGTCCTAGAGTAGGGAGTTGAATTCTGCTCTGTTTCATCTTCTTAAATCTAGGAGGAATATTCAGCTGAACCAGATTTCCTGATCTGTTTGTTTTTAAATACCCATGACAAATCATAATGAAAGGATAGGGATAACAAAATTATATAAAAACGTAATGGTACATTTTCCTTTAAAATATAAAATCCTATGGATGCAAAACAGGTGTATCTTACACATTTGGGAGCTTGCTTGCCAAGTAATGCATTGCCTGCTCATTCTGAAATAAAGCACACTCTATAATACTGTGCTCCATATACGTTTTCAACCAAGAATTCTAAAGTGCCAAACTATAATTTTGAATATGATGCTGCTCTTGTTTAACCTACTGTTTCACTCAGGCAAATGCAAAACTCTTCTCCTGAGACCAATATTCTACATAAAAACCAGACTCCACTATGAAAGCAAATGACAGAACTCGTTTTCATTCAGCACTGCAATAAAGTGAACAGATGTAAATTAATGGTTAATTGGTCCAAAATGAAGCAACATTTCAAAATTGTTATTTTTTTAACTTTTCATTCCACAAAAATATTTTCTGTTTTGATTTTTTTTTTCTCCTACCCTTCAGGAAATGAATTTTGAAAAACAAGTGAGCATTCCACTTCATTTTGAGTTCTGATTTCCACTCTTTACTGATAAAGGCAGATCTTATGCAGGAGTTTTCCTTCACTGGCCTTCCTCATCCATCATTAACTGTAGCAAATGTGTAAGCAAATTATTACTCAAATACCACAATCATTAATCACAGGCCATGTTTTAATTGGACACACATTTTGACACCTTAAGAAATAGATGGATTAACAAAATATCAGAACTATGATTGAAAGCTACAGATTGAGAATGTTTCAGCCCAGTAATCTCAGGATTTGACACATTGAGATGTCTTAACTTCATTAGAATTATTCTCAATTTTACCTCCTGCAAATGGAATAGAAACACTAATGGAAAATGACTGTACACTTAACAGAAAGTTGAAGAGTTATGAGAAGAATGAAAAGTAAGAATATTTAAATATTTTTATCTGCAAGATTTTTTACTAAAGATTTCCCTAAAAAGTTTTAAAAAGGTATCCTGTTAAGCTATTATTCTATTTTGTGATGTCTTTGGAGACCAAATTCAGCCAGTAAAATGTAGAGGGAGAATTTCATCCCTCCCTTCTGTATAAATAGCAATGTAATCTTACTGATGCTTCCATAATTTTTTTTTAGGATGCCCAATCCCACAGCTGCATTCACACTGGGTCTTTGTCTTTCTCCTAAATTAATGGGGTAACTAAAGAATAATATCTTGCCTTGAACTGGCTGCAGTTTGTTTTGATAAAAATGTCCATCTTAAGAACAATGTTTATTTTCTAGTCCATTTACTTTAGATGACTTCTAACTTATTTATAGGTTTCCTAACTGAACTTATAGCAAAGACATAGGCCATTTTATGATTTCAAGGCATATAATTAAGACTGTGAAATAATATTCTAAAATGAGACAAACCTTCTGGATTTCCGTTTTACTTGGATCATCTGTTGTCTTTTGGGAGCCTAGTAAGAAAACAACTTACACATTGCTTTGAACTAAATATCATTGCTATGCATAGGATACATTGTATTTGAACTTAAGCTATAACAAATCCCCTAGCTTACTTATTTGTGAAAATCTTGATGTTTGCCAAGAAGATTCAGCTGGAAAAAGTGGACTCCCTTCCTTATCTAAGAGCCTGGAGCCATGTTCTTCATTATTTATATTCCAACAGCATTTGCAACATCATAGAGGCTCTGAGCCTCATATGCTAAAGTGCACAAACCCATTAGCAGATATGGGTTACATTTAAGCAGTTTAACCTTTAATTTAAGAGCTGGTAGAATAAATTTAATGAAAAAACCCAACAGTTAGGAACATAAAAATAATGTTCAAAGATTAAGCAGTGGAGGATTTTTCAAATTCACAATGCTGGATTAAAACTGTGTTTACAGGAACTCTCTTCACATGCTACAGAAATGGAAGATACTGGCTCAGTAGGTGGCACTATTCCCTCAAAATCAATATGAAGCTTTTTCTTGGACAGGTGTTTTGGGCACTGAGGTAATAAAAACTTTCTGTTGATGATCCGCAAAATTCTGCATACAGTCACTGCGGTGATTAAAGATGTCGTGCTTTTAGGAAAAGACAGATAATTTTGCCTTTCCAAATAGATAATAAAGCAGCGGAAGCATAGTCTGGAATTTTGTTCTTCTTGTACATATGGTATTCTTTCTCATTTCTTGTCCTTAATTTTTAGGCATTCCAGCATCTCAGTGGGTTGCTTTCATGAAATAGTTGCATTTAGTGCAAAAGAACAAATTTCTGTTTTCACTATAGCTTGATGTTCTATTCTTTGGTTAATAATAATAAAATATATAAAATAAAGGTCCTTCTCAGGTCAGATAAAAAAATAAATACAGCATTTATGAGAAATTTACAGAGGTTATTAGGGTTTTATGAAAAAATAATTTGTGCAATAGAATTTTGTAAAACATAACTATAAATATTAAAAAATCAATATAAAGTAATCAATATAAAGTAATCAATTAGTTTCTGAAAATGTAACATTCAAAAACTTGACATTCACAAAGCAATTCAAAAAATCAAGTCTCTAAGAAAGCAAGGTAAGTGTTAATAAATGGTGAAAATATCACAGAATCACAGAATCACTAAAATTGGAAAGGACCTTCAAGATCATCAAGTCCAACCATTAACCAAACACCACCATGCCCCCTAAACCATGTCCTGAAGTGCCACATCCACACGTTTTTTGAATACTTCCAGAGATGGTGACTCCACCACCTCCCTGGGCAGCCTGTTCCAATGCCTGACCACTCTCTCAGTAAGGAAATTTTTCCTAATATCCAATCTAAACCTCCCCTGGCGCAACTTGAGGCCATTTCCTCTCATCTTATCACTTGTTACTTGGGAGAAGAGACCAAGACTCTCGTTGCCACAACCCCCTTTCAGGTAGTTGTAGAGAGTGATAAGGTCTCCCCTCAGCCTCCTCTTCTCCAGACTGAACAACCCCAGTTCCCTCAGCCTCTCCTCATAAGACTTGTTCTCTAGACCCTTAACCAGCTTCGTTGGTCTTCTCTGGACACGCTCCAGCACCTCAACGTCCTTCTTGTAGTGAGGGGAACAAAACTGAACACAGGATTAGAGGTGCAGCCTCACCAGTGCTGAGTACAGGGGCACAATGACTTCCCTACTCCTGCTGGCCACACTAGTGCTGATACAGCACAGGACACTGTTGGCCTTCTTGGCCACCTGGGCACACTGACGGCTCATGTTCAGCCGGCTGTCAACCAGCACCCCCACATCATTTTCCGCCAGGCAGCTCTCCAGCCACTCCTCCCCAAGCCTGTAGTGTTGCATGGGGTTGTTGTGACCCAAGTGCAGGACCCAGCATTTGGCCTTATGAAACCTCATACAGTTGACTTCTGCCCATCGATCCAGCCTGTCCAGATCCCTCTGCAGAGCCCTCCTACCCTCCAGCATTTCAACACTCCCACCCAACTTGGTGTCATCTGCAAACTTACTGAGGGAGCACTCGATCCCCTCATCCAGACCATCAATAAAGATATTGAACAAGACCAGCCCCAGAACCGAGCCCTGGGGAACATCATTTGTGAAATATGTACAGTGATACACCATGTGTTATTTGTATATATCACTGATACATTCCAGTTGCTCCAGTACTGCAAACTTGGCTTAGTTAAACTTTCATCAGGTATCTGCATTCAGAATTAGAGTTTGATTTACAAATCAAACAGTTTGAAGCACCTTTTGTAGACTTCTTTGCAATACCACTGTACAATACTGTTTCATGGTATAATCAGTTAAACATATTTAAAGTTGAAAGTAACAACTCTAACAAGACCTGCATGAACTTCACCATCTGTGTACAATGTAATACAAAGTTAAGAAGAATATTATCTCTATAGTACCTAATTTCATAGGTGCTTTCAAAACCTACAAAAACTTCAAAAATGTACCTGATTTAATTTGTAATACCTCTCTTTGGCTAAAATTTAGTGCATGCACTACACCTTCAGATGAAGAGAGCTAAGAAAGATTTTTAGTTTCCTTTAGAAAAATAAATAATGAATAATTAAGCTACACAGGTGATTTCAATAGTTAAACTTTTCTTTAAAGCTTACAAAAAACTCAGGAAATATTTCCCAGAAAATGCTTTCTCTAGTCAACATGTTAATTCTGCTTTTTCTGCCTAGAATATCCACATATCATCGATCATCACAGAAGAGATTAAAGCTCCTAATTTGGCAAATTTTTCTCTGAAGTGCTTTTAGGAAAATCAAGTCACATGATATAATAGCAGCAATATTGGCATGCTTGATCCCTTAATTGCAGTTGTTTATTTTTCCATTTTGTAATCCAAGCATTCAGGCGCTTTACAGCTTACATGCAGATTTTGCTTGTAAAATAAACCATCACATGTGTAACCTATCACACTGAAAGTGAATGAAGCTTTATGGTAACTTTGAGGGTCTTTTATGACAGAGAGGAAAACCCACAACTACCCTGGTGTTACAGATTGTTAACAGTTGCCATTTGAATTCTTCTTAATGGATAACACCCAATAATTGTTTTGCTTTCCACTGTGCATGCAATCTGATATCTGTAAGAAATCTTAAATCTAAAAGTCAGCTTAAAATCTTTCCTAAAATATTAAAGAATAGAATGTATAATAAAGCATCTAGTGTTTCTAAAAGCCATATGCCCTTATTTTTAATGTCCTAAAGTTCAAGCTATCCCCAGTTTACAATAACATTAACTGCTTGAGCTCAACTTTGGGTTAACTGTATAAGGAAAGCAAAAAATGGAGTATCCACACACTAACAACGGTGATGGTGACTATTTCAACAATGGTTTCAGCTTCAAGTCTGAGAAAACTATGGCATGTTTCTGCATATATCAAATTCATTACATTCATGGATTATTTTTAATGCAAATTTAGCAAACTTGAAATTTTCTGAGTTTTTCAGTTCTGGCCTACCTCCTTCCCCTTCTAAGTTTAATACTTTAGAAACATATAAATTTCATAGCAATGAAATCAGGAAACCAAAACTTAATACTTGTAATTGATTCTTATTATTCATATTAGTTTTCTGAACCTCAGGAAGCTTTGCAAAAACACTGAATCATTTCAAATGAATTTCAACATCAATCATAATCTTCCAACACAAGGAGAAACCACTCTTCTCATCGCATTTAGAATGATCCAGAGTGCCATAGTGTCTTTAGCAATGCACACGTACTCTTTAAAATATATAACATTGGTCTAGTTTGAAATCCCCAGAAAATTTTCATAAAATGAAGCAAAATTGAGTAACATATATCAAAACAGTACATGTTTGAGGCATAGGATATTGTCAATTTTTTTATTCTTACCTTGTTTTGCTTACTTATTATGCTCATCTATCATTTTTATCACCTATTCTCTCATTTCTTATGTTTTTCTCTACTTTTATTTATCTCTCTGGTTATCTCTGTGTTAAGTTATTGCTGCTTACTGGTTTACTGCCACTTAGTAGCTCTGCATCTCATGGTAGTGTTTGTTGCCTTTTTCTCAAAGTGCTTAAGTAATAGTTTTCATAGCAGTAATGGGCTCACCTGTGATTGCTGAGGGATACTGGGTACTGAGGGAGTTGGCGGAAGTGCTCACCAAGTCACTTTCAATAATTTTTCATCAGTCATGGCTAAAGGGGTCCCAGTTGACTGAAGGTTAACAAATGTGATACCCATCTACAAGAAAGCCTGGAAGGAGGATCTGGGGAATTACAGGCCTGTCAGCCTGACCTTGGTGCCAGGTCAGCAGATCTGGCAGCAAATCATCTTGAGTGCCATCACGCAGCACGTACAGGACAACCAAGTGATAAGGCCCAGTCAGCATGAGTTATGAAATGCAGGTCCTGCTTGACTAACCTGATCTCCTTCCATGACAAGGTGACTCACATAGTAGGTGACAGAAAGGCTGTGGGTGTTGTCTACTTGGACTTTAGTAAAGCTTTTGACACTGTTTCCCACAGCATTCTCCTAGAGAAGCTGGCTGCTCATGGCTTGGACAGGTATACTGTTCTCTGGGTAAAAAATTGGCTGGAAGGCTTGGACCAAAGAATTGCAGTGAATGGGGTTAAATCCAGCTGGCGGCTGATCACAAGTGGTGTGCCCCAGGGCTCAGTATTGGGGCCAGTTCTTTTTAATATTTTTACCAATGATCTGGATGAGGGGATTGAGCGCACCCTCAGTAAGTTTGCAGAGAGCACCAAGTTGGGTGAGAGTGTTGATTTGCTGAGGGCAGGAAGGCTCTGCAGAGGGATCTGGAGAGGCTGGATCGATGGGCCGAGGCCAGCTGTATGATGTTTAACAAGGCCAAGTGCCGGGTCCTGCACTTGGGTCACAACAACCCCATGCAACACTACAGGCTTGGGGAGGAGTGGCTGGAGAGCTGCCCAGCAGAAAAGGACCTGGGGGTGCTGGTTGACAGCCGGCTGAACATGAGCCAGCAGTGTGCCCAGGTGGCCAAGAAGGCCAACAGCATCCTGGCCTGTGTCAGCACTAGTGTGGCCAGCAGGAGTAAGGAAGTGATCGTGCCCCTGTACTCGGCACTGGTGAGGCCGCAGCTTGAATCCTGTGTTCAGTTTTAGGCCCCTCACTACACGAAAGACATTGACTTGCTGGAACCTGTCCAGAGAAGGGCAACAAAGCTGGTTAAGGGTCTAGAGAACATCATCTTATGATGAGTGACTGAGGGAACTGGAGTTGTTCAGTCTGGAGAAGAGGAGGCTGAGGGGAGACCTTATCGCTCTCTACAACTACCTGAAAAGAAGTGGTAGTGAAGTAGGTGTCAGTTTTTCTCCCAAGTAACAAGTGATAAGATGAGAGGAAATGGCCTCAAGGTGCACCAGGGGAGGCTTAGATTGGATGTTGGGTAAGAATCCTTCACCAAAGCCCTGGAACAGGCTGCCCAGGGAAGTTGTTGAGTCACAGTACCTGGAGGTATTTAAAAGATGTGTAGATGTGGAGTTTAGGGACTTGGTTTAGTGGTGGACTTGGCAGTGTTATCTTAACGGTTAGACTCAATGATCCTAAGGGCCTTTTCCAACCTAAATGATTCTATGTTTCTATGATTCTGTAATATGAAAAAGCAGTGTTTTCATCCTTTGCCACAAGCACATGTCATCTGGAAGAGAGCTATGCTCCATGCCAACATATATTTCAGCTTTTTCAGGTATAATTTTTGAAATATCCCATACTGCTTAAGCATGCTTGAGTTTTTCATAGTTAGAGAACCACTTGGGATCAGCTTGTAAATGCACTGACCCAGAGTGATGAGACACCAAGACCAGACCCAGAGGGATGAGACATGAAACAGTAATTTCCATTTGGGGAAGTCTTATCCAGGAAATGTTATAAAGGTAATTGCTGTGCATACAGCTGATCCAAGTTTTCTAAAAAAACTAATGATATTAATAATAAAAAAGATGCTTGTTTTTCTCCAGCCAAGCCAGCTTCTGAATATGCAAATATTTATGTCTATAAAGATAAGCTAGGTAAAGAACTCAGTTTCTTCTGCTCTATCATGTGAAAAGCTAAATGGAGTAAAGGAATGTTACAGGGAGCAAAAATTCACTTTTCATTATATATCCAACTCTTGTGGGAAAGAATTCTGTGAAGAATGGATTTTGCTCATTTTGTGGTTTTAGAAATCTACCATACAGAGAAGTAGTCAATAGCAGTGGGAAGTTTATCATGTCTTCAAAAAAAATGCTTTTGCCATTTGACGCACTCCATTCTACAGTACCTCCAAGACTGAGTTAGTTCTTAGAGGGGTTAGGGGGACTGAGAGATATCTTTTTTTTTTTTCTTTGTTAACTAGAAGGAGAAAAAGTTACTGCTCCTTAACTTGGACTCAGGTATTCAGCTTCTGCATCATCTCTCTCAAAATCCTCTCAGGTCCCGCTGGGAAACAGAAAGTTCTTTAAAGAAAAACAATTCTTCTGCTGGCACAAAGCTACTCACGAACTTGGTCATCTTAGCAGCTTCCCGATGGCTGGCCTTGGCAGATGAGGAAACTGGACTCAGTCTAATTTTCATATTCCAAATAGTAACTAAAAGTAAATGGAGGTTCAAAAAGCACTTAATAGAGAACACATGGTTGAAGATTAGCGCTTCCTATTGCAATTCTTTTACATTAAGTGATTCCATATATTTGAAGAGAAAGCCAGCTGATATTGTAAGAAAGTATACCAAAAATGGGTTATTTTTTTATCTCATTTCACTGCATTGAATTAAATTTACATTTGCTAAATGCAAATACTCTCCTATTAAGGAGATGCAGACCATTGCACAATGCTGTTGGTTTTGCAGATTCTTTTGAATCTCATTGCTTAACAATTAGTCTGAGATTTCCCTATCAAAACAGAAGTAGCTTTGCTTCTACCCATAATTGACAGAACAGACTTCTAAGTTAGCTCATCTTGGACCTGTCATTCAATCTGTCATTCACAGGAATCTCTTCAACAGACTGATCAGGAAAAGGATATTTCACAATCTAGTCCCCACAATTTTGCCATTTTTTCCAAACTAGAGATTAAAAACAATCACAGTATGAAACATGAATAGGAGCATATTTATATGTACTGACTATAACTTTTTTTTTAATACAATAACCAGAAATGTTAGATATTTTATTGTTTGGAATTTGTTTAATTTGTTTGTTATTGTTCTCTATAAAACACAATGCTATTCATACCTGACTGAAAATACATGTGGTTTAGTTTGCACACTGTGAATGCTATCTTGTATTAAAAAACTCATTTCTCAATTTGTAAATTTAGGGTTAATTTCTCATGAAGGAGAGGGAGACATAAATTTTTCCAGCTAATAAATTAATTGATTCAGCTCTGACTCCAAATCTTGATTGTCATTTAGTTTCCATTAATTTTGAACATGAAACCTTTTTTCTTCCAGGAATTAAAATGTGGTAAACACCTCTTTTTTGTGTCTGCTAGACACCTGCAGTAAGTCTTCCACTTGGGATTTTAAGTAGAAGACTGCTTAATTTTTCCAATTGTTGAACATGAATATTATAAGAACTGATAAGCTGTTGGACTGCCAAGCATAGCTATATAATAAGCCTCAGAAAATAATTTAAAACATTGTTGATATTGATAAAAAATCTGGAGGAAACTGCTCCAATTGAAAATATCATCTTGTTGAAAACATACATCTTCTTTTATGACTAAGGATAAAGGTCTTTGCTAAAGTGTATGTAATTTATGCACTGATTGTTACAAATAGCATGTGTAATCCCATTTGCTGTGCTTCATAAAACTCATGCAAACTACCCCTCTACAGCAGACAGTAGAAACTCTGTTAGAATGAAATGAGCTATGAATGGAGTCCAGTGTTGGAAGGCAGGTCAAAGAAACTTTATCTAAGCGAACTGGAATGGGTGATTTCCTTGTAGTTTTACAGTAATTATTAGGTATATGCCAAGCTGCTCAGGAAAACTTGTAGTACCTTTGAAATGAGGTAACACAAATATCAGTCTCCGCTACTTGTGAAAGTTTAGTAGTATGAAAATATTTTTTTTGCATGTAAACCTCTCTCTCAAACATCTTTGCACATAATTACTTTTTTCCCTTAGGCAGAGACGTTTAATATTCCTAAATTTAAGCACTCTAGCTGGCCTGTTAACAAAAAAAGTCTATCAAATGTCCAACATTAAACTTCTTAATAAATCCTATGCAATTGTGTACTTCAAAGTCTTCATTCCAAGTACAAGAACAAAAAACTGCAGCAACTGGATAAAGAGAACAAAAACTAAGAAATCCTTTTCTCAACTAAGCTATTATGAGCCATAACTGAATTTCTATCAGGGTGTTATTTAACACTTTTCTATAATAAATCCTGTTCAAGTGTTCCATCAGAATTAGCAAATTGCCAAAACAGCTTTCTAAGGAAAAAATTTTTTAATTTCTCCACTGTAGTGATGGGAGAGTGGAGATGATTTTTCCAGTCCCACACAAGGGGTAACGGCAAAGCTGTATTTAGAAACACTGAATTCTGCACTCCATCAACATGTTTAAGTCCCTAAAATTTAAGAGCATATCGGACCAGTAGCTGCCTCCCAGCTCTTTGCAAGGATCCACAAGACATACTGCTACTTTTTGAGTGCCTGCACATGTCTTCTAGAGTGACTAGAAACAAACTGCAGCAATTTCAAAAGCAGTTTTGCAGTTTTCCCACATGATTAAAGAAGAACAATAAGGTTGGAGGTGTTTGTTTAATGTGTGCAGGAACAACTAGTAACCAGGAGGCAAGAAAAAAAGAAATTAGTACCCTGCTCCAGCCTTAATTGCAGGATTTCAGTGCTACATCTCACGAGCTGGATATTCCAAACATTTAAAAACATCGTAAAATATTTAGGAAAAGGTTTTCAAGAAGCTGTTTCTTAGGCTAAGACTATGGAAACAGTTACACAGATCTCAGGAGCTCTCCTCATATCTTAATTCAAAACTGAGGCGCACTTGTGGGTGTGTGGATGAGGGGAAAAAGAAAAAAAAAAAGGAGAGAGTGACACAAGTTCCATAAATCAGCAAGTAAAGCTTCCAGGCTAAATAAACAAGACTCATCTCACCTAGCAGGGAATGCCTATAGCTGAACACATGAAGTCTAAGTTACGGTAGTCTCCTTTTATAGTCTGCAAAGGGAAATGATTATCTTACAGTCCAATTCAAACATGTCATGTCAGAAGAATTCCCATTTTGAGGTTGTCTTTTTTCTCTCCATTGACCACAAAAGACACACATAATACCTAGCTCAGACTTAAGCATCTAACATCTGGGTGCTCAAGCTGCTCAAACACCTGGGCAGGTGAAACACTACTCAAACTGTCCATAGATTTTTCTATAACCTCTCTGCTTCTTGAAGAGAATTGTTCTAACAGTCACCCAGCAACTGCCAGCAATAACTGGTTTAAATCTGCAACAGAGCCATGAAAGAATGATTAACATCTGAAGCAGTTTGTAAACAGACCTTAAGAAATGTTTTTCCTGTAGTCTTCAGAGATCAGGTACTTTCAACACAAAGAGGATTTCAGTAGAGGAGTCTATGTATGGTAATGTGGTAGGAAGGTGCTGGCTCACCTCTCCTTTCTCGCATGAAGAGCTAAACTTCAGTAACTTGGAATGTTTCCCAAATGCGTTCTACAGGATTTGGATTCATGCTGTAAAATAAACCTTTCTCATGATGAAGTAATTCCAGCATGAGTAGACTCGGCATTTCAATATATTCCATTACCTTCTCCTTCCTGATACTTTATTTGATTCATGGAAAACTTTTTGTGATAGTTTTACAGAATATTTTTTGTAATATAAAGCATGAGAAACTCTATCATTATTTCTATACTTTTATAATGTATTGTATTTTCTAAGTAAGAAACACATTGTGTGATGGCAACAGTAGGAAGAACTCGTCTGAAGGCACTAGTATCAATTCACCTCTGCATAGAATTTGGCCTCACAGTCCTAACAACATCGCTGTAAATCACTGAGTAAAACCATACTGTTTGATACGATAGTTCAGTGCCCTCTTAGTAGTTACATTGTCTTTAATGTAGATGTTCTTGTTCCTAGAATTTAATACTAGCTCCAGTTTTCTCTGATTTATTCAGGCCTTTCAGTTGTAATGCAGCACAGCCCAACTGCAAGCACACACATGTCTGATAGTATATAAAAGACATTTTATTAAGTCACATAATGTTTGTAGGCAAGCAAGCCAGTCATTTTAAGAGACTTGTACCTGATAATTCATGCAGTCAGCACACATGCAACATCTGCTTCTATAAAGATTTAATACTTCATCCGCACAGAATTTGGATCTCATTCTTCCTAAGTTAAAAGCAGAGAAATAAAAAACTGTGTAAGTGCAGAAAATAAAAGCATGTGGGTTTTACAAATAACAGATCTTTGTTGGTGAACTTAACACAGACAGGTCTTAATTAGACCAGGCAGAGTTACAAACCAAAGTAACCCTTGCATAGAATTCTTATGGAGAAGACAGAAACTCCATGAAGTTTCTCTCTTGATGTATTCCCTTGAGGTTTTCCTACTTGTGAAGAAAAAGATTCACTTTCCACTGTCTGAAGTTTTCCGTTACTGTAAAAGGCAGAAAAATCAGAATAGAGGTCTTGTACCTATACATTGTTTACTGACAATGTTTTTGCTACGTTCATATGTCTGAAAATATCTCTGCTAAGTGGGTGTCTCCAAAACTTTCTCCTTTAGCAATTGCTTGACAACATGAAGACAGATACATCTTAACCTACATCAATTTCATGAGCATCAGTTTGCATGTCAGGAGAAGGTAAACGAGTTAAGAAAGTGGGCTAAATGTTTCTCCTGAAACCAGGACAGTGTTTCCTCCCAGGACAGCTGTTCCCACTTTGCTCTTTCTCGAAAAGGGTGTCGGAGGTTTAGAGAAATCAGAATAACAGGTTCTGTAGAACTGTTACTACTTTCAAGGCCCAGCTTGGAGTTCTACTGTCACCTACTATTTCTTCTAACTCCACCTAAAGATTGTTGTCAAATTCCCTCCCATTAAAGCAAAAACGGCCACACCTTGAATACTGTGTTCGGTTTTGGGCCCCTCACTACAAGAAGGACGTTGAGGTGCTGGAGCATTTCCAGAGAAGGGCAACAAATCTGGTGAGGGGTCTGGAGCACAAGTCTTATGAGGAGCGGCTGAGGGAGCTGGGGTTGTTCAGTCTGGAGAAGAGGAGGCTGAGGGGAGACCTTATCGCTCTCTACAACTACCTGAAAGGGGGTTGTGGCGACGAGGGCGTTGGTCTCTTCTCCCAACCAACTAATGATAGGATGAGAGGAAATGGCCTCAAGTTGCACCAGGGGAGGTTTAGATTGGATATTAGGAAAAATTTCTTCACCGAGAGAGTGGTCAAGCATTGGAACAGGCTGCCCAGGGAGGTGGTGGAGTTGCCATCTCTGGAAGTGTTCAAAAAATGTGTGGATGTGGTGTTTCAGGACATGGTTTAGGGGACATGGTGACGTTGGGTAATGGTTGGACTTGATGGTCTTGGCTATCGATTTCAACTCTGGCACGCCACCCATAGGCTCAACTCTAGTGAGCCTGGTTTTATCCCCTCCTCCCTGCAAATCTAGTTTAAAGCCCTCTCGATGAGGCCTGCCAGCTCATAAGCAAGAATCCTTTTGCCCCTTGGCGTCCGTTGCACTCCATCTGCTGCAAGGAGGCCCGATCCTGTATAAACCGCCCCGTGGTCAAAAAAACCAAAATTCTGACGACGGCACCAGCCCCTGAGCCACGTGTTGATCAGGTGTGCTTTCCTGTTCCTTCCAGCATTCTTCCCTGTCACTGAAGGGATTGATGAAAACACTACCTGTGCTCCCGCTCCATTGACCAGTCGCCCCAGTGCTCTCAAGTCCTTTTTGACTGCCTTTGGGCTTCTTAGTGCAACCTTATCATTGCCAACTTGCAGGACCAACAGTGGGTAGTAATCAGTGGGCCGAACCAGACCAGGGAGTTCCCTGGTGACATGTCTCACCCAGGCTCTGGGAAGGCAGCAGACTTCCCTGTGAGTTGGGTCTGGTCGACATATTGGGCCCTCTGTACCCCTCAGAAGGGAGTCACCTACGACAGTTACCCTCCTTTTTTTCTTAACAGAAGACATCTTGATGCGTGGGGCTGGTTGACTCACCCTAGGCACCCCCCTGGATGGACCTTCGTCAGGGTCCTCACGTTCCTGTCGCTCACGTTCCAGAGCCCCATACCTGTTGTGTAAGGGCAGCTGGGACACTGAAGAAGGCCAGGAGGGGATTCGCCAGCCTCTCCAAGCAGGGACCTGCTTCCATTTCCCCTCATCTCTTAGGTCCTCTCCTTCTGCCCGGCAGCAAGAGGGCAGGGGATCCCTTGCTGCTTGTGGAGCCTCCACCAGCTGCCCCTGCTTCAGGGACGGCAAGGTGCGGCTCCACCACTCTCCCTCCCTCTCACACTCCTTAATGCTCCTCAGCCTCTCCACTTCCTCGTTCAGCTCTGCCCCAGGCTGAGCAGGTCGCTCACCTGGTCGCACCGCACGCAGGTGGTGTCCCCGTTGGTCTCTGGTACAAGCGACAGGCTCAGGCACTCTCTGCAGCCGGATACTTGGACAGTCGCGTGCCTGAGCGGGAGCTCCGTCTGTGTCGCCACGTTCTTTCTGGCCACAGTTTTCAGCCGAGTGGCGACCATGGTTGAGCCTTCTCTGGGAGGACATTGGCCACTTGTCAGAGAACCTCTAGTGCTGGGGGGGGAACTGCGCCCCGCCCGCACGTCTTCCCTGCGCGAATTGACGCGCAAACTGATGCGCTACGTCCTTCTGACGCGCCCCGTGCTCTTTGCCCGCCCTGTTTGCCGCACTGCGGGTCGCTCGCACTCCCTGGGGCTGCTCTTGTAGGCGAGGGGCTTTGGTTGCTGCTCCCGTCCCCGCCCGTGTGGAGTCAGAGCTGCCGCTCGTCAGGACCCCGCTCTGCCGGCCCTGGGTACGGGGCTGGGGCACCGTCCCTCTCCCTGTGCTGCCGCCTTCGCGGTTTGGCCGCTTCGGGAAGGGTCCCCTGGCGCGATCCTTCGCTCCGTAGCCCTTCGCCTCGGTGGCTTCGCCGAAATGACGGGCGCACTGGCTTTTAAACTGCATCCGCCGCCCTGGGCCCCACCCATGCTGAGTCCGAGCTGCTGGTCATGGTTCCTCTTTAGCTGGATAGAAATGGCTTTCCTGTCCCACAAAAATGTCAATGCATTTAGAAATGTCCTATTCCGTGTTAGGGCAAACCTAAGACTAGGCTTTTTTGTATAATATCTTTAAGTTCTTTTGTTCAGATACAAGTGGGAAAAGAAACTGATTTTGTGGCATTTTCAGAAAATCATAATTTTTTAATGTTGTTGAATTAAGTGTTTTCTTCAACTTGTTGTACAACAAATTGTTCTGTTCAGTTATAAGTCATTTTAAATAAAAGGAAATGAAAGCAAAGAGGGTGTTTTCTTAAGACAGTAGAGGGTTGTATTCCCTGTCCAACTGTGGCAGACAGAGTGGGGAGGAGGACTTACATGTCCTGCCTCCCCCAGGGGAAGCCAAGTATTTTTCTATGACTGATGATATCCAGCTTAACATACAGTTTTATATAACATAAAATGGCTTCAGAGTTTCATTGCTTTCCACCCTTACTCCTCGAACACTTCCTAAAAAAAGCAGAAGACCTGAATTTTTACTCCCAGCTGGAATGAGACAGAATATGAACACTGAGTTCCTACATCTGTTGAGTTCCCAAAACACTGGACAACTTGTCTCTTAATAAATTTATTTTCTTTGTTTGAGAATTTATCAGATAATTAGGGAGCATGCAGAGGTATCTTGCAATCTTTACATTTCCAACTATTTACACTATATAACAACCATCCTCCAAAGAGAGGGAAATGGCTCAGTAAGTCACAGAACTTGCCTGTGTAGAGAGATTCAGGTTCAAGTCTTTGCCATAATGCTGTTCTTCTCATTGTTATACAAAGGAGAATAGCCCTTCAAAATAAACAACTTCCTTAAAGGTCTGAGCACTTTATCATCATCATAGGCTTTATGGTATAAATGTTCTTAGTGATCTGCTAGTATTTCCCTAATTTGGAATAAGTGATTTTTATAGTATTGATATACATAGCTAAAACCAGAATTAGAGTTTCCACCAGAAATACTCAACAGAATAATTCAAAATGCTCTGATATTTCCTAAATATTGCATTAAATCAAAGTCTTGTGCAGCTGGAAACTCTTCAAGGTCTTGTATGCTAGACAAAAACTGGCTTTCCCATGTTTTTTCCAGCAACAGAAGTAATTGCCAAACCATGCTGGCATGCTTTCAGATCCTGACTGCTATCCCTAAAGGATCAATGATCCTCATGCCTGTGCTCCCAGAGGAATAGGATAAACTTGTTGCAAAATTTCAAAAGTCAGTGAATATTTTATGGCAACTAACAACTATCCCAGAGATGTCTCTTAAAATGATCGTATCAGTTGCAACTTGAAGACCCCAGAAATGCTACTGCTCCTTGTCAGTGAATATTTATGGTGTAAATCAACCCTCTGAGGGCAATGAAGTCCAGCAAACAGACAAGAAAAATACTCTTTTTCTAAAACTGGTTAAAGAAACTGTATTTCTCATACAAGATCTCTTTTTTTAGAAGAATAAAACAAACTGGATAGAAGAAATATATAGATATTTATGTTGAAACACACAAATTAGGGGATGGAGAAAGAAACAATGTTTAGGATGCTCAGTTCTTGTTTCCTGATTAGTAGACTGATACCCTTAATTGACTACAAAATTGTTCCAGAAGGCAGGGCTGAGCACACACGTTGCAGCGACTCTGTCCTAGCAGCCTGGCTCTCAGTGAGGCCATGTGGGCCCATTCAAAGCAGCAAAGCGTTCAAGCTGACCACACCAAGATTGGCAGCAAATTCATAACTTTCTGCTATAGCCATGACTTAATTATAACAGGAAAAAAGAGTATGCAGTTTTTAGAGAAATCTTTATGTCTTACTGATTTTCCTTTTCCATATTACGGTAATATTTTGACGGACTTCCCAATTCTCACAGCTATTCCTTTCCCTCAACGCAATTTCATCAGAGTGCTGTGATATATATTGGCATTTTCTTTGCTGAGGGAGGGGTGACTTGCCTGCTTGAAGAACTTTGTTAAAGTGATTTTACAGCTCTGGAGTTTTGTTGCTTGAAAAAGTACTGAGCTTCCTCAAAACAGCTTGGGAAAGGTTTTGTCACTGAATCTTGATTCTCCTATTTGCCTCCTCACTCAAAGCCTATTGTTTTTAAGGCATGACATGACATGGATTTTTTCAAAGCTATAAAACCAGGAAGTATGTATAGGCTAGTGCTACAGAGGGAATGAAAAAGTGCTTTATAGCTGGAGTTAGATTAATATTATATAATTCCAGCTTTTAAATTCTAAGGTGGTGGTTCAGGTTTCCTGAAGAGTCAGTAGAGCAAAAGATGGCCCCATTGGGGGTGATTCATCTTCCATGTATCATACTACTTATTTTAGAGAACTGTTTTTTAGGTGAGTATAGCTTGATGCTTTGGGTGATTTACCTATACTTTGTATTTTTAATGCTCATTACTCTCAAAAGACGCTTATAGAAAAACAGATTTAGTTTTTCAATAAATCTTTCGGTTTTATAGAAAAAAAAATATTAAGAATGTATTAAGGAGACTTAAAACAATGCTGTGCATGCTTAGCTGAGATTAGTAAAAAATTTGTAGTGAGCAATCAGCTACTTCTTAGAATTTTATGCTTATCCATCCTCTTAAAGTGTGTTTTTACTTTGTAGTTAGAGTTGTTATATTATACCTAAGTTGATTTTGAATTGATTTTGATGTTTAATGGAATAGAAACTTCTGAGAATTTACTTACTTAATCAGCAACTGGAAGTCAGATACTATGCATGTATTTGTGTCTTTTCACACCTGTATGCCACTATAGAATCACAGAACCATAGAATCGTAGCATCAAAACTGAACACAGTATTCACACACTATATACTCTCCCATGATACCTGTCTCACATTGACAGGAAATGATGTAGTCACCACTTTTAATTGGTTCTAACTGCTTCAGAAATTTGTGAAAAAAGATTCATTTCTGCTTGATTTCCCTGATGTTGTGATCCACCACTCCATCTTCACCTGTATGAAGTGTAAAGCAACATAATTTAATACCTATTGTAGATTGTCTTTGGTAGTGACCTTCAGACTGATCTCAGGGAAATGGTATTGCCTCCCAATGTGTTACAAGGACTTTAATTTTAAGAACACTTTGTATGCATGACGTTCTAAGATTATAAGGACTGTAATACATTCATATCATTCATACCTTCTTACTTACTTTACTTAGCTATGTGATGCTTAACAAGTGTAGTCCTTGGAGAAACTTGCTGATATCAATAATTGCTGTTCTTTTGAACTCTGACCTGGTTGGAATAAGTAAATTTGTGTTGTGAAAACAATGTCTAATTTTAGAGTAGTTGATAAATTTGTGACTTGAAAATAACCATAATGTTCCAGACTTTGAGGTAGTAACACAAAAGTTGATTACAGCCACTCACGGATGCCTTCATTTCTCTGCTATTTAGGCTGAAAGGATAGTGAGAAATGGATTGTGAAAAGTAGTTATCTCACTATAATGGGCTGCTTCGAAATCATTTATATAGGAAAAAGTACAGATGTGATTATTTCTCAGAAAACCAAAACTTGAAAAAAAATTTTATTGCTCAGAATTCACTTTGAGATTTTTTCATCTTTGGGAGAAATAAATTTTGATTTGGGATTTTTACCTGTAATTTTGACCTTTAATTTTACATAGCGAGCACTCCTATTTAATCATAATTGATGAAGGAAATTAAAGGAGGGTGATTTGCAATATGGTTTTCTGTCATGTTGTAGTCTAAGACAGAAAATTCATCTTTTTGAAATGAAAACATTGCAGTATCGTTTGTTGCCATTTGTTACTCTGGATATTCTTTGATAATTGGCTCTGAAACTCATCTCAGGGAAGCTGCACAGTGTTCACTGTGTGAATCATGTTTCTTATCTGTTATACACATGTTCTCTTTGATCCTATGTATTATAAAAATTAAATTTTAATATGGAGAGAGAAAAGTAGAAATGAAATGAGAAGATTTTAAGCAGCAAACCATCATGTTGAAAAATTTAATCATTGTTTCATAATTCACATTTTTCTAGAATTCTATCTATGATCCACACATTTCTTCCAATTAAATGTATTATTTTTTTAAGGAAATAAAAATAAATATTGAAATGTAACATTCCAGTTTATTCATAAAATTAAAGGGTTTTGATCTGCATGCCATATTCCTCTAAACAGTCTTAGAAACCAAAAGGAAAAACATTTTCTTTCTGTAGTTATTTATAACAGAGCATCTAAAAAAAAAAACCCACAAAAAAAAGGCAAAATTATTAATCAGATATTTCAAAAGGTTAGACCATGCCGTCAGTTTGTGCGATCCACCAGCATCATCATACCTGAGCGGAATGGACTCAGTGCAGCCTACATCAGATCTGATGCACATATGCCCCGCAGCTGCTCTTCCTTTGCATAGCCCTTAGATCAGCTTCTGCAACAATGGGCAACCAACGCCTGCCAAAGGTCGCAGTGTTGGCAGGAATGCAGCCAATACAGTACTTTTGTCTTAAATAGATATTTCATCAGGCTGCAACTATCTAATCTCATTGTTTAAACATATAACATATGCATCATCCCTAAGATTTGAATCCTACCCTTGACTGCAGTGTTGGGTGTACTAGAATATATTCTCCCTAGGGCATAAAATTTAGGAGATTATTTAGAAAAGGATAACCAAATAAATTGTGAGGCCTACTAAACTGATAAACGTTCATCATAACTGTACAGAGACTGTGGATAATGAGGTCATGGTCATGCAAAAACTCTAGCAACCTTTAACCATATCCTGAGGTAGATTCTCTCCTGGCACAAAGATGCAGAATGTGTCGGGAAACATGGTTCTGTTTAATTTAAAATATTTCCAAGCAGTAACCCATGAACAGTTTTCTCTGTTGGACAAATCAATCTAGGTTTCAGATCTTCATGACCTCCAAACAAAAAAGGGCTACAAACCGTAAGAAACCAAAGTTTCCAGCAATTTTGCTGGTTAGATACTTTGCCAAGGATGGAACCCAAGCACTTGTTTGTATTTCATAGCCTAATAGGAATGCACAAGAGCACAACAGAAATGGAAGCCAGTACTATTACACAAAGTTTATTTGTAGTTTAATGTACCATAATAATTTCTTTGCTATTCCTAAATATTTTCCCTCAAGAACTAGTAGATTTGCCCTTAGCTGGGCATAGTTTCCCCAGAAGTTTATGATCCATGGTGAAAATTATAAACTAGTCAATATTCAACCTTTTTTAGTCTCTATAGTTAGAAGTGCATTCTTTACAAAAGGATCTTAGTGGGAGAGGAATGTTGGAATTTTCTACTGAAGTGCTTTTAACGCAAATATGCTTTGAGCTGTTATGGATGAAAGGTGTTTGTTAAATTACTTGATGTTACAAATATCTGAAATTGAGTGGGTGATTGATTTAATTGCACTTGTCAGACTGGTTTTAAAAGCATATTTTTCTTTTTGTTCTGTTTTTCAGATCTGCAGAACAGTTGGATTCTGAACATAAAGAAAAGAAAGTGTCTGAATACACTAATCACAAAATACAGCTTCTGGCTAAGTCAAGGCATATTGTCAAGTTGAAGTGCTGCATAATTTTCAAAACACTCAGTCTGGCCAATGCATTCCATTTCTGAATAGCAGTACCCCTGTTGTTTCAGTCCCTGCTATTTTCTGCATAGAAATATCCAGTAATTGTGGTACTGTGTTGCTTTCATTTATACATAAGGCTAATACCAATAGGAGAATTACTGAATGGCTTGGTGCTGTAAATTTGAGCTGAGCATCCTCTCCTCAGTTGCCAAATCCTGTAAGTGACAGGGTGTCCATCAAACTCACTGCCTCACTGTTGCACTGGAGCTTGCTTTTTTAGAAAAAAAAAAGCATTTAGAGTAACACTCGGAATGTGATTTCCTTAAACCTGATTCTGTGTTGAAGTACGCAAATCAAGCGTTAGGTCCTTAGTGTGCTGCGCTCCTGCAGCTCTGACTGGTTTAAACCTGCAGCATTCAGGGTTCGCTTCACCAGAAGGTCTTTAGTTATGCTCCCAATGCTACTCTGATAAGCATTTTTATAAAAGTCAGGCAGCTACAGAGAGATTTCTGCTAGCAAAAAGTGCCCGATACTGAAATTTCTGTTCAAATATATCTAGAATATAGCTAGGCACCTGTTTTAGTGTTTGAACTTCTCAGCCTCTCTTGTTGAAGCTGCGTCGGTTCTGTCTTGTGTACAATAATCACAAGTTTAATGGGTTAGAGAAAAACTTTAGGCAATTTGCCACAACAAGTCCTGTTCTGTTACTCTTTCCAGTGACTGTTGTAGCATTTCAAGGAAAGCGGAGCAGCTCTAATGGGAGACGCTGTGAAAAAACCACCCTGGCAGCACAGAATGCCCTTCGGCTTGAATCGGAATCTGTTAGAACGTTGGAGTAGGTGAATCCCTAGCTGCAGTGCTGTGGATAAATGATCTTCCACAAGCCATTGAGTCATGCTGGCTAAAAAAGAATTAAATTAACACTTTCTTTTGAATTCATAATAAATTAAAACTGCGCACTGTCAGTTACTGTCAGTGGTTCTGCTGATGAGTGGTAGCTCATTAACTGAGTAGTTATTTAGTTGTTTTTTATGGTCTGCCCGTGTCCTAAATCTCTTCCCTGACACCTTTGAAAATGCTGACCTAGCATCACAAACCTCCTAAAACCTGTTTTGAAACACTTACTAATATGAAAGTTCCCCATTGATTTTAATGGGCTTTGGATCAGTCCCATGAATAACAGGGAAAAGCTGTAATTTCTTTCATATGGTTTATCTCTGTGAAGCAAGACAATTACCTCCATGCACAGTGTGCTTGTATTGCTTGGTCTTTAGCCCTCAGTTAGACGATATTATTGTCTGGCATCAAAGCAGAGCTCAGAAGAAGAGAAGCAAAACAAAATGAAAAAGCTCATAAGAAAACATTTATTGAAGCACAGGATAATCTCAAATTCACTTTTGTATCACCACATAGACTTGTATGTGCAGGAATGTGTGTATTGGCTGTCCTGAGCTGACAGGTCTTTCTAGGTTTCAGATAAAATGACAGAGAGATGCCAGGAATCATCAGACACCTCCACAGCTTTAGATATCATTAAACAGTATTGATTAAAATGTGTAGGGCTCAGAACACTTCTTTGGTTAGCAATCCCAGAAGGGAAAGCAGTTTATCTTGTTTTTCAGGGGTCTGCACCAGTGCTTGCTGAAGAACTCTTTCTGCCTTCAGTGAGATCTGGATTAAGCCTGTGAGAAACAGTTTAAACTATGCAAGAACAGCTAGAACAGATTCAGCACAAGTGTTGGAAAAAGCCTTATGGATGCGCCCTGCTGTCACTCCTTCAGTATGGTTATAACACAACGGACATGGAAATTTATCTTTAATATTAGATTGAAGATATGTAGAGATATCAAACTGGCTATAGTGATGTACTATTGTAATTTCTGAGTCTGTCATTTAAAAGACATGAAGATTATGTTAATTGGTAAGAAAAGGATGGTAAAGGCATACAAAAATACATTAATTAATTTTGTCCCTAGAGAAGTTCCAATAAAAGAAAGAGAAAAAAAACATATTTCACTCAACTGTATGAGAAAAAATCAGGCAGCACATTGTTTTCTGTTTCTTTATTTCTGTTTAAAAGCTTTTGTATTTAACACAAATGTAAAGCAAGGCTTTATGTATCGTTTGTCATATTATTGCAATTTAATCAACATCACAAAGTGCTGTACTGGTGTCAGTGACTATTCCTGACTCCTATCTGGACATTTTCTATGGTTTTCCTTAAGTGACTGAATGGAAAATTCCAGTTTAAACTCCTTTTTTTCATCAAGATATTTCAATGGTTAGTTTCTCTCCGACTCTAATAACAGCTAGTTTATAACTGAAGAAGCATATGGTAGCATGGAAAAGCTAAAGGCTGTTGAGGTCTCCTGGTGGCAATGATGCTGTCTTCCCTCCTTCCCTCTCTCCCCACACAGGTGGTTCTCTAATCCTGGGCACTGACCTTGAACGTCGCGTCGCTTTGTGTAACGTGCCCACTGCTCCAGACACAGGAGCCAGTAATTAGCCTCAGGAGCTGCTCGCCTGGGGGCAAACTGTGCTTTGCCTTCAAAGGGACCTGGCTGAGTATAGACACAAAGCAATTCTGCAAACAGAGAGAAAATGAAATTAAATCCTTCTGGAAATACTGGCTTCTGGCTGTGGCAGCACAGCTGAGGTGTTCCCCCGTGCAGTGCGAGTGCCAGACTGTAGCGGAATGGTAACGCTGCGCTCGGGGCCGGGGCCTGCTGGCAGCCTGCGCACGCGCCGGCTCCCGCGGCCTGTGCTAACAGCCCTCGATGGAGGCGCGGGCGGGAGAGCTCAGCTCGTGCTCACAGAGGGTTCCCCGGATAAAACTGATGGAAGATGGTCCTGAGCCCGATACGATTGCTGAGACCAAGGAAGCTCAGAGTTGCATGCCCTGTGGGGGGACTTTCAGTCTTCATTAACTCAGCATTTTACTTTCTTTTATAACCTTGCTTTATCAGCTTTAAAATATACAGGTGTTTGATGATATGTTATTCATAAAGGATTAGTTAAGCTCTCCACCTGGACCTTTCCACAGCATACAAATTTGGGTCCAACAGAGCAGATGCAGGTGTTGGTTTTCTGGGGCTGAGTAAGTAGAAATCACACCTTTCTTCAGCCTTTTTGGGATGTTCTAGACACTTGTTTCCCTCAGTAGAAATGAGGTTATCCAGCTTAGCACCCTGGACCCTTGAAACCAGTGCTGAGCTACCTAACCCAGACAGAGCACACTCTTTCTTATTCTTTGATTTCATGAGTTTTTTCGATTTGCAAGTCATCTTTCACAGGGAGGCAGGTAAACTGACGTAGGTGAGAAGACATGTTGGATGTATCTAAATAAACAGGACCAAGGCATAGGCCAGTGACCTGGCCTGGGAAAATTCCAGCTGTCCCAAGGACAGTCTTTGTCTCCAGCCTACCTTCCCAAGCAATGTTTAGATGTGATTTACAGGGTAGTGTCAGATAGAGACTATTCGCAGTAGTCTCCCTCTTTTGAGGAGCAAGGGTATTCCTCCCTGTGGGCAAGAGCCATGCAATATCCAATTAATGTATGTCTCTTATTATTTACTAACATTGATGTAACCACAAGTACATTACCTTTTCTTCAGCCTTCTCACTTGATTACTAGGCAGCCTTCTCCACTAGTCAAAGACTATGGTGTAAGTCCAGGAAGTATGTTAAAAAGATTAAATTAAAAAAAAAAAAACAACCCACAAGGAAAAAAAAAACAAAAACAAAAAAAAAGCACCAGGCTCTAAGACCCAGAGAATATTAAAAGTAGAGATGCACTACAGAAAAACCCAGTCGCTAGCAGCTCAGTTGATTAATTAATAAATAAATGTTGCCTGTATAGTTAACCACCTATAACTCTGAAGTTTTCATTAAAGTTATTATTAAAGTTATTTTTTACTTGTCTGTATACTAAACATCACAGTCTTAATAGTTATCTACCCTCAAAAATAATGATTTCAGGGTTCAAGGCTGGCTGTGTAATCAATGAATACAAATGCCTCTAGGAGCCAAGCTGGAGAAAATGAATTAGGAGCCTAATAATTGCCAAAATGAGATATGATAATCACCTTCTACAGAGCCTTGCAAAATCCTCTATAAAATAGAAATTCTTCCCCACTTTTTCTGCCCTACTCACTATTTTCAAAACCATGTGTGATTTGAATAACTGATGTTAAATATACCTGATAAATAAGTTTTCAACTTTTGCTTCAGTGACCATTTTTACTTCCTTATGTCTATATAAAGTATATTTTTTAAGAAGTGAAGTTTTTTGTACAGCTCTTCACAAATCAAGGCAGTGCAGTTTCAGGTGCGGAAAGGAACCTGAAAAAGAGACAATGAATAACATCTATTGAAACATTACTATTATATTTGCAGTGAAATGTTCAAAAGTACTATAGACAAGCAAACAAACAAAAATAAACCTTCTCAAAAACTCTGTTTGTAGTATTAGGATCTTACAATCTACAATGTATATTCCTAAATAACAAAGACATCTTTGTGTGGTTAAAGGTTAAAAGCTTTGATAGACCAAAAAGTTCACGGTTGAACTACATGCAACATAATTTTTCTGTGTCTGATTTTTTTCATGAATGGGACTGGAATTTCTTATGCAACAGAAACAGAATATTAACAGAGAATTTATATTTAAATAATATTATGAAATTTCATATTTCTCCTTTGGGTTTTGGGGGTTTTTTAGTGGGGTTTTATAATTCCATCCATATATGCAAACACAGATAAAATATTTGGCTTCTTTTTTGTCCAGAAGACAGTGATATGAGTCATGGAAAGCAAGATTTATTGGTCTACCAGAAACTTTTAAATTTTCTCCTGTCAAATTCTTTCAGAGAAACTTAATCTGCATGTAATTGCACATAACCATGAAAAGTGCAGCTTACTCTTTGACTAGTTTAATTCACTGGCTTTTTGCTGAGGTTCTGGCTTGTGGCTTTGCTCTGATAAACACAAATCTTGTGTTGACTTATCCAAGTCTATCCTGTTTGATTTACTATTTTAATGTATCAGTGATAAACATCTATCATATACTTATCGCAGGACTTGAATATACTGTCCAGTTATTGTCACATTGCCTAGCAGTGTGAGCTGGCACATAGCTTCATCTAAAAAATACACATTGAACCAGACATTTGAACAAGATGTGTTGAGAAGCACCTGCAAATAAGAGATAAATAATGAGATGGCTGGCTGGTCTGATAAACTGGCATTCAACTCAGTGGAGCTTGAAGGGGACAATAACACCAGTGTTATGGAGCACCAAGAGAAACTCCTGGGCTTTGGCTTCCCACCAAGGGGACAACCCTACAACCATGTACACTTGGAACTCTGGCTTTACCAGAGTTTGAGAGCTCTGACATCAAGAAGTCAGCATGGAGTGTCTTGTTTGTAATAGGGGAGACCATCTGTAGGGTCTCTAGCTAAAGCACAGCTGGAGCAAGGCTCACCCTGTTCCAGGGAAATGTCCTAAAAACTCTAGCGAGCTCTGGAGCTCCAGATCTCATAATAGCTGGTCCCTGGCTGCAGGGCAGATAGAGTGATTATTTTGGCTGAGGACTGTCCCCATTTTCCACATATACCTGCCAGACAGACTAGGCATTTCGGTGCTATGGCTTTATGGGAGATTTGCTTGATGAATGAGGCTTTGTCTACATTTACAAAGATCTGACAATATGATGCATTCTATGGAGGTATTCAGTATTCTATGGAAGTATTCATTTAGCCACAGAAACTCAGTGAATTTAGACACTAATATATGAGAAGGTAGTTTAGGAAACTTGTCTAGCCTCTTTAGTTGATCAATAACACCTTAGATTTCAGGAAAAACAAAGAAGTACATCTAAGTCTTTCTCCTGCTACATTCCTAACAGAATCCTTGGTGGGAACACAATACTGCTAGGCTTACTAGGAGCGTAACTCATTGGCTTTGCTGTGTGTTTGCAGTGATGGTATTTCTGTGGCCAGAACACTTCCTCTGAAGTAAAAGAATCATAGAAGCATAGACACATAGAATCACTTAGGTTGGAAAAGACCTTTAAGATCATCAAGTACAACTGTAAACCTAACACATCTAGATGTAGCACCACATCTACACATCTTTTAAATGCCTCAAGGGATGATGACCCAAACACTTCCCTGGGCAGCCTGTTCCAGGTCTTGACAACTCTTTTGGTGAAGACATTCTTCCTAATATCCAATCTAAACCTCCCCTGGTACAACTTGAGGCCATTTCCTCTCATCCTATCACTTGTTACTTGGGAGAGGAGACTGACACCCACCTCACTACAACGTCCTTTCAGGTAGTTTTAGAGAGCGATAGGTCTCCCCTGAATTCAAAACTTTCCTAAACCTGTGGACCTTTCAATCCTATTTGTTTACATAGAAAAATAGTATAATCACCAGGCTACAAAGTATAAGCATTTAGGAGGTTACAGTGTCCTTACACCAACACCAAGTCATACCCTCAAAAGGAGAGAATGGTTAAAAGATGCCTGGATCTACTACAGAGCTTAGAGCACTATGCTGGGAGTGAAGCAGCAGAAGGTTCTGCTGTCAAGACTAATTATGGATTTTATTGCAGTATTGTCTAAAATAAAATTTTTCAATGGCATATAAAGCAGAATTTCTGGACTCAGTACTGAAAAATGAGTATCTGAAACCCAGTGTTTGTGAGCTTGGGTTCCCTCTGGGTTACTTTCTCTCCTTCAGGGTCCTTTTTACCAAAAAAAAAAAAAAAAAAAAAATTATTCTGCTGGTGATTAAGTGTCTTAATTGGAGTAAATAATATTTTAAAAGGCCTTTTCTGTTAGCATAATAATGACATCACTTAGTCTTTTGATGAAGGTATTGGAATAAAAAAGAAATCAGAGTTCTGCCCAGTATAGTAATGTTACAAGAAAATGTTATTATTTGGGGAATCTCCAGATTTCACTTGGTTTTGGATTTCTTTTTTTTTTTTTTTTATTACTGCCTTTTTTATTTAAGGTACCATGTTCTCTCTCATTCGGATCCTTAACTTCAGAAGGACTTTAAAAAACACCTGCTGTTCAAATATTCATAAACCTGTTTGCATGACTGTGTGCCACATTTTAAAATTCTGGAAATACTCTTGTGAACAAATATTTGCTTGTTCAACAGCTCTCAAAAGGTGAATAAAAGAACTTATGAACATTATCAAAGCAAATACATGTGGCGCCTGGTACATGAACATTTAGGATCACATTTTTGCCAATGCTAACAGAGTTTCAGTACAATGTACAAAAGTGCACTTCTGCAGAACCAAAGATATGCATTACTTCAGCAAGCAGCAGAACATCATTGTTCTTGCAGAGTTCCCTGGATGATACCCTAGCCCTGCTAAATTCAGGGGCAACTCTCCTACTTTCTGCCATCGAAAGTACGTTTATATGCGCAGGTATTATTCCATTCTTTACTGTCACCTTATTCTCAGGACATACTCTTTTTTGCTTGGAGTATTTGTTGAAAACAAACAACAGAAATTTAAAGTGACATAAACTTTACCCAACACCAGTCCAGTGCAAAGCCACTGAAGTCAAGAGAACAACTTGTCCTGATTCAGAGGGCTTCCAGCCAGCTGCTGATGGCCTACGCTGTATCTGAAATAGATTAGCAGAACTATTTATGGTCTAAGAACTAGGCCAGTTTTATTTTATCTCTTTTAATAAAGTTGAATGCTCCAGAGGAAATATTCAAATTCAGATATTAAGTTTCATCCAGAGTAAAGGTAAGAGCCAAGAGCTTGCCCTTGGAGACCGCATACCTAGCCAGTACAGTTAGAAATACACTTAATGCATCATGATACCGTCTATCCCTGATAATGTTTGCAGCATTAGGAACAAACCTACCACAACTGATACTCTCTTTTGACAGCAGAGGGAGCGTTTCATCCAGTAACTCATCTGTTCTCCTCTGTTCTCATAAGATCCTGGCAATAACTGATATATAAATACATTACCAAACCCAAATATCTCTAATCAGACAGGTAGCCTGTAGTTAGATAACTGTAAAACAAAGTACTGTAGCTGGAAAATCATACAATGTAGAAAAAACAGAAGGTGTTAAAGGAAGAGGTTAGAAACTATTCCTCCTTTATTTTTTTCTTGACAGATAATTTCTAGAAGAGTAAGAACTCAAATTAGTGAAAATATCTTTTCCCTACTGGAAAAAGAAGCATGATGGGTAAAGCAATTGTCAAATATTAAAAAAAAAAAAAAAAAAAGTGAGTAAGGAAAGTGTCCAAAGCTCAAATTTACTCTCTAAATTTTATTGAGGTCTGGCTCCTCAGAGCTCCCCATGAGTTTTTTTCAGATACAAGCTATTTTGTTACTGAATCCAGGTCTTCAGTTGCTGCGGGGGTAGGGGAGATCTGGCAATAACATCAAACTTAAAGTATATGGAATAGAGAATGCATCACTGATTTAATCTTAGCCTGTGTTAAGGTAACAGCTAAAAAGGGCATTGGTGGAACGCAAATTTTAATGGCTTTGACCAAATAATAAAGTGAGGTAGTAATTCTCTATTGTAGTGGTTACTTATGGAAATATTTCTCACATTTTTAATGATGTCATGTCCCTGTCTCTGCCTATATCTGTTCAGAAAAATAATTACTGAGTACGTTAGCAAATATATCTTGCATATTTTAGCCACAGCACTGGCAGTACCAGGTTTTCCATGAGCTTTCCTGACTGGAGAGTTTATTAATCACCTGAGTGATGCTTCTTTAGCTGAATAGTCTTTTTATTTTTTCCTTAGCCTTTACACAGGCAAACTCTGATACTTCAAAAGAAATTTTACTGAATGAAGAACATTTGCCTCCAGGTGAAAGTAATAATTCTGATTCAAATACTTTATGCCCTGATTAAAACCAGACTGCATCCATATGTCAGGTTAAACCATGAGATTCAAAAATGAACAACTATCCCTCTAAAATCAATGGGAATGTTGCCTTTTCAAAGAGGTGATCACAAAGATGAAAATAGCTTTATATGATCATTAACTTAGGCTTCAGGCCTGAGTCAAAGTCAGACAATATTTTGAACAAAACTTGCAATACAGCATATCTTCGAGGGATACAAAATGTTTCTGATTACATGGAGACCCATGGGAGTATACGGTTTGATAGATGATAAAATAAATTTCTAGGGGTTTAACAACTCCACATTTGATCACAAACAAGCTGAAAATAATGTCTAAGCTGCAGCCTGTTCTCTGGAAATCACAGAATCACAGAATCACTAAGGTTGGAAAGGACCTTCAAGGTCATCAAGTCCAACCATTAACCCAATGCCACCATGTCCCCTAAACCATGTCCTGAAGCGCCACATCCACAGGTTTTTTGAACACTTCCAGAGATGGTGACTCCACCACCTCCCTGGGCAGCCTGTTCCAATGCTTGATCACCCTCTCGGTGAAGAAATTTTTCCTAATATCCAATCTAAACCTCCCCTGGTGCAACTTGAGGCCATTTCCTCTTGTCCTATCACTAATTACTTGGGAGAAGAGACCAACACCCACGTCGCCACAACCACCTTTCAGGTAGTTGTAGAGAGCGATAAGGTCTCCCCTCAGCCTCCTCTTCTCCCTCAGCCGCTCCTCATAAGACTTGTGCTCCAGAGCTCTCACCAGCTTCGTTGTCCTTTGGACAAACTCAAGCACCTCAACGTCCTTCTTGTAGTGAGGGGCCCAAAACTGAACACAGGATTCGAGGTGTGGCCTCACCAGTGCCGAGTACAGGGGCACGATAATTTCCCTACTCCTGCTGGCCACACTATTGCTGATACAGGACAGAACGCTGTTGGCCTTCTTGGCCACCTGGACACGCTGCTGGCTCATGTTCAGCCAGCTGTCAACCAGCACCCCCAGGTCCTTTTCCACCAGGCAGCTCTCCAGCCACTCCTCCCCAAGCCTGTAGTGTTGCATGGGGTTGTTGTGGCCAAAGTGCAGGATCTGGCACGTGGCCTTATTAAACCTCATACAGTTGACCTCAGTGCATCGATCCAGCCTCTCCAGATGCCTCTGCAGAGCCCTCCTACCCTCCAGCATTTCAACACTCCCATCCAACTTGGTGTCATCTGCAAACTTACTGAGGGAGCACTCGATCCCCTCATCCAGATCATCTATATTGAACAAGACCAGCCCCAGAACCGAGCCCTGGTGAACACCACTTGTGACCGGCCACCAGCCGGATTTAACGCCATTCACCACAACTCTCTGGGCTCGGCCATCCAGCCAGTTCTTTACCCAACGAAGAGTAAACCTGTCTAAGCCACGAGCTGCCAGTTTCTCCAGGAGAATGCTGTGGGAGACGCTGTCAAAGGCTTTACTAAAGTCCAGGTAGACAACATCCACAGCCTTTCCCTCATCTACTGGGCGGGTCACCTGGTCACAGAAGGAGATCAGGTTGGTCAAGCAGGACCTGCCTTTCATGAACCCATGCTGGCTGGGCCTGATCCCTTGGTTGTCTTTCATATGCCCTGTGAGCACTCTCAAGATGAACGGCTCCATGATCATCCCTGGTATGCAGGTCAGGCTGACAGGCCTGTAGTTCCCCGGATCCTCCTTCCAGCCTTTCTTATAGATGGGTGTCACATTGGCAAGCCTCCAGTCTTCTGGGACCTCCTCTGTTAACCAAGACTGCTGAAAAATGATGGAGAGTGGCTTGGCAAGCTCCTCTGCCAGCTCTCTCAGTACTCTTGGGTGGATCCCATCAGGTCCCATAGACCTATGGGTGTCCAAGTGGTTTAACAGGTCCTTAACTGCTTCCTCCTAGATTATGGGCAGGTTATTGTGCTCTCCATCCCCGTCTTCCAGCTCAGGGGGCTGAATACCCTGCAGATACCTGGTCTGGCTATTAAAGACTGAGGTAAAGAAGGCATTAAGTACCTCAGCTTTGTCCTCGTCCTTGGAGACAATGTTCCCTGACATATCCAGTAAGGGATGGAGATTCTCCTTGCCTCTCTTTTTGTTGTTAATATATTTGTAGAAGCATTTTTTATTATCCTTTATGACTGTGGCCAGACTGAGCTCTAGCTGGGCTTTTGCCTTTCTAATTTTGTCCCTGCTTGTCCTAACGAGATCCTTGTACTCTTCGTGAGTTGCCTGCCCCTTCTTCCAGAGATGATAAACTCTCCTCTTTTCCCTGAGTCCCAGCAAAATCTTCCTGTTCAGCCAGGCCGGTCACCTTCCCCGCCAGCTCTTCTTATGGCACATGGAGACCGCCTGGTGCTGCGCCTTTAAGATTTCCTTCTTGAAGGCTGTCCAGCCTTCCTGGACCCCTTTATCCTTCAGGACTGTCTCCCAAGGGACTCTCTCAACCAGTGACCTGAATAGGCCAAAGTCTGCCCTTCGGAAGTCCGTGATAGCAGTTTTGCTGAACCCCCTCCTTACTTCGCTCACAACTGAGAATTCTATCATGTCGTAGTCGCTAAGCCCAAGATGGCCTCCGACCACCACATGTCTCACCAGTCCTTCTCTGTTTGTAAACAGCAGGTCAAGCAGGACACCTCCCCTGGTGGGCTCACTCACCAGCTGTGTCAGGAATTTATCCTCCACACACGCCAGGAACCTCCTAGATTGTTTCCTCTCTGCCGTGTTACACTTCCAGCAGATGTCTGGTAGATTGAAGTCCCCCACAAGAACAAGGGCCAGCGAATGCAAGACTTCTGCCAGTTGCTTATAGAATGTCTCACCTGCCTCTTCAATTAATTGTTACAATTTCATTAGAAATTTCATTTAGGGCTCAGGGACTCTTAACCATGACTTTCTTTTTGTAAGAAGGCTGCTTGCTCAGCAAAGCTAAGGATGAGGTTGTAGATGGGTCTGATACCTCACTGATGCCTCCAAATCTGTCAGTTTTTATATTCCCCCCTCTGTTTATTTTATCAGATTTCTTCTGTTCTTTTTTCACCCTACTCTGTTTTTTATTTAATACTTTCTCCCTGTCTCTTTTTCTGTTTGAATCAACTTTTCCTAACTATTGTGCTGGTTGGCCAGGGACACATTTGTAATGACGTGAATGTATCCCTTTAAGTATTGTAAATAGACTCAGCAGGTCTCACAAACATGTTGCAATGCTGGAAGTATTGTGTGATTTCTGAAGGGATGCCTTTTTTTCTGTACTATGAATATAGTGGTTTTCTAGATTCACTAGCCAAAATACTCATGATTTTTCATTAAGATAGGTTTCTAAGTAGAAATAACTTTGTCCATGACAGCCACTTGAACTACTAGAACGAGATGAATATTAAAAATTGCCTAAAGACAAATGAATAAGAGGACAAAATATTTGGATATTTGTTAATGGAATTCGGCAGGCACTTGTAAGACCCTTACGGCTAGCCTTTAATTCCATATTTGTCCATCTTTACTCAAAATGATGTGTGGAGACAAGCTGTTTTATTGTGAGTAGGCGATAATGCAGACCCTGAAATTTGTGGCAGGCACATGCTGGGTTATTTTTATTAAAGAAACTACAGAATCCATGGCATGTTATGATAAATGCTTATCCTTGCACATTCTTAGATATGAAATTAAAAGAATCAGGACAAGAAAGCCAGTAGTTAAGATACCTGCCTAGAAAAGAGGCTACAACTTTCAGCAAGTGGTAGGAACAGGTCCAAGTTCTCTCCTAGCTTACACCTATTTGAATTAATGAGATTGCACTTGTACAAATGAGAGAACTTGTCTTATAAACTTCAAAAGGCTCACAATAGCAAACAGGGTAAAAAAAGAAGAAATGAAAAAGCAAACAATGCCATGTGGAATGAATCTGAGACATCCCATCGCAGTAAGAACACTCAGCAGTCCATTTTATTTATTCAGATCAAATGCAGACTGTGAGATATATAGACTATGTGAGGATAGGGTGGGAAAGTGAAAATGTTCAAATAAAAGCATTACTTTGGCACTACTGCTGAGATTAAGTGGGTTATGAAAAGAGTGCATCTGAGACTGGCACTGGACCTCCCAATAACTAAGCAGGTTCATAGGGATGAACTTATTATGACAACCCTAATATTGAGGGAAAGAAAATACAAAATCAGGACTTATATTTTCATATGAAATAATCACAGGTTTTAATGAAAGGGTTTAATTTAGACAGAAAAATGAGTTTTGAAAGTGAACAGGAATCTGTGTAAAAAAAAAAAAAAAGAAAAGCACAAAAATAACAAGGAAAAAACTTGTCTTTTTCGGTTGTCCTTCAACTTATGAAGTACTTCATGGATACTAAGCTCTTCAGACCTACATCACTTGCACAGGACAGGGAAGTATAAGCAGTCCACAGTCATACACTGTCGCGAATGGATATTTCAGGCCGCTTAAAGAAGCACCACCAAAGATATCAGAAAGCAAATGATTTTAATATAAATTTGTAAAAAACATGACTTAACAGAATTCGATGGCAAGGTTCACTCTATTGCTTATTCAGCATGGAAAAAGTATACAGAGAGAAACCAAATTACAATTAAATTGGAATTATTTACTCGTGTATCGAATTGAGTTAATGTATATGTATGTTGAGGAGAGAAAGTAGGGGAGACCCTACTATTAAGTCATGAGGTTCAGAATGGACCAAAATCCACCCCTAGTCCCAGACTTGGTCAACTGTTTATGACTAAAGTTAGGTAAGGAAAGTAAAGGAATGCCGTCTTGTTGAGTCACAAGGTTCAGAGTGGACCCCCTTGCTTTCTAAACTCCTTCTCAGAGAGGAGTCTGGGTGCGGCTGAACCCACTCCTAGTCCCAGGCTTGGTCAACAGTTTATGACTGAAGGGATAGAGTATCAGGGATTCTGGTGTAGTGATATATGTTGTGCTTGGTGTAACTTTAGGATGGCAACAATCTAATACAAAATAACAGCGATCAAATTCAGTAATGATATTGAGATAAAATCACAGTATCAAATCATATAAAACTTAGCAGCATAATCAACTTAATCTTACTAAGATTCCTTAATCACGTACACACGTAGGTGTGGAAGTAGAAACACATAAAGAGATGTAGAGAAAAGAGATATATATGTACAAAGGAACCTATTAAATATCCCCCTCGAATTCAATCAAATGCTTTGCATTGCTCAGTGGGTGCACACTGAAGCCTCTGAGTTGATCATGAACTTGAGGGTTCATGGACTCTGAGAGGCATCCCACTCAGAGGGAGGTGCTGGTCACAGCCTGCTGCGGTCCAGGAGAGCTCAAAGGGTCTCACTTGGGACTATTTATAGGACTGGGAGATGATTGACTTTAGGCATCAGTGAGTTTCCACAATCTAGGCAGGTGGTTTCTCAAGTTTTTATGGTAAGGTTGCCAGGTTTTTCTGGAGATAATTGATTAGTTCTGTTCTTGTTCTGTACCTCGTTTAGGCAGTTGGCTCCTGATACACTCAGTGCCGTTCAGCCCCTTGGACACACAAGAGTGCTTGGTACAGTTGAGGGGCTCTCAACCACCAAGCCCTTTGTTCAGAGGCCAAGGCTTATCAGGCAACTTAGAGCGGCCCAGGTACACGGCAAAGAAAGGGGGATGGGGGAATGCACCACCACATACACATATTACTTCTCAACTATGAAAATTATGGCTTTCTAAGGCTTCTCAAAGCTAAAATCAATTTGTAGGTTAAACCTGCAGAAAGTCTTCTACATGCTCAGCACGGTGCTGTTCTGTAGTCACAAGATGTCTCTCTCCTTTTCTGATTGTTGAAGAGCAACTTCTGCTTCTGAAAACCTCCTCAGAGGCACAGGAGCTCTCCCATTTCTTCTTAATTGCTTAAATTGTACAGATCAGTTACTGAATAGAAGAGTTCACAGAATCGTAGACTCTTTGGGTTGGAAGGAACCTTTAAAGGTCATCTAGTCCAGCCCCCCTAGATCAGAGTGGAAGATAGGTGTCCACGGCAGAATTGAACTCAAGGAAGACTCAGCTTCAGTGCAGACTACAGCAATCCTGCGACCATCAGCAGTATGTTCCAAATGAAGTCTTTCAGTGTTCAACTTCTTTTTTTCAGCTGATTCCTGTAGTGAGCGGAGAAGTTTCGTTTTCAGTTAATGGAGAAAAATATACCCTTCCAGCGAGCTACTCATCACATTTGTAGCAATGTCTTTACAGGTCATATGATTCACCTTTTGAAGTTTGTATTTCCTGTGTGTTGATTACAGAGGCAGTCTAGGGTGACTAGCTTGGACACAGATACCTCAGACATTTTAAGTGGGAAGAATTCACAGTTTTGATCTCAGATACTAAAATCTACCTCTTTGAAATATACTTAAAACTTACTATCTTGCTCTTCTTTTTCAAGAAAAGTACACAGAAGAGTAGCTGACCTGAGTTATTTAGTAGTTTACACACAAGTTTGTCTGTATTTGCCCACTTCTCATTAATTTCTATGCATGAAACTAATCTAGATGAAGTGGATAATAACCACAGACCAAAAGGGAGGTGAAATTTTGTCATGAAGTTTATAGCAATTCCTGAAGAGAGAAGAGCCTCCAAAGAGATTATATAGATAATCCTCCTTATGACTCACAGAAAGTTGCTTAATCTGAGGAAATATATAGCATATGTAGGACCTATTTATAATAGGATCATCCTGTAAATATTTTGAAAGTTGTTTCAGCTAACTGAACTTTAAAACCATTTAGAGCCTCTCTGCTGGAGAATTAGAACAAAGTTCTGTTTGCTTGAAAGGAAAAAAATAATAAAGAAATATGTTATCATCCTGAATCTTAGCTCTACCAGCAGAACATCATTTTGCTGGTCCATCAAAATTAGGGCTTCATGTTGGCAACTTGAAATAAGACTGTTTTTCTGTAAACTCTGATTCATAACGGAAAAAGCATGACATGCTTTACTTTCACAAGCTTGTAAAGGGGGGCTGGGTATAAAAATTCAATACAAAAGGTTTGTAAAAGAGCTGGATACAGAATTTTTAATGGCTGAGAGCATATAAGCATTTTTAAACTGTTTGGATATGTTTTTTTTCTTTCTATTTAAATTAAATGACGCAGTGGTGGTGCCAGGTTAGCCACTGGTATTTTTCTACCCTAATTTTATAAGATGAAACCTTGCTTTGGCAAACAACCTTTGTGTTCTGGTAGAATTTGATAATCTTAAATTCTTTTACATTTCTCAACCCATCAGAACATGAATTCCATTGGAATCAGTCCCATACCTTCCTTCTTGAGTGGTAGAAGCTCCAAAGCATGTATTACCAGGAATAATTATCTTAAGGTCGTGCAAAAGCTCATTTTTCAATATTTTGATTTGTAAACACTTTATTCTTTGTGCTTTATTAAACACTCTTCCAGATGGTAGTAAAATTTTCCTTGATGCCTCATACTCAAAAAAATCTGTCTCTTTCTGTTACTATAGTGAATATATTTTTTCCTTAAAGTAAGCAGCTACTACACTTGACAAAACACTGATGCAGGTAGCTATTTGGAAAATCTTAGGTAAAACCAAGATGTGTTATAATTTGAAAATGTTTCGTAAGCTAGCGTAAATTACATTAATTTTGTTTCCTTAGGTTTTTACTTCAGAATTTGGGTAAAATTTAGAGATAATCCAAAGGGAATCTGCTATCTGGAAGAGTAAATTGAAGTAGGAGGGAAGGTTTAGCAACATCTAGGAATATAATAAATTGTTTCAACATATGTTCTCTGTTGAAAGAGTGAAATAAATATAATCAGTAAAGTTAAATATCCTTCCTGCAATAACCCCTGAATTACTTAGTCTTTAAAAAATACAACATTAGACACACCATTTATCACCTTAGCATGGGCTTGAAGGAGAATATTTAAAAAATATCGAGTCTTCACCAATGATAAAAATAGAGCTGTTCCATAATGCTACTAGACACTTTTTCACTAAGTCCCATTTTCTGTATTACTTATAGATTTGTACAATTATCCATGACTCTGAAGACAAAAGCCAGTGGTGTGAGTAAAAGAAGGTGTCTCTTCTATATTCCGTAATTTTTTCTGACATATAAAAAGGCAATATTTTTTTCCTAAGTATTGTATACATACAATGACTTAATTGGTATTTGTGTCATAAATGTATCATTAACTCTTCATTTTCTGACTTACCAGCTTTTTACTCAATTTTACATTTTTTCATTAACTATTTTGTGTGCAATATTTGTCATGTTTATCTCTCTTAAAATTAAACCTAGCAAAGTTTTTTCTGAAAGTGTGGGAGAGGCAACATACTAAAAGTATCTTTCTTCCTGCAAGCATTAAGTTTTATTGCAAGCAGATACTTCTACCTGGGCATGTGTATTAACACTTACTGATGATATGGTTGAGGAGGAATAAACATTCCCCTATAAGTAAGTTTGATTTTTCTTTGTTCCTAAGACTAAAATAATTCTGTAAACATTGTAAAATTAATTAGGATTCTTAAATTTAGTGTCTCATCCTGACATCTACCTATTATTTATGGTTACAGCTTCATTAATATTAAGAATAATTGAAATATATCACATTGTCATCTTGGAAAGTACAAAATGCCCCTCTTGGCTTAAAGGGTAAATGATGCAATGCTCATTATTGTAAGGCCCATGCTAATCACTACAGATGGAACGTCATCTTCAAGCACTTTAAAATGATTATGATCATGATTATTTTTATATTTGGTCAGGTTAAAACAGTATGAAGAACTCATGCTGATTTTAATAATTTCAAAGACTGATTCAAACACATTAATATTCATGGTGTTCCTGTATCTTTACTTCTCTTCATTCTTTTAGCATTGAAGGGGTAAAATAAATCAGTATATCTGAAAAAAAACCCAAAACACATTCAAAGATAGGCACAGGAGAAATGTTTTTGTTACTGTAAGAATCAAAATACATTTTGAACCCAAGTCTGAATGGAAAAATACTTAAGTATTTTGTAGAAGTCTAGAAACAGAGACACAAGATTATTTGAAGTATTTTTGCCACTGACACATAATGGTCTTACCCTCCTTGGGAGCAAATATCTTGGATATCCTGCTTGTAACTTAAGTTCAGTGAGAGTGACAAGCAGGAAAACAGCATTAGGGAATGAGGTTTTAGAAACTTTAGTTTAATATTAAATTAAGGTAGCTGAAATCTTATTTACTACTAGTTTGAACACCTGAGTGCCAGCATGCATCTTACCTAGCAGATGAGGCTGCTCAAGTACAAAGCATCCTCACAAGCAGGAGGTCCTGTGAGGCAGTCAACTGAGTAAGTAGACAGGAATTTGGTTAGTAGCCACCCATGCAAACACATATATTGAAGATGACCACAGCGAGTCAGAGGAAAAGGTGGGAATAGAACAAAGATATCCCTGTTCTGCATCTAAGATTGTATGCGGTATAGGTGTATTCTTAGTATATGATTAAAATCTTTAAATGCCTAATCTAAATCTAAATCTAAAATCTTTTAAAGTGTATTGTTAGAATTACATTTTATAAGGGTATTGACACAAAATCAATGCAGATACAAAAGTTTCTTCTTTTTGCTGCTTTTTTTTACTGTAAAAAGAAGTGACCATTTTCAAGATTTGTTGAAAATTGTTATAGTGATATATGTCCATTTTCTGGGGTTTATATTCTAAATGTTATTGGGAAAGTAAAAATATGTTAATAAAAAATGGATTACAAATGTGGACATATTCAACGGCAGACAATTCTATCCTGAAATGACTGAAATCAGTTCATGCTGACCTCAGAAGTTAGGTGCCAGGTGTGACTTTTATTTTCTTGGGTGACCATTCTGTGGTAGCTGGAAGCTGCAGTTTGAAGACAACAAAGAATGAGCTATAAAAACGAACACTGCTCAGATTCCAGTCATCAAATTTGGAGGCAATAGATTTCCTTTTTTCATTCTTCCATCTAACAAAATACCTGGGAAACTATCTTTTATAGCCAAAAATATCACAAAATGGTTTGGCAAACTACTCAAACCCTGTCAAAAGTGTATATTTCAAAAGTTAAATATTAGTCACAGAGTACCACCGATTTTTTGTCCTAATATTAAATAAAAAGGTCATATGGGAGCAGTATTTCTTCCAGGAATTAATATAATGAACTCCCCTTGAGCTGACATACATTAGATCATAAAGCTCTACTGTAAGTACAGGGAAAAATAGGTGTTTTTTCAAGTAGTGTGACCATTGAAATAAACGTTTATTTTTCAAACTCCTGTATATTTTTTAACACGTTAGAGCAGGAATATTTAATTAGATTGAAAAGATCCAATAAACAATTATATCCATGTCATATAAGAAATATTTCAGAATATGCTGGGAGTGATTCTCATTTTGTAGTCATGGCTTTATCCAGACTTTGCAGTTTTAATGCCTGCGAATGAGTTGACTTCTGTTGTACTTACCGGGACCAGCTTGTAGAAAGAGGAGACACAAAAAACTATAATATTAGTTTTTATGCACTGAAAATCAAATCTATAAAATACTATGTGAGTAGTACATGACTCATTGATCAAATTTAAAAAAAAATTGTCCTTTAAAGGGGGTTAAAAAGTAATGTACATAAATATATACATATATATATGTCCTTTTCAGTGGTATTTGTGGACCTGATAATAAAAAAGGCATTTGTAGCCTGCATGTGCTGAAGACAGCATTCCTGATTTGATAAATGACATCAGTGAAATTTTGGGAGTGCAAACCAACACCTCAGGTAGTTTGGAACAAAGTTCTTTTGTGTGCATGGTTAGGGCAGAGGGAAGGTATGCCAATAAAACTTTAGTTTGTTCCATGATCTCAGTCAGACCAGAGCAGGTCACATACAACTTTGATGTGGCAGTCAGATTTTGGCATTTCAAAATAAAAGTAATCTTCCTAATAATCCAGTGTTGGCACCGGTGACGTATATTCAGGGGTCTGCTATAAATCAAAATGACACAGTGTCTCAGAAAGGAGGTAAATGTTGTACCTCCTTAAATTTAAATAATTTAAATTATTTATTAAATTATTTAATCTCCTTAAATACTACCTTCATTTCTTCTTCTCTTTATATATTTATGAGTAGAAATTACTTCCTTTATTCTCTTTTTCTGTTAAGAATCTCATCTCATTAAGTCCCCTCATGTATGATGAATCTTTCTTCCCTGATATCCCAGTAGCCATTCTTTGCACCTCTTCTTGTTTGAATTCACTATCTTGAACAGAGATCTGCCCAGAGATATTTTTTTGGTCATCATAGTCATTTGGATATTGGATGGCAATTACAGTCTTCCTCTGTAATGATGTTGATTCCTGGTACCTACAGTTTTACAATAATGTGCTCTTAATCAGGTTTGAAGTTTCTCATAAGAAACTTTAAATCAGATTCTTCTAAATGATATAAACTGAGAACTTCCCTTAAAATCCTTTTTCCAGCCAGATACGATTTTTCTCAATCACTGTCTTCCTTGAGCCGTGTCTTTGTTCAACAGTCAGTTCCTTTGCTAATCCCTATCTTCTCTAGTTTCACAAAGAATTTCCTTTGTGCCATTGTATCACATCCCTTACTAAAATAGAGAGACAAAAGCAGCAACATTTCTTTTGGCTTGGAAATGTGCTGCTTTATCAAAGAAGTTACCTTTTCAAAGATCTCTAAGAAGATCTGTCTTTGGGAAACACATGTTGAAGTTTACCTCATTTATTATTGTCTCATGTCTTTAGTTATTCCTTTCATCCACAGCTCTGATAGCTGCATGCAACTGAGGAATATATCTAATTGATATTTTCTTCTCTTTTTACTTCCATTAGACATTATAATTTCTGGAATGACTGCTTCATTAAATAGTCTTTGGTACAGGATCTGTGATTTCATGTGCCAGTTGTTTTAGGATTCTGGAATGAGTTTATTCTGGCTTCCCAATTTAAGAATATTTTACCCCTTTATATTTTGTTGCTACTCAAGTGTTGCTTTCATTTTCACACTCTCATTTTCATTAGCCTTTGATTCTGTACAGAAACATAATTATTCTCCCTGAAACCTGACATTAAGTATTCATTTATCTTTGGGTCTGTGACTGGGTTATGCTAATGTTCAAAGTCAGTGTGCTGTATAGCTTTTCTCCCTTTCTGCTTCTTCAGTCTTTGTAAGGCAGAAAAATAGAAGTTGTTTTAATTTATTGTAGCAATGTAGAAATTCAATTAAGTACAGACTAATCTCTGATTAGTGATGGCTATGAATAATGAGACATTTTGTACTACCTCTCATTCTTTTCTTCTTTGTTAATTCCAGTAATTACAGTTCTTTGTTACACACATTCAGCCTCAAACCTTCTTTCTCCTTTGTTCCTCCTGAGTTCTCACAGATTTACTCTTTTCTGAAAGATTTTATCCATAACTACTAAAATCTTTTTTTCACAGTCTAATTTTCTATCTCTGCTACTTCCATTTCCTCTTCCCTGGTTGTCCTGACTTGTCTCCCTGTGTTGTGAATCAACCTAAAGGAAGAGTATTTTCTGATCCCTCTAGTTAAATTGTTCATATCTTTAACTCTACATAATTTACCAAGTATCTTCTCCTCATCTCACCTCCTTTTCTTTGATGTGTCCTTTCCATTTTTGTTGTCCTATCTTTGCTCTCTTTACAGGTTAGTTTATTTTTAACCCTTCCTTATTTTTTCTTTTTTTTCACATTTTTCTCTACAAATCCAGAGCTTCTCTTTCAAGTCATCGTCTTAACAGCAGCCGAAAGTTCTCAACTATTTTTTTGGTGATAATAGTAACAGTGATAACTATGATAACATGATCTGCAATGCAGGCTAGTTGCCATAGAGCATGTCTGAAATCACTGGTGGGTTTAAGATACCTGCAGTAGAGCCTATGCTTTCATATCTGATTTCAACCAGTACCTAAAGTAGTTACATTAGAGGCTTTACGGATACACTTATCTAGACTAACATCAGGCCAAAAATAAGTTACTGTTTTCTACATCTGTTTCAGACAAAGGAAGCACATAACGTAATTTCTCTTACCAATCAATATGTTTCCTTCCTCTTTTTCTTGAAATGCTCATAAATATCCCTTGTCAAATTATGACATTAAGTCAAAAGATGTGAAATATTAGATTATGACTCCACAAAAACTGTGTGGGAAAATGTCTTTGTACACAATTGTAAATTTTAAAAAAATATTCTTCATAATTAACAAATGAACCTACAGATCTTTTAAAAAAACAAGCTAGTTCTCAACCCTAGAAAAGGTACAGAAATTAGGAATATCATTGTGAGTCAAAGGTTTGTATCTCCACTCTGCATGACATATGTGAGAAACTTGAATATGAAACAGCCATAGACCAGGTGAATAAACTGACCTAATAGATTAAGGAGCACTAAATTTTATTCCTGCATTGAACAATGAAGAGAAAGCAAATTTTGAATAGTGTTGAATTAGCACTCCCCAGTCAGTCCTGAATCTAATTTTCCACAGTCCAGATGAATGCCCTTATCACATATCTATGTCTATAAACTAGAGTAAATATTTACTTCTTCTCTCTCCCTCCCTCCCACTGCCTCTGGGAATATGAAATTATTTATGAAAAATGGGACAGCACCACCAACCTAAACTACAGTAAACTCATCCAAGTAAAGTCCCAAGTCATGCGGTGATTCAAGTCCTTCGTCTGAAATATGCCAGACAATCTTCCACGTAAGTCCTTACTCACTTAACCAAGAGATCATTGGCAATCCCTTCTTCTCAATTTCTCTCTCCTTCACTTCCTCCTTTCTTATCTTACTCGGGTATTTGTTTTAACAGACATTACCTCTTATCTTAAGGTAAACCCTCCTGAAAAAGAAATATTATTGACATCATGATGTTTCCTTGGAAAGGATCAGATTTAACTAACTGGTATTTTTTGTCAAAATTGTTTTAGTGAAAAATCTCATCAGAAACAGCATGAATAACCAACTGGGACTATCGTCAATGAAATTTACTTTCATGATCTAGGATTGGCAAACGGGCTGTTTGGTGTTTGCTGACTTCAGGCAATTCTCTGAAAAATACTCATATTAAGTTATAATGAATCAAGTCAATTAGCTAAGTAAATATAATTAATTGAAAAAAAAGTTAAGTTTATATTGTAAAGCACTCAGATTAGGAAAGTTCACAATTACAATTGCACTTATTATTTTGTTCTGGTTGTCCTATATGTTTTAATCACCATGTAGTCTTTAATTATATAATCTCATGTTATCTATTCCATGCCTCTCTTTGTGCAGCAAATGGCAAGAGCTTACTTACTGAGCAGTTAATCAAAATTATGTGTACAGTGTGTATTGTTTACCATATAGCCCAAGTTAGGTTTGCTGCATAAAATGTAGGAGTTGTAATAAATTATTAAATTCAGTATGTGCTTTGTCATGGCATTCCCCATTATGGCATCTAAGTCTTCTGCATTTATTTACTAAATTTCACAACTTCCTTAGTGACATTGGTGGCTGAGGGAAACAGGAAAAGGTCAGAAATCTTGAAGCTGATGAGCATAATAAATCAAATGAATCTATTAATTTGAGGTGTCTATTAGCTGGGGTTTTTTTTCAAGTATATACCATGATACAGCACTATCAGTGTTCAAAACAGACTAAGCTCATCTACAAAATTCATACCAGAAAACAAGGGATGAATGCACAGAAATAAATGTAAAGAACACACAGCTAATGGCATTTGAGGCAAATATAATTAAAGTAGGATTCTAACACTGACGTCTCCAAGGCAAATGCAGACAACAGCTTTTCAAGGCAAAGTTCAACTTGACTTTATTTTCCCACACTTAAGCTTTGTCATTCAGTACTCATCTTCTACATCTGTGGGAAGAAAAGTTGGGACGCAGCATCAGTATAAAGCTGTGACTGTTTGTAATGAAATTGATTCAGTGCAGTGGCTAAGACATGGCAACTTTGGAAAACTTAGATATGTGATTACATGTAAGACTGTGTCATATTGAGAGTGCACAGGAAATACAAACACTGCAATTTTCTACTTTGGTGTTTCCTTATCTTGGAGCCCTAATTCTGGCCAATGGGATAGGATGCAAGGTCTTCGTATTGGTAATGAACTATCTAGAAGATGGAAAACTAGTGGTCACTTTTAACAATAAAAAGAAATAATCAGTGAAATCCTTCAGAGATCTGGAAAAAAACAGGAATTATTTGGAATGGAGGACAAATATCAAGCTGACAAAATCTGCAGATGTTTGGGGCACTTAAAGTGAAAGATGACTGTTAAGTTTTGGAGAAAAAACTTGCCACTCTAGGTATCTGGAAGAAGAATGTAAGTAAACATGCATTAAAAAAGCAGTCCCAAATTTACTTGTGTTAAGAGTGGCTCTGATCTAGCTGTTATGATGCTGAAATGAGACGCTGAGTTGTAACAGATAAGAGATATCCTGTGGTTAACAGGTGGAAATCAAAACAAAGACCCTTTGTTATGCCTCTGTGAAGATCCTTGATGCATCCACTTTAATACTGTGTGAGGTGTGACCAGGGAGACATTCTACTAAGCCTGGTGGCAGAGACAGAAGAGGAATTAGAGAGGTTAAGGAGCATCAGGGAGTCTGAGAAAGAGCTGGATTCATGGAACCATGCTCTGCCCTCCCTGAGACAGAAACAGGAACAGTCACCAGAAAAAAAAAAAGATCAAGAGATCAAGGGGGTCCTGCATACTCCTCCTGCTTGGCTGAAGGCAGTAGCTTAAAGGAAAGGAGCAAATGGAAGCAAATCCATGCTTGAGGTGGCAGGCAAACCCTCTCCTTTCCCACTTTGCTTCCCCAGGTGCCTCTGTAGAACAGGTATGAGCCAGTCCATGGGTGATGTGAACAACAGTGCAGCTACACCCAAGGTGTTGCCAAGGTCAGAAAGGCCTATCTGCTGTATCACGATAACCTCCACAAAGAAGAAAAGATGGGTTATAGTTGTAAGCAACTCCCTTCTAAGGGGAACAAAGCGTCCAATATGCCAGACAGACCCACCTCTTAGGGAAGTCGGCTGCATTCCTGGGGCCCTGGTTAAGGACATCACTAGGATACTACCTAGCCTGGTATGGCCATCGGACTGTTACTCACTACCACTCTTCCATGTAGGTGGCGATGAAACTGCAACACATAGTTGCAGCTGGAGATGAACTGGGCAAGGGACACAAAGAATAATAAGAAGGACTTCTACAGGTATGTCAACCAGAAAAGGAAGGTCAAAGGAAGCGAACACCCCTTGATGAGTAAGAAAGACTGGCAAACTGGTAAAAATGCATGAGAGGAAGGCTGTGGTACTTCATGACATTTTTGCCTCAGTCTTCACTGGCAGTCTCTCTTCCCACACCTCTCGAGTGGAAGGCCTGCTAGACGGGGATTGGAGGATCAAAGTCCCTCCTACTGTGAAAGATCAGGTTTGTGGCCACCTGAGGAACCTGAACATGCACAAGTCTATGGGACCTGATGAGATGCATCCCAGAGTCCTGAGGGAATTGGCTGATGTAGTTGCCAAGCCACTCTCCATGACATTTGACAAGTCATGGCAGTCAGATGAAGTCTCTGGAGACTGGAAAAAGTGTAACATTGCACCCATTTTTAAAAAAGGTAATAAGGAAGACCCTGGGAACTACCAGTCTGTCAGCCTCAACTCTGTACCTGGGAAGATCACAGAATCACAGAATCATTAAGGTTGGAAGGGACCTTCGAGATCATCAAGTCCAACCATTAACCCAACACCACCATGTCCCCTAAGCTATGTCCCAAAGTGCCACATCCACACGTTTTTTGAACACTTCCAGAGATGGCGACTCCACCACCTCCCTGGGCAGCCTGTTCCAATGCTTGACCACTCTCTCAGTAAAGATTTTTTTCCTAATACCCAATCTAAACCTCCTCTGACACAACTTGAGGCCATTTCCTCTCGTCCTATCACTGGTTCCTTGGGAGGAGAGACCAACACCCACCTCACCACAACCACCTTTCAGGTAGTTGTAGAGAGCAATAAGGTCTCCCCTGAGTTTCCTTTTCTCCAGGCTAAACAACCCCAGTTCCCTCAGCCACTCCTCATAAAACTCATTCTCCAGACCCCTCACCAGGTTCGTTGCCCTTCTCTGGGTGAGGGGCCCAAAACTGAACACAGGATTCAAGGTGTGGCCTCACCATTGCCGAGTACAGGGGCACGATCACTTCCCTACTCCTGCTGGCCACACTATTCCTGATACAGGACAGGACGCTCTTTGGCCTTCTTGGCCACCTGGGCACACTGCCGGCTCATGTTCAGCCAGCTGTCAACCAGCACTCCCAGGTCCTTTTCCACCAGGCAGCTGTCCAGCCACTCCTCCCCAAGCCTGTAGCGTTGCATGGGGTTCTTGTGACCCAAGTGCAGGACCCGGCACTTGGCCTTATTAAACCTCATACAGTTGACCTCCGCACATCAATCCAACCTGTCCAGATTCCTCTGCAGAACCTTCCTGCTCTCCAGCAGATCAACACTCCCGCCCAGTCGCTCCCACTTCTCTGATCATGGAGCAGACCCTCCTAGAAGTCGCACTAAGGCACATGGAGGACAGGGAGGTGATTTGACACAGCCAGCATAGCTTCACCCCTTCACCAAGGGCTAGTCCTGTCTGACCAACCTAGTTGCCTCCTATGATGGAGTGATCACATCAGTGGACAAGGGAAGAACTACCAATGTCGTCTCTCTGGACTTCTGTAAGGCTTTTGACACAGTCCCCCACAACATCCTTCTCTCTAAATTGGAGAAAGATGGATCTGATGGGTGGACTGTTCAGTTGATGAGGAATTGGTCGCATGGTCACAACCAGAGGGTAGTGGTCAATGGCTCAATGTCCATATGGAGATCGGTGACAAGTGGTGTCCCTTACGGGTTTGTACTGGGACCAGAGCTGTTTAATATCCTAACATTGGGACCTAGACAAGGTTGAGGAATGGGCCCATGTGAACCTCATGAGGTTGAACAAGGCCAAGTGCAGGGCCCTCCGCCTGGGTTGGGGCAACATCCAGTATCAATACAAGCCGAGGGATGATGTCAATGAGAGCAGCCCTGCCAAGAAGGGCTTGGGGGTACTGGTGGATGAAAAGCTGGACAGAAGCTGGCAATGTGAGCTCGCAGCTCAGAAGGCCAAGTGTATCCTTGGCTGCATGCAAAGCGGTGTGGCCAGCAGGTTGAAGGAGTTGGTTGTGCCCCTCTACAGTGCTCTCGTGAGACCCCACCTGGAGTCCTGCGTCCAGCTCTGGAATCCTCAGCACAGGAAAGACATGGACCTGTTGGAGTGGGGCCAGAGGAGGGCCACAAAAATGCTCAGAGGGATGGAACACCTCTTCTCTGAAGAAAGGCTGGGAGAGTTGGGGTTTTTCAGCCTAGAGAAGAGAAGACTCTGGGGATACCTTATTGCAGCCTTCCAGTACTCTAGAGGGGGCTTATAAGAAAGATGGGGACAATCTTTTTAGCAGGGCCTGTTACAACAGGAGAAGGGGTAATGGTTTTAAACTAAAAGAGAACAGCTTCAGACTAGGCCTAAGGAAGATATTTTTCACAGTGAGGGTGGTGAAACCCTGGCCCAGGTTGCCCAAAGAGGTGGTAGATTGCCCATCCCTGGAAACACTCAAGGTCAGGTTGGATGGGGTTCTGAGCAACCTGATCTAGTTGCAGACGTTCCTACTCATTTCAGGGGGGTTGGACTAGGTCTTCCAACACAAACTATTCTATGATTACTCTACTGGTAAAAGTACAGGAAGTAGAGGATAGCTTCTGGATGAGGAGGACAGTATAGACACCTGTCAAAAGCCTCCTCAAAACCAAAACCAAAACCAGAATATGGCAAGGTACCCTTCATCGTTACTGTAGGAAATATGATGGAAGTATACTAGAAGCATGTAAAACTATGCATGGAAGAGATGCTTAAACTGGAAACATCCATTCACTGTCTCTTCAACTTCAAGGAGCAAAGGTTCTCAAATTAAGCAGGGATGCGCAGAGGGGTCTTAGGTTCAAAAGAGATATATTTATCCATATGATTATTTATCAATATGACATACATTTAAGCACTGGAATTTGCTGCAAAACTCTGTGCATGCTAAAAACATATACAGCTTCAGGGTAAATTTGCATAAATTCATGGAAGGGAAAACCTTGAAAGCTATACCAGAGTACAGAGTCATCACTTCTGGCACAGAATGTCCCCAACACTTGTTAGAGAGTGCTGGAGGGAAGTGTCATGCATATTTCCTCTGTTCTTATACTCTCCTTATCCTGTGGCTTACTTTGAGTGATAGCACACTGGGATACAGGAACAGTGCAAATATTATATTATTATATTTGTTCCTGGTATGATCTTGTGTGTGAGTTTATGTATATATCTAAAATAGGGAACTCACAGACACATAAATGTTTGCATATATAAAAAATGGGTAACTTTTTTTGAAAAGTTTTTAGTAACTAACTCTGACTTGAAAAATAACTTTTATTTTTCTAAGGATATTGTGTAGCTGAAGCTTGCCATCATTGTTCACTTTAAGAAAGAGATAGTTTCAAGACCAAAAAAATCACTTCCTTCCATCAGACAAGTTATCCTGTGTAGAGTTGCACATATTTGTACAATGCAGAGTTTCTATGTGACCCCCTCACTTTCAGCTGTATTTAGGCTTTGACATAATTTTTGACCTCTCAGCTGTCACTTAGCTCCTAAACTTGTGCCATTGCTGGCCCTTAATCTACTTGACCTGTATTCTCATAAATTATAGGAAGGCATTTACAAATCTTAGAACAAGCAAAGAAGCTGAAAGTAGGCCCACCAGCATGACTCCTAAGAAGAGCAGTTCTGCCACATTTTGTCATCTGTGGAAGAAATAAGATTTGGACTGGATATTGTACCATATGTTTTGGCAAAAAAAATTCAGTGGTCCATTGTGATTATCCCAGCAGGTGACAAAAGAAACAAAAATTAAGCTTCTTTGAATCTTGTTCTTTGTAAAAAACCCAAACAGTTAAAACACCTTTGGGACTATAAAAGCCATAGATAAGATCCTTATTGTATGTAAGTTAGTGGTTATACTCTGCAGTAAGATTATTTCCAGTTCTAGCAGCTGACAAACTGACCATTTCAATTTAGAGCAACAACTTCCAGTGCTATAATAGAAGCCTAATTTAATGAGGCTCTGAGTCTGTCTTCCTGCCTCTGATTTCAGAGTCCAATGGGGAGATGAGATACTATTCTCCAGATGCTTTTAGAGAAGGCAAGAAGTAACTAGGCTAGAAGTAACTGAATCATGAACTTTAATTCTGTATATTCACATCAGCAGGATCCTACCCAGGAGGAAGCTGTGATATCCTTTCTTTAAGAGGCCATCCTAAATATAACTGTGAACTGGTACTGTGGGATGGTTATTGCACAGTCTTTTGAAAATGAATTATTACTTTACATAAAGAGATATCTTTAACGTGTAGCAACATTTAAATGCATGCAGATTTTTGGTTACCTAAAATCTTCCATATAGTTCAAAGTTGAAATTCTGTTTAAGGAAAAATTTTCTTTTGTATCCCTTCCTGAGGACTGAAATTCAGCAGAGTTTGTGCCTTTGCAAATGTTCATGCTAGCAAATAATTCTGCATAAGTAGACAAAGGCCTTCTACTTACTGGGAACTTTAGTTTTTATGCATATGAGCATGGCAACTTTTCCTCAGAGATTCCTTTTTAAAAAAAATGCATACAAATTGTATATATTTTGCTTGTATTTTTTAGTATAATTTTAATTCTGATTTCACATTCTAGGTTTTACATTTTAAAAGGAAAAGAAAATAGAAACCAAGTGAAAACATGTGTCTGCTGTTATAACATGGAAACTGAGCATTGTGATTGCTGCAAACAGAAATAAAATGCATCACGTGTTTTATGATGAATTAATTAATTAATTGAAGACCCACACTAAAACTGAAATAAAATAATTAAAAAGGTTCCATACATATCTTGTGAAGAAAAAGAACTGTTAGTGATAAACTTGTTTAAATAGTTATTTCTTCTGTCACCTTGATACAAAGCTCAGATTACAGTTTTTCTTACTTGAGTCTTTTCATTCTTTTGCTGTCTCACAGGCTTTCAGTGTTACCTCTTTTTATTTAGTGAAGCATATCTGTAAATTCAATACATAAGCTGGTTTACTACAGAACACTGTATGTTTAAACTGTCTTTTAAGGAGTCCTACAAGGTTGCCTGACATTTCTGAACGCATAACATCACATATCACCAGAGGCCATTTTTCATATTCAATGGAATTTTGTGAGCGTATTACACCCAGCATTTAGTTTTTTGTCATGAATATATAGCCACTCCACTGTTAGTCCAGGGGTCTATGGACTGTTATTCAAGCTCTCTGCAAACTCCTCTGAGATCTGTGGATGGCCAAGACATGAACGGATCTGGAAACAGATTCTATGTATGTTGACCACATACATAGAAAAAAATTGTAAATAGCTGAAATCATCCATTCACATGTTATTTTCCCCCCTTAAAATCACTTTATGATGTCATAATGTTAAGATAATGAGGATCTTTGATGACTTACTGCTGCAATTTGTAGTTAGATAGACATACGTTAAGGCTCTTCAACCCATTAATGCCTGGCCATTATTTGAAAATGTACATTGCTATACAGTTGCTCAATGTCATGGGCCAGAACCTCTGCACCAGTGAGATAGTTTATCTGTTCAGACTTAAAGGCAGATTAAGCTGTCCTCTGTGGTGCCTACGCCAGAAAATAATTCCTGTGTGATATAGTCAGTATACACTCTTTTGTCTGCTGTAATCGAATTGGCCAGCAAGTACAGAATTCCCGTTGTAGCAGGCCACAGGCTCTGCATGAAGCTAAGCCAGACCACAGGCCTGGGACCATCAGATACACTTTGCTTGGACTCGGTTTGCTTTGCTCTAACTTGTTTAGCTTTAACAACAACTGATTAATGACCAGGTGGCTGTTATTTAATTTTAGTTTGTTTAGCATTGTGTAGTTACGTGGTGCAATGCCTATTGCTAATGATATAGATAGAAACAACAAGTAGTTATGGATACAAGAGTGAACTGCTTCTGTTGTGTAACTATGATGCAGCTTAAAGGAGGACAGATCTGGGCTGACAGCAGAGGTCTTGAAGATTTGGGCACAGCGTGATACCAGTTCTCCCAGGGCTATCAGTGACTTACCAGTAATCAGTTACTGAAAAAATGGAAACTTAGGACCTGGAGAAAAAGGGATTTAGGGGGATAAAAAGGACAAGGAACAAGTATTCAACATATGCAAAGTGAAGGAGGAGCAGAGTGCAAAGCATGTAAGAAAACATAAAAATGGCAGCAAGGGGACAGGAAGAAACCATCAACATTGTGTTCCTTCTGTAAGAGAAGGCATTAACCCTCGTCATTACTGTCTTGATCTCCCAGCAATGATTTCAAGGAGTTCATGAATCCCTGTAATTCCTCCTAGACTGAACTGTTGACCTTAGGCTCCAGAGAGCAGTTGAAAAGTGAACTTAACTAGAGATAAAAAAGGGGTTGATAGTAGAAGGTTTTTGTGAATAACAGTTTTTGAAACATACTGTTAGCAAGATTTGCTTTCCATTTAGATTGTATTAACATCAATGTATCTGGACTAATAATAATAATGAAAAAAATAATTTTTGTTGCATTTTGTTTATACTGTTAAAGTTTTCAACTTGGCTGACAGTAAATCCTTGGCTTCACATAGTTGGTGTGGAACCCTTTTAGACATAATGAGATTTTGAGTGTAACACTGCTGAGACATAGGATAATGACAGTTGGTTTTATACCACCAGTACCTGGCTTCTGGAAAGCCAGCTGGAAACTCATGCAGCTGTTGCAATTCAGAATAGCTTTAATTTGCTTGGAGTTATTTATCAGACCAGACCAATACTGGTCATTAAAAAATCCTGGAATCACCACATCAGAGTTCTGGCTTATTTTTAGAGCCACCTCATTGCCTCGTACTGCAGACTATCCTTCAGGCTAACCAGTCATAAACATACAAGGTGATACACCACATCTCTAAAGCAAATTTTGATAAAGAATGCCCTCTTCCCTTCCCTTCCCTTCCCTTCCCTTCCCTTCCCTTCCCTTCCCTTCCCTTCCCTTCCCTTCCCTTCCCTTCCCTTCCCTTCCCTTCCCTTCCCTTCCCTTCCCTTCCCTTCCCTTCCCTTCCCTTCCCTTCCCTTCCCTTATTGCAAGCTCTAAATAAGAAAAGGGTAGCTGAAACATTTATAACTCCCCCAAATTAAAAGTGAATTGAAAGAAAACTTTGCTATCTAAATAACTTATACTTAAGCAGGTACACCATGGAAGCCTTTAAGTCTTTAATGATTTCTGTTCATCTATTCCTATGAGACAAATACAATTACTCCCATTTTACAGTTAAAGAAGTGAGTTACCTGAGTACTTGTATAGAGCAAGAAACTGAATGACAACATAAAGATACTTTTAAAATCACTTTGCTATTATTTTCATCACCTGAATAGTTTCCAGTTATCCTGGCTTGACTTCTGGTTTACAATCCACAAATTATTCACTTTGTGAAGCATTAGAATGTCTGACATATATAAAAACAAAAAGGAAACCTAAGAGAACCAGGTTTTATCCTGGGTACTTCAGTTAAATGCTTGAAGTTAGGTGGGATGGCTTCGTGATAAAAATTGGGATGGAAGTATTGGTCATAAGTTTTATTTTCACACACTCACCATAAAATTTCCTTATTTCAGTCACTGACTTGACATACCACTTTTCTTTCCTATCACTCTATCCAAATTTTGCTACGTATCGAAGAATAACTTACCTGCCATTTGGATAAAGAACATACACACACACACAACCCCACTAGTCTGCATCACTATAAGTTATAATATCCTTTGCAAGGAATTTTTACTGAAACAAAAGCCTAGAAGATAAACAGAAGTGTAATTACTAAATGATAAATAGGTTTCTTTAAAAAAAAAAACAAACACAAAACAACAAAAGTTGACCGCAAAGACAGTTGTTCTCTCTGTAGATTGGTTGTTCTACAATTTACAGTAGTCTGACACAGTTTGTTGTAACATGCAAATCTATTATTTTGAATTATTTTGAAATATTATCTATACTGTGAAATTGTTTTGAGGTGTTTTTCAGATTCTCCTGAAAAAAACCCAACAACATTCTTTCAGTCTTCCTGTAGTATCACAAATATTTTTGTTTCTAAATACAAATGCATAATTACACATATATATTTTACATCTGAAATTAATATAAGATGATGTGGTCATAACAGTATTATACCTTCTTTATAGCAAATTGTACTGACTACTTATGTTAGGGAAATACATTTACAGCAATTTCAAGTGACATTGTTAAAGTGATAGGGCATGATCAGTCCCTTGATTAACAATATAATCATGCTTTGTTGGCATCTTAGTAACTTTCTTTCAAGCAACAGCAGTCAGATTTGGCTCTGGACTTTTGTGGGGGAGTGGCTTTTGCAAGAACTTTCCGTTAGGGAACTGTTTTAAAGGCAGCAATAATGACTTCATCACACTGTAAAAAATGTTATTGCCCATAGCATTTGATAAACATCTTACAGTGGTTTAATTTGGTCCAAAGGTGTTCTCTTACTTAAACACTGATTTTGTGAGCACTTTTAAGAGATTATTGACTTTAGCACTTTATATACTTTGACTTTACAATAAGTGCTCTCAACAGTTCTATATGCTGCCTGATAAAAGGGGTAGTTATGACCCTAACCTTGCAATGCTGAAATTTGTTTATTGACTTGAATGTGCTTACATCAGTCACAAAGTTCACAAGGAAGAATACATCCATGGTGGATATATATGGGTTTATTCAAGTGAGTCCAAAATCAATATATCTGAATTTTCTGTGCAAATTGAAGGAATAAGAAAGGAAAATGATACAATTGCAGAGCAAAAACAAAGCACAAGAAGTGGCAAGTTAATTGTGAAAATAGAAAAAAAAAATTAAGTGAATAAATTTCTCTCTTTACCATTAGGGTCTTAAATGGACACTAGAAAAAGACTCCCTTGGAGAAATTTGGCATTACTTGACATAATAAAAAGTAATGCAGTAAAAATAAATCAAGTAAGACTCCAGACTGAATATGAAAAATGAAATTCCTTGACAATGGACCAGAGTTTTGCACTATGTGGCAATAAGTCAAGTTTTTATTTGCTTTTTACAGTTTCTTAGAGGAAGCTCTGACAATAGAAAGTTAGTTTGAGTTAATAAAGAACAGATTACATTTGCCTTGATCCACACCCTGCTTGCACGAGGGAAAAACAAAAATCAGCAAGGGTTTCCAGCCTATAAACTGCCCCTTTAAGGTAAAGGAAATGAAATGGTATGTGGTTTTAAGTGTTTTCAAGTGTAGCCCTTCAATTTCCATTTTGAGATAGCTTCCTCTTGACTATGGTGAATAGCACTAAACTGACTGTGTACTCTGCATAAGCAAGAAGAGTATTAATAGTACAAGCTCAAGGATTTAACACAAGTTAATTATTTTTATATGGATTTGGTCCTGTATTAATGATACATTTTGAAAAGTTTAACTGTATAGTGATTGCATTCCCTGCAATAAAAAAGAGCAGACTAGTAAATTAAAAGTATGTTTGGAAATCATAGACATACATCAAAGATCTTCTGTTAAGTTCAGTAAGCTGTGGAGACATGTTTTATTTTATTGACAAAAAGGTAAATATACAGCATGATGCTTTCCGATTTCAATTTCTGTATGTGTGTTAAGAGTTACATTTACTAGATTAAGCATAATCCCCCAGAAGAAGAAAAATATAAATTTATAACAGTTTTAGCGGACAAATTCTTCAGCCATCCTTATTATCCTCTGGAATACCTATTTCTTTGTCTGTTTTATTTTGGTGTCTTTTTTTTCCACACCATTTTTTCTCTAAAAAGCAGGTTGCTGAAACACAAGTCTTGGTAGGAAAATCTGGAGATTAGACAAATAAGTTGTTGAAACAATTGATTTAATTGGTTGACAGGAGAAAACGATCATTAGGTTTATGCAGCATTTATTCTGAGTTATACTGCATCACTCAGCAATAGAAAAAGCTGAAAAGAAGCTGCAATGAAGGTCCCTTAATTGCATTTTGTTCTTTTTTACTGATGCTTTCAGAGATGGTCTCTTTGTGTGTAACCAAGAGCATTGTGGTCCCTCTGCCGAAACATCCATGCTGTGTCTCTAGAAGCAGATTGAATCTTCTCCCCCATCAAGAGTGTAGTTAGATAAAAATGGACAATAGAAACATAGGCAAAAATTATCTTGAATATTCTGGCTATGCTGTAAAAAGGCACTTAGACCAAAATCAGGCCTTAGACTCAGTGCACCTCCACATAAATCTGTGAACTCTGAATATTGAAAGTTAGCTGGAACTGGTATTAGTGGTTTATACAAGTTGTAGCTCGTGTTCTTAAACCTCTGCTGCCTAATCAACCTAACCAGTGGTTGATCTGTTGGACATATATAATCTAGGTCTGTTTGGTTTAGGTTTGTAATATGTTTTCATTGCAATGGATTGTAAGAATATAAAATAAGAGAGGTATGTAAAATGATCTCTGTAATGCTACTTTGTTATATTATCCTTTGAACACACTGAAAGGTCACCAAGGAACATGATGGAAAAGAGGCCCATAACACACAGAGGGTATGATTGATGTATCATGTTTAGAATGTAATCTGAAGTACAAGAGATTTAATTTATTCCATGACATACAGCCTAAAGTTTGTTTTCAGTTTGATCTGAAATAACAAAAATAAGGTTCCCTTTGCAGCTGCCATTGATTACTGTAATCCACAACGAAATTAAAAGACATAGTGGATCAAATCAAGGTATTGGAAAGATTGCTCGTTTACAGTACAGAAATACAGGCTAGCGTATGCATGAGAAATATGTTAACTATGCTGACTTTTTCCCCCATGCTGTTAGAAAGGAGAGGTTATGATTAATAGCTTAAATACCAACAGTTAGGCCTAGTCACCATGCTATCTTATCTCGCTGTCTGAAATGGCATGTGGTGTTAATGTGTTAAATATGATATCTTATTTTCCTTGTGACCTGTTTTTAAGAAGTGGCATATATATACACACATGCAAAACGTAGGCACTCTGCTATTTTCTCATACGAAGCCTGATACCTTGGGCGGGTAAGGTTCTTTTCTTCTAGAACAAAGTTAAGAGGTCTATGTAACCTATAATTTTTCTTACTCCTCTGGCTATTTTTCCTTTAAAAGATCTTCATCTGTCTGTCATTACAATAGTTTGGACTATGAAATACCCTCCATATCAACAGGCTTTTTTAAGTTGGAAACAATACAAATGGGGAAGGTTCAAACAAGTTCACCCTCTGCTCTGTCCTGTGAAATGGAAGGAAGGGTTTTTGTGTTGGGTGAACGGGAAGAGACAAAGGGTTAAATGTGCTTTTAGACCTCTGTTGAAACACGGTATGTATTTAAATGTATCATACATAGAGATGAAAGCACATAATTTCTAGCCTTTGGTAAGCCAAAACTGCCACTGTATACTATTTCTGTAAAGGCAGAAATTCCATTTCCCTGTCAGGACCTAAATATTGGGCCTGGAATATTATTTTCTGCTATTCATTAAGAAATAGTCTACAAAGCTTCTTCTCTGCACCTAGCTTTGTGGCAAAGGCATGTAGCTTGGGAGAAGTTGTAGAGAAACTAGAAAGTGAAATCTTTAGGAACATGTAAACTTTGTCTTAGACTGTTAGCCTAGACATTGCTGTGTGATGTCCCTGATGCTGAGTTATCTGTTCAGCATGTTACAGTACTATACATTTGCTTGAAAGCATTTAATTTTCCTGATGCTTTCTTGGTTATTTATTAGCTGGCTAACTTACAAAAGTAATTTATGTAACTATTAGTACATAATGGATTTATTGTTACAGAATACCTGGTGAGTTTTGGGGTTTGGGGGGAGGGGACTGAGGGGACTTGATGGACAAATTGTCTTAGAGACTCCTGTCTTGTTTACACCAAGAACAGAGGAACAGAATTCATATTCTGATACAAGTAAGTTGCCTTTCCCAGGAACACTCCAGATATATGGGTATGACATGATCTTCTTCCATTAGGAGACTGGTTCACCTAGCATAACAGTTTTCCTCCACAGAACAGACTTTTCTCACTTCTCTGGGTCCCCAGAAAATGCTGCTGATCAAACAGCACTACAGAAAAAAAACATTACCTGCCCTAATATTCAGTAATCCAGTTATTCTCCAAAATCACAACCAATTTTAAAACTTGTCATTTTGCATTGGAAATAAGGCCCAGAAAAATATCCTCTTAGCTTACCTTCTAGTTATTGAGCCCTTTGGAACATGTTTTCATGTTCAGTACTTTGGTTTTGATAGACAGAAACACTGATAGAAGCGCCAGTTAAGTGGATCTCTGGGTTCAAAAGACTATTACTCAATGGCATTGTAGTGGTAGCCAGTATTGATGTGTGTATCCCTGTTGATACTGGGGAATATATTCTTCAGTTTCTTCATCGACATCTTGGATGATAATTTAGATTACACCCTCAATGAAAATTTTGGTGATGCCCAATTGTGGTAACAGGTGCTTCAGTCCACAGGGACTTTACATAAACCTCATGAAATTCAAGACGAAGCATTGCAAAGCTCTGCACCTGGGACAGAACAACACCATGTACCAGTACACAAGAATGTAACAACTCCACTGAAAAGTATGTAAGAGTTGTGGTGGAAGCCAGGTGAATACAAAAATGGCAAATGCATAAACAAATCACGAATTACGTGAATTGAATACTGGACTACATTAAACGAAGCATGGCAAGCAGATTGAAAGTATTTCCTTCAATGATGAGACCACTGCTGGAATATGATGCCTGGTCTGGGGCACCCTTATTCCAGAAGGATGGCAAGAAACTGGAGAGGGTCCAGTGTAGGGCCACAGAGATGTTGAGAGCCAGCAGCACATGACCTACAAGGTGTTTAGTCTGGTGAAGAGGAAGCCATTTAGCCATCTAAAAGCATGACTATTTGAAAGCTGTTAGAAAGATAATGGAATCAAATTTTCCCAGTAGTATCAGAAGCTATTAGAAGGCCCACAGATTGCAACTTGTGAATTCAGACTGGACATCATGATTTTTTCACTGGGAAGAAGTCACCCAGGGAGGCTGGGAACTCTTTGAGAGTTTCAAGATGTGGCTATGCAAAGACATGGCTGACCTGCTTGAGTGTTGCTGGTGATAGTCCTTCTTGAAATTCAAGTAGGACTAGATCTACTCCAAAATTTCTATGATTCTGTCGTTTATTTTCAAGAGATACTTTGTGGTTATTGTGCAGTCCTATAAATATAGGAATCAGTGTGCACCAATAATTCACCCCAAAACAGTTCTGATTGGAAGAAGAGGTGGCTTACAAAGTATCACATTGCTAATCAAAATTATCTAGTTGTCAAATACTTCTTGAGCAGCTTTTAGTTGGACAGAAGGGTTATAGAGGCCCAATTTTACAGATGTAATTCCTATGATTTGTCCTGCCAAATAAAGACTAGCTGCAGGAATTCTGGCTTGCAGAACTCAATGAAACATGCAAAGATTTAATCTGTCCTAATGCACCCTCACCTGACAAGTCTCTTAGGGCAGTTTTCTGAGAGGAAGGAGTGCAATCAGCTCATACTTCTAAGTTCAGTCTGTTACTGTTTAGCACATCCTGCCTCCACACATACATTTTTCTGTGGGCCAGAATTCAAAAACAGAGGTGTGGTGATTATAAGAATGTCTCTCTAAGGTATTATAAGGCATAAAGTACAGCCAGAAAGCATTCATCATATAATTATCTCAGTGTTTTGGTTTCCATATTACTTTATAAAATGTGTTTTAAGAAAAAGTGAGATACAATTATTATTTTTTTTTAATGCAGGAGTGATTCAGTTCTCAATTGAGAATGTTAAAGCAAATAAATTCTCTAGCTTCTGCCAAAGTTCAGTGCTCTCTTTCAAAGATCACCAACATATTTTTTTCATGTGAATACTTGCAACAACATTGGAGTCATCATTCCAATTATTAAAAGCTTAAAAATATTTTTGTATGGTTTCCTGTGAATGTCACACTCAAATAAAGATTCTGCTCTGAACTTTTTTATTTTCTTTTCATTTTTATCAATAATTGTCAGAAAACAATGTGTTTTTTCCAAAACTTTAAAAAAAAAATCGATAAAATATTGCAGTACAGTTAGGAGATAGAAGTGTTCCTTCTGCAAAAATCACCATATACTGACTGCTTATATAATTTTCATAGACCCGATTGTAAATATCAGTGGGCAGTAAATGTTGAAGGGTAATGTTCTGAATTGATTGCTCTGGCTGAAAGGGCTTTGACTTTAGGAATTACTAGGTGAGGGTTTATGTCCAGTGAGGTCAAATTAAAAGATCATAATGGTCCTGTCTTGTTTAGAATTCCTGGCTGAATGAATAGCATGAATGCCGTAAAAAAAAAAAAAAAAAAAAAGATAGGGAAAACCATTCTGTCAGATGAAAATATGCCTGTGAATGTACATTAAATAGATACTGAATACCAGAATTTTTGGGTTTTTTTATGTGAATAAGAAATCTGTAATCTGAAAATGCAATGCTGCCTACTTTAGCTTATTTTAAAACTTCAGTTTATAAACACTAAAATTGTTAAGGTGTTTGTTTATTTGTATTTTATAATCAGACATCACTGAGAGAGGCTGTGTTTTCTCAAGGTTGGACCTGGTCTGAATCTCATCTCTCATACTCTCATACCCCATGCTGTGTGTGTCAGCTGTCATGGGCATTTTATATTCTAATCTGAATACTCCCTTTCCACAGACCAATCTATCTGGGCATGTCTACACATGTATTAAGTTGCCCCATGTCAAGGACTCAATGATGTACATGGACATGAGGGTGATTTCAGAACTGCATAGACATAAGGATCTTAAACATGTTAGTGACCACACACTGATTATTTCTGTCTGACAACAATTCTTTTAATATCGGGTCAAGGCATTCATATCATGGTGTGACTGTTTATCACAGAAAAATGTTATGCCAAATGAGGATGCCAAAGAAAGAAGAGGATTGAAAAGTCATGGCCTAGTTTTCCAAAGCAGCATTTTGGTGCTCAGAAGTTAGTGCTTGAGAGAGGATTAAGAGATTTGAACTGAGAAAGACTATAATATGGAAAATAAAAGATTCTGAAATAAGGAGAGGGGAGAGTAAAAAAAGGGGAGATGAGAAATGCTGTAGGAATACATCCAAGATAAATTTTCTAAATGGAAGAATAAAATAAGCATTTAAATCTTTCTATAACTAAAAGAACAAATAAGTCTTTGTTTCATTTGTTTACACCAAAAGTGAATGTCCATCTGGAGTGTGGGAAAGACTACAAAAATGACAGTTACCACACCTATAGTGGAAAGAAAACCAAGAAAATACGATTGTGCTCAAGGTGTGAGACCAGATAGTTTGCACTACAGAATTAGAAGAAAGTGTCATGTGGAATAGTAGGCTCATAGAAGATGACCTTAAGTCAGTGGAAAATTAAGAAATGCTCTACCTATGCACAAGAAAGAAAAACAGGTTCTAGACATACAAAGCCACTTGATCTTCCATTAATAGTTTGTAAAACAAATTTGCAGGAAAAGTTTTATCAAAGTACTAGCATATTGTAGATCAGATAGTCCACAATAGAAAAGCTTTGAAGTGAAAAGCAATGTAATTTACTAAATAAGTGATAATTAACAATTTGGAAATAAGTGGGAAATGAGATAAGCTGCAGTGTGTGTTTATAAAAGGCATTAGTCTAATATGCTTAGTGAAATGACAGTTTTTATAGACAAAGGAAATGGAGAAGCACTTAACCTAGGTCTAAGATAGGTTATAAGCTGTTAAAAAGGATAGGCAACAGTGAGTTGTGCTGAATTGGACTGGATGGGTGTCTTAAAGAGTTCTTCAAGGTGTGGTCTTGGGGTCAGCTAAGAATTTCAGTGATGAGTTCAACGCAATGGCCAAGACTACTTGTGAATTTTAGTTACAGAGAATTGAAGAAATACTGTCAGTATTGAGGACAGAGATTAACAGATAGGGCTCGGGTTGGGTTTTTTTTTCTTTCTTTTAGGTCTTCTTTTGGACTTAAGTAGTGGAAGTGGAGTCATTTATTACACACTGAAGAAACATGACACTCTGTAACATGACACTCTAACATGACACAAGAAATGACAGTAAAAGAATCACAACAAAGAATTGATTTTACAAAGGTAAATCAAAACTATATGGCTTGTTCAGCTTAAGAGCTTGGAGCCTGAGAAAGAATATGACTGGCTGTACAAATACATGAAGGAATTATAAATCTGGGTGGGGGAAAGATCACCTAGCTAAAAGGTAACAACACACAGGAAAAATGTTGATGTTATGTTTGATTAAAAAAGCTCTTAACTGGTATATATGAGAGGTGCTGGAACAACCCTCTGTCATACATAGTTAGGGAAAAAATGTTAAGAATCTCATTGCATCACTGCTTCTATATAGAGATTGAACTTTACTTGTTTGTTCCTAATTCTACTTACTGCTTGTTGTCTTTGCTAGAAAAAACTGTATGGTAAGTATTTACTTACTGAATGTGGGTGACTACTATCACAATCCTTTCAGGAAGCATGACTCCATGTGGCAAAGCCACTTTGGGTCATCGGCTGCAGTCACCAGCAACAGGAGTCACACACTGACGTTGTCGGTATAACTGAAATTCTGCTTTCTGGGATCTTTTTTTCCTTTTTGCAATCTCCTACCTTCTCCTAAATTTTTACTACCTTGGGTTTGCAGCTTTTAGAATGGGTCAGTGGCAATGCTTCCAATTAGCTGCAGCCACATGTTCTGCTGCAATCAACTTTGGTGATGACAAAGTGGGACACGCAAGACACATGGTCATGATTACACCAAAAGACTTTGCTCAGAACTGTGGGAAAAAATGTCTTAATTTCTCAATTTCCTATCAAACTGACAACATTCTTCCACTCCCAGTAAGTGGTGTGCTATTAGCTGGGTTCCAGCCACCCTCTCCAGTCACCCAAAACTGACTCTTTTGCCAAGTATTTCTACATGTTAAGAGTCCTTGATAGAAGTGGAATACTTAGATATATAGAGTTATTATTATGGAGTTTCTTTTCTTTATGTAGGAGTCACACAGTACAGAGTAAAAATAGAGCAGCCCCCAAGCTAATACTTCTGTAATCCATCATAATGAAAGATAAATTAAGAAAACCTCACAATTACTGTATTTCAGGTCTCAAACCAGTTTGTGTTTGTGTATTTCAAGGGAGCTGAAACAGACAGATTTATTTTCTTGTGACCATTCACGCAGCCAGGTGCTAGATGTTAGCCCCAAGACACTGTTGGGCATGATACACAAGGTGAGTTTCCCCCCTCCTCTTTTTTTTTTCTCAGTTTTTCCCTTTAGTGACATGTATGTCTACTTTCACCACTTCTTCAGTTGAACCATTGTTCCTTTTACTGACTTACCCAGCTGTCTTTTTCTTTGCCTTTCCATTCTCTCTTCTTGACAGAATGGTGAACCATTTAATTTTTCTCTGGGAGCCACAAGTTAATTCCCTTGTCTCTTGAGCACCAGTGAAGGGTCAAGTTCACACTCTAAAATCAGCTTTTCAATGGTGTAATTTATTTGCCTCATTGTAACTAGGAAAACTCATACCAGCTAAGGATTTAGATTTTTCACATAGCACAGTGAAGACTTTTCCTTCATTCCAGGCAAAATTTGGGAAAGTTTGTAACAAGGCAGGAAACTGCAGAAGAGAAATTATTAACTATGGCAGGCACAGAATCACAGAATCACATAATGTTTGAGGTTAGAAAGGACCCCTGGAGATCATGTGATTCAGCCCTTCTGCTCAGGCAGGGCCACCTAGACCAGGTTGTCAAGGACCGTGTCCAGACAGCTTTTGAATAACAGTCCTATCTGATTATAACTATAACTTTTGCAGAGAGTTACAGAGGGATGTAGATAAACACTGTTTATACCAGACAGAAACTATGAAAAGGTAACAAGAAACAAAATCCTATAAAACGGTTTTTACCTTGTTAGAGGTTTTCAAACAAATGTGTGAAAAAGCTGTCTTAGGAAGGAAAGAATTAACACTGAAGTACTCATAGTCTCAAGAAGATATTTCAGAGGTAGATGGGTTTATGTTGAATTAGAGGTGGTCTTCATTCAGAACTTGTTTGCAATTTAGTCTTCTTCAAAGTGTGTACATAGATATGTTTGTATATACATCTAGAGGACTCATATTTTCCTGTTTAATTTTAGTATGCAAACAGTAGCAAGAAGTTTGGCCATAGTCAATCAACTCAAAACAATGGTTCTTATTACTTACTATGAAAAAAGTTAATATACAGTAGGTATGACAGATGTAAACAAAGTATGTTCCATATTGTGAAAAGATTGTGTGGGTGTGCATGTGCAATTACATATGTATGTCATCTTCTTCTTCTGGGACTGCACTTGGCTAGAAAACCCAGATGTTGCATACAATGTTCCATGAAGTTTTTCTGTTCCTGTAAATTAATGTATTCAAAATAGTAGATATCAATTTAAAACCTGGTCCAGCACTGTGTTCATAGCATGTAAGGAAGTGTTGGTTCTTGGGAAATACAGAAGTTTGATATTCATACATTCACAAGTGTATATATATGTATATAGTCATATTTACACACATACACACACATATTCACGGAATGAAACAATATTCTAGGTTGAAAGGGACATTTTGAGGTAATCTAGTCTAATCCTTCAGCTCAAGCAAGGTCAGATAAAGCAGCCAGGCCATGATCCAAGGATGGAGACTCCACAACCTCTCTGCGCAATGTTTCAGTGGTTGATATCCCTTACTGTAAAAAAAGATAAAAAATGTTTTCTTGTCTTCAGATGGAATTTCATGTGTTTTAATTTGTGTCCATTGACTCTTGTCCTGTCACTGGACACTACTGAGAAGAATTTAACTCTGTCTTTCATTCATGAAAAATTTAAACACTGTTGGTCCCAGTATCGATCTCGGAGATATACCACTAGTGACTGGCCTCAAGCTGGACCTTGTGCCATTCTGGGCAAAAGGAGATCACAATCCTCTGGGACCAGTCATTCAGTTTTTAACTTACCCCATTCTCCACTTATCTGATGACACTTTGTCAGGTTGTCTATGATGATGTTATGGGAGACAGTGTCAAAATCTTTACTGAAGTTGAAGTGAGTAACACTTGGGGGGGGCTTAATCTTGTGTTATTAGGTTTCTCTTTGACAAAGGCAGGCGGAGGTGATATATTTTTGTATAATATTCTTCTCTCTCATATGTATAATGGGACACTTGAGAATAATATTCTTCTCAGTTTGAGGACATTCAAAGTTGAAGTTGCTGTTTTTCAAGGGGAAGAAGCTCTCATCACCAAGGTATAAATATAGCTACCATGAGGATATTCAGCATCTCTCTTGTTGAATAAGCTCTACATCTATAATGTTTGGTGTTTTGAGAGAAGGAAGGCTGGGTTCCACCCCGGTTCAAAATGCTATTTATATATTTCATGCAATCAGGATTTAATGAATCTTTAGGAATCAAGTATCTGGATAATGCTATTAGCGGTAAACAAGAAGTTATGTCCTTGCCAGTCATCTTTCTGAATCAGAGGTACTGCTTCAACAGGAAGAATGACTTCTTGTAGGCTCCACTAAGCACTCTCTGAAGAAGTGAAATTTCTGATAAGTACTTTAGACTGGACATGCCCTAATTAGGTTCTCATTCAGAATATTTAGGTAGTCTGCTGCTGAGCAACAACTTTCCCAGAAAGCTAAAGTTCTGCTTTTATGTGGAATTTAAATGCTCAAAGAAACACAAGATATTTATCTTACTGCCTTGGTGCTTGAGATGCCCTAAGAATCAAAGTCTTACCATCTGAAATGTTGTGACCACCTAAAATGATTTCAATAAAGTGCCCATGACATGCCAAGGTGGTAACCATACCAAATACATGACAACTTTAGATAAGCAACTCAGAACCTGTCACCTTCAGAAGGCTATTTTAGCTTTATAAACATGTGGCCCAACACGTCTAGCCCTTCATTTCTATATTTTTGCAGAAAGACCTTCATTTAATTCAGAGAGATTAATTTCTGTGTTTAAGTAGAGACAGTGAATTTGTATGTATTTTGTTTTGCTTGAGGTGTTTTGTCTGTTTGTTCGTTTTTTCTTAACTGTCTATAAATTATAAATGAGTAAGTATTAAATTGTCTGGACTAAGGAGAAGTGGCAAGTATGAGTTCTCCAGTTAGTAACAAGACATGGGACAGAACCATGACTGCAAGACATGCTGTGTTTCTGCATATAGATCATTAAGAAAACTAGGTGCTATTGGACCTGGGAAGAAGTGGGTGTGCTAAAAAGAAGGGTTCCTGAAAAGAGGTGGCCTTGGAAAGAAGAAGGATGACAGGGCCCTAAGGGCCCTAATGCCCCTGCCCATCCCCGCAGCTCCCCCACCCTGCCCACAGCCCAGGACTCCATTCCAGCCCTGGGGACATCAGTCCCTGCCCCAGCCAGGCTGTAGGACGGCATCTCCAGCCTTGCCACAGCCATAGCTCATGCCATGCTGGGCCCACCTGCAGGCTGACGTCCTGGCCCAGCTTCAGCCCATCCCCACCCCCACAGCCCTGCCTGGCCACCCCATGCTGGATCTGACCCCAGCTTCCCTGCACAGGCCTAATCCTGACACTCGCCCATGGGCCCGTGTGCCGCCTGGCCTAGGCCCCTGCCCTGCTGGCACTGTGAACCCCTGTGGCTCCCTGCTCGCCTTCCCTTAGGCACCAGCCTGGCTCCCGTTGCTCCCTGACAGAGAGGGGCGGGAAGAAGGCAGCACAGCAGGAGCTGACACGATGTCCTGCCCAACCTTCCCCAGCCAGCAGTGACGTCGCTGCTATGCCTTGCCTCGAGCAGAAAATGGTGTCAGAGGTGGGGTTTGATGCCATGCCTCCCTGGATGCCTGCCTTCCCATCCACAGAACCTGGATGTAGGGCTTTGTTTGAGAGCAAAGGAGAACACAGCCCTGGGCCTGCCCAGTTTTCTCACTCCCAATGCAGTGCCACGTTTATGGTGTCCCACCTTCCTTTCTAGTCCATGACCGGCGGGCAGGACATGGTGTACCTCTAACAGTAATTAACTGAAAACAACAAATGTAAATCAAGTCCTGCGTATTGCTGACTTTTTTTTTTCGTGTGAGTAGGACCCAAATATTAGGAACTGGCGCAGCCTTGTAGGTAAAACAGACTGTTGCTCCAAATGCTTACGATGGGATAATCTGCTGACAGGTTTCGTTAAACTTCTCCCTTAAGCCTTAAGAACAGAGCTGTGTTTCTGTCTTTAAAGATCCACACTGAACAGTTTGTCTGTGTTCCCAATTTTACATGCTGGTGCTGAAAGGCCAGATGTTGCTCTTGGGTGAGCTCACCCATCTGGGAGCAAAGGTCCCATTCCTCAGCTCAACTGGGCTTGTGCGATCGCCTCCAGAGGTTGTCTGGGTGTGACCAAGAGCAACATCTGGCCCTAGAAATTAAGCAAAAGACTTTCTCCTCTGGACTGACACAAATAATTTTCTTTTGCTCATATGAAAAATATTCACACTGCAGCCCAAACGTGCATTAAGAAACTCTACAGTCCACTGAGTGTTGGAAAAAACCCTCCCCGTGAAGCCAAACATCTGAGCCTATAATGTATAAATGCATTTCAATACATTTAAACATTTAAAAGTCAGGTAAAGTTTTTGATGCTTTAAAGCCTTCACTAGAAACATTAAATTTTTAATACAGGAACATAACACATTCAGCCACCTGCACTTAAGGTTTTTCCTCCAAAAGAAGCATTAAATTTAAACCTAGCAAGTGTGTAAAGTACTGTGCTACATGATAATAAGTATGATGGGATTAATCACCAGAGACTGTTAGCAATCTTCAAAGCTTGGAGCAGTTAGAAATTTCATTCTATTATGACCTCACAAATCTTGTAAACACTAGACCTTGTGTGGTCCACCAGATGATCTTTTGATAGTTCAAGGAACAATTACAGAGTAGAACTCCAGCTTTTAAGATGTGGCCTATATTTTCTGTCCAGACCGCAGCCATGCCTTCCGTAACCAATGCAGATTTTATATAGAATAATTACACCATAAGAATTCATGTTTGTATATATGTAGGTAATTTTTGTCAGCACAAATGATAGCACTATTTCTGCATATTGTCACTACAGTGCAGAAATAAATAGTAATCTGCATAGAAGTGTTACTGTATGTTGTCTATGATAAAAAGACACAATAAAGAAAAAAATTCCTATACTTATAATTTAGAAAATGCAAAGCGCTTCCTTACCTCCTAAATTTCATAAATTAATTTATAAACTCATTATAATGCTAAAAAGCAACAGTTTCATTCAACAGGAAAATTTTTATTGCCTTGATTCAAATATTCCTGTATCACTGTATTCTATTTTTTCCTTCTTTGTTAAAGTATTGAATTCCTTTTTTGTGTGTATAAATTACACTCAGCAAAATTGTTTGTCTGAAACTATTTCACTATTGAATTGAAATATTTCTAATAAAGCCAGTATTTCTCCTTTGAAGCAGGGATAAGAAGAAATTTCTTAATATTATTTCCATAATTTGAAATGTGTTTGCATTTTAAAATTCCCTGCAATCACAGTTTTAGACTGATTGCAAAATACAATGTAATGTAAAAAGTAAAATGTATTTTATTGTTCTAATCACCATACTTTTAGTGTCTCAGAAATGCTAGCAAACTGAAACAGATCAGTCATTTCCGTGGTTAAAATGAGTTTTACTAATGATACAGCAATAAAATATAAGCTAAACTTGAATTTAGAGAAATACCACCCTGAAGAATTCCTTGTATAATATTTTTCAAATTACCAAACCAGTGGCAGTTACTTTTCATTAAACAAATAATTTGAAATAACATTTGGGGTGATACTCATTGTCTGACTTAACCTGAGTTGTCTACACCACGTTAACATTTGAGTTTTGTTCTCTCTTTCTATAGTTGTTGTATATTTTTTTATACAGTCGGCACTTTTAGGGGAGAGCTAACTTAACTGACTTTAACTATTGTCAACAGTAGCAATTAAATGTCACTCTAGAGGTGACACCACACTCAGATGCCCACCTTTGGTCAGATGATTTCTCCGGTTATCTGTGAAACAGGTTTCCAAAAACACAAAGTGTAGGACTGAGGATCCTGGTCCACAGTGCAAAGTGGACTCCCATAATGTGGAGTCTCTCCACCTTTGTCTCTCCCATGGAGACAAAGCAAGGATATATGTTTTACACTCAAAGGAGAAGAACTTTCAAATTTCAAAGCTTTTATTAAAAATAACAGGAAGCAACACCTCTCTCCCACCTCTCTGCACTCCTATTCCCCCTGCACCTAAATATCACCCTGTTCTTCTTACTCTTTGGGACATTTTAATTTAGCTCCATGCTTATAGATAATCTCAATCAAATTGCTGGTTTCAACATATATTTTATCTCTCCTCCTGCATGTCAGCCCATGACTTTCAGTAAGATTCAGTGGCCCAGCCTGAGGTTCAGGCCATCTCTAGTTTTAAAAAGAAACAGGTGATGTTTTCATAGCTGAGCTGTATTAGAATTAAAAATAACCATGCTACATTAAATGGAGTCTTCTGATTTCTGATGTAATTTAATACATATGAAAAATCTTTTGGATTAATATTTGTATGATTGGCTCCAGAACTGCTGACTGTGATCAGCTGTGTATAGGTCAAGGGCTTTCATTTCTGGCTCTCTCCCATCTTTACTCTCTACTCTCAATCTGTTTCTAATGACTTGTTCTTTTTGTTGTTAAGTTTTAAATCACTACAAGTGTTTAAAAGGACATCTCTTTGTAGTGGTGTAGTTAATAAAATTCAAACTGATTTTCAAGGTTGCAAGGGAATACAAGTTTAAAAATAGAAAAATAAAAATAAAAATCTGAGGGCTCATAAATCTTAATGTTTGCCACATGAAGAATCAACAGGAAGTTGTTCTAGAAACTCCTTGCCAAAGGATATTAACATAATGTTTAATACATGTTCTTTTGATTTTCTAATACTTGTAACAACACAATAAGTCTGAAAATACAACAATTAAGTTGTGGGGGTTTTTCTTCTTTTTTTGTTTTCTTTCCACCAAAGATTTTGTAATTGCTTCATATACCTGTGTAGTCTAGTAGGTTCTGCTCATATCTGAGGGTTAGGAGGCCCAGTCTGAAGTTTTTTCTATGTTTGAAGATCTTTGTGCCTCAGCTGGATGTATGGTTTTTCTGACATGACAAATTCTGCATGACAGAGGCTCTCTTGCTCTCCTCTCCTCTCTCCAGCTATAAGCAGCTGATATATCTACCTGTGTCTTACAGGTAGATAGATAGCTGCTGTAACCAACAGGTAATTGGGTAAATTGGATGTGGTTTCTCTGACTAAAAACCATGTCAAAGTCTTAATTTCCATTACTTTATTAATGTTGAAATTGCACAGAATAAAAATGAATCTGAAGGGAGATTGCGTGGAAGATTTAAATCAAATTTTATTTGCTATACCTTTTTTCAAGAAAGTGAATATAACTATTTCTTTAATATTGCCATCAATAATAGCTTTATTTTCCAACATTTCACTGAAGTAAAGGTATAGTTTTATCTTTAATATGAAATTGAGGTACACAGGAAATGGACATTTAATTCAACAGTTCTAAAAGGAAATAATTAACTTTTATTAATACAGAAACGCTTTTTTGAGTAAGAGATATTTTTAAAGGGCATTTAACAGCCTATCCAACATAGTACTATTCATTAAAATAATAATTTAGTTAAAGTGACAAGTAAAAATTTGAAACCATAAATAATGCTGGAAGTAACAGAAAACTAAATATTTCAGATTGAAACAAGCAGTTACTTTATCCTACCAAAACAGAAAAAGAACAGGCAAACCTGCTTTTTTATTTGGTTAAAGAAAATTGAACAGGAAGGAGCAGTACATGGTGCAAGAGCTACCATTGACCACACCACCCTTAAAAAGCATCTTACGTGGCTCCAGACATCTCTTTTCTGCAAGCCAAATTAAGGCTTTTAATAATTCATTAGCATGAGCTTTACAGATTACAAAAGAATTAAGGATTCATGCCAAATTCTGGATGTCAAGATAGGTATGTTAACACATTGAAATATCATGTTCAATAGGCATTAAAAATATGTATAGTGTGTTAGAATAATGTAAAATTCTCTGAAAACTTTATGGGTAAAATAGTTTAAAGGGATATAGTGATAATTAATTGCCTTTTAAACCATATTTTAATACCAGAAAGAATAGATAAAACTCTGAATGAAGATTGCTATCTGTAAAATGCCTCTGATTTATGTATCTTACTTTTAATTAAAAACTGTCAGCTTTCCAGGAACTTCCCATCAAAATTATTTAACTCTATGGACATCATTCATCTCAGACTCTGCAGTCTTGCAGTGTTGCTCAAGTTCACTGCTGAAGGCCCTCCAACTCTGTGATGTAAGACAACATTCAAGTATGAGAGAGATATTCAGAAAACAACTTTGCTGGCGATTTGTTTTTTATGGAAGGGAAAGCACTGCCTGTTAACTAACCTGAAGGAAAATATTTTACGGGGAAAAAAGTAAATCAAAGTCCCCCAGCATCGTGGTTTTTTTACACTCCCAACTTCCTTTGTTTTGAGTTTCTTCTTCGTCCTGGTTTTAACACTCAAACCTTCCTACTTGTTCCTCCTAAAACTATGCTGTGCCTGTCCATATTGTTTCACCACGAAAAAATTCAAAGCAAGGAAAGATTCAAATCACTGTAGTGAAGAACTCACAAGCCATTATATATATCCCTTCACTGTGGACTAGCAGAATAACAGAGGCCGAAAGGGACACTGGGAAGTGAATAGGGTGTGCATCGATGTGTGTTAGGGTGAAAGGCAGCTACCCCATAAACTGAGTGGAAGGTGACACAATGGCCCTGGTGCAGCTAAAAGGGGAGGAATAAAACAGGCTGAAGAGGACTGGTAAAGCCTGAAGGAGCCCTGTGTGAGGAGAATTAACTGTTTGCAGAAGATAGGGAGAAGCAGTCAAGATGAGACAGGCAAGAATGGGTACCAAACCCAGAGAAAGACAACATTTAATGCTGTTACATTATACGAATTGGCTTGCTTTCATTACTCTTAAGATACTGATGTCCTAGTAATTTTTACTTTTTGCTGAGCTGCAGTAAGTACTTGGAGGTGTCATAGACTGATTTTTACAGTGAAGAAAAAATCATAGCTATGAAGTCTGGGTTTATTTCAAGTATAAGACATTTGACTTGCATTTACACCTGCCCTGGAAACAGATGAAAAAGAGCATTCCAGACACTATCTTCTTTAGGTTACTTTCTTTTCCACACACTTGATACCAACTTCTCAGCAAGTAGCTCTACCTCAAGGACTGAATTTAAACAAAACTCAAGCTGAAACATCTTCTAGTGCAGACACATCTCCCTTTATATGGTACTTTGCTTAACATCACCTTTTCATATCTTTCCAAGGCTGAACAGGTTAAAAAAAAAACAAAAACAAAACCAACACCACCAACAACAAAAAAAACCCCACCAGACCAACATACTAACTCAACATTAACTCAAACACACGAACTAGTTCAGAGCTCTGAAATACTAACTTAGGGCTGAATTACTAGTTAGGTGAATATACAGTTATTGAGATGCAACAAAAGCCCCTTCTACTATTTTCAGGCAAATTAGATTTGTCTATTTTTGCCTTAACTTCACACATCTATAGTGATTGTATTTGCCATGTTTGTTTTCTCATCTGCCCATTAATAAGTTAGGGAATAAAGCAAGGAAATAACAGCAAGAGAAAGAAGTTATACACTCTGGATTAAATTGTACAAACTGCTCACTGGCTATAGTAAGGAACACTTCAGAAGGAATAAACAAAGGTCAGGATAATGCAAGAATTTGTGTTATTGTTCAGTGTTCAAAGGGCAATACTACAGCCTTATATCAAGTACAACTGATTCTCTCCTTTGTACTTCTATGTTTTTCTGTGCTTCCATCTGCACTCAGGGAGGACAGCAGACAGATTTCATCCTTCTTAACTTGTAAGGAATATAGCACACCAGTGTCCTGATTTTTTTCATTTTATTGAAGATAATGACATCTCCAACAAATTACATGCATATGGAAAATAGTAAACAGCCCTTAAAGGATATTTATAAACAGGTTTTTTAGTTTACATCCTCAGTTCAACATTCACTTTGAGGATTTCCATTTTTTTTTTTTCTCCTAATTGTCACAGAATCATAATCCCTTTCATGGATTTCCATATATTTTAAAATGATAAATAGATCACAGTTATCTCAAGGATAAGAATGATTTTCAATACGTGTTGAACAGTTGGACAGCTCTGCTGGAAGTAAATCTATCCCAGATGTATTCAATCTGACACCAACTGTACAGAACCTTAGAAAACACTCCTTGTGAAGGTCTACAGGGTTCAACAGTGCTACCTCTTGGGAGTTCACTGTGTTACTGTAACTTTGTTTGACGTGAGCTCTACACAGAGCTCATAAATCAGTGCAGAAGAATGTGGTGAAAGGAGATCTGGGATTACTTGGTTGACAGAGATAACCCAATTCCTATCATATCACCACTAAAGTCTATCTTCTTTTTTTTTTCTTTTTTTTCATAAGAACCAGATTTACCCAGAAACATGTGTAAGATGCTGGCATGTGTGGTAATGATGATAGAACAAATCATGGGTTCTGTAACAGAATCTCATTATTATCTTGCTGGTTTAGGACAGATCACATGCAAAAACTATTTTGAAGGATTTTAGGGAAAAATACCTTAAAATAGGTAATATTATTACATGTTGATATGTGAATCTTACAAACTACGTATTAATTTGCATCCTTTCTATTGAAACTAAGGAATGTAGTTTTAAGAATGGGCTACTAAAAGGCAGTCTATAGTTAGGTAAATTATCAGGAAAAAACCCTTTTTAATATTTCAGTCTTCCGAGTACTGTTAAGCTTGAAGCTACACACATTGATTCATCGTTCAAGGGTATGTTTTATGGCATTTCAGTTAAGCTTTGTACCTACAAAGGAGAACTACAATCTGCTCCCGAGTAACACACAGTGATAGCTAAGAAGGTAATAATTTTCTCTAGTGTCACCTCACTCTTCCACAGATGCCCACATAACATATAGTGCTGTGTAGATATGAGATGCTTGTGCATGTCTGGTCCTAAATGTAATCACTGAAATATATTTTAAAATAAATGTTTGGCTTCCTATAGGATGATAAGCAACAAGGAGGTGACCCTTCCCCTCTACTCAGCACTGATAAGACACATCTGGAGTACTGTGTCTGGTTCTGGGCTGCCCAGCGTGAGAGACATGGACATATTGATGAGAGTCCAATGAAGGGCAAAAAGATGATGGACTGGAGCATCACTCCTATGAGTAAAGGCTGAGAGAGCTGGGACTAGAGAAGAGAAGGCTCAGGGGGAGAGAGAGTGCAAAGAGGGCAGGGCCAGGCTCTTTTCAGTGGTGCCCAGTGACAAGACCAGAGGCAATGGACACAAACTGAAACACAGGAGGTGCCGTCTGAACATAAGGGAACACTTTTTAATGTAACGGTGACTAAGCATTGGCATGGGTTCCCCAGGGAAGTTGTGCAACCTCCATGCTTGGAGATATTCAGAAGCTGTCTGGACACAGTCCTGGTCAGCCTTGTCTAGGTGGCCCTGCTTGAGCAGGGGGACTGAAGCAAATGACCCCCCGAGGTCCCTTCCAACCACAATTATTCTGTGATTTTGTGATTCTGTATGACCCTCATTAGATCAATATTTCATCCTTATTTCAAAATTAACATTGTGAAGATAAATGTAGTGTGTGTCTTTATATTCTTTAAATTTTTATATATATATTTATATTCATATTCACACGTAATGCATATTCGCATTCATATTTGTATTTAATACCCATATGTACCTCTGCTATTTTGTGTTATCCATTTCATTGTTCTTTTTGAACTTAAGCATGTAGCAAGGTTTGTAAGGACAGTTTGTTTTTTTGTTGGACCAGCTGAGAGAAAAAAAGATGACCTTTCTAATACCTGCAGATGACCTGCAGATTATACAGATGCCCACTCAACTTCTTCATGGAATATGGAGGAAAAGGAAAAACACTTGAAATGCAGTAATGATGAGCATATTATTCCTTGGAAGGAATAATTTTTCTTCAGCCAATGAAACTATTTCCTTGAACAATTCAATTTTCTAGCTATGAAATTTTCTTTCCAATTGTCCAATGTATCTGACCGTGTTACAGAGAAAAGGGAAATCAGCAGCCCAATACCTCAGATAGCTGGAACCCTACCAACAACACTGTCCTATTGAAAAGAAAGGAGAAATGCCAGATTCCTAGACTTCTCTTAAGGAGAAACTTAAGAACATCATCCAGGACAATTATAGCATACAATTACATTGTTGCTGCTATACTGGTTCAACTCTGTTGAACTGGTGAATGTTCTGTGTCAACATATACATGGCTTTAATACAGTAGTTTCTCTCCTCCAGTGTAATTATTTCTTTGGATTCGCTGTAATTATTAAAAACAAAACAAAACAAAAGCAAAACAAAACAAAACACGCTGTTTGGAAAGGGTGTCTATCTGAGGAGTCAGTTGTAGGATTGCAATTACACCACTGCAGTTATATAGCACAAATACCACTTAATTATAGTAAGTGCCTAGAGATCTGTCTTATACTTCTTTCTTTCAGATCCCAACCATTTAATGGCTACAACGAATATGTTTCTGAGGGAATGGTTAATGGAAAGGATACTAACTCTACACATGCTTAAGAGAAGTAGAAATGAGCGTGAGCCTTTGACAGAGAAGGAAGAGTTAATCATAGTAGAGGGGGATTGATCTGTAGATTAAGACACTTAAATTAGGAACATATGTTTAAATTAAGTATCTAACCTCCCATTAAAAGAAGCTAATGTCTAATAATGCAGTCAGGAAACAACTCAAATGACCCAGTGGCATGATTCAATATCTAAAGCAAAGCCTTTTAGTGCTGTGCGAGGTGCTGTAGGATAGCCAAGATATCTCTATAGCTTTGGCAGGTATACCGCCTAACCTACAGAAGACACTTGCCCTTCTTGCTAGAGGATAATATGGCCTCTAAGGCATCTAAATGGCATTAAACAGATACACAGCCACATCCCACTGCAGATGTTGGTGGGATAAATATATATATGTGTATATATATATATATAAAAAATGGGAAACTATGGATTCAGAGCATTCAGGTGCTGCTGGCAGGTGCAGTGCAGAACTTCTAGGAGACTCAGTTACCTTCCAGAGTGGTGGCAATGCAGAATTACCTAGTGCAGCTTGAACAACACTAGATGTTTCTGTCTAGAAAAGGAAATCCAGTGTGTAACTAATCTGAAAACAAGAACACATGTATACCTAAATTTTGGGTTGACTTACCTCAAATTAAATGGCTGGAGCATCTACTTCAGTGTCACCTTAACAGATCTCTAAGCTCCGTTGTACTGATCATGCTTTCAATTCAATTTCTTAAACATAGATCTCCAGTAACATTTGAGATGCTCAGGGATATCCTATTGGACCTCCAGCCATTGATCCAGAAGGACATGGTTCTTCCATAGCTCCTGTGTCATATCTGCTACCTCCTTGCATATATATTTTGATTATCTTGGGCACCTCGGGTGGTCCCAGAGGTTTATATTTAGGTAACTGAATCAAACCACAGGTTCTTCGCTGTAACTTTGCTGTAGTCATTTAGGTAACTGGGTAATATGTAGACATATAAGGATCTTAGTCTTGTACCAAATCCAAGGTTCTAGTGTCAGACAGAGAGTGCTATATTTCACTTTGTGACTTGGACACTCATCAGTGCCCTAGGGATGTCTGTAACAGGAGTTCAAGAAACATTGTTATTCAGACAACTATAAAGCTTCAGGAAGTACAGGAAATATTTCAGAGTTGCTTTTCTGTATCTAGTAGCCTGTGAAGAGTAGGACAGATCTAGCATGCCTATGTTCTTCATACACATCTATTCACAAAAGGTTACTGTGGAGAACATCAATAGGCTTCTGCCATTCTTGAAAGCTGGAAAATACAAAGCGCAAATAATGATTTAGCTGAATGCTACTGCATGTGGTGCTTTAGTCAGCAAAGAAAAAGAGATTTTGTAATGCAAATATTTTTGTGGGAGTTGAACATCTCTCTTGGTCTATACATATGATAGTCTCCTTGTAAATTTTAGTGAGCCTTAACAACCAACTTTTACACACCACCATGTTAGTTCTTTTTTCCTAACATATCCAAGCGAAATGGCTGAGAAAAGCTCTCAGTTGTGACAGAAAGATGTCACATAAGCAAAAAATAAACCTACAGACTATTCTTTGAAGTAAAATTGCATTTGAACTATTTTCTTTTATATTGCAATACCGTTTGAGAACTTAAATAGCATTTAGAGTCTCTTTTCTCCAGGTGTATTGATTGAAAAAGATTCCTATTACACTTCATGTCCTGTTTTCCTATTTCTTTGTGAAATTGAAAGTAAAACAAACCCCTCAGAATTTAGAAATCCAGAAAACCAGAAATCCAGTTGTTCTAACTACAGTTCAATCCATAATTCAGTGATTTTCAGACTTGGCTTCCTGTTTACTAAATCAGCTTGTACAGAATCTGAATAATTTGCATTTGATTGTGTATTGTTATCTGAGCAGACTTTCTGACATAAAACTCATTATATCTATTTGCACTACAATATCATTTGCAACAGGCATCACAAATATAACAACAAAGAAACTAAATTCCTTTTGGGCCCTGGGGTTTTGCTGCTCTGACATGAGAGCAAGAAAACATTGTACAATAGTTGCAGAGTGACATTTGAAAGAAAAACAAATATACAAGATATTTTCTGTCTTCTCTGCCACCTTTATTCTCCACATTTTTTGCAAAAGCCTACTTACTGGAGATTTTGTTGAGAAAGGTGCAGTTACATGTGCTCCATAAAACTCTGTGTACCACTGCTTAAACACTCAGCTAAAAAATAATATCCTTAATTATAGTTATGAATTAATAGAGTGGTGAAAAGTCGTTATTATACTTTAGTAAGAATTTCTGAGACTGTGTCATCAGCACCTTAGCAAAATGTGAGTGTAGAGAGTTAACATGTAAGGATTGGCAAGAGTTCCATTCAGTTATACATGTTTTTCCCCAGAAAATCCACATCTGTTTATCCAAAAGAGGCATTTCCTTCATTACAGGTACGTCTAGGGAACAAATATTTGTAACAGTTAAAGTAGCAACGCTACTATTTGTGAGATTAATACTGACATGTATGGAGGTAATTTTGCCTGTACCTAGTATGTGAATTTGTTGCCTTCTAGCAGCCTGCATGGTGGTTGAGGAACATTGCAGTCCACTGTCCATATTTCAAAATCCATTTAAGTTTTTCATTATTTTGTTTCTCTCTACATATTTTTGTTTGTTTGTTTGTTTGGTTTTTTAAGGAAAAACAAACCAAACATATGGTACTTCATCCTCAAAGGGTAAGTGTTCCTACACCATGTGCAATGGAATAAATTCACAACACTTATTGTTTCTAAGAGTCGCATGACTAATCCATCATGCACACAGCAGTGGAAGTTTAAATGCTTTAATGGTTTCAGAAAACCCAAATAGCTTTTGGGTTTTATGGGAACACTCACTGCTCACTGCTGACAAGAAATGAGACACAAAATTCCATTTATTAGAATAAATGATTCCCAGAATCAGGGATAACAAGACCATGAAGCTAACACTTAAACATGTCTCCTCCTTTCTTTGTACTGCTCTTCTCACACTTATTTTATGTGTTAGAAAAATACAGATTTTATGGATATCACCAGATATCTTTGTATATTTTTTCAGAAATCTTGGAGGGGGAGATTAATAGTAACAGTATAAATACTCAAAGAATTCAGCAAAACTCTCTTAGAATGCTCAGAAAAGTTAAATAAAAGGGAATGTGAGCAATATGAAGTCCACCTTATCTTGTAATTGAAATGTACTGCAAATATTTCAACTATCGTGCAGATATGGACAGGTAAGGTTTCTAACAATAATTAACATTTATCTTAGAATGAATTTCATGACCTTCCTTCAAACTAGGCATGTAAACTTTGGGAGGAGGAAATACATAGTGTAGATACCTTTAACAAACTTTAATAAAGAAATTATTATCCGTGAGGTATCAGACTTTTTCTCTCTTTAAATACGTTGACGTAAGAGCTGGTTCAAAGCAAACAACATAGAGGAAGATTTCCACTTGTTTTCATGGACTTCTGATTTGGCCCACCATAATGAGAAATGTTTGGATACATGCAGATACTCTGCTGTTAAACCGATAGCAGTCAGATGAAGACTGAACCCATTGTTCCTAGTGTTCTCTTTTAAGATCAGTGTACAACTGGAGATAATTTTCATAGCCCATTTGAGACGAAAGATCTTTTTGTGCCTTTCTTCATAGTAGCTTTTTTTTCTTCTTTTTGCTGTTGCTGTTTTGTTGTTTTTGTTTGTTTTGCGTGAGTTTTTTTCCCTTTTGGCAAAGTGATAGGATCTTTGAACTTATATTAAAAGAAGATGTAACTTTAACTGGATATGGAATTTGTTTGAGTATAAGCCATAATATGGTCTCAGAAAACAGTGCTCGTTCTTACAATTAATTGCAGATTTCTTAAGTTGCCCTGGGAAAACAAGGTCACATATATGTATATTGGGGGGACAGATTCTGTATATATATTCTTAGAAATAATGTCAACACCACTACCACCACCAATGAAAGAGAATGACGACTTTTAAAAAGAAGCAGGAATATTTATGTATTATGTTAGTAGACCTTTTAAACAGGCAGTGTTCCAGAATTCACTGAAAAGAGAGAAGAAAAATCCAATTATTAGACTCCTTATTTCAATAATGTTTATGGCCTCATTGTTCTCTACAGCGGATTAAATCTAAAGATGAAAAACTTGGATATTGTACAGAATTTCTGACTTTAAAGGGAGGATGTACTGATCCAGTCTTGATCTGTAACCAATGAAAATGCTCCTAATTATATGTCCTAGTTTTAACTAAAGAGTGTAAATAGTTCATAATTTAACACTTGTTTAGCTGTTCTCTTAATTATTTTCTTAATCTTTTTCATCACTTTTCTAAGTCAGAGGTTGCATTTTTTTTAAAGGCCTTTTCAGAAAGGGTAAAACAAACAAACATATATCACTGACAGCTGACTGCCTGATGCCAGCCATAGAAAAAGTTCTGTAAACATTTTTTCAAGTGTCTTTTCTTTCCTAAATTTCCTCAGACTGAATGGACTACTGAAAGACACTCATTCAGTGAGGTGGTAGCCTGGAAAAAAGGAGCCAGGATCTAGATCTAGCTGTGAAAAATAATTACCCGAGACCAGGGAACCTGCTGTTTGCATGTGTGTTTGGCCATTAAAAAGTTATTACACTCATATTGGTTGTTACTAGATAACACAATGTTCTCAGTATGCTAGGGTATTATATTAGCAACCCATAGGGTTTCCATTATCGATAGCCCCAAAAAAGAGACCAGAGGTAGGGCAGGAAGCACAGTTCCTTTGTGGGAAAGCAGGGAAGAAGAGCGAGCTCCAATTTACAAGCACCAACATAAAACGGTCTCATCTCCTGTTAGGCTTTTAGAGATGTCTATTTTATGAGCTTATACATATGGTCACAAGCTTGAAATACACTCTTTCTCTGCAGAGATATTGCCTTATTGTGTTCATTCCTCTTTGATTATTCTTTGAATTCCTTTTTATCTTTTTCAGCCAAATGAAATGTTAAGGAAACCCCCTTTTTTTCCAACAAAAACAATTGCACCCAACTTTGTTTGACATGAGGATTTCTGGGTAAGGTTCTAATCTTTCAAGGCCTCATATATTTAAATAGCTTTATCAAGAATATTACTGATCTCATTGTGACTACCTGCACTTACAAATTAAAATGTACAGGTGTTATACAGTAATGTACAGTTATAGAGTTGGGAACAGTTTTATTTCAGTCGGTTTTTTGTATTAAGAGAGGCTGCTGATAATTTTAGTAAAAAAATATTACAGTACACTAATGGAAACAAGCAGTGAAGCACTTCTAAGATTAGAAGAGCACAATATCATATCATAGCTGAGTGCAGGACAAAGAACTGACAGAGGCAACAAACAAAAAAAAGAGATTAAACTAGAAACCAAATAAAAGCAATTACTGAAAATTAAATACTCTCTAGGGAGAAAAGTATTTTGCAACCTACTCAGTACAAACATGGGTCTGACAAACTCTGGGAAAAGTGTCTGGGAAAAAGCTGAAGAGGTGTCAATAAATGGAAGTAAAATAAAATTATGTATTAGAAAAGAATATAATAAATATTTTGCTTTCTGCACTTTAGCTAGAGAAAGACTGTATTTAAAGGTAATGACTATTTAAAATGCCTCATTTTTTATTTTTCTTACACCAGCATTCCTATTATTTTTCAGTGTTATATTTTCAGGATTTTAAAAAATATATGAAATAAAATAACTCATGTGGATCTGATTTTTCATAAAATGTGTAGTTGTGATCTTCCACAAATTTTTTGTGTGTGAGTGGGATACTGATTTCATACTGTTTCTCAACCTGCTTTAGAGGCTTCCTGAAACAAGACAGAATGTGGAGCATGAATCAGAAAATTATAATATGTAATATTCATTTTCCTTTGTGAACAACTCTTTCTGTTGCAACATGTTAAAAAATGGACACCACACCATTAGAAGGCATCATATTTGCAAGGTGAGTAATAGGTTGCTAGAGTAAAATCAGCAGCACACTTTAAGAAAAAAACATATGAAAGCTGCGTTCACGATATTTGTCCAGAACAGAAAAATAATATATGAAAAAAAAAAAAGAAGAATTGCAACAATTCATCTGGCTGTATTATTTTCTAAAATACCAGTTGGACAAATGTGTATGAGAATTCCCAAACTAAGTAAAACTTCAGTTAAAAAGGAAATCAAAGACACTTTACATTCCAGGTTTATTTTCCAGAAGTACAACTCGGAGACCAAAGCTATTCATCCATCTCCTGTTACACTTGGCACCCAGTTCTTTTGTTTGATAACTTTTTCTGCCAGACACATCCACTTCCTCAGCATATTGCTAAATATTGAATTAAGGCTGAATCCTTGCCTATCAGTTAATTTCCCATGGCACAAGCTACTATGGACTCATCTCCAGGGCATGAGTCCACGTGCAGGAACTAGGCATTCCATAGCACGAGTAACCAAGTGACCTGTAACAACACATACATCGTTCCCACACGTTTCCGAAATACTTTGTCCAGCTGTCTCAATGCATACATTATGCTGGGAGACAGCTGGCCAGCCTTCTAAGCAGCAAGCCGAAGCACATAGCTGTTTTCTTCTCACTCCTTATATACATTGTACTTCCCTGAAAAACACACCTTAGCACTGAGCTTGTCATTAAGTGAACTCCTGAATGGATAGGCTTTTGTGCCCATGTAGAGAGAAAAATGGAGGGACTTCTTGAGTTAAAGTATTGTTAGTTGCGTGGCAGAACACATGGGAAAACATTTGCTCTTTAGAAAGGGACGAACTCTATTCCCACTGTGAATGTCAGAAAAATTTGAGTAACTAAGGTTTTATCTGGTGATGCAATTTAGTGATCTGGTCTAAAACTAGGAAGCTAGAACTCCTAAATTCTGTTTTCACCTCTACCACTCATTTAAGCTTGACAATGGGCTCAGTCATGTAATTTAAGAGACTTGCATTTGAAACATCAAATAAACTGTGAAAACTGATGTTACTCACCTTTGTGGGATGTTTTAAGGACTCTTTTTCTGCACTTAAACTAGGTAGGGATCATTCCAGAAGTATTAATTCTGTTAAAGTGTCTAGCATGCCTTTGCTGCAGAGGAGGAGAAGTCATCATTCACCCCTTTTTCAGAACAAAATGATTAGAGGCTTTCCTGAATTCATGATCAGTTTGTGAGTAGGTCAGTCTGCAACTACTTTTATTCAGGGTTGAACCAGGTCCCCTCAGTTTTGAATTCCCATTCTTCTCTACAGCACCAAGTGCTTTCAGCATCAATGCCTCTCACACACATGACAATTCCACTTATCCTTTCGCATTTGTTTAAACACAGAATTTTAAATCCATTTATTCTGTTCACTGATTGCAATATTGAATAAATTTTTATTGGCTTCACTTTATATCCTGCCATTTTTGCCATGTGAAATAGCTTGCCTAAAGTAATCTATAAACCATGCACTAAGGACTGTATCTACATTCCTCCATGAGTGCTCCGGAAAGAATATAAAATATAGTGCCAGACATTCACATTTCAAGGGTGGTAACATACAGTATTCAGTGTTACTGCCCTGTAATTTACTCCAGATAGGCAGGAAGATATTGTTAGGCTTTTACACATGGCTTACCTGCTGACATGGTATGTCTCATATACACATTTCATACAATTATAGCTGGATAAAATAAGCAAATATACAAATAAATAACATCATAATCATACATCAAGCAAGGACTGCCTATAGCTGCTTAGAAGGCTGGCCAGCTGTCTCCCAGCATAATGTATGCATTGAGTCAAAATACCACTGACTATTCCTATATTTATATATGGGTAGTTTATGATAGTATTCTTTCAAATCAGAAAATATTTGAACACAAAATAGAAAATGCTCTTTGAAAAAAAAAAAACCTGAAGAAACATAGAGGAAAAACAATTCTTTAAGGTGAAGCATTTCAGGATTTTGTTGAGGGTGCAACACTTGAAGTAGCTCAGCCTATCTAAACAGCATTTAATATTCAGCCACATGCTGTGATTTCAAGTGTATTATTAACTCTCCATCCTTTCATTGTACTACTGACTTGTTTCATGAAAAGATGCACATCTGCATATTCTAATTACAGTCAAGTACAAAGCTTACTGAAATGAGTGACAGCCTTCTCATTGATTTTGACTGATGCTGAATCAGGCCCCATCAGGCTGGATTAATTTTCAAGATGAATTTTAGAAATGTACTAAATGTATAAGATTAGCCTTTTCTTTGATGCAAGGGGCTATAATTACATCTTGAGGATGGTAACAGTCTACAGTGTATTTCCCATAGGAGCTGAAGCACATTATCCCCTGTAGGCTGCAGGTGCTGCCCATTCGGAAAAAAATGCTGATAAATTTCCCGCCTGTTTCCATAATACCAAAATCCAGATGCTCGTTAAGATTTTAAAACTCACATTTAGCAGTCTTCCTTTTCCTTTGAAGTTTGTTTCTAAGCCTTTGTGAGGTTATATTTCCAAATTTTGTTAACAGAACATGAAAACTAAAAGGGATCAGAGCAGAGAAATAGAATAGCTGTGCTAATCTAATGAACATATGTCTGAAAGAAATCTAAGTGCTATATTCACCAACTAGTGAATATAAATAAATATACTTAATTTTGCATTTTTGTATGCATAATTTGATTATGACTTCTGACTATGGGACTGTAAGTCAGAAACACCCTGGAATACGTTTTTTCATTCAAGCTATATTGTTGGTAGCAGTGACACTGATGATAACCTGTGTTAAGATTTAACATGGTAAATGATGACCCCAAAACATTTCTTCAGTCAGGCCACAGATATTGTGCCATTTTAGTACTGCATACACACATTGCTTATTTTTAGATGAACTTAGGAAGAGTTAGAGGTCCTTGGTTTTGTTCTTTTATTCAGTTTCACTTCCACTTCAAATTTTTGAAGGTGACAGAAACTGATAATGACACATATGGATAACTAAAATTCTGAAGTAAACTTCAAATTCAAAATCAGGGAGGCAAACAAAGGCACAAATGGGCAGGCCTGAAACAAGTTTGTTTTACATATATTGTTGTATTGTGGGAGAGCAATTTTGTTATCAAAATGGTCATGTCATAAAATAGAGAACATTTTTACACTGTGATAACATATGAGAGTTTAAGCCAACTAACTGTGCAGAGTGTGCCTGGGTGGTGGCTAACATGAGCTGAGCAATAGTTTCTAGCACTGATGTGAAAAAAATTAAGGGCAAAGAACAGCACAGAAGACAGATTACTTTGTTTTAGAGACTTCTACAGATGGAGAACAGGAAAAGCTCTTTGCTAGTCTCTCATGCATTGCTGGTTACTGCATTATCCCTGTAGTTGGACACATTTTTACTAAGAACTCAAAGAAAAAACCGAGTTAACAAAGCTAAAATAGCTGGCCAGGGCAGGCCCTGGCATTAGGAGCAGCGAGAGAAGTGATAAGGAGTGGTTAAAAGGTGCAGAGCAGCTTAAATTGGGTTTCCTATCTGCAAAGATTTGACAGCCCCAAAGTGCGAGTGAGGTATTATCATAGGAAGGGGGAAGGAACCAGCTGTCTTAGCAGTTGCCTCATCAAAGACGACTGTGAAATTGCATTAGTTATGCATGAGAATTAAGGATTATAAGATGCTCTGATTGTGGCTTTGTTAGGGCTTTTTTTTTAAATTTTCATCCTTTTATGCTATTAAAAACTGTTTATCAAACCATTGGATTTAAACAGAGAGAACTAGCTCACTAGGAACAGAATGTATATTACAATTTTTTCTAGGTTTCTGGAAATTCCAGACAATGCTTTTTTAGTACCAGCTTTACATTTGAATTCAGACCATGTTGCTACCAGTCAGGAAAGTTCTTTCTAGTTAAGCAAACTGGAAATAACTGATATGAAATACACATAAACTACTACATTTCCAAAATGTATTATTGTATCTTTCAGGACAATAAGCTATGACTGAGGAGTGATTTTTTTTTTTTTAATTTCTTGATCAAATCAATTAAATATAGGGATTACCAATCTGGGTAAAAACCAGAATAAATCTACTCAAAAGCTTAGTTTTGACTTGGACTAATTGCTGTAAAGAGAAAGGGATTATCTAGTTTAATTTGATATTATGTTTTATACATGTGTGTGCTTATAAAATGGCATAACTGTTTCTCTCGATTAGTAATTTCCTTCACTTTTCTCATATTTTTTCCTTACTCAGTTTTTAAGGATTAAAAAAATTAAGACTATTAAATAACACTCCTCAGAGCAGTTTGCCATATACTTGACCAGTCTTGTACTATTCTCTGAACTAGTTCTTGTTGAGCAATATTCTCCCCAGTCTCTTGTTCTTGTGGGTGAATAACATATGTTGATGTAGAGCCATCAATTTATGTAGAGACAATAGATTTCTCTCTGCAGTCTTGACTTTCCTTTTTATAAAGCAACTTTACATTTTGTTTGCTTTTTGACAAGATCTCAGACTAAGAAAAGAACTACAGAAATAAAACTATACCCTTTTAACTTTTCAATGAGTGTGATACGGTGTGACATAAAGAGATATTAGACACCATAAATACTAGAGAAAACACCATAGGTATTAGTTAATGTCCTAAAGGTCTTAACTCTTTAGTGTTGCCAATATCTAGATATATTGCAAAAAGTAAAACACAGATCACAGGAAGTATTACTGCTGTTTTAAAATGGGAGATATCGTTTAATATTAATCTTTATGGCAATACTGCACCAGCAGTATGAAAAGAGGCAATCTATGCCTGGATGCACTACATTTTACAAAAGTAGCAAATAGACTAAAGGAAAAGACCTTTAAGATCATCAAGTCCAACCATCAACCCAACACCACCATGCCCACTAAACCATGTCCCGAAGCACCATATCCACATATTTTTTGAACACTTCCAGTGATCGTGACTCCACCACCTCCCTGGGCAGCCTTGACCACTCTCTCCGTAAAGAAATTTTTCCTAACATCTACTCTAAACCTCCCCTGGTGCAACTTGAGGCTATTTCCTCTCTTTCTATCACTAGTTACTTGGGAGAAGTGGGAGAAGAACACCCACCTCACCACAACCCCCTTTCAGGTAGTTGTAGAGAGCGATGAGTTCTCCCCTCAGCCTCTTCTCCAGACTGAACAACCCCAGTTACCTCAGCCGCTCCTCTTGTTCTCCAGACCCCTCACCAGCTTCATTGCCCTTCTCTGGACATGCTCGAGCACCTCAACATCCTTCTTGTACTGAGGGGCCCAAAAATGAACACAGTATTTGAGGTGTGGCCTCACCAGTGCCGAGTACAGGGGCACAATCGCTTCCTTACTCCTGCTGGCCACACTATGGCTGATACAGGCCAGGACGCTGTTGGCCTTCTTGGCCACCTGGGCACACTGCTGGCTCATATTCAGCCGGCTGTCAACCAGCACCCCCACGTCCTTTTCCACCGGGCAGCTCTCCAGCCACTCCTCCCCAAGCCTGTAGCGTTGCATGGGGTTGTTGTGACCCAAGTGCAGGACCCAGAACTTGGCCTTATTAAACCTCATACAGTTGACCTTAGTGCATCGATCCAGCCTGTCCAGATCTCTCTGCAGAGCCGTCCTACCCTCCAGCAGATCAACACTCCCACCAACTTGGTGTCATCTGCAAACTTACTGAGGGAGCACTTGATCCCCTCATCCAGATCATCTATAAAGATTTTGAACAAGACCAGCCCCAGAACCGAGCCCTGGGGAACACCACTTGTGACCAGCCACCAACCGGGTTTAACGTCATTTACCACAACTCTCTGGGCTTGACCATCCAGCCAGTTCTTTATGGAGAGAAGAGTGCACTTGTCTAAGCCACGAGCCGCCAGTTTCTCCAGGAGAATATTGTGGGAGATGCTGTCAAACACTTTACTAAATCCAGGTAGACAACATCCACAGTCTTTCCCTCATCCACTAGGCACGTCACCTGGTCATAGAAAGAGGTCAAGTTGGTCAAGCAGGACCTGCCTTTCATGACCCTGTGCTGGCTGGGCCTGATCCCTGGGTTGTCGTGCACATGCCCTGTGAGCACCCTCAAGATGAGCCGCTCCATAATCTTCCCTGGTACAGGGGACAGGCTGACAGGCCCGTAGTTCCCAGGATCCTCCTTCCGGCCTTTCTTGTAGATGGGTGTCACACTGGCAAGCCTCCAGTTGTCTGGGACCTCCCCTGTCATCCAGGACAGCTGATAAACGATGGAGAGTGGCTTGGCAAGCTCCTCTGCCAGCTCTCGCAGTACTCTCGGGTGGATCCCATGAGGGCCCATAAACTTGTGGGTGTCCAGGTGGTGTAGCAGGTCCTTAAACTGCTTCCTCCTGGATTATAGGGAGTTTATTCTGCTCTCCATCCCTGTCTTCCAGCTCAATGCTTCAAAAGAAAGAATATATGCAGTAAATTAACTTTATTTTCTCCTTGAAGATTGTTCACAGGCTTATTATAACTTTCTCAAATGTAAACAAGAATGCCTTTCATTCTCTTTTTAGAATAAATTAGAAGACAGTGTAAGTTTTTTACGTAAAGATTTTTCTAGAAAAACCTAAAACATTTCAAGTAATAAAAAAAATTTACATTGTAAACATTTCCCAGAAAAAAACCAAACCAAATCCAAACAAGTGCTCATAATAAAACTTTAATTTGGAATCTCTGTGGAAGGAATATATTTTATGACTGGATTACTAGAGTAATTTGCAATGACTTCATAAAAATACTGAAATGTGAACATTAGCTATAGCATGGGGAGATTTAAACCACAGAAATAAGGCACAGACAAGACCTATCAGATGTTTCAATGCACATCTCTGCCGGGAAGTATTATTTCTAATGATAATTTGCGTTATATATTTTTCCCAGGTAATGATGAAAGACAAAAACACCTTGGGAACTACTACTTGCCTAGGAAACATTTTACACAGCCCAAAGCACTGTCACAAATTTCACCTTCCATTTTATACTTTTCAGTTCATAGTTTTAATCTTTGAGTCCAAGCCACCAACTGGGTCATCAGTCTTAGTGTTTCCTTTCTTCACTTTTCCCATATTCACTTGCCAGTCATGTTTTATCTCCATCTTCTCTTCATTTAGCACTTTTTTTTTTAATCATTATAGCTGTAGCCAACCAGAATTTGTTATCAGGGTCACTTACATCAAAGCTTCATGCTTCCTGTAGTAAGAAAAAAAAAGAAAAAAAAAAAAAAGGGTGTCCTAGCATTCCTTCTGGCAAGTCTACTCTTTTCAGAACATTGATATTAGGGAGTTAAATTATTGCAGTACTGCTCTTTTATAATCTCACTAGTTCCATCAATTAGACATATATTATGCATATTCCCTCATCAACAAAAATTCATTTTTGTGATATGGTGGTAACATAGTGCTCCTCACGTCTAGCAGTTACACGTATTGCATTTAAGAAATAAAGACAACTATGGATTACAAAAGCTAAAACTACAGTTACACCTAAAATTAGTATTCAAACATTAGAAAGTCCTGTCTTGATGAATGATTAAAGAATAATTTCCTGCAGTGAAATTTAACAAAAAATTGCTTGAGTTCAAAATGGAAAAGTGTAATATTTCATTGGCCTGGATGACAATATATAATATTCATAGTTTTCAAACTCAGTATGGTTCTCTAATTCAATACAGATGCTTGTAACAAGTCACTTAGTGTCTGAGTGACACAATTAACATTTTGCTGGTGAGCAAAAAAACTTAATAATTGCTTCACTTATTCATCATGGGTTGATGAATACAGAAATAGTTCTTCATTTAAACTTGACCTTTCCTTTCAGTCATCAGTCATTTGTATTGCATAGGGAAGTGTATCATGAATATGCCTTTTGTTTTGGGTATAAGCATGCAAAGTTGAACTATAGGATTCGCATTAAGAATGTTTATTTCTTTAAATATACATTAACTGATGAAGTGTCACACGCATTACTTTTGTAGCATATGCTGTAATGACTGAGGAAATATTTAAGTCTATAACTTCTCAGAAATTCAGAAACAGAAAGATCTAGACCCCCTAGATTTCATCTGTGTTGGGACTTACACAGAATGGAAGTGTCAAAAACATATAAGGTACCCTTTCCACTTCTAGTGGTACCTAAGGACTAATATTCTCATTTTGACACATGATTCTGTTTCCTCCTGACAGAGGCACAACCGCTTCATAGGACAAGTCTTAGGGTTGGTTCCAGTTATTAATTCTTTGAGAGACTGGGTTCCTGGGGCAGAAAACAAGACCTAGAGCACCCTTCTCCCAGTGGGGTAACCCATTTTACTGAGTCATAGAACTGGTTGTTTCTATGCTTGCTCTTTCTTTGTCCACAACAATATTGACTTCCAAACAGCAGCGCAACAGCAGCAACTTTGAAAAGGAGATATTGGCATTTTCACACTTGGAACAGAACAACTGCCTAGGGATGTGGGTGGGACCTGTACCTTTCCAGCTTCTCAAAATGGCAGCAGTATAGAAGAAATCCAGAATACAAATGCCGGTACTTCCATCTTCAGCTGATCCGGAAAGAGATACCGCTGTTTACAGTTAAGAAACGATGTCAGAGTAATTCTGAATTATGAAGAAATGGTCAGGTTATAAAGGTCTGATTCAGGTACTCAAAGTTATAATGAGGATAATCCAGACTTGTTACCATGTATTTATTTGTTTTTAATTATCTAATTATTACTGAGTCGGTATTCTGTTGGAATCTCCTTACTGAGAATCTTAAACTCAGAAAGCAGTCAAAAAAAGATATAAGCATCTTGAATCAGTCTACACAGGCAGCAGACCGAACAGAGGTCCATACTGAATAAATTTTGTGCCCAGATTAATCCAGCTGAAATGAGATAATTATTCTGGACATCTAAAATAGGCTACCTGAATCTGAGTTTTATTCAGATTTTCTTCAATGTATCTTACTAATGTCCTTATAAAACCAATGTATCAGTTTGTGGACTACATAAAAGTAAGATTTTAATCTCATATTGAAGTCCTTCCTCATAAATTGAGTCCAAATATATATGTTTTTGATGTATTATGGAAATATGGGAGAAAATTTCTAGTTCTTGCCAGCAATGCTGCACTTTACAGTACAGGAGAGAAGTGAAGAAAGATCTCCTTTAATGAGCCTGTAGACACAAAAATAGCAAGGGATATTACCCCATCTGAATTACCCAAACAGATTCAAATTGCCCAGTTTAAAACTTGTCCAGAAGCCAAGTTTAACACCTCATGTACTCTTGCAACATTGCAATGAGATTTTTTGATGATCAAAGGTGTCTAACTTCTTTAATAATTTATTCGTAATATGTCATGCCCCAACACCATTGTAGGTCACAGATGCAGTATCAGTTCACAAAGAAGGCTTCAACTACTAAATTGCTTGTGCTACTCATCATTTAGATTTTCTTTCCAGAAATACACCAGTCTGAGAAATATTTAGCTTGAAATTCTATGATTACGATAAATAATCTTTTTAGAAACTTCATGTCTCATCCTCTAAGAATTCACAATATCTACTCCATTCTCTACAGTGGTGCAGTCAGACTCAGATTACATACAGTACAACTATATATATGCATATATATCAGCAGAAGATACTCCACAGGAGCTCCCCTCCACTTTTCAACTGTTCTTCCATACGTACCTCTTTCATATCAGGTGCTTCTGGCTTAATAGAAAGTTACAACTTACGTTTCTGTAATTATGTAGGATAAGGAAGCCAAAGTTACGTTTAGAAGGAACTCTATCAAATATGTTATTGTTTGTGTTTGAGTAGTAACCTGATATTTTTCTTTTAAAGGAAACCACGTATCTCACGTGACTGTATAGACCTTCACGTTTTGACAATATAGTTAATAGTTTCCAATGTGAGGTGTCAGGAAAAACACTTCTGTTATAATTGAATGTGAATATATATTTAGCAACTTTTAGTTGGTAAAGTGTTAATGGCTTGTGAAATGAAAGTTCTTTTCAATCAGGTCTCTCATTGTGTCATTTATTGCCTGTTCACTAGTATAACTTGATATCAAAGGAATATAATTTGCAGTAAAGACTGCATATGAGATTACAAAAGACTGAAAATAATATTTTGTTTTCATTTAGAGAATACTGTTTCATACCATGAAATTTAGAAGAATCAATATTGATTTTAACATAAATTAGAATGACTTCTTTTATTTTTAATCTGGAGTGTCCAGTGGAGACACGTTACTTTCATGATCCCTAGTAGTTCAACAACTGCAGTTGGCCTGGAGGCAATTGAAGTAGTGTTTGTGTGGAGAGTTAACAAGCCACAGGGGACCTGGAACATGAGCAAAGGCATAACCATCGCAACAAGCTCATGTTTTCTTACAACTTGCTTGCTGTTGTAAGGTCATAGGGTGTAAAGCTGTGGTTAGTGAGAGAAATTAGTCATGAAAACAGCATATCCCAATGGGGAATTATAATACATGAATCAAGTCCAATTTTTGTTTGTTTAAAAGAAGCTGGCTTGAAAAAATCCCTCTTAATAGTGGCATAAGCCTGTGTTTAGGAGGGTTTCTATAAAGTGCATCATGTTAACTAATTTTACTTAGAGGATATGACAGTCCAAAAGTTAGAATAATACGGAAGAATTCAATGCTTTAGACACTCCATTTCAGTCAGGAAAAGAACCACACCTAGTATGAGAAGCTATGTTCTCTTCCTCTGAAAGCCACTAACATTTCTGGATGCAAATTTTTTCATGGGGTGGTGTCCTCTGCAAAAGGCAAAGAAGAATTAATCTACAAAACCTGACAGCAGTCGAAAGCTCAACCAGGACTTAAAACCAATAAAAATTTGGGATATCTGTGTAGCTGTGCTGATAATTAGGTGTCACTGATGTACCTATCCTAAGATGATTCACTTCCATTAACACCTGCATTAAACATAACTAAATCAAGAGGCCTCAACTGCTTATACTTTAAGAGGAGAAGGGAGGACTTCGAAAACAAAAGTTGTTACCAAGCAGCAGCCTGACACTAGTTCTCTGTCTCGGTAAGATTCCTGGGGCGGAAATATTAACATAGTAAATGCAGCAACAGAGCAACTGTCTCTGCCATCATTACAACAGCTACGAAATAATAGCTGGGCCGAAAATACCGGTTCAAAGCATGATAAGCAGCTGGTGCATTTAAAATTAAGATATTACAAGACAGCAAAGAAAATGTCTGGAGAAATCATTTGGTAGGTTTCCAAAGCAGTAGATTTGATTCACCTTTGCACTCTATAATGATTTTGCATGTTCAAGTAACGTTCTTGTTGCACAGCTCATAAGCTGAGCCACAGCCACAGTTTTACTAGTCAAAGACACACACCGGCCCAAAGGGTAACACCTGTTAGTAACTTTTGAAAGAACTGCTTAGTGTAATGAAAATGTGGATTGAAGGAAACATCACAAATAGCTTCAAATAAATGAAGATTAGTCAACAAATGAATAGAAACGAGCTATCCTCCATGCTCACTGAGGACAGGGAAAAAAACCTTTGGACATAAGGAAGGACATAAGCAAAGACACTGAAATTAAACATTAATAAACTATTTTCTAATAGAAAAGTAGTTAAATATTGGAATAATTTACCTAGGAAAGTTGTTGAACTTCTATTACTGAAGTATTTAAGACTGGACTAGAACAATGCCCTTTGGAATGGCTTTGCTAAGATCAGACCAGATGACCTATCAAGATATCTCATAGCTCTGTTTTCCATTTATCTACGGTTAAACACAACCAAGATCAGGATAAATTCTAACTGTGCACAGGACTTGAAAACTTGTTAGTTCTGTGTTGAAGATGCAAGATTACATCCTCATCAATTATTTTATTTTCCTGTATGACAGGTTAGAGCCACAGCACTGCAATGGGCAAATGCATGTTCAAAAGTTCTTCAGCTGCCTAGGAGAAAGTAGGTGGCATGTTGAGAATCTTTGCTATCAGCAAAGCTCCAAGTAAGAGGAGCTCCAAGGACTAGCTTACACGAAACAGAAAGACATTGCATGGTAAGAAAGTTGTTCTTTGTCATTCTCAGTGGGACTATTCATCACACAGAAATAAAAATCAGAAGGTCTAACTAGGCCATACACAGTCTTTTCATATCCTGGAGATAAGAGTGCTACCCATTTGTATTGTTATAAATTATTAAATGTGGCATTACCTGACAAAGGTTGAGAAATGGTAATATGCTCTAATAATACATGGTTAAAATGGCAAAATGACAATTTTTTTCTTTCTTTAGCTGTAAAGCCATCTCTAAACTACAATAGGAAATACTTTTTCACTAAGTTTTTGTTAGCTCATGTTATTTTTGAATAAATAATGCTAACTAGAGAAGACAATTGTGATAATTTACAATGTTTCTTTATCAACATTATATTATTAACATTCATTCATAATATTAGGAATATATAGATAAACAAAATGCAAAGATTTTTTCTTCTGAAGGCATTAAAATTATTGTATTCTTTATAAAATTTTCTGTTGGGTCTGGCTGAGATGGAGTTGGTTTTCCCCATAAAAGCCTTCATATTGCTGTTCTTTGTAGCTAGAAAGGTGTTGATAACACACCAGTGTTTTAGCTAGTGCTGAACAGTGCTCGCACAGCATCAAGGCTGTCTCTCCAATATTTTCTCCCCTCACCAGTAGGCTGGGGGTGGGCAAGATCTTGTGAGGGAACATAGCCAGGACAGCTGACCCAAACTGATCAAAGGGATATTCCATATAATATGACATCAGCTCAGGAATAAAAGCTAAGAAAAAGAAAGAGAAAGTGGAGGCATTCTCTATTTACATTTGTCTTCCAGAGAAACCACTATACATATTGAAGCCCTGCTTCCTGGGAAGTGGATGGACATAACCTGCAGATGGTAAATAGAGAATAAATCTTATGTTTTCCTTTGCTTCCCTGCACGACCTTTGCTTTTACTTTATTAAATGGCCTTTGTCTTGACCCATGAGTTTTTTTTGTCTTATTTTCTCCCCCCACCTCTGTCCCGCTGAGGAGTGGGGTGATAGAGCAGCTCGGCGGCACCAGGAGCCCATCCAAGGTTAACAGACCACAATTTTGATCTTTGAAAGACGACTTAAAGGAATTCAAAAAACATAGAGGTCAGAGATCAAGGTTTTTCTTAAAAGTATGGGAAAAAAGTGAACAAGAGGGTACATAATTTCAGTATGTGCAAAAAAATAAAGAAAATGTAATGCAACTGAATAGCTCAGGCTTTTTTTTTACAAGCTCACTATCCTAAATCAAACTGTTAGAGAAAGAAACTTAGGAATCTTATTGTAATTACTTTAAAATCCGAAGCCCAGTGGAACATTCAACATTAGGTACAAACTCCTCTGAGTACTCTGAGCTTCATGGGAAGCTGCAAAAAGTATTCATCATCTACCTTTGCAGTAATCCTGGGGATTCCCCCATTGCCACATACCTGTAGAATATTTTTTTCTCTTGCAAATATGACTAATATACCAATTTCTTTCTTTAATTCTAGGAAGTAGTATAACTGTAAACTAATTTACACTAATTTAAACTAATCCATTCTAATAGAGTGATAGAAGCTGTAGTGGTTAAATATTATTCATTTTGGTCTCTCTTAAAAATGAAGGTCTCATGGGAATATCTAAGTTCATGATGTAAATTGAATAACTAAAGTAAATGATCTTAAATACTTCAGATAAAGTACATTAGGCTTGCAGAGACTTATTCATCAATATACATAATTCAGGGGAATAGATTGTTAGAGAGCTAATGAAAAGCGTCTTATCTTTATGCTGTGTGGATTTACTAAAAGCCTAACAGAGATTGAATATGTCTAACGTCCAGCAATTTATTCAAGGAGCTTTAGTCTCCCTATTATGCAACACATTAAAACATGCAGCTACAGTACATTGATATCCTTAAGCAGTTCAACAGAAGAGAAGTTATGAGAAATAAAGCTCTTTTGAAATGTAGTGGAGCAAACAGAGTTCAAGCTCAGAAGAACTGAAGGAAGGCAGTAGTAATCTTACATAAGTGACAATGACACTGCCACAGCCTCCAACTTCATTAAAAAGCATTCTGTGAAATCAAGGAGAGATTTTGGTAAAGCTTCAGTGAATTTTTATGACTGTAATTCAGTTCCCAAGGCTGTACTTAGGGATGTCACTATTTCCATTATAAAAGGAATTTTATTGAAGGAGGTATAACAAAATAAACAAAACTGTGGGGTTTTGAACAAAACTTTGTCATATAAGAGCTCATCTTGGGAATCCATCGTATAATTTATTGAAGGAAAAAATACATTTTTGCAATAAATCAAAATGAATGTGTTATCTTAATATTTTTAAGTATATGATAATTTTGAATAAAGGAAACAACTGAAAAGAAATTCTGTAGTTGTATAAGCCCAAGCATGCATTCTTTGAAAATCAGCCCTTATAAGAATGCTGTCACTGAGAACCTAAAACCAGATAAATTCTAAACAGTTCAGCCAACAGTTTTTATTAAAGATAGCCTATTTGCCAATATGAAGAAGGTGTGTTATGTATGTATTTCTTATCAGTGGATGACCCCAGGCAAAAGACATAGCTATGAAATGACTAAGAATTAAGAGCAGGTTGTGACTGCATTGGCTAAGTTTGTACCAGCAGCCTGAACACAAGTACTGCAATAAAGTTGAGAAGGACGATATAAAATCGCTAGGTTAATTGCATGATAAGTGTATTATCCAAAAGAATAATATTATTTATTTATCACCTTTTACAGAAAAATTAAATCTTGTACTACAGACATATTAAAATACCCAGGAAGGAAAGGGCTGATGAGTAGAAGGCCTCAGTCTTTCCCCACTGATGCTGTATTACACAGCCACACTGTATTCTGAGATGCCCTGCGAATGTGCCCACAGCAGCTGAGGTGGAACTGGGCGTGATCCAACATAGGAAAAGTGCATCCTCATCTCATGAGGGAGACATCATCTCATCACATAACCTGGCATAGAATGCATATTCCATTATTACAGTTTCCGAATGGTGAGTATGGCTCACTCACTGCTACTGAAATTAAGACTGCTTCTGTCCCTGACAATATGAAGACCACAGGACCACAGAATCACAGAATCATTAAGGTTGGAAAAGACCTTTAAGATCATCAAGTCCAACCATGAACCCAACACTACCATGCCCACTAAACCATGTCCTGAAGTGACACGTCTACACGTATACTTAGAATAAACTTAGAGGACAAGGAAAATGGGACAAAACCAGACCAAACTGGATTTCTGAGTCAAATACTTCTGAGCTTATCCTGGCAATATACAGATTTATGAGAACATAACTTTGTTGAATGCATCTCTTATTTCTTTTTTATTTCCAATGTGTATTCTGAGTAAAGATAAGCAAACTGAAAAAATACACCTTTTTATGAGTAAACAAAAAACTCAAGATTTCATTTCTGTAAAAAACCTAGTTTGACAAAAATAAAAGAATCTTTCTGAGGTTTCCAAATGATGTACCAAAGCCAGCTTGTGTTTTATCCAGAAGTAAAAACATAAATTTACAGTATTTTCTACTTTCAAGATTATGAGCCTCCCTTAAAATGGGATCAAGTTATAATATACACTAATGACTATATTAATATCATTAGAAGAAATTCATTCGGTGTGAGCACACTGCATCAGAATCCTATGACTATACATCAAAGGACAGTTTGAAGTTTTAATAGTTCTAACGCTATAGAGTATCTGTGCCCAGTTGCATAAGCAAAGTTAGCACACTTCATCCACATGTTGCATTCCTCTGATATTTTGGCTGAGTTTCTGTTACTAAAATGCCTTCCAAATGCCATCATTGCTATTACATATATAATCCAAGTTTAGAATACCTAAACCGGGAAAAAAGAAAAATGGAAAAGCCCTAGAATCAGTTCTTCAGGAGCTGGGAAAAACATTCAGGAACAATGTTTAAGACTGTCTCACATTTATACTTAGTGAGATATAAAGTTCAAGAAATGAAAGACCTGCTTTATCAGGATTTTATGATGGTTGGATATGTGTTTATACTCTTTCATGACTGAAAAGTCCTCCTCACTGAAAAACAGAGATCCTATAATTTGGATTTATTCAAGCAGTAGCAGTAAATAAAGTTAAAAAGTCCTATTTCTTTATAATGGTAATTAAATAAAGAACAAGAGGTTTTTATGTTTTTCCTTAGGTGATAAAATATATGCAATACTCTTCAGATACTACATTATTTTCAGTCTTATGAGCTGCATTTACAGCTAATCCATGTCAACATGTTAGGCTGCTAATCCAGTCATATATCGAAGTGGTGTTGTCAGATGACTAGAAGACTGATGCTGACTCTTGGAAAGAGATGATTAACTCCAGATTTATTTATTCTCAAAAGAAGTCAAAGAAATACAATAAATATGTTATACTTCCAGACTTTTTAAAGGAACAATAGAAACATTTCATCCATGCAAGTTATACCATGAAAGTATACTACAATATTTGTATACATTAATTGAGGCTATGCTTCCTGTATAAAATAGCAATATTTTTGTGAACAGGACTTACTCTGAAAATATTCTCCTGTGCATAGAGAGTAGTGCAGAATCAAAGTGTATTTGAAAATATGTTGTATTGTACTGATGAGGCAAATTTCTGTAGCAAGATGCTGTGTGAAAGAAGGGAAACCCTTTCATATGTTTTATTGTAAAGCTAAATTTTAAGGCATAGAAATGTTTTAAGAAATTAACTCTTCTATTTCATTACTGTAATATGACATAGTTATCTTTCCTATGTGTGATTATAATGGTGACATGAAATGTTACATTCCCTTTTGTTGAACAGATAGGAAATTACTGCTTTCTGTCGTAATAGTAAAAGACTGCAGACCACACAGATTCAACTCTACCAGGCTGACTTGGGTCACATATGGTATAAACAAGCAGAATCTGTATGGAAATCTTAATATTTGAGCTGCTGTAAGTAAAGTAATGGATCAGATGGCGCCACTTAGTATTTTACATCGGGCCAGGTAAACAAAGAGAGATATATGGTTTCAGTATTCTTATTTTGTCAAAGGGAAATTAGAACTGCAAGAGCTGCAGAAAAACCAGACTGATGATACATATCCATTTGTTTACTGGAAAGTACTTGAAATGTTTAGTATAGAAAGGGACTGGAAACCTACCATTTTGCTGCAGTTTGATTCACCCAAGCATGACATATATCTAGGACATCTATCCTCCTTGTCTCATATTTTTCTATGAAATAACACTGCTTAAATCACCTCTCTACAATGAACTCCCTTTCAGAGTTTAAAAGACACCTCATTTAATGATGAAACAAGTGAAAAACAGCTGTGAATGTGCAAAAGTGACTTTAAGTCACTCTGGAAAAATTAAGGCTGTCTGAATTGTAGGTCAAGGTTTAAATTGAATTGTTGCTGATTAGAAACTCAAAGAAGGGCAGAGGCGTGATGATGAATGCATTCCAAAAATATTCCATTTCCCACTCATGTTTCTAAACTCATGGAATACTCTTAGAGCAAATCTGACCCATAGTGTGCTGACATAAAAAACCCAAACATTAATAAATTGATAGAGTGAATTATGTAGAGCATTCACTTGGTATTCACATTATATCTTTAACTAATACTAGGAAAAGAAAAAAACAGAGCAGCTTTTTTCAACATTTTTTTTAGAAAGTTTACAAATATATATATTTACATACGATCTTGGAGGTCCTTTCCAAACTTAATGATTCTATGGTTCTATATATTTAATTCTCGTTAAACCTATTAAAATCCACAGGTGAAATGTACACAGTTTTGCCATTTCCTTCACATCTAGCTTTTAATAAAAGACAAAGACTATAGTGAAATTTATCTAACCAACACTATTTTTATAGAATCATAGAAACATAGAATGATTTGGGTTTAAAGGGACCTTTAAAGGTCATCTACTCCAACCCCCCTGCAATGATTAGGGACATCTACAACTAGATCAGGTTGCTCAGAGCCCCGTCCAACCCGACCTGGGATGTTACCAGGGTTGGGGCATCTACCACCTCTCTGGGCAACCTGGGCCAGGGTTTCACCACCCTCATGGTGAAAAACTTCTTCCTTATATCTAGTTGAAATCTACCCTCTTTCAGTTTAAAATCATTACCCCTTGTCCTATGGCAACAGGCTCTGCTAAAAAGCCTCCCCCCATCTTTCTTATAAACTCCCTTTAAGTACTGAAACACCTCAATAAGAAAGCTATCCATGTTTGTCTGCTCATATGTTGTGCATGTATATCTCAACACCAGTACTTCTGTTTGGCAAATGCAAGGGGAGACCACTTACAGTCAAAGCTGAACCTGGTTTTATTGCATATGGTACAAATAGTGTCCATGTAGACATGTGAGCATGATGTGACTGAAGGACTGGCATTGCACAGTCTTTCTTGAACAGTGTAACACATTGTCATTCTGGATCAGCGCTTCAAAGGATTTAATACAGCTCCTACACTGTCATTGTTGTCTCTGCTTTCACTAGTTCCCTGCTCTTGGCAAACAACTTTTTCATGGAGTTCCATAATTTTTCTTTTTAAAGGGCTATAGTGTCCTTTTTTGTCATGGTTTAACACCAGCCAACAACTAAACCCCACACAGTCCCTCACTCACTCCCCCACTGTGGGACAGGAGAGAGAACCGGAAGAGTAAAAGTGAGGAAACTGATTTCACCATATCTTCCAGAAAGAGGTGGTTATCCCTACCCAGGTCTAAACTGAGGTGGAAGAGGTTAAGCAAAAGTTAAAAGGTATAGCCTGACTTCCTCTGTTAGGCAAAGGATAGAATGGAAATAAGTCTTAATAAAGCCCCAAGATGGATTTTCATATATGTCTTGAATCAGACCCTCCCAGAAGAGAGTCAGATCTCTTCTGGGACAGTATAGGCAGAAGGAGGGCTTGCTTCAGCAATTGCTCCTCAGCCAGAATGACATCTGTCTTTCTGGTAGCTTGTTAGCTGGGAAACGCAAAGAGAAAATGCCTTGGAGTGAATGTGAAGTCCAGGTACAAAGAAACATGCATTACCTTTCCCATTGCTCTCTCTCTAAATGCAGTAATGATGGTGTTGATGTTTGGGACCACTGAAAATGTACTATTTCTTTGTCTTAGCCTTGTATTTGTTGCTGGTAATTTCCAAATAAGTAGCAAACTAACTTTGTTTCTCTGGCTGTGGTCAATCTAAAATCTGGAGGTCTTAGCCAATTCCTCAGAAATAAAGGGACCCTTCAAAAGAGCTAATAGTTTAGGACAGAGTTTGTGATAGTTTTCTTTGATTTATATTAACTTTAAGCTTCACAATATATGACAGGGCACTGGGTATTATATTGGGTAATATATATCAATATGGGAAGTATTCAATCAGAAAGAGGCTTTTAAAAACCCAGACCCACTGCATCAAAACAAAACAAAACAAAACAACAACAATAACAACAAAACCAACTATTTCATAACATATCAGGAAAATAATCAGTCATTAAACAGATAGAGTTATCATACTAGACTTCATAAGCCGAATAAAACATTTTTCAGCAGGAAAACTTTCTGGCTATTTACATCTCAAATGTGGTGATTTCCAAATTATAAGACAGAAAAAAAAAAAAAGAAGCAAGATGCATCACATTCATTCTTCTGTTCTCTACAGAAGTTGCTTTTATTTAATTTTTCAGTTTTAATAGAAAATTGCTATTTCATCCAGAGTTGGGCATTATTAAACAGCCTTGTGTCCTTAGTTCACCCTTCTAAATCTGAACTTGAACTCAAGTTCTCATACAGGCCTCTTGTCATTTTGTTATAATATTAAGTTTATATTTCATGGCATAAAACTGAACAAGTCCTCTAAGTGATAATTCCAAGATGCTTTATTTTCCACATTGAGTCAACTGCTAACACTTGCAATGAGTATCTTGAATTCTTTTACCATTTTGAATTTACCAGCACTTGCTGACTGTATTATCTATCAGCGGTATGTACAATTTCCCTTTCCATTTCTTAAACCTCTAGTCGAAAACTTTGAATAGGCTGACTTGCATTTCTGTCGTTAGTGATCAGCACTGCAATGGGAAGCACGGATTTTGTAGGTGCTGAGCTCCAACAGTTTTCACAGATGTCAGCAGATGCTGAAGTCAAGCTGTTTTTTAAAAAGATCTGTAAATGAGGCTATTGTGTCTAACTGCAGGCACTTATGTTTAAAGTGTAATTGAGGACAATTATACCTGGACGATAAAGATATATAAACAAAATAAGACAAACAGGGAACATGGATATAGCAATCACAATGTTATAGACAGGGGGCATGAAAATTAGGAAAGCAACTTTTGGTCTAAGGTATAAATTGTAACCTAACAAGTGTCACTGTGAAAGTCATGCATGTACAAAGCCTGGGCTGGGTGAATAGTGACAGTGAAGGGCATGCTGACAGGTTTCTCTCTGTAATTCAATTATTCCAAGATGTCCTTGTGTGCATGTTATATAATGTGGTTAGACTGGGAGGGGAAAGAGAATGCAGATTTTTTTTTAAATTGACTAATTTTGCAGATATTATCCTTCTGCCCATAAATGAACTGATCCTAATCTTATTCTGTGTCCATGACATAATATCATATAATAAATTATCTCTATTATGCACCTCCAGTGACTTTTTAATGCAAATGGATAAACTCTGCTTGCAGCTGTGTTTTTAGATATAGTTTTGGCCTTGACCAGAGGATACGTGTTGGAATCTTACCAGTTCACATGTTTTTTCTCTTCCTCTGTCATATATGCACACACAATACATGAGCAGCATCTCTTCTCAGAGTAGCAGAGAGAACATATGAACTGTATCTCTCTGAAGCTTTAAAAATAATGACAGAAAGAGGAGCAAGCTCAAACCAGTGAAGATCATACCTAAATTTTTGTTCTTAATTGTATGCTGAATATAGTAACATGTAAATATTATTATTTCTTGAACAAAGTGAAAGCTACTAAGTATGAAAACGCTTGAAGTGTTTCTTCACTTTACCCTGTTTTTAATAAACTTCAGAAAAACTTCATCAGGTAGTTGATGCTTACATTTTTGTTATGAGAGACAGAACAAAAGAATATGGATATCATTTCATATATTAGGAGCTTCCCAGAAGTTTTATTAAGTGAGCTGCATGAAATTAAAAGAATTATTTCTTAATAGTGATGACTATTTAAACTGACAATAAGATCTAACCAGACTATGGTTGTTTTTCAGAGCAACTGATCCTAATTACTTCTGCTTTTTAGCTTCTAATGTAATGACAACAGTATTTCTCCATGAATGGTAATTCAGGGACCCTTTATAAAAGAGTGAGAGTTTAGGTTATTGCAACACCTTACTTTCAGCTCTGAGCACAGCTATTCTGGGGAGAGGTGGATTTTATTAATTCTTATGGGTGGACAAAAGACATCTTTTCAAAGCTGCTGGTGAGCAAAGGAAAACATGAGAGTATCCAAATATGGAGAAAAATTTTAAATGGCTGTTTATGGACTTACATTCAATTCAAGGAACACTGAAGCTAATATGAACTTTTCCATTCAATTCTTGTTTAACACATGAAACACAGATGAAACAAAGTGATTAAAAGAAGCGTGGCCAGCAGGTCAAGGGAGGGGATTCTGCTCCTCTACTCCACTCTGGTGAGACCCCACCTGGAGTCCTGCATCCAGCTCTGGAGCCCTCAGCACAGGAAAGACATGGACCTGTTGGAGTGGGGCCAGAGGATGCCACAGAAATGATCTGAGGGATGGAACAGCTCTCCTGTAAGGACAGGCTGAGAGAGTTGGGGTTGTTCAGCCTGCAGAAGAGAAAGCTCTGGAGAAACCTTATTGCAGCTTTATTATGAGGCTCTGTGAAAAAGCTGTTTGCTGAGAGCAGGGAGCTAGTGAAAGCGAAGACAACAATGATAGCTGTATTAAATCCTTCAAAGTGCTGATCCAGAATATTTTTCTTTGCATTGCATCCTTGATTCATCCGATCCTTTCGAAGAAAAAAAGAAGAAATTAAGAGAAAAAAAGAATTAGATTGAGAGTGCCTATATATTTTGACAAATGTTAGTCTCTGTGTGTAATACTGGTATTTTGAAAGGCAATTGACACTTTTTTTCCAGCTTTTTTTCCTTTTCTTAATTTAGCTTTGTCATAAATCCAGAACTCTAACAGATAAGAAATAGAATGTAGCAAAGTAAAGACAATGTACTTATTGCTTATTACTTTCTATTCTTCATCTTGCTGAGCATATTGTCCTCTTCTAGCTTTTATGCACTATTTTCAGGTAATTTCTTTCAGACCCATTGCCTTTTGCACTAGTATTTTTATGCCACAGCATCCATTAGCAGAAGGTATAATACAGTACGATATTACAGATGATTTTATAGCGAGCAAAATATAATTTGCTTTTTAAATACACTTTGCAAAATATTTAGCGAACAGTTCAGCTGATGAGCTCATTTAGCACTGGTTTACAGAGACCTTATTATTAGGCATTCTCCCGATATATATATTTAGCTATGGAATTCCTATCTTGCATTACATAGAACCTGAAATCTCAGAGGAAGGGCAAAATTAAAGTGTATTCTTAAGCATCGCTCCACAGAAATCTTTAAAGGGAAGTGAGATCATAAAACGATAGAATAGTTTGCGTTGGAAGAGACCTTTAGAGGTCATCTAGTCCAACCCCCTGCAGTGAGCAGGGACATCTGCAACTAGATCAGGTTGCTCAGACCCCCGTCCAACCTGACCTGGGAAGTTTCCAGAGAAGGGGCATCTACCACCTCTCTGGGCAACCTGGGCCAGGGTTTCACCACCCTCACTGTGAAAAACTTCTTCATTATATCTAGTCTAAATCTACCCTCTTTCAGTTTAAAACCATTATTCCTTGTCCTATAGCAACAGGCCCTGCCAAAAAGTCTCTCCCCATCTTTCTTATCCCCCTTTAAGTCTTGGAAGGCTTCAATATGGTGGCCCTGGAGTCTTCTCTTCTCCAGGCTGAAAAATTCCAACTCTCTCAGCCTGTCCTCATAGGAGATGTGTTCTATCCCTCAGATCATTTCCGTGGCCTCCTCTGGACCCACTCCAACAGGTCCACGTCTTTCCTGTGCTGAGGGCTCCAGAGCTGGACACAGAACTGTTGTGGTTTAACCCCAGCCGGCAGTGAAGCCCCACGCAGCCGCTCACTCACTCCCTCACGGTGGGACAGGGGAAAGAATCGGAAGAGTGGAAGTAAGGAAACTCATGGTTTGAGATAAAGACAGTTCAGTAGGTAAAGCAAAAGCCGCGTACGCAAGCAGAGTGAAACAAGGAATCCATTCACCACTCCCCATGGGCAGGCGGGTGTTCAGCCATCTCCAGGGAAGCAGGGCTGCATCACACGTAATGGTTTCTTGGGAAGAAGGACGCCATAACTCTGAAGATCCCTTCCCCTCTTCCTTCTTCTTCATCCCAGCTTTATATGCCGAGCATGATGTCATATGCTATGGAATATCCCTTCATCCAGCCTGGATCAGCTGTCCCAGCTGTGTCCCCTCCCAGCTTCCCGTGCACCCCCAGCCTGCTCACTGCCAGGCCAGCAGGAAAAGCCGGACAGTCGTTGACTGCTTAGCAACAACCCAAAACATCAGTACGTCATCAACATTTTTTCATCCCAAATTAAAAACATAATCTCATACTAGCTTCTGTGAAGAAAATTAACTGTATCCTAGCTGAAACCAGGACAAATACTCCAGGTGGGGTCTCACCAGAGCAGAGTGGAGGGGCAGAATCACCTCCCTTGACCTGCTGGCCACGCTGCTTTTGGTGCAGCCCAGGATACAATTTGTCTTCTGGGCTGTGAGCACACATTGCCGGCTCATGTCCAGCTTTTTATCCACCAGTACCCCAGGTCCTTCTCAGCAGGGCTCCTCTCAATCTCTTCATCCCCCAGCCTGTCATTGACTATAGTAAGGCAATGGAGCATGATTTGCTAGATGTTTGGACAAAATGATGGATGGTCAGACTGATAGACTAGTAGTTTTGTTGTGTTTTATTTTGTTTTATTTTTCCAGATTTAGCTAACAAGATAGAAAGAAAAATAAAGTTGTACTTGAGTTATTTGCTTTAGACTGATCTTCTTAAGAGATTAATTTTGTACTGTCCAAGTTAATAGAAGCCCAGACAATGACATTTGTGGATTTAAGATCATGTTCTAGTAACATTAACATGTGCCTTTGGCTGGCAAAGGTATTTGATGAATAAAGGTTGAGCTAAAAAGAAACCACAACAGCAAAAAAGCCCCTTTGCCATCTTATAGTACCATTGCAAAAGAGTTAATTTATTTTTAATGGACCACAAATTGTTTCTCATTATCTCTTTTTTACTGTTGAGGGAAAAAAAAATGTGCAGCAATGCAAAAGATCAAGAATACTAGGGAGAAATAGAAACTCATTCTTCTGTGGCCAGACTAATATCTGTTGATTTGATAAGTCTTTATGATTTTACATAAATGCATTTTAGAAATTTTCTTAGTTGTGTAACGAGATGTTCTGTAAAAGTAGTTTCAGTGTTTCACAGTCTCTAAGAAGGATTTAAAAGTCTGATTTGGGCACTTGCAGTTTGCAGGTCCTAGTTGTGCTCTGTAATTATGATCTCTTCAGGCTATTTTAAAGCCATATAGCCATTTTCTTAGCACAACAAGCCAGGAAGCAGTTTACCCCTTGCTGCAAACAAGGTGCTATAAGAAATTATTTCTCCAGCAAGAGACAAACACTGTGGTGCCCTAAGTATACTACAGATCATTGCTCTGGCAGACCAAGGTTACTTTAGATAAACATCCCTGCCTAAAATGAGATTTGTGCCTGTCTTGCAAAAATGTTTTATTTACTGCTGGAACAGTTTGTTACTGGAAAAAAGCATGGCTGAGGCCAGTTGATTAATCTAAAGTGACAGCTCTTTTACAGTCCAAAGTTATGGCACTGTTTATTAAAAAAAAAAAAAACAACACAGAAAACTCTTGAATGTTCCAACCAAGTCTACTCCTGGGCAAACTTATTCTGTTTATACTGCTTTGGCATTGCCAGAAGCATCAAGATCAAACTCCAAGCAGCTCTGTTACATAGCTCTTACTGTGCTCCTTAGTGCCTTGCTTGATGAGTGAAAGGAAAATAAAAGGCAAAAGTTAGGAGTCTTTCTGTGACAGAGGAGCCCATACACAGTGTCATTCATGCTCCAAATATCCTTGCCTGCAGCAACCTGTTTGCTCACTTGTATTGCAAAACATTCCTGTGGGCTGTCACCAGGTAAGGAAGAAATTGTAGAGGAAGGCAGGCTGCTTTTATCTGTGTGGAAGCAATACACTGGAATCTACAGATCTGAAAAGTCTTATCCCACCGGAGAATATCTTATCCTTTCACATATTTCTGTGAAGACAAATAAGCAACTGGATCATCAGGTCCATAATAGTCTGAATACCAGTAATATAAGAACCTGAAAGATATATCAACTCAATTTGGGGTCTAACAACGAAAGGAAGAGAGAACTCCTCCCCTAAACATGCAGGGTCCAGAAGTTCTTTGGCTAAGTGCCCATCATGTATGTTCATACTATCAGGAGTAGAAAGAGGAAATGTCAGAATATCAAGATCTGGAGAAAATGATGATGAAATATTTGACATATCCATACATAGGGCTGTGAGTCTTCTTGCCAGAGCACCAGCTATGACCATGTCAAGATACTAACAGTTATGATCAGCTCTGGGTGTGAACAGCCATCTCAATGATTGTACAATCCCCCTTTTGCTTCCTCAAACCAATTAGCAACACAACTTGTTCACTTCCCAGGGCTGATCAAAGAGTCTTTTACAGTATTGTCACCAGTGTCACCTGAGGAGAAGATATGGAGTATTGATAAGATTGTTTTGGCATCATCTTATCTTGAGACAATTGAAAAAAGGGATTCCAAGGCAGAGCTGGACACAGTTCTTGAACACTGACTACATAAGAAGAGATGAGGGAAGATAATAGGCTCAAATTTTAGTCTATCACCCTTAGTCTCACTCAGGGTTTTTGCATAGGCTCATGACATAATCATGTCACAAAGCCACTGGCATGAGTCTTGACATGAAGGACCTTATCATTCAGGAGCCTGACCAGGAAGAAGTTGGCATGTGAGAACTTCAGCATGTGGAAAATCTGGGACAGTTTCCATGAAACAGAGAAGATTTCTTGTGAAAGGAGGAGGAATGGATGGAGCAATACACCAAGGAACTGCAGCAATTCATTCAACTTGCTTAAATGCTTGTGCTAGGAGAACAAAAAAAAAGGAAGACTTGTCAACACCATAAATTCTAGGAAACAGGAATTCATTTGTCAGCATTAGGGGAAGATCCAAGTTTTCTTGGCCAAGTTTTCTTTTCTTGCTTGTGGAGGTGGTCCTCCCCTGATACAGGGGATAGGCCTTTCTGACCTTGGCAACACCTCTGGTGTAGCTGGACTGCCATCCACATCATCCATGGACTGGCCTTCCACATCCAGAGCCTCATACCTGTTGTACAGAGGTACCTGGGAGGGCAAGGTGGGGAAGCAGGGGGGTTTGCCTGCCATTCCAAGCATGGACTCCATGCGCTCCTTTCCTTCAAGCTATTGCCTTCAGCCAGGCAGGAGGAGAATACAGGATTCCCTTGATCTTATTTTTTTTTTCTGGTGGTTGTTCCTGTTCCTGTTTTTGTCTCAGGGAGGGCAGAGCATGGTTCCTCAAGTCCGTCTCTTTCTCCAACTCCCTGATGCTCCTTAACCTTTCTACCTCCTCTCATAGCTCTGCCATCAAGCTGAGCAGATCACCCACCCGGTCACACCTCACAGAGCTGTTCTCACTCCTGCCATCAGTTATCCGTGAGAGGCTCCGGCACTCTCCACAGCCCAAGACCTGGATGGCTGCGTGTTTCCGTGGGAGCTCTGTCTGGGTTGCCACATTCATTCTGGTGAATGCAGAGGACGTCTTTCCACTGTGTGGCTACCATAACTAAGCTCCTTCTGAGAGGGTGTTGACCACCAGTTGAACTCACCTCTTGAGCTGGTGGGGCCACTACATCGTCCCTGCATGCCCCGGCTGACACCCCATGATCTGTTTGCCCTCTCTATTGGCAGCGCTCCCCCGGCTGATTTTTATAGGTGTGGGGGTGGGCCACCATTGTTCTGGCAATGCCCAGGCTTTGTCAGCATCTCCCATGAGAGCTGATGGCTCCTGGTGGGTCTCTCCACTGCCCTGGCATTTTCCTGCTTCAGGAAAACCCTGATGGCAACATGATTTAGGAATGGAGTAAAGGGAAGTTTCACTGGATCACAGGAAAGAAAGAGATATCTTATGGATAGCTGGTGACTCAGTAAGTTGTTATTAAATGAAGTTCCCTACCTTCCAGAGTACATGTGCTTATATCCCAAAAAACTACGTCACGGTTCATCAGTTGGTTTCCTAGTTGACCTGTCATGGCAGAGACCAAGGATCAAAGCTAACAGGGAGTAAAATTGTCAGTTCTCTGGAGGTCACATCTACAGTTTTAGAATTACTCTTTGCTGTCTATGCAAAACATGCATTCTTTCATTACCTCTCCTTTTAAAGTAGATGAGTTTTGCTATACATACAGGAAGAAAACTTCAGCTCATAGGGCTATCATAGAGGTTCCTACTGCAAGTATTAAGTTTACTGACAAACATTTAATTTGCTGCTCTCTAATGTTTATTTTAACATTTTACAAATTCATGTATTCATAAATTTGTAAAAGTTTATTTCGTCACCTCCTTCATGTGTCCCTTCATATTCTCAGTGCCAGATTTTGGCTGCTACACCTTTAGTGATGTCACAGAAATAATCAGTGTATCATTATTGTTGGGAAGTGGAACTGGAAAAATCATTTGTTTTCAAGCAAGAGAATATTTGGTTAGCTAACATGTATACTAACATGTGCAACATTCATATTGATTCATGTTCTCTATCAGAAACCATTAACCAAATCTGAATCTTTCCCAGATGATAGACCTCTTTTCTTGCATCTATATTACTGTTGTGCTGGCTAACTTAATGTATTTATTTAATATGTACTTTCTGTCAGAACATATTATTGGACTCAGTCCAATATTCCGAGATGGAATATAAGTCTGCTGTCCTTTTGGTCCATGTTCTTTTATCAGTCCAAGTTGGTAATTTAAATACCTTCCAACACAAATCTAAGGGCACTGGACCATAAAAACCTTATAAATTCATTGAGATTTGGCTTTGAGGGAAGGCACATAAATACAGCTAACTTTTGGAAAACTTGGTGGTTTCTCTACGTGAATCAGATGCAAAAGCTGAAGGCCCCAAACTTTGCTGAGCATGAGGAGCAGCGGGAGCATGGAGTATCTCTAGCACCCCTGAATCAGGCTGAGCTACTAAGGTTCCATCACTCCTTATTAACCTTATAGAAGATTATGTTGTTATTAATAAGCAACTTTTACTGTTCAGAAAAGTATAGAATTATATACTGTTGTGCATTATTAACGTCTTTGGAGATTTGCTCATTCACCTGTGGTAAAAATTTGATCTAAGTATTCATCTCACAGCAAGAAGTGGCACCTGCTTGCTCTGCTTCAAACATACTTATGAGAATGACCTGTAGGTTTACCCATTTCTTGCAATTTCCATCTGTACTAGTTGGAGAGCATTTTGATTAGGCTGTACTGAGTACTGAGTATTGCTAGTGTACAGATAAGTTCTTCTAAGTCCTTGTCCATTTCTCTGACTGATCCAGAAAGAACAAAAATGAGTAATTAACTCTGCTTGCTCCTCTCTCACTAGATTTTATTCCAGTAAAACAGTAGGTAACCAGAGTGTACAGTTCATGTGCTGTGTGCATGTAACAGATCTTACTGTAGAGAATACAAAACACATTCATCTAATAAATGCCAATTCAAAACAAGTCGAGTAAAACAAGCACTGATACATTTTTTTCCTTTAAGAAAATATTTTTCACAGGAGAAAACAAAAGACAAAACAAAGCCTAATTACAGAAATGCTTAAGGTCTTTAGAATTACAGATTATAACAATAGGCCATCTCCATACATTCTCAGCAAAAAGGAGTAGCAAAAAAGATGTATTTCAAGTTTTCAAGCTGTTATAAGAATTTTATGTATTTCTTTTGCTATAATGCCTTTGGGACTGAAACTCGTAACTTTTTCATCTCAATTTTTTTGGCATATTTTCCTATAATTAACACTTCTGCAGAAACATAGCTAACAGGAAGAATATGAATGTTTAAGAAATACTTAGTTAAATTCTCAGGATTTACTCCAAGGATTGAGAACAAATATGCATTTTAACAGAGTATCAGACTAACTGTAACATCAAAGACTCTGGAGATTAATAAGTAATAATTCATTGATGATCAAAGCCTTACTGTCTGAGACACAGATGAAATTAAAGGCATAGACACATCTGGATTAGTTTAATCATTTCTCAGTTATAACAGGGAACGAAGGAGACAACTAACTAAATTTATTTTTGTTGTTTATGAACATCTGGAGTTTCTAACCATTCTAACTGTAAATAATATCTGATCCAAAATATTTCACATTCTGCATATTAAAATAATAGAACCAAAGATCTAAAGAGAATAACTAAGGGGCGGTAGCAACAAAGCATGGTGACTTTAGGAAAGAATTAACTCTTAAACAAGAAATAAGCCTAGCTTCCTAGCCAGCTCAAGATGTATGTAGTCAAAGGACATACATGATAGCAGTGATGTTGACAAGACTGGTTAAATATTGTCCATCCAACAGATTTGCACTGTTTCTTAGTAGAAATCTGACTTTTTGGTAGTGAGTATTTTCTGTGTGATTCCCCATAAATAAGACAGATTATTTCCTTGTTTTGTTCTTCAGAGAAAAGCTGAACTTTTCTACTGAAGAAAACGTCAATTATCTGTAATAATAGTCTGAACTGTATGAACACTTGGTAGATTAGCATATTTGAACTGCTGAATGATTGGGATGAACAGTGATTTGCCGCTAGAATATTTTTAATTAGAAAACTATTTAGGACTACTTGTCTGCATGCCTTCTGCCATTCATCTCCCTACAAACAGGATCTTAACCAAACTCCAAGCATCAGTGTGAAGAGCTCCAGGATTTGCTCTCCCTGTTAAGTCTTTATTCTCCTCATTCTGGATTATTGAAGTTTCAGTATCTTCTTTCCCTAAGACATCTTCTTGAATGTAGAGATAAGCTCACTGTAGTTAGTTTTGAGCTTATCATAATCTGTCTTCCTTGACAACTGCCTACCAAAAACATTCAAGATTTTCCAGTTTGTGGCAGATGCATGCCTTGCTTGTGCAAGGACATGTTCCATATGAATTATGCCACTCTTTGGTAACAAATCTTCAGTGATGGAAAATACTATGACTTAGGTATAGTGGATTCCTCTAAAAATGCATGTGGAAAGCAAGCTTTTTCCTTTGGTTGGTTTTTGTTTGTTTTGGTTGGGGGTTTTTTTGAGCAGAGAAAAAGGGTCCTGGATATTTTTACTTCAGACAAGGGGAAATGGGCAAAAGCTGCAGTAAGAGAAACTCTGACTAGATATTAGGAAAATTTCACAGTGAGGCTGCTCAAACATGGGAACAGGTTGCCCAGAGCAGCTGTGAGAATTTGTATCCTTGTGGATATAACAGAATTCAAACCTCATTTGGATAGGACCCTGAGCAACCTGATCTAACTTTGAAGTTGGATCGAACTTGGAAGCTGGTACTGCTTTGAAGGGGAGAAATGGGTTTGGACCAGATGACCTGCAGAAATATGTTCCAAGCTGGATTTCTTTATGATTATGATTCAGTTCAATTTATCTTCATTGTGTCACTAATCAATTCCATTTACTACAAATGGGTATCATTACAATCATACTTTTGCAATTTGCAATAAAAATTAAAGTGCTTTCTTATGACTAAATTTTATTTTTTTCTATTGTAGCTCCCACCTCCTCAACAGATGCAGTTTGAACATGAGCTTTTCCATAACAAAGCACAGCCGAGGGTCATTTTTGTTAAATGAATAACTGAATTTACAAACTATGGCAATAAACTGTTACCCTTTGTTACCTTTTTTCTGAGAGTAAGTTATAAAGAGAATACAACAAACACTTTGTCATCATATTATGGTTAGAATATTAGCTACAATTATTTCACTCTTCAACTTTTTAAAAATTATTAAAATCATATTTAATATCAAATTCTCATACAGATGGAAAAGTCTAATAATTATAACATGAAATTATTTCAACATAAAAATCATGTGCTTCATACTTATGAAATAAAAATGGGAAATTACTATAACTAATTACTGTTACATGCTGTGAATACAGATTTAAGCAGAAAAAAACCACAAATTCCTTTTTGGTGTGTGTGTGCACACATGTGTTTTTCTTTTTGGACAAGCAATTCTATTATTATTTTTCTACGAGATTTACAAAAGTGTACTGAAAATTTTAGCCAAAGATCTCCCACTGAAGTTACTGGCACAGAATCCATTCTTATCAGTACCTACTAATTAATAAAAAGTTCCTATTTTAAGTGAACCTCTATGTGACCTTCAAATTCAGGTTTTTTAAACAGTTTCTAGAAACGGTCTACATTATTCTATTTTACAAATAAAGATATTCTCTTACTCTCACGTCCACAATATAGTTATGTGAATGAAGGTGAATAAGGTCTCTCTAAACACCGTTGTAATTTCCAGGGCCATGTAATCTACTTCTGGTCCCAGTAATTTCATTTTTTTTTCTCTTTGTTTCTTTTTGTGGGTTTCCCCCCCAATAAAGTTTTGACATATTTAAGTTGTATTTCTTCTCTTTTACTAAGCCTGCTTTTAAAACCTTTTCTTTATCCCAGCCTTTTTTTGAACCATATGTTGAGTTAACATGTGTTGTGCAATTACTCTACAAAGACAATCCAAAATCCCTCTTCTGTATCCTTGATAACTGCCTGGTATTTCGTACTCACTCTAGTATTGTGTTTCAGTAAACTTAACATATTTGCAGCTGGTTTCCCTGTCTGTATCATTTATGCAGATGAGAAAGATCAAAAGATTTGGAGTCATAGCACCTGTTGGACTTCCCTCTGTATTTATTTGCAGTTTGGCACATTTCTGTTTGACATGTAATCTGCTTTCTGTTTCAAAATAGTTTCCTTTCCCTTGGAACATTTGCTCCTGAATAATTCCCTCTTCTCCCCTTTCTATATCAGAAAGCACCGCTCATAACAAAGACGCAGAAGGGACATGAATAAACACTTGTACCAGGACATATGCCAAATTTACAACCTGCAGAGGAATTTGCAAATGAAGTACTAGTGATAGTACTCATTGTGCCTGTCTCCAATCTTGTTTAAATTTGTACTAACATTATCGTTACAATTATCATCAATGTTGTGATTACTGTTGTTATTACTGTCAATAATCTTCCTGTCCTTTCCCTTTATACAGCCCACTAAGGCTTGATAGTCCATCAAACTTGACTAGTTTTCTTTTGACCACAAAAGTATTCCATTCTTTGTTACATAAAATTATTTTATATATGTTGAGTCGCAAAACAGTTTGCCTCTGTCTATGGTTTTCTCCAGAACAAGTGTCAGGGAACCTTAAAGACCACATTTTCTACCAGTCCTGTGCTATTTAGCTGTTGGATGGCTTTGGACTTGGGCTTTATCCTAAAGACAATATGTCACATAATATACTTTCTCCTGTCCCATTTAGAACGTGTTCAAGTACTTGCTTTACTTGAGGGTGAGCTTTGGCAGTGTTTGGCTGCCCTTAAATCTTTCACAGCTTTTGTGTACCCTTGAAAAAAAAACATAAGACTAGGTGAAACTCTATTCTACCTGATCTTTAATATCACATCCTGCAAAAAATGATGGACTCTGTGAGTCTAGTCTGCTCACATGAGAAATCTGAAGGCAGGATGATGTGTTTGGGAAGTGCCTTGGGCTTCAGAGATAAATGTATGCATAAAATCAGGGCCAGCTAAACAGTATTTTTCATTAAAATTAGGAAAATGTAAAGAATTTGGATTAGAAGCATGTTTTGTCACACTTTTCTCCCACACTTCAAAAGCTCTTTTCTTACTTATTCCAAAAGATCTTACCAAAACATGATGGATCTGGTTAGCATGATGATGGTAAGTGAAGTGGGAAACACTGCCTGGATTATGAAATCAAATATTCGATGACATTTAAGAAAGATCAGAATGATCTGATCATGGGTCTCAAAATAGTATTGATGTTCAGAACATGAGTTTTGGGGTTTTTTTTTATTCTTATGTTCCTTTTATTCTTTTCCTCTTGCTAGGATCATGAGTGCAGGACTGAGTCTTTTTTCTACATGTGCAGAAAACTGTTTACATTTGAGTGCTACCACAGCACAAGCACACAAAAAAGCCAGGAATTATCTGAGCTTTCCATTTCCCAGAAAATATTTCTAAAATATTTCTGAACAAGGTGTTGTTCTAGTTCTGAATGACATTTATGGGCATATAAAACTTGTAGGATATTTTAAATGACAAATTACTCTCACTTTAAACTGTGTTTATTCAGTTTCTTAGACTTACTTGCTTTGCTTTTTATACTTATATGTCATAGTATGTTTCAGGAGATCTTCTATCAAACTTCTTTATAAGTAACAGAGGAGATTTTCAAAAAAGGACTTAGTTTATATCTCTTTGTATTAACTCAAGGAAGAAGAAATGTTAGCAATGTGAAGTTCCTATTCTGTTTCAGGCATCTTTTAGATGAGAATTATTTTATGAAACTGTATAAATGCTACTACATTTTATACTAACCTTTCAGGTGGTTATAACAACTCTAATAAATGCAAGAAAGAAATATAAAAGGACAGGACCCCCAAGAGTACATTATATTTGATATAACATCAAATAATATTGTATACTTAGTAATTTGGTGTCTTAAAACATTCATATTGAGTAAAGATGTGCATATCATTCAGCAGAAGTTGGGCCTAAGTAGCCACAAGACAGCAGAGAATTTAATCCACTCTAATCTGCCTCAGCTTTTTCTTATCCTTGTTCACATTATATTAGGAATTAATTTCAGATGCAATGAACTGTTTACTCTGACAAAGTCTGTGCCAAAAAGTCTTAATCTAAAAATACATCTGGATCTATAGTGCCTATTAATAGGATGCAAGTGTGATACGTAATGTAAAACATTTAGATTCTTCTTAATGTAACACAGATTTTAAACCACATCACCATTTTGGACGTACATATGCTTCATCATGATAAGCAAATATCTTTTAAAAATCCATGGGTGCTTGACTTCAGTGAGGTTGCATGGGGTATAGGACAGAACAGTACAGGCTCTGGGAGTTTTTATGAGGCACGACTTTCTATAAATTGGAACTTTTTTATATAATTCCACTGTTTGCTGACTAAGTGAAATAAAAAAGAATTAACTTCAGAAGGGCCACTTCCCAGTTTTCAAGCAAAGATCTACAGTCAGAAATAAAACATTAGGCTACTTTTTTCATGATCACTACCATGATGATTTCTTTTGTATAAAATGGAGTTTAAACCACATTTTAGACACTAACAAAAGAAAAGGTATAAAGGTTTGAATGAATTTGTCATTAAATCATCCAGTTCTATAAAGCAATTACCAAGGCATTTTTTTCATGAAATAACACATTTTTGGAAAACATGGAAATACTTCCATGCTTTTTGTTTGCGTACCACTTATTTATAGAAATCGGGTTGGTATTTTTGCTTATTTCAAATAACCTTAGTTTGATTGTTAGAAAAGATGTAGAATTAAAATAAATTTATTTCTGTTCAAGCAATAATAGTATTGGCTAACAGGTTTTACACTGAAACCACTGTAGTTATGCTGATTTACATCAACTGGGGATCTTTGTCTTACAAACAATTTGGGTCTTGTTCTTACTAGTAGTATATATGCTCAGTTTCAAAAGGGACACGCATACACTTGAAGTGAAACACATGTGGAAATATTTGAGATTTAAAATAGCAATAGACAAAATCACTTTAGAATGTGATATAAATGGTCAGATTCTGGATATGTGTTGGGGTTCTTTGCATTTAATAGGCAATAAACACTCTATGCTCTCACATAGGCTGTTTCATTCTCTTAAAATGGAAAACAAGAAAAGAAATTGTTAGTCTTTCTGATGAAATAGAAGAAGAATATCTCTGATGAGATAGAAGTGTTGTAAAGGAAAGAATTGCCACATGAGAAGTGATGACATTGCTGGAGTTGTGCTGTGAGATTTTCCCCTGATTAAACAAACCCGTGTTTTGAAGAATTATATGCCAGCCTACATAGAGTAACTGTGGTGGTCCTTAAAGATGAAAAAATGATACAAACTTGTATTTGGGTACATAGAAACTGGGAATGTGGGCTCTCAATACTTATCTTATTGATAATATCATACAATTTTATGTATAAACTGATACCAAACTTCAGCATGAACTTAGGTTAACATTAATTATCTTATTTTGTCCACTGTAAAAATAATGTTCCTGGGGCACATTCTTCTGACATGTAGACCTTGTCTTCTGCTATCTAGCTAAATTTATTTACAGAGAAGTTTTACTGAATTATACTCCTAGTCCTTTCATAAATCATGTCTTCACTCAGCTTTTGATTTTAGAAGGTGAATAAAATATTCCAGCTTTAGCTGATAGAACATATCTCCATTTCAAGCTAGTAGCCCTTTCTGCATCTATTCCACTGTGAACTTCTTTCATCCATAGGGTGTCTTGCTAGCAGTTTATGGAGTAGTCTATTCTGGATGAGGCTGGGAAGCCCCTGGGAAGACCTAGGGACACTGGAAGAAAGGATTCATGTAGTCAGGTGGCCGGTTCCCTATTCCGGACAACCAGATGAACAGGACACCAAGTCCTGCTTTGCATCTTCCATGCAATTTAGATAGCAATTAAATTACGGAGATTATTTTTGTTCATGTGGCTATGGCTACGTTAGTGAGCAGAGTAGCTCAACACAATAGTTTTACAGAGCATTGTTGGTGCTGATGATGCAGTGGCAACACCACATGCATTTCAAAGGTTATATTTCAGAATACCTCTCATACGGTCTCATGTGCTCAACATGCTAACTGGAGCACACTAGGCATCTTTAAGGAGTTTCTTTTCTGGATTCATTTGCTCTGAAACAAATCCACTTTTCATGCTTTAAGGCCACTCTATGTTTCCAACCACAGCACTGTACTTGAGACAACCAGGAGATTTTCTTCAAAAATATGCTACTGATTCTGATTGAAATGAGAATAATAGAGCCACCCTTTGTGTCCCTTTTCTGTAGTAAACTATTGGAGTGTTGTTTATCTTGCCATTGATTCATGGTAGTATCAGAAATTGTGTGATGTTATACAGCGTAGGACAAGTCATATGGGAGAATTCTGAAAAAATAAAAGTCATGATGCTGAACCACTAAGATATTGCTGATGGTTTGCATTAAAACGAATAATGAATACAGTTTGATGTAGAAGTATGTGAACAACACTTTGTTACTTACTGTCGTGGTTTAGCCCCAGCCGGCAACTAAGCACCACGCAGCCGCTCGCTCACTCTCCCTCCCACAGCGGGACGGGGGAGAGAATTAGGAAAAACCTCGTGGGTTGAGATAAACACGGTTTAATAGGACAGAAAGAAAGAAGGGAACAATAATGATAATACCAACAGAGGAATGTATAAGAACAAGTGATGCCCAATACAGAAATTGCTCACCACCCCGTGATCGACAGCCCGTCCCCGAGCAGCGATTTCCGCCCCCCGGCCAACTCCAGTTTATGTACTGGGCATGACGTCGTATGGTAGGGAATATCTCTTTGGCCAGTCTGGGTCAGCTGTCCCGGCTGTGTCCCCTCCCAGCTCCCCGTGCACCCCCAGCCTGCTCGCTGGCAGGCCAGCACAAGAAGCTGGACTGTCCTTGACGGCTCAGCAACAACCCAAAACATCAGCACATTATCAACAGTTCCTCATCCCAAATCCAAAACACAGTCTCACACTAGCTTCTGTGAGGAAAACCAGCTCTATCCTGGCTGAAACCAGGACAGTATCCACCCCTTATTCCATACCATTTACGTCATGCCCAGGTCCTATACTTTTCAATACATTCCAATTATTCATTATTACTCTTCCTGTCCTTTAATATATACACACAGATATCACTCTCTTAGTCCATGGGCCATCACTTAAAATGTCTATGGAGTTCAGTCAGTCCATGACTCTGGGCTTCATCCATCATAGCAGTCTCTCAGGGCAGGGGAGATGGTATGTGGTGTTGGATTGTCATCTGGCACGGTCCATGTCCATGATCTGCAGGTCGAAGATGTCGATCTCGAGGGATTTGTTGGGCGCAAGCTGCTGAAGCCAGTTCTGGTTTCATCACTGCTGCACGTTGCTTGGTTTCAGTGAAGCTCATTCTTCATCAATCTGGGTGATTCTTACTATAATACCATTGATATGGTAGATAGCAGCCATAGTAGTAATGTCATTCTGAACAATTAACATAATACAATTCAAATCATTGACTGTTTTCACCCAAAATCAAGTCTCCTTGAGGTACACATCGGACTTCCCCATCCTTCCGCATTACCCACCAAGTGCACCCAGGTCCCTGGGCAAAGGCAATCCCACGAATGGGTTTGCCTTTTCCTAATGCAGGAGTAACCCAGACTGTCTTCCCCAGCATGTTTCTCACATGCACCACAGGGACTTTATCCCCTTCTACAGTACGTAGAAGTTTTGATTGGGCAGGGCCGGCTCTATTAGTAGATCCCCTAGTGTTGACTAACCAGGTGGCTTTGGCTAAATGTTTATCCCAATTTTTGAATGTCCCATCACCCATTGCTCTCAGTGTAGTCTTTAACAGTCCGTTGTATCGTTCAATTTTTCCGGAAGCTGGTGCATGATAGGGGATATGATACACCCACTCAATGCCGTGCTCTTTGGCCCAGGTGTCTATGAGGTTGTTTCGGAAATGAGTCCCATTGTCTGACTCAATTCTTTCGGGGGTGCCATGTCGCCATAAGACTTGCTTTTCAAGGCCCAGGATAGTGTTCCGGGCGGTGGCATGGGGCACAGGGTATGTTTCCAGCCATCCGGTGGTTGCTTCCACCATGGTAAGCACATAGCGCTTGCCTTGGCGAGTTTGTGGAAGTGTGATATAGTCAATCTGCCAGGCCTCCCCATATTTATATTTCAACCATCGTCCTTCATACCAGAGAGGCTTTAACCGCTTGGCTTGTTTGATCGCAGCACACGTTTCACATTCATGGATAACCTGTGCAATAGCATCCATGGTCAGGTCCACCCCTCGATCCCGAGCCCATCTATATGTTGCATCTCTTCCCTGATGGCCTGAGGTGTCATGGGCCCACCGAGCTATAAATAATTCACCCTTATGTTGCCAGTCCAGATCCACCTGAGCCACTTCAATCTTAGCAGCCTGATCCACCTGATGGTTGTTTTGATGTTCTTCGGTGGCCCGACTCTTGGGTACGTGAGCATCTACGTGACGTACTTTTATGACGAGATTCTCTAGTCGGGCAGCAATATCTTGCCACAATTCAGCAGCCCAGATGGGCTTGCCTCTGCGTTGCCAGTTGCTCTGCTTCCATTGCTGCAGCCACCCCCATAGAGCATTTGCTACCATCCATGAGTCAGTATAAAGATAGAGTACTGGCCATTTTTCTCGTTCAGCAATATCTAAAGCCAGCTGGATGGCTTTCACCTCCGCAAACTGACTTGATTCACCTTGTCCTTCAGCCACTTCTGCAACTCGTCGTATAGGGCTCCATACAGCAGCTTTCCACCTTCGATGTTTGCCTACAATACGACAGGACCCATCAGTAAACAGGGCATATTGCCTTTCGTTCTCTGGCAGTTCATTATATGGTGGAGCCTCTTCAGCACGCGCCACCTCCTCTTCCGGTGATATTCCAAAATCTTTGCCTTCTGGCCAGTCCATGATCACTTCCAAGATTCCCGGGCGATTAAGATTTCCTATTCGAGCCCGCTGTGTAATAAGCGCGACCCACTTACTCCACGTAGCATCAGTCGCATGATGCGTAGAGGGGACCCTCCCTTTGAACATCCAGCCCAGCACCGGCAGTCGGGGTGCCAGGAGGAGCTGTGCTTCAGTACCAACCACTTCTGAGGCAGCTCGAACTCCTTCATATGCCGCCAATATCTCCTTTTCAGTTGGAGTATAGCGGGACTCAGATCCCCTATATCCTCGACTCCAAAACCCTAGAGGTCGACCTCGAGTCTCTCCTGGTGCCTTCTGCCAGAGACTCCAGGTAGGGCCATTCTCCCCGGCTGCCGTGTAGAGCACATTTTTAACATCTTGTCCTGCCCGGACTGGCCCGAGGGCTACGGCATGAACTATCTCCTGTTTGATTTGTTCGAAGGCTTGTCGTTGCTCAGGGCCCCATTTAAAATCGTTCTTCTTCCGGGTCACTTGATAAAGAGGGCTTACAATCAGACTGTAATTTGGAATATGCATTCTCCAGAAACCCACAACACCCAGAAATGCTTGTGTTTCTTTTTTGCTAGTTGGTGGAGACATAGCTGTTATTTTGTTGATCACATCCGTTGGGATCTGTCGACGTCCATCTTGCCATTTTATTCCTAAAAACTGGATCTCTTGTGCAGGTCCCTTGACTTTACTTTGCTTTATAGCAAAACCAGCTTTCAGAAGGACTTGAATTATTTTCTTCCCTTTCTTGAAAACTTCTTCTGCTGTGTTGCCCCATACGATGATGTCATCAATGTATTGCAGATGCTCTGGAGCTTCACCCTGTTCCAGTGCAGTTTGTATCAGCCCATGGCAAATGGTAGGGCTGTGTTTCCACCCCTGGGGAAGTCGATTCCAGGTGTATTGGACACCTCTCCAAGTGAAAGCAAACTGTGGCCTGCACTCTGCTGCCAAAGGGATCGAGAAAAACGCGTTAGCAATATCAATGGTGGCGTACCACTTGGCTGCCTTTGACTCCAGTTCATATTGAAGTTCTAGCATGTCCGGCACAGCAGCGCTCAGTGGCGGCGTGACTTCATTCAGGCCACGATAGTCTACTGTCAGTCTCCACTCTCCATTAGACTTTCGCACTGGCCATATGGGGCTGTTGAAGGGTGAGTGAGTCTTGCTGATCACTCCTTGGCTCTCCAGCCGACGAATCAGCTCATGGATGGGGATCAGGGAGTCTCTGTTGGTGCGATATTGCCGCCGGTGCACTGTTGTGGTAGCGATCGGCACCTGTTGTCCTTTGACCCTGAGCAACCCCACCACAGAAGGGTCCTCTGAGAGACCAGGCAAGGTGGACAGCTGTTTAATTTCTTCCGTCTCCAAGGCAGCTATACCAAAAGCCCACCGGTACCCTTTTGGGTCCTTGAAATACCCTCTGCTGAGGTAGTCTATGCCCAGGATGCACGGAGCCTCCGGGCCAGTCACAATGGGGTGCTTCTGCCACTCATTCCCAGTTAGGCTCACTTCAGCCTCCAGTACAGTCAGCTGTTGGGATCCCCCTGTCACTCCGGAAATACAGATGGGTTCTGCCCCTATATGGCTTGATGGCATCAGGGTACATTGTGCACCGGTGTCCACTAAAGCCTTATATTCCTGTGGGTCTGACGTGCCAGGCCATCTAATCCACACAGTCCAATAAACTCGGTTGTCCCTCTCCTCCGCCTGGCTGGAGGCAGGGCCCCTCTAATCCTGCTCATAGTACTCGTTACCCACTTCTTGTAAATAGGAATCAGAAGTCCCTTCAAGAGGATCAGAGGTGAGATCAGCTCTTCTATTCTTTCTGGGAAGCTGCCCACTGGAAAGTGGAGCGACGATTTTCCTCGAGGAACCTGAACCCCCTTTTGTAATTGTTTTTCCTTGCAGCTCGCGTACTCGTGCCTCTAGGGTCGAGGTAGGTTTTCCATCCCACCTCCTCATGTCCTCTCCGTAGTCACGCAATTGAAACCACAGGGTGGCTCGTGGTGTGTATCCTCTATATCTTCTCTCTTGAACAGAAGAGCGCTTACTCCTAATGGCTGAGACACTGGTCCGTATGGGTGGAGGGTAGGGCATATCCTCTTTGAATTGCCGGAACTCTCGGGACAGTTTCTCTATAGCAGAGACGCAGGCCCGTAGGGAGGAAGAGAGACTTTCTTCGTATTGCCGGAGTTGGCCAGCCAATTCATCCACCGTTGGTCTCTCTCCGTCCTTCCAGGCCATTACTGCTAATGAGTTGGCATATGATGATGGTGCACTCCGTACAAACTTCCGCCACATAGGTTGCGTGCAATTGACTTCATCTGGATCTTTGGATGATTGTCCATTGTCCAAGTCACCATAAATCACTTCCAGCACCGCTAGCTCCCTCAGGTACTGGATACCTTTCTCCATGGTGGTCCACTTGCCTGGGTGACATAGAACATCTTCCTTGAAGGGATACCTTTCCTTCACACCCGATAGGAGTCGTCTCCAGAGGCTGAGGACTTGTGCACCTTTTCCAATTGCTTTGTCAATGCCCCCTTCCCTAGAAAGGGATCCCAGCTGCTTGGCTTCCCTACCCTCTAATTCCAGGCTACTGGCCCCATTATCCCAGCATCGGAGCAGCCAGGTGACAATGTGCTCACCTGGACGACGGCTGAAATCCTTTCGCATATCTCGCAATTCACTCAGGGATAGAGATCGGGTAGTTACCGTCTCTTTTATAAGTTCTTCCTCTTCCTCCTCTTCAAGCGATGACTCGCTCTCTTCCCTCTTCCGTGCTTGTGATGGCCCTGCTTCAGAGCACTCTGCCTCCTCACTCTCTTCCTCTGGCTCCTTCTTAGCAGGATCTTCCTCCTCCCTTACTAAACGAGCTGACTTCCGCTTCCAAGATTTCTTCTTTTGTACAGGGGCAACTGATACCGGGATGGGCTGGTTCTCTGGTTCAGCTGCAACAGTCTGAGTAGCTACAGTGCCCGCCATGGGGGTTGGAGTAGTGGCAGTGCCCGCCGTGGGGGTTGGAGTAGTGGCAGTGCCTGCTACAGACGTTGGAGTAGTCACAGTGCCTGCCACATTGCCATCAGACCCAGAGAGCCCCTCTCCCCTTTGCATAGTGTTAAATAGGGTTCGGTAGGCATGGGCCAGGCCCCAACACATGGCAATGATTTGTGTCTCCTTGGAGCTGCCAGGCTGACAGCATACTTCTTCCAGATATTCTGCTAGTTTATCAGGATTCTGCACTTGTTCGGGAGTGAAGCTCCAAAACACCGGAGGTGCCCACCGCCCCAGGCATTTGCCCATGCTGTTCCACACACCCTGCCATTCATAACTATCCAGCCTTGGGGCAGATCTCCAGGTGATATTCTTAAATTGCTTGCCAACCTTAGACAAAACTGAAACCATGTTCCCCAGAAGTAGCAATAGAGGTATTTTAACCAGCCAAGGGTGTTCAAAATACTGAAAAATTATTGTGATGAAGGAGGAAATGTTATGATAGAGGGTATCAAAGGTACCATTCTGCATTTCCTCCATAAAAAACCTTTCAGAGGCAGAAGTATAATTGCTAATCGTCTCCACAAGACTGTAGCCAAAATACAGTAACGGCTTTAGTACAGAGCTCAGATGATACCACATTAAGCTCAAGGTCAGTGCTCTAAAAACAAAATTCACAGGCGAGACATTACTAATCATTGCAGAGTACAGCAGCCCGCAGAAACCAACACCGATCCTTAACATGTACAGCAAAGACGAGAGCATGATGCAAATCAAACTGATATTGTGACCTGCAACCGTTATTATCTCAAGCCTCGGGCCCCACGTTGGGCGCCAAAAAGGACTGTCGTGGTTTAGCCCCAGCCGGCAACTAAGCACCACGCAGCCGCTCGCTCACTCTCCCTCCCACAGCGGGACGGGGGAGAGAATTAGGAAAAACCTCGTGGGTTGAGATAAACACGGTTTAATAGGACAGAAAGAAAGAAGGGAACAATAATGATAATACCAACAGAGGAATGTATAAGAACAAGTGATGCCCAATACAGAAATTGCTCACCACCCCGTGATCGACAGCCCGTCCCCGAGCAGCGATTTCCGCCCCCCGGCCAACTCCAGTTTATGTACTGGGCATGACGTCGTATGGTAGGGAATATCTCTTTGGCCAGTCTGGGTCAGCTGTCCCGGCTGTGTCCCCTCCCAGCTCCCCGTGCACCCCCAGCCTGCTCGCTGGCAGGCCAGCACAAGAAGCTGGACTGTCCTTGACGGCTCAGCAACAACCCAAAACATCAGCACATTATCAACAGTTCCTCATCCCAAATCCAAAACACAGTCTCACACTAGCTTCTGTGAGGAAAACCAGCTCTATCCTGGCTGAAACCAGGACACTTACATAGATGTGATGACTTCCTTGATTTGCTTGTAAAAACAGAGAACACTTCTTTGAATGTATTCTTTATTTCTCTCTTCATACCATCAACAGCTATTGGTCAGCACAGGAGGGATGGAGGAATAGATAATAGAATGTTCTGTTCCAAAGGACATATGCAACCTCTTAAGAAGTATATTTAGGTCTACGTTGTAGTATTTAGACACAACCCATATGTAGGGTGTGGTATGGATCTGGACAAGATTGAAGCTTCTTGGCATTTAAGGTCCTTGGTTTACAGTGGCCCTATACAGTTTCCAGATTTCTTGGAATTTCTCCTGGAATTCATACTGATCTGGATGAGGGAGAACATATGGAGGTATTATTCCATGCACTCATATGAGCTTCATGACTGAAAAAATGTTATATGCCCACTTTCTCAAGGAAAAGCTGGTATATTTTGATGATTACTGGAAAGGCTAGAAATCTGGTTCTCGATCTTTAATCATAAACCATGTTGCTGATCCTTTACAAACCTGCTGTGCGGGAACTGCTCTTCAACGATCCTTCTGTCAGGGGACCATTAGGGCATACCTGTGTATTCAGCAGCCCAACAAGGTCATCCTCACTCAAAAGATGTCTCCAATGAAAATCAGTGAAGCAGATAATACTGTAGGACCTTAAAACATTTTGTGTATTTATTTTCACAGAATTTTATTTCTCTTGTAGCTTCTATTGAGGGAGTTTTTAAAGTGTAGTAACTACATTCAGCAAAATACCTTTATGTGTTATCTTCTACTTTCAGCATGATTTTGGAAATCTTCACAAAAAAATGGAGGGTAGTGTGTGCCAATTTTTTACACATTCTGGACAATTTTGAAGAGGTGGGGGAACTCCTGCCAAATCATTTGGGAATTCTCAACTTATTTAACTTCAACATTTTATATCATTAATGAGGTCTTAAAAATAGCAATCAGTAAACCAGATTCTTCTCCCAGTTACATTTATAATTAGCAGTAACTTTTTTTAAATTTAACTGATTGAAATCAGTTACTCAAGCTGAACTCTGCAATCAATAACCAGTATGCCCTGTATAAATCCAGTACATACCTATCTAAATCTTGGTCTGTGTTTGTACATATGTGTCTGCCTGTCATGTATTATAATTGTATATTACCCTGTTACAGTCAATGACAGCAAAGTCTGTAAATCCTACTATAGTCCCAGCAAATCAAAATATTTTTACACTTTTGAGTGCTGCTGATTTACAGGTTCTCTGATCTTGGTCTTGTGACAGCCACACAAAAGTGTGACATTACCATTGCTGCAGGAATAAAATGGAAGAGCCATCTTGTTCCAGCTGAGGGGAGACTGATATGTGTGAGGATCTGTATCTACCTTCAAAAACTAAACACTGCAAATTGCAGCATACTGTTTGATGAATGGTCATTGTTAACCATTTGAGCAATGATTGTGCCTAAATAAATGTGTAATTAACCATGGAACTCAGTGGAACAAGACTGTGTTTAAAGTAGTCACAGTAGGCTTACTTATGCTCCGAGTTTTCCAGAGCAAACAATGAAGTTTGTTATTACAAGACTGTAAACGACAGAAATCATCTTTCTTTACAATAAATGGGAGCTAACTGTCATTCCTAAGACACATTTTCCAGCCAGCAGTGCTTTTTTGCTAGGAATTGTGTATTGACTACTGTCCTAAATAGCTGAAACTTTAATTGATTCCTCTTTTTTTTTAATTAGACAGTCTTCCAGTCAGCTATGACTCCACATCAACAAAATCAACTCTTTCCATTCACATAACCCTGGTGAGTAAAAAAGTTTCAGACAGAAAACCTATCACATATAACAGCCAGGTATCTTTTTTTATGCATTATCCTTACTGCAAGACTTTGTTCAATTCATTTTTAAGTACATCTATATATCAATATCAATACAGGTGTCTTTAAAATACTCATGGGGTTTGAAGGCGGGGGTGTCTTCAGATTGTCAAGTCTGAAAAAACTCAACTAATCTTTTAGTACATGATCTATAACTGCAGTCTGAGCTACCTATTAGAAAGACATCTCGTTTTAATTCTATATGTGAAAGTGATGGAGAATCCTCAAAGCCCTGGAACACGCACTGTCAGTGGGAAATTGCCTTCACTGTTAAAAATATTTTCCTTATTTTTAGTTCGTTAGTTCAGAATAGACTTTTTAATAAAGAGGAGGTCCAGACATAATTTTCTGGATTAAAAACAAAACAAAACAAACCCAAATATTTCTATTTTATTGCATAAAACAGTTTTGGATTCTTGATTTCCATCTTCTGTGACAAAATAAAAAGCATATGATACTACCACAGCTCTCAGAACAGGATTTAACAGAAAAACCTCATGCTTTTACCTCTGCGTCAATGCCTGTACTCACAGTTACTGGGCAAATTGCACCTATGACCTTTCCTAACTTCCTTGAGCACACCCCTCTCGAGTTTCTGGCCATTAGGTATTACTTGGCTTAGTACAGAATCACACAATTCTTTGCTAAAGCTGCGTCATGGTATCAAGGATCATTTTCTGAACAGATCTGGCTTAACTTCAAACCATGCAGTCTGCTCCCTTTGGCCACACAGCTTCACAGCTTCCTTTAAGTTAAATATCACATATTTAGAAGAAAACCCTAACTCAAAACCCCTTAAGCAAAATGTGCACATTTTCAGATTGTAAGATATTTACCTGCCTTCCAAGCTGATACCAACTAAACCAATTGCCTACAGGCTCTTCCAGTTTGTGCAGCCTTTGACCTGGTATGTCAGCCTTTGAAAAAAAAAGAATGTTTTCCACTATATGGAAAAAAGAGGCAGATTCTAATTTGCTGCATTATCTTCTAGGTATGTTTTTGACCTGCCAGGTCTTGGCAGTCATTGTTCTACCTTCATTCTTGATGCTTTCATGTACTGTAAAATAAATACTCCTCAAAAATAGTTATAAATTAGTCCGTGAAATCACACAGGAAAAACTAACAAGTTCTCATATCATTACATTGCTGCCCTGACCCACCTCACTCGCCATGCTCATAAAACTGTGCTTATCAGACTATTACTCAGAATATTCTTCTGGAGTAGCTCCCATCTAATACCTGTTTGACACCAAGATGCCTGTTGTTACCATCATAAAAAGCTGATCTATGTGACCATATTTTATGAAAAAGTTACCTTCCTAAAACTCCTAGGACCATGTAGCGATCTGTTGATGCCTCAACTGTCTAGGGCAGGGATCTTTAGAAATTATAGTCTGAAGACCACTTCCAACATGCAAAGTGTTTTGTTTTCTAAGGGAACTTTACAACCTTTCTGTTGAGCATAAAGGTATTCCACTACACATAAGTTTTGTGTAGTGGTCACAGCCTGAAAGTCTGATCTTATTAAGCAGTTCACAAAAGCAATTTATTTTGGAAAATGTGAAGAAAATAATTCCCATGATAAAGAAATATTTTCATTACTAAAAAAAAATCTGTTTTAACATATGTAAAGAGGTAGATAACATGGTGTACATACAGATTATACTGTAACAGTCACAGAAGCATAAAGGGGTAAGAGACATAATTTCTAATATAAGGGTATGAATTTAGCCTATACCGGCTGTGCTAAAAGGTTATTGTGTAGGCTGGAAGGAGATCAGGATGTTTGCTGCCAGATTACTCTAGCCAGAAACATCTAGAGTCTAAACCAGAAACTAGACCAGTCTAGGAGAATACCTTCAGAAAAAATGAAAGAAAATTTTTGGAGACTGAATGCAATGGACATGGTTATTTTAAAGAGCTGAAGTTTCTTGTTAGCTTCAGGATTATAGGTTGAGAAAGAAACACTCATAAAAGATGCACTAAGATTCTCAGTCATAAGAAAACTAATGTGATCTGTCATTTTTGCCTGGTGATGATATGTATGTATGTATGTATATATGGGATCATAGTGGAAGTAATGGCCTGAGTTATTTGAAACTGGACTGTACAAATTGCCGTAAATATTCTCTAGCCCATTTGAAACTTACAAGTTTGGGATTTGGCTGGTTTGTGAGCACTGCATGTTTAGACTGTGCTATTCAAACTTGCCAAAATATATGTTTACTTGCCAGCAATGTGTTTTACTTTCTGTCAAAAAATGAGCTCTTATAGAGGCAAGAAAGCACTTTCCTATGTGTTAAAAATCTCTTGAAGATTTTTATAACTCCTGAGCCTGATTCCCCTTTTGCAAACAATGGAGTACAACAGGCAGAACTCCATGGTAACGGGTGGAGGAGAGGCAGATCCATCTGGAGATCTGGAAACAGGGATGTGATTGTAATAGCACTGTAAAACTGCTGGACTTAACTAATGTCCAAAAGAAAATGTTGCCAATAACTTCTCAAAATTAATGACTCCTCATTACCATTTCTCCTCTCTTTATTTATTCTTTGCTATCCCTATCCCTGGAAAGTCTTGAGATGGCACAAAATGGTCAGAATAATCCTAAAGCAAACAGTTCTTGTTCTGATGCAGTCATAGAATAAATCCCAGACAGATGAATAAAAACACCCACCTCTGCAAGCATCTAAGACCTACAACATTATGATTTTATTGTATTTAATGACTTATTAACGATATATCTGTCATGATAATCACCCCTATCTATAATTTGGGAGTCACTGCAGCTCCCAAGTAATACGTGAGCTTGACAGAATGGCATATCATATTGACTACATTACAGTAATTCAGTCTCAAATGAACTGAGTAGCTTCAAGATCCACATTTGAAAACCACCAAAAGTTTTAAGCTTCTAGTCAAATACAGATTATAAAAGGCATGCATGTGCTGACATAGATCTGAATGGGTATCAAAACTGCAAACAAGAAACCTTTTATGATAGTTTGGTACTTTCATAGAGGTGCTATTAACACACAAATGTACACTGGCACATACAGCATTTTCTGTCTAAATGCAGTTATTGCACTGTTACACTTCCTCAGCTATTATTAGAGGTACCTTGCACAGCTTCCACAAAATTTCTTGTAGATGGTTTTTCTATGAGTGAATAATAACTATTTTTGGAAGTGTGAAACTGTAGTCTGTGGTGTTTTCCAATGATTGCATATCTTCAACTGATTGTAAAAAACCTGATTTATGCTGAAGAATCAACATGCAACTAGAAAAATAACATTTCAATACACACTTCTTATTGTGACAGGTATTTAAATTTATCAAGCTGTAAATACCTCAAATTCTACTGTATGCCTCCCTCTTTCCAAGGTTTTGTATCCATAAAAAAACAATCTTGGATTTATAAAATAAATAAAAATGGTGAGGTAGTGCCCCTCTTCATCTCCATCTTCCATCTTTTTATTACTCTATAAAGTGCTGTAGTATTTATTGTTTAATCATTTTAGACTTCAAAATGGAACTTTTCTTATTCTGTGCTTAAAAATGTCAAATGAGAAAGTTTTGCCCTTAAGGAACAACATGCCAAAGAAATAATTGGTGATTTGCTTCTTTTGTGTATTGTATAGTTTTTGAGGAGTAGGAGGATTTTAAATAGAAAGGTGACAGTATCACGTGTCTGTTCACTAGCTGATCATTAATGTAAGTCTTAAGATTTGTATAAGATAAATTATTTGGCACTGTATTAAGTTTGATGGGTTAAGTCAATCGGAGAAGTCCAGGTAAAGAGAAGCAAGATAGCACAGGTTTAAAAGCCTGTCTTGAAAATTCATCATTGTTGTTTGAGAAGGGCATCTGGAAAGATGTCCCCACAAAAACTACAGGGAAATTGCTTTTATGCAGGTTTGAGTGATTTCTTCATCTCGTCTTATTTATGCTATTCATGTTCTGAGATGGAGGAAAAAGCAGTGTTCAGTCCATCTAACAGCACTTTCTCCCATAATACAATCACTACAGTTTCTTTCTGAATTAATGCTCTTGGGCATCTTCCACTGCTTGACTAGCACTGAGGGTAACTTAAAGGCCCAAAGTGTCTGCACTTATATGGAGTCATTAAAGGAGCTAGAAATGCCATTTAATCCAGTTATGCAGTAAAGTTGTTAGTTCAGTTATTAGCTGACAATTTGGGCTCAATTGAGATGTAAAGCTAAATTGAATATATTTATCTGATAATTAATTAATCATCTGAATAAGAGCATATTATTTTAAAAAAATGCATAAACCTACTCCAACCTGGGAGAAGCAATGCTGAATTTCAGCTAATGCCATGTTACAGCTGTGTATGCTATGACTGAGATCATAATAGGCCAAAGCAAAATAAGCAGTAATATATCTATGAAGAATATACCAACCCATCTTGAAAAACATTTTAATGATACATGGCAGCATGCTAATTGTTATGGGCCAGGGATTTCACTACTATGACATCCATGTGTAGGTCACAAGGACAAAAAGCTGCACATGAGTTGGCAATGTTCTCTCGCAGTCCAGAAGGCCAACCATCTCCTGGGCTGCATCCAAAGCAGCGTGGCCAGTAGGTCGAGGCAGGTGATTCTGCCCCTCTACTCCACTCTGCTGAGACCCCATCTGGAGTCTTGCGTTCAGCTCAGGAGCCCTCAGCACAGGAAAGTCATGGACCTGTTGGAGTGGGTCCAGAGGAGGGACACAAAAATGCTCAGAGGGATGGAACATCTCTCCTATGAAGAGCGGCTGAGAGAGTTGGGGTTTTTCAGCCTGGAGAAGAGAAGGCTCCGGGGAGACCTTATTGCAGCATTTCAATACTTAAAGGAGGGCTTAAAAGAAAGATGGGGACAGATTTTTTATCAGGGCCTATAGCGATAGGACAAGGGTTAATGATTTTAAACTGAAAGAGGGTGGATTTAGACTAGATCTAAGGAAGAAATTTTTCACCATGAGGGTGGTGAAACCCTGGCCCAGGTTGCCCAGAGAGGTGGTAGATGCCTCAACCCTGGAAACATCCCAGGTCAGGTTGGACTGGGCTCTGAGCAACCTGATCTAGTTGCAGATGTCCCTGCTCATGGCAGGGGGGTTGGACTAGATGACCTTTAAAGGTCCCTTTAAGCCCAAACTATTTTATGATTCTGTGATTCTGTGACTCTATGACAAGACTAAAAGACAATACCACAAGCATATACGTGCAAAATCAATGTGCCGCACTGCTTGCTCTATACCTGATCTGCATATAAGTATGCTGCAATATCCATTAAAACGGCTTATTTCAAACTCTAATTGCTCAGTGTCTACCTGTGAAGGACCACAATTCAGTCCCAGGTGTCATCTCAGGTGGCATTTATATGTGCATGCAGTTCATGTTTAGAGGGCATTTTTTATTCCTAACAACTTCATTTACAGAATGTTTTGATAAAGCCTGATGCCTAGCCAGTAAAAAATTTTTGCTGATCCTGTACATGGTGACTTGAAAGAGATTTTATTTTAAGCAAGTTCCAGAACATACAAAATACTTTTGTGAAAATGGATTTTGCAGTCATCTCAGGGAATTGAAGTGCAGAAAATCTACTAAGCAAGGACAAGAGAAGACAAAAAATATTTCTGAGGCACATACTATAACACTGCTTTCTGTTTCCCTGCAGATACCTTTACAGATATATAAAAACACATGCTACCGCTACAAGACACATTCTTGGTTCAATAAATAAATGTAATTTAGTATACTTAGTATATAAACTATAGGATAGGTATAGGAAATATAGGGTTTGTCAAATAATGTATGGACATCTAAATCGCAAAGAATGTTTTACACTGATGTGTTTCTAAATTAACTTCTTTCTCCTGGGACAGAAGACTGGTTGACACACCATTACATCATGACATTGATTATTTTGATTCACCTGATCTTGTTAAGTTCTTGTCCCCTGTAAACCAGATTCTAACTTGATATATGTTATATGTCACAAATAAGGTAGCCATTTTTCAGATTGCTTAGCACTGTATAATAGCTAATTAATTTTTAAAGTCAACCACTGAACTGAAAAATGAGTCAAAAACTCAGTAGAATAAAAAATGAAACTAAACATTCATTTTGTTTTCATACAATTAAACATATTATTCACAAAATCAGTGGGACTGTGATTGTCCCTTTCCTGTTTCCCAAGCAGCCCACTTGCAGACAATGTGGAAAACAAGAATTACGTTCTCTTCTTTGGGAGAAGACATTCCACAGATATTCTCCAGACACTATGAAAATGCAATGAATCCTTCTTGCCCCTGTTGCATCACATACTTGAAAAGCTATTGACAGATTGATTCAGATCCTTGTTCTGAACCCTGCAGAGTATTCTGTTTGCTTGCCAGAAATATATTGGGTGTCAATACAAATAAGGTAGAATATCTCCTTTTCTGTATATACATATTAATTTGATATTTTAAGCCAGAATCAGAAAGTAGGACTGATTTCCTTGCTCAGCCGTTAAGATGTTCATGTGCAAAGCAGCATCCTGTCTTTTTCTGCAATAGCCTATCATATAGAGGCTGAAGTTTTTTTTCCTGCATAGTGGAAGATAAATGGACACGACTTTCCTTAAATTAAGGAGAGTATGCATCTCCATCATAGCTAAGTGACATACTGCTTCAATGCAATAGTATTAGAACTCTCTTCTTGAGGAATAGATAACTGTGAATGTTTTTTGCTCCTCTTGGGGAAAAAAAAAAAAAGTCCACCCAAATTTTTTTTAAATTCATGAATGGTTTAACTTTATTGCTGGCAAGTAAACTACTGATAAATAAAGTGATCCCTGCCCTGCTATAAAGGCAAAACCCCAGCATGCTTCTACTCAGAACACAGTGCTCTAAAATCTGCATTATGAGGCTCTGTATTTATTGTCTCTGAGGAACTGCAGAGAAAGTTTTTTTACGTATTTCCTAAGTGTCATTCCTGGAAACTGTGAGAGCTGCTTTGATTTCTTCCTGACTTATACATTAACAAAAGTATTAAGGACTCTGTCAAACCAAGCCTACTGGGAACACCTTCTTGTCTTCAATTTCTGCCCCTAGTTCAAACTTCTCAAAGCTGGGAAGTATAAAACTGAGGGCAGAATATGGTCCTGCAGCTGAAACTTTGTTCAGATGCACTCATGATGTGGGAGCTAAAACAAAATATGACTCATTTTTCCATAGCTATTTGGCTCTGCAGTGTTTCACTGCAGACCAAGAGCTCCTTTTTTCACTAACATATTCCGCTGTAAATTATTATAAACAGGTATATTAAGTTTTAAAAGAAACATATTCTGATTGTTTCAGTATGCAGATTCATAGATCAAATACTGACCTGAAAAAAATTTATCTGGAAAGCTATTGACACAAGAAGTAGTATATCAACACAAATATTTTTGTTAATGTTTCATAGATCATAGATGCATCACATTTTTGAGTCATCTGTATATGCTATGATTTCATATTGAACTTTTTCCATAAAACTCATGGGTTCTTTAAGGCCCATTAGATAGTCACAAATATAATCTTAACCACAGTAGTGCTAAACAAAACATAGAGGCTACATTAGAACCCAGACATGAGCCATGAGGAACATCTCATGTAGAGGAAAACGTGGAGGCACTGACGTGCCTGCTATGGTCATTCTTATTACTCTTCCAGTCAATCTCCACTGGATTTTGTCCATTTATTGCAGACTAACCATGGCCTCTGCTGGGTAAGGCTGGATGCACCAGTGACACCTGGACGTGGCATACCAAGAGGAGACAAGTGAGGGAAAAAGAAAGTGCTGAGCGCTGTCTCTCTCCCCCACGACCCCGACCTTCTTTCTTTCCTTCCTTCCTTCCTTCCTTCCTTCCTTCCTTCCTTCCTTCCTTCCTTCCTTCCTTCCTTCCTTCCTTCCTTCCTTCCTTCCTTCCTTCCTTCCTTCCTTCCTTCCTTCCTTCCTTCCTTCCTTCCTTCCTTCCTTCCTTCCTTCCTTCCTTCCTTCCTTCCTTCCTTCCTTCCTTCCTTCCTTCCTTCCTTCCTTCCTTCCTTCCTTCCTTCCTTCCTTCCTTCCTTCCTTCCTTCCTTCCTTCCTTCCTTCCTTCCTTCCCTCTGCCCCTCCCTTCCTTCCCTGCCGCCAAACGTCAAACAAGAGCTTAGCGTTTGGATCTTAGCTTCTCCTTCCTCTGCTATGTAGACTTGGAGCCAAAGAAACAACAGGCCTGGCTCCAGCAGGAGCAAGGACAGCTTTCTTCTCTCTGCCAACCGTCTAAGGCATGGCAGGAAGGGCGGGAAGTGGGCAGGGCATGCCTGCAAGCCCCTGGGCTGCACAAGGCTGCTCTGCTCGGCTTCATGCCACTTCCCCCCTCGCCGCCCTTGAGATGCTGGGCTTCTGCAGACAGCTGCTCACTCGAGGAGGCAGCTAGGCAGCTGCTGGTTCTATTGCACTTGGCAAAGCCAAACGCCTCTCCAGTGTTCCGGGAGACTGCCAAGGCCACCTTCTAGCAGGATATGATGTGAAGAAGAAGAAGAAGAAGAAGGTTGCCTTTAACAAGATGGAGTCATGGAAGCTCTGCCCCTGGGCTCTGTGGCCAGGTGCATCCTCTTTCTCCCTGTCCCAGCACAAGGGAGCGTCTTTCTGCTGGGACCGCTGCTTTGGCTGGAGGCAACGTGCCCGTCCCAACCTCACGACAGTGGCACAGGGGGACCTGCAGGAAGAGAGAGGGACGTACTGCGGGGGGCACCGGTACGCGCACGAAGCATCCCGGCACATATGCGCAAGTACTCGTCAGCAAGAGCAGCTTGGCAAAGCTGCTGGAAAGCAGCGTGGCGGAAAAGGCCCTAGGCTCCTGCTGGACACCAAGCTGAGCAGCAGCCAGCACCGTGCCCTTGGCCAAAGGCGGCGGCGGGCGGTGCCCTGGGCTGCGCTGGGCAAAGCCTTGCCAGCAGCTGGAGGGAGGGGAGCCTTGCCCTCTGCTCAGCGCTGGTGAGGCCGTGCCCGCAGTGCTGCGCCCAGGCCCGGGCTCCCCAGGCCGAGAGAGACAGGGGCAGACAGGGGAGAGCCCCCCAGGGCCCCTCCCCCAGCCCCGCCCCCCAGGGCGGCCGTTGGCTCGGAATGGCAGCTGTGATGTTGTGGCGCTGGCCCGGCAACGGCCACAGTGCCTGCAGGCACGGCTCTGCCAGCACCTGGCAGCACCAGGGAGAGACGAGCTCTCACCCAGCGGCACTGCCTGGCACCGGGAGCCCCTCGGCAGCCTCGCTCCAGCTGGCTGGGAGCTCTCCGGAGCCCCAGCAGCGTGTCCGGCGCGAGGACTCCCCTGGCCCCGGCGCGATGGGCCAGCTGAACTGCTGCCATGGCTCCAGGTGGGCTCCCCCCGCGGCGCGGGGACACGCCGGCGCAGCCGGGCCCCGCAGCAGCCGCCTTTCTCATGCCTTTTGCCGCCTGCTCTGCAGGGTCTACCCTGGCCCTGAGCAGCAGTGCGCGCCCGACCTGGCATCAACTGAGCCACTGCTCCGCGAGCACGTGTGGGTGACGCAGGGCCGCGTGAAGGGCAAGAGGCACCTCCTCCTCTTCAGCGACACCTTGCTCATCGCCAAGGCCAAGTAAGAGGCGCAGACCCCGGCTGCCTTTCCTCCCAAGGCCTGGCCCCGGCACCGGGGCAGGGATACCCAAGGAGCAGCCCCAGGCCCCCACACCCTGTTGCTGGGCGCACCCGTGGCTGTGCGCGGGGCAGGCGGAGGCCAGAGGGCAGCCGCCGGGCTCGGCCACCTCCAGGTCACTCCCTGCCGCTCCTCTCTGCAGACGTGGCAGTGCCCCGCGCCCGCAGCTCTGCCTGGCCCTGGGCCAGCTGTGGGTGCTGAGCGGCGGCAAGGGGGCGGCCGGGGATGCCGCCCAGGAGGAGGAAGACAAGGCCACCGAGTCCCTTGTCCTCGCCTGGCCCTACGGCTGCTGCGTCGTCACCTTCCGGTGGGTCTTGGTGCCACGTCCCCCGGCACGGCTGGCAGCGCCTCTGTCCGGCCCTACGCGCCATCCTCCTGCCTCTGCAGCCGCCCCCACGGGGCAGGGCTGTGCCGGCGCCCGCCTCTGCCCGCGGGCTGGGGAGCAGCGGGCGCTCAGGCTCTTTCTCCTCTCTTCCTGCAGCTCCCGCGCACTGAAGGAGCTCTGGCTCAGCGCGCTCTGTGGGTAAGCCCTGCCTGGCAGCGCAGCCTGGGGGCCCTGTGCTCACAGCACGGGGGGATGCTCCAGCCGTAGCTGTACGATGCGGAAACGCCGCTCCTGAGCTGGGGGGAGCTGCCCCCATGGCCGCGGGCGGCTCTGCAGTGGGCAGAGCTGGCGGAGCTGCTTTGCCCAGCCCCGACCTCCTCCCTGCTGCTGCTCTCCACTTGACGGCCGGGCGGTGCCCAGCTGCTTCGGGGCAGCTTGGAAGTGCTCCCCGGGCTGGCAGGTGAGGGAAGAGGTGGCTTGGGTCTCACACAGCTCTTTCTCTGCCCCTGCCCCGTGCACAGGCCAGCAGAAGGAGTGGAGGGACCCCGCGTCACCCAGCTGCCCTCCATCAAGCTCCTGCTGAAGGAGCTGCGCGGCCACAATGCCGTGAGTGTCCCTCCTGGCCCCACTCTGCCCCAGGGGCTGCTCCAGCCCCGCACCAGCCGCATCGCTTCTCACCTGCTGCTCTTCTCCCCTTGCCCAGGCGACGACACTCAACGCCAGCAGCCTGGAGAGGCTGGTCGAGGGCCAGGAAGAGGTGAGGAGCCCCTGGGCTGCCATCTCGGCCGTCCCCGCCTCTCTCTCACGGCCCACGGCCGATGTAGCACACCAGGGGCCCTTCCTGCTGCAGGGCTGTTCGCTGAGCGCAGCGCATTTCTTGCAGGCTGGTGCCGAGCAGCGGCCACCTCCCGTCCCCTGCGGCAGCCAAGGCAGCTGCGGCCACTCGGCTGGTGAGTTTGGAGGAGACGGGGGCAGGGCGGCCCCTCTCTCCTGCGCTGGCTGGCGGCACCCGCGCTGCTCGGGGGCTGCTGCTGCCCTTCCCGCAGGGCACGGCCGCAGAGAGCTGAGCCCCCGGGGCGCCTCGTTCCCCAGCCACGCCTCTCCCTTGCTGTTGGCGGTGGGGCCCAGCGCGCAGAGGCTCGGGGAGCATTCACCTGGCGCTTGCCCTCCATGGCTCTCTCTCTCTTTTCCCCGGCGGCAGGCGGGACCTGCAGCAGGACGAGGGGGCTGCTCTGGCCCTTGGTGCTGCGAGGGACCTTGGCCGCTGCGGAGGCGCCCGGGCAGTCGGGCTGTGCCGGCAGGGCGGGTCTCTTCGGCCGGCCCCTGGCAGCTCTCTGCAGCCAGGACGGCACGCTGCCCCAGCCCCTCCAGGTAAGCCAGCCTAGCTGGGGGGTGCCCGTGGCGCTGGCTCCTGTGCAGATGTGCTGTCCCCAGCAGAGGCACCCCGGCTGGGGCTCGGGGACCAAGCCGGCTCCGCCCCACCTCCCCCACCTCCAGCCACCCCTGCGTCCTGCCCTAGTGAAAGCAGAGCCGCCCACGCTCGCTCCTGCCCCTGAGGAAGGCTCACCGACCCCGGGGCCTGTCCCCAGCCAAGCAACTGTCCTCCTCTGTCCCCCGCAGGACCTCCTGGCTCACCTGCAGCAGCACGGGCCATCCACCAAGGGGGTCTTCTGGCTGGCGGCCGGCCAGTTCACCTGCTGGGAGCTGAGGGAGGCCCTCGACAGCGGAGCGGAGGTCCGCCTCGACAGCCAGCCTGTGCACGTGCTGGCCGTCGTCTTCAAGGTGAACCCTGCCCACCTGGAGCCCGGCAGCGCCCGGCTCTGTCGGTGCCGACGGGCGCCGGCGAGAGCAGGGGCCGAAAGCCAGCCGCCTGCTCGTCAGCCAGAGTGCCGGAGATGCTGCCTGCGCTCCCGGCGGGCGCGCTCAGAGCCTCACCCGGAGCCCTTGGCGTTGCAGGACTTCCTCCGTCAGATCCCCTCCAAGCTCCTCCGGGAAGAGCTCTACGAGGAGTGGATGAGCGCCCTGCAGAAGACCAGCAGGGAGGAGAAGCTGGCGGGACTGAGGGAGTAAGTGTGGCGAGCAGCCCGCCTGCTCCGCAGGGACTGGCAGGGCCCGGCACTTGCCTGCAAAGGGACGGCCTCCTTGCGAAAGCCGTCTTTTCTGCCAGCCACCTCTTGCCAAGGTGGGGGCCGCTTCTGGGGGACAGTGGCACAGAAAAGCATTTCTGTCCTCAGAGCACTTCCCGCAGGCATTGGGCGTCTATTCCTGCCCCAGAAGGGCAGGCAGGGAGGGAGGTGGCCCTGTCTCAGTGAAGGCAGTCCCTCTGCTGCAGAGCAGGCGTGGCCAGGGAGCCTTCCCTGGGGGTGAGATGAGCCTGGCAGACCTGTGTGGGCAAGGTCTGCGTTATTAACGTTGTGTTCTGTTCCCTCAGGGTGGCCAGCAAGCTGCCCAAGGCCAACCTGCTGCTCCTCAAGAGCTTGCTGTCCCTGCTGCAAAACATCAGCAGAAATGTGGCCACCAGCGGGATGACTGCTGGCAACCTGGCCACATGCCTGGGGCCAAGCCTCCTGAGCCCAGGCGAGGAGCACACGCTCTCCCGGCAGGTCCTGCAGCGGGTGACGGCGAAGGTACGCTGTGTTTACCAGCCGCTACAGCCTTCTGGGCCCGGCCGAGCCTTGCTGCTCAGAGGTCCCTGGCTGCCTCCTCTCTTCAGCAACCGCTGGCCGGGGAGCTGCCGGCAAGAGCAGCCCCACAGCTGCAGCTTTCTGCGCAGAAGTGAGGCTCAGGGGTGGGAGAGGCTGTCTGAGCCATTTTCAGCCAGCAGGCTGGAAGCCAACGGCTTGCTGTGTGCAGGTGACGCAGCTGGTGGAGTTCCTCATTGAGCACCGCGAGGAACTCTTTGAGGAGGAGGTGGCCGGGCTTGCCGGCGCATCGGCCAAGGAGCTGCCAGCACCAGGGGCAGAAGCAGAAGAAGCAGCGGTATGTCGGGGCCACAAACAGGGTGACAACAGAAGCCTCCCCACTCAGAAGTTGAGACTGCTGTCGCAGGGACAAGCAAGGTCACCCGCTAGCCGGCAGCTCTGCAAAGGTGCAGAGTAAGGGTGATGCAGGTCGGCCATCGCGGTTTGTGCGGTGATGCCACCAGAACTGGCTCCGGTGGGCTGAGCAAACCCATCCAAGGGACGGGCCTTTCAGAGCTAAGGTAGCAATTGGGCAGGAAGGTCCTTGCCACCCGTTAACTTGCACATTTCCATTGCAGGTGCCTCCAGTCCCCCCAGAAAGTGAACACCTGAAGAGCTCCTCTGGGGAGAGAAGGTAACATGAGCTAGGTTTGGTTAAGAGCAGAATTGGGTCACGTTTATCATGCCTTTACCTGTCTAACAATACATTGAATGGAAAGGTTGCCAGGCTCTTCACAGGAAAGCACAACGAGAAGAGCAGCCTGTGAAGAGGGGAGCAACGGGCAACTGGAGAGCGAGAGGAGAAAGTTGGGAGCGGAGCTCTCCGGGATGGGCAACTGAGGACATCCAGGCAGGCAAGAAGAACGAGGAGCCCAGGTGTGTAGCAGACTCTGCTGCCCGTTTTTCAAAGCTCTGCTTTCAAAGCTACTGCTCCGAGTATGGGAAATATTTCTGAGGTGCGCAGAGATGGCACCGGGCAGGAAGCCCGCAGCTGCCCGTGGGAGAGCGTGTCTGTCAGGAGGAACATATCACTCCAGCGTTGGCAGCTCTCCTTCTGCGCTTGTGGCAGCTCTGTTTGTGCAAGGCTGAGCAACACCCCAGCAAAGTCACAAGACTCACAACACTTTTCTGAGCTCTTTGACCCGCTGCCTACACAAAGAGGCAAAGTCCCACTTTTCTGTTCGTGTCAGCTGGCAAGCCCAGCACTGGCTGCTGGTGTCTGAATCCCAAAGGCGCAGCAAGCAGCTGTGCCAAGTAGCTGTAGACCCTGAGATACTGGCACTTGGTAAAAAGCTCACGTTGCACCTGAGACAATTGAGGGAAGAAAAAAACAACCAAACAATACCAACGCAGCGTGTTTTGCCTTCAGGCCTGGCTTTCTAGCAAGGGACAGTGAGGCATGTTCCTGCTCGGGTTTTGGAAAGGACCACAGCACAGCTCCCCTGCCGAGCCCTGCTGCCTAGCAAAGCAGTGCTGCACATCTCTGTCAACTTGCAGAGCTCTGAGGGCGTCACACGTGTGGAGAAGGGGACAAAGCCATGCCGTAGTCACTGCCAGGGAGGGCGCCCTCTCCTGTGCCAGGAACTGCCCCTTGGACAGCACGCTGCCCAAAGCACGGGGCACGAAATCACGCCTGTTCCTGCCTTCATGGTTTCACCAGCACTTGGGACTCTCTTTTTGCAGGTGCCGATTTATTTCCGCTGCCTGGATTCCCCAGATGAGCTCTGATGCCTGGCCTTTGCGGGGCACGATGCAGCCCCAGCACCACCTCGGCGGAGGCGAGGAGGGAGGCACCGCGCCCCTCTGCTCCGGCCGCCACATTTCACTCGGGCACCGCGACGCCGGAGCGGCCCCGCACCGCCCTCAGAGCCAGCCCAGCCCTGGCGGGAGGCCTTGCTGGCTCACTCCTCGGCTCCGTCAGCAAAAGCCCACCAGCCGGCACAGCTGCCCCCGTGGGGAGCTGGTATGTCAACTGCAGATTCCATGGGGCATGCTGGGTGTGGAGGTGTATATCGTCTGAGAGGGACACGAGGGACATGCTGGACAGCATGTTCCAGACTATAAAACCCTCCAGGTTTTCTTTGCCGCTACTCGTTCTTGGCAGAGAGACACTGCACCACCTTGCTGCATACAAGAAGGGAGCACCCATTGCTGCCCTTTGGTCGGTGCAAGTACTTGTATGCAGCACACAGCACAATACCCTTTCTTCTTATTCTCGATCAAACATGACGGGCTTGCAGTTTCCATTAGCTGAATTAACTCCAGGTTAGCTACGTCAAAAACTCCGCTCTTACTTCTTCTCCTGCCGATCAGCTCTCTCTGGACCGACGCGAACACACCCCTTTCTGTCAATCAGAAACGGAGTGGTGATGCTTTGCTTTCAGCCGCAACACGTGCCTAGGGACTGATGGGAAGGAGGAGTTAAAAAAGCCAGCGTACATGGTGCCCCGAATCCCACCCACCCTCCACGGCCGGAAAAAAACAGGACACACCTCCGTATTTCTTCTAGCCATTCTGTCGCCAATACCGTCATTTCAGTGTCTATTCTGGTTGATTCTGCAGCTTTATAACAGTTGCAACACCCAGCTCATCGAGGCGGCTGATCTAGACGGCAGTGGATCTGAACTGGCCCCAACTCCCTATGATGTGACAGTGTCCATAACTCGGCGTAATCACACAGGTTGTCCTGTGACCTAAGGATGTACCGCTCTTTCACCTTTCTCCTTTGAAGCTTCGGGGTTTGTGCACGAGAGCCTTATGTACCTTTCTTTTCAGAGTTGCTCATCCTTTCAGCATTGTTTATGCCGAGGAAAACATCCTTTCTGTATATATGTGAACTTATTTACATTTAATAAACAGCATGGTATCCTATACTGCCAATGGTCTTTTTTTCAGACTAATGAAAAGTTCAAGACAAACGTACGCTTTGTGCCTGCAAACAAAAGTGTAAACCTCTGTAACTGTATGAAAAAGCTGCGGTTGTTTCAGTCATGGATGTTTGTAGCTATAGCAGAAACAGAGCTGCTGGCTGCCTTACTGCGAGGTCCAGAGGACACCAGTCTTCTCCTGAAGGCTTTCTAGCAGCGTAATATTGTTTGAGATGCCACTCCATTAAAACAGGACTTGTTCACTAATTGGTTCCTACATGAAAACCCAAGGATAGAAACTTGATCTTGGCTGGCAATGTCAAAAGCACCATGAGGCGAGGCTGCCCAAAGCCTGGCTGCTGCGCTTGGAGGAAAGGTCCCTTGAGTTCCCATGGGCAGACAGGGCACGCTTCTGCAAGTCTGGTTCGCAACACAGCACAACGCAACAGACCTGTGTGCAAAGAGCATTAACATCATCACAGGTACAACCAGTCACAAGGTAGGCAATGCCCGAGTGAAGGCTGCCAGCTGTGCTGCTGGCCGGCTCTGTCATTCCCGGCTGCAGCAGCCCTTTCCCAGGCACTCACTGAGCCAGAGGCCGGCTTCTCCCTCGGTAAGCACGTAGCCCATGCAGCAGCTCACTCCACGGCTCACCGTGTTTCCCCGTGGATGCTTATCTACCCAACAGATCTCTTACTACCTCCTGTTTGTGTATGGAGAAGTCCTCGTAGGAGATGGGATAGGAAGAGGCTTGGCCACAGTGATCACAAAACAGGGGAGTTTAAACTTTTTCGTGTAATGAGATACAGCTCAGAGGAGTTGCTACCTTGCTTTTCAGGAGACCAAACTTGAAGCTAGTCCGAGAGCTAGTCTGCAGTGTCCCCGACGAAGCTGCTTTGGAGGGCTTAGGGCTCATAGAGCAGGTTAGTTTTTCAGAACCACCTTCTGCAAGCACGGGAGCAGGCAATCTCATGGAGTCTTAAGTCAAACAAGAGGGGCAGGAGACCAGCTTGGCTGAACAGGGACCTCCTTTGTCAACTCCGGTGGAAAAAGACATTTTATGATGCCTGGGACCAAGCTCAGGCTTCGCAGGACGATCACAGAGCTGTAGTTCACACGTGTAAGGAGAGAACAGAAAAGGGCAAAGCTCAACTAGAGTTGAAATTGGCCAGTGTTGTGTCGGGCTATAAAGAGGGCTTTTTAAAGTATGTTCATAGCAATTGCTCATTGAGCACCGCGAGGAACTCTCTGAGGAGGAGGAGGATGCGGCTGGGCTTGCCGGTGCATCGGCCACAGAGCCGCCAGCACCAGGGGCAGAAGCAGAAAGCGCAGAGGTATGTGAGGTGCACAGAGAGCGTGGGCTGCGCAAACCCATCCGACCGTATCGCGTGATACGTTGTTTCACGTTGGCGGTGTTGGTGGGTAACTATGTACGTCATGTAGCGATACATGCTTTCTTACAGGATGAAAAGATGTAATGCAAAAGGGGGTTTCTGTGAGAAAGTGAGATTCTTCCTATTAAACTGTGTTGGTTTCTGTGTTCAAGGTGTCAGAGTGACTGGAGGAAGTTTGTGTTGTGCCTTCCAACACCCTGGAGCACAGCCATTCAGGCTTCTATGGGCAAAGCTACGGAAGCTATAGGCAGGCCTTCTGATGCACAGGAAGGCGGCCGAGGGTTACAGGGCATTGCTTTGCTGTTGGAAGTGCCTTCAGGAGCTTGTAAGAGACAGCACAAACGTTCTGGGCGCGGACTCAGATACCAGTGATGCTCCAGGCGCTGCCTGAGTTGACTCCGTCAAGGGAAAACAAGCCTTCCTTGCTGCCTGTCTGTCTTTCCTTCTCTCTCTCTCTCTCTTTTTCTCTCCTTCTTCTGAAATAAGGATTGATCTACCAACAGAGGTAACACTCTCCTTAAGCAAGGCTGAGATTAGAGGTCACTCTGGTATTCAGGGGAAAGCAGGAGTAACAGGTGGAGCTGTGTATTTCCTGTAGGATAACTAACTTTAGAACGCCTCTTCACTTCAGATGTCTTGTAGCATGTAGAAATATCTTATATTCTTTTTTTTTTTTTTGAAGTTACAAATGTTTATTAGCAATTAAAAACATTGCAGGGGGGCTGCAGGGATGGCTTCTGTGGGAAGCTGCTAGAAGCTTCCGCTATGTCCAGTAGAGCCGATGCCAGCCGGCTCCAAGATGGACCCACTGCTGGCCAAGGCCGAGCCAGTCAGCAGCAGTAGTAGCACCTCTGGAATAACGTATTTCAGAAGAGGGGTAAGAACTGGCAGGCAGCAACTACAGCGGGAGAGAGGAGCGAGAATACATGAGAGAAACATCTCTGCAGACACCCAGGTCAGTGCAGAAGGAGGGGCAGGAGGTGCTCCAGGGGCCGGAGCAGAGATCCCTCTGCAGCCCCTGCTGAAGACCATGGTGAGGGTGGCTGTGCCCCTGCAGCCCATGGAGCTCCGTGGGGGAGCAGATCTCCACCTGCAGGCTGGGGAGGACCCCACGCTGGAGCAGGGGGCTGCGCGCAGGAGGCTGTGACCCCACTGGAAGCCGGAACTGGAGCAGGCTCCTGGCAGGACCTGTGGCCCCGTGGAGAGAGGAGCCCATGCTGGAGAAGGTTTGCTGGCAGGACTTGTGGCCGTGTGGGGGACCCACCGTGGAGCAGCCTATTCCAGAAGGACGGCACCCCGTGGCAGGGACCCAGGCTGGAGCAGTTGGTGAAGAACTGCAGCCTGTGGGAAGGACTCACGTTGGAGAAGTCCGTGGAGGACTGTCTCGTGTGAGAGGGACCCCAGGCTGGAGCAGGGGAAGAGTGTGAGGAGTCCTCCCCCTGAGGAGGAAGGAGCAGCAGAGACAACGTGTGACGAACTGACCGCAACCCCCATTGCCCGACCTCCTGTGGCAGTCGGGGGGAGGAGGCACAGAAAATGGGGAGCAAAGTTGAGCCTGGGAAGAAAGGAGGGGTGGGCGGAAGGTGTTTTAAGATTTGGGTTTAGTTCTCATTACCTTACTCTGATTCGATTGGCAATAGATGAAACAAATTTCCCCAAGTCCAGTCTCTTTTGACTCTGACGGGAATTGCTGAATGATCTCTGCTTGTCCTTGTCTCGACCCACAAGCTTCTTGTTGTACTTTCTCTCCTCTCTCCAGCCGAGGAGGGGAGTGAAAGAGCAGCTTTGGTGGGCACCTGGAATCCAGCCAAAGTCAACCCATCACAGAAGTACTTTGCATTAGGTTTCTTGAAGCTTGCCGAATGGAGATGGTTAGAACAAGGGAAAAAAAGGCATCCTTTAGCCCCAATATTTGCTCTCTAACTGCACAAGCTACAAAGAGTGTGTGGAGAATGCGCCCACGAATTCTCAGCTATGGGGATACAGGATCCAAAGCTCCTTGGTAGAAGAGGGAACTAGAACTCGGGTGGGATTCGGCTCGCTCGAACTTCTGTGGCTATGTCTGGACTAGGGATCCGCACAGCCCTTGTAGTGAGTGGATATGAAGGGCCTGATGTAGTAGCCTCCCCCTGGGCGTAATGTGGGGGTGATCTGAGATTCTACAGGTATGTCCTCTGGCCTCCAGCTGTCCCCTCCGAAGGGCAAGGCTGTCCGTGGGTCCTGTGTCGTGTCTGCTAGGCTCTAGGTGCTAGCTTCATTACGGCCTCTGACATGGCATTAAGTTGCCCGTGTGTAGGAAATGGACCTGAGGCCCTAGTCAATACAGCCAGTTAAGTCTAAAGGGGCCCTAACTAAAGACGTCTACTTTAGGACAGCATGAACAGCTTTTGACTCTGCTAATTCTAAGCAGAGTATCTTAGTAATTTTGTAACCGCAATATCTGCAATATGCCTATCTAAAGTCAGAGGAGCTGAGTCCCACCCTGGGTGTCTCGTGTTTGAGTGGGTGGTCTCAGCGTCTCTGGCTAGCTCTCAAAGACAAGCTTCTACTGCTCTATGGCATGTCAAGGCTGACTAGTAGTGGTCCTCGACTAGATCTCCAGGGTTCACCTGCCACGTGCAGTGGGAAAGAGGAATGTTGGAGTTGCAGAGCCTCATGGAGTGGGCTATGGCTGTCCATGCTCAGCTGTGACTCAAGCGCTTTTGGAACTTCCAGGTTTAAGTTCTTGGAGAGAGGATTCCCAAAAACTTGGGTGCTGTCAACTTTCACGTGTCAACAGGCTGAAGAGAAACATAATTTCTGATGCAGTCGCTTTCTTGGATGCCAAAACCATATTGATATCACGCTTCAGGTGACCCTGTTCTCTTGTGAATCCGGAACTTATGCACACAAGCTTTACTGTCACGGGTGCCGAATGGTAAGAAAGCATCACTGTTCAGGCGGGCAGAACAGGCTCTTCAGGAGGGACAGGCAGGGCAGGCGAGGTGGAGGAGCCGCACCGTGTGTAAGGTGGGCATCTGCTTTGGAGGACGGCGGGGTCCGTGAGAGCTGGTCCGTTCTAAAGAGCCACCTTTAAAAAGCCCAGGAGCAGGCCATGCCTTTGTGTTGAAAGTCAAGCAAGTGGGGGAGAAGACCCGCTTGGCTGAAGAGGGAACTCCTTTTGGAAGTCAGGCGGAAAAAGAAATTGTATGAATGATCCCTAGAAGCAAGGCCAGCCTTCGCAGGAAGACTACAGAGCTGTGCTTCACATACGTAGGGAGAAATGATGGAAGGCCAAAGCTCAGCTAGAGTTGAAAGTGGCCAGTGTTCTGTCAGACAAAAGAAAAAAAAAGGCTTTTTGAAGTATACTAAGAGCAAGAGGAGGTCTGAGGAAAGTATTGCACTGATATGTAGTGAAGTTGGTCACCTGACCGATGGGGATGAAGAAAGGACGGAGGCACTTAATGTTTTTGTTTTGCCTCAGCCTTCCATATGAATGAAGGGCCTGCGGGTCGGAAGAGCATGGCTGCAGGAGCAGTGACTTTCCCTTGGTGGACGCTGAAAGTGCAAGGGAGCAGCTGTATCTGTTGAACGTTGCCAAGTCCATGGGGCCTGATGGGTCCTCCCAGAGCCCCGAGGAGTTAGCAAATGTCATGGCAGGACCCCTCTGCATCACCCACCAAAGGCCTTGGGAGTCTGGGGATGTCCCTGCTGGCGGGAAGCTAGCCAGCCTCATTGCAGTTTATCAGAAGGGCATGAGGGAAGAAAGACCCAGGAAATGACAGAGCTCCTAGTCTACCCTCCGTTTCTGTAGAAGTTATGGAGAAGATCATGCTGGGTGCTATTGAAAGGCGTTTCAAGGACAATGCAATCATCAGGCGCAGAGAGCACGGCTTCCTGAAGGGCAAGTCCCGTTGAACCAGTTTGATATCCTTCTACGACAAGGTCACCTGCCTAGTGGATGACGGGAAAGCGGGGGATGCGGTTGCTCTGATTTTAGCAGGGCTTTTGATACTGTCCCTCACAGTAGCCTTCTGGACAGGTTGTCCAACTGTGAGGTGAGCAGGTACACAGTGCACCACATGAAGAACTGGCTGAAGGGCAGCGCTCACAGGGTTCTAGTGGATGGGGCTACATCTGATTGCAGACCAGTCACCAGCGGTGCTCCTCGAGGCTCCATTCTAGGGCCAGTTCTGCCCAGCATTCTAATCAGTGATCTGGATGCAGGAGTTGAATGCACCAGGAAGTAGTTTGCTGGCGATCCTAAGCTGGGAGGTGCTGTTGACTCTCTTGAGGACAAGAGACCTTGCAGAGGGATCAGGACTGCTTCAGGCTAGACGTTAGGAAACATTTCTTTACCCAGAGAGTGACTGAACACTGGACCAGGCTTCCTAGAGAGGCGGTCGATGCTTCACGCCTGTGGGTGTTCAAGAGGCATTTGGACAATGCCCTTAATAATACGCTGCAACTTTTGGTCAGCCCTGAAGTAGTCAGGCAGATTGCACTAGGTGGTCATGGTGGGTCCCTTCCAACTGAACTATTCTATTGTATTCACCCTTGACACTACAGCCGCAAAAGCTGTGCTCGCACTTCAGCCATGCATTCTCCTACATACACCGACATACAATTATTATCAGAGTGACCCAAGGCAGAGTTGCCTTCTGAAATGGCACCTGGGAACTGTTCACTTCAAGACCTTTCAAGGTCTTGGCTTGCTCAGAAGGGCAGCTGTCAATGACAGCACACACAGGCTACCAGGGAAGAGAGACACTGTGTAGAGACATGCCCTGATCGTCCTTTGCTCTCCTCTGCCTTCCCATTAGCCCTGTGCACAGCTGTGGAGTGACAAGAAGGTCCAGGCTTGTGCCTGGGTCCTGACCATGACCTTGCCCTGCTCCTGCAGCATAAAGTGGTGCTGTTTTGCGTGGAAGCACAGTACATGCCAAGGGACTGATGGGATGGAGGAGTCGAGAAAGACAAATGGAGCCCAGAAACCCTTGAAAATGGCCAGTGACAGATGTTAAGATATAATAGGGGTGTACTGCTTATCTCACTTTTCGTCCATCCAATACGTCCGTCTTCAGAAACTCACGACCACTCCTGGAAATTCGTTCCTAGACTACATAGAAAGTGCTGAGGTGCTGTCTCTCTCCCCCACGACCCTGAACTTCTTCCTTCCTTCCTTCCTTCCTTCCTTCCTTCCTTCCTTCCTTCCTTCCTTCCTTCCTTCCTTCCTTCCTTCCTTCCTTCCTTCCTTCCTTCCTTCCTTCCTTCCTTCCTTCCTTCCTTCCTTCCTTCCTTCCTTCCTTCCTTCCTTCCTTCCTTCCTTCCTTCCTTCCTTCCTTCCTTCCTTCCTTCCTTCCTTCCTTCCTTCCTTCCTTCCTTCCTTCCTTCCTTCCTTCCTTCCTTCCTTCCTTCCTTCCTTCCTTCCCTCTGCCCCTCCCTTCCTTCCCTGCCACCAAACGTCAAACAACTGCTTAGGTTTTGGTTCTTAGATTCTCCTTGCTCTGCTTTATAGACTTGGAGCCAAAGGGACAACAGGCCTGGCTCCAGCAGGCGCAAGGACGGCTTTCTTCTCTCTGCCAACCGTCTAAGGCATGGCAGGAAGGGCGGGAAGTGGGCAGGGCATGCCTACAAGCCCCTGGGCTGCACAAGGCTGCTCTGCTCGGCTTCATGCCACTTCCCCCCTCGCCGCCCTTGAGATGCTGGGCTTCTGCAGACAGCTACTCACTCGAGAAGGCAGCTAGGCAGCTGCTGGTTCTATTGCACTTGGCAAAGCCAAACGCCTCTCCAGTGTTCCGGGAGACTGCCAAGGCCATCTTCTAGCGGGATATGATGTGAAGAAGAAGAAGAAGGTTGCCTTTAACAAGATGGAGTCACGGAAGCTCTGCCCCTGGGCTCTGTGGCCAGGTGCATCCCCTTTCTCCCTGTCCCAGCACAAGGGAGCGTCTTTCTGCTGGGACCGCTGCTTTGGCTGGAGGCAACGTGCCCGTCCCAACCTCACGACAGTGGCACAGGGGGACCTGCGGGAAGAGAGAGGGATGTACTGCGGGGGGCACCGGTACGCGCACGAAGCATCCCGGCACATATGCGCAAGTACTCGTGAGCAAGAGCAGCTCGGCAAAGCTGCTGGAAAGCAGCGTGGCGGAAAAGGCCCTAGGCTCCTGCTGGACACCAAGCTGAGCAGCAGCCAGCACCGTGCCCTTGGCCAAAGGCGGCGGCGGGCGGTCCCCTGGGCTGCGCTGGGCAAAGCCTTGCCAGCAGCTGGAGGGAGGGGAGCCTTGCCCTCTGCTCAGCGCTGGTGAGGCCGTGCCCGCAGTGCTGCGCCCAGGCCCGGGCTCCCCAGGCCGAGAGAGACAGGGGCAGACAGGGGAGAGCCCCCCAGGGCCCCTCCCCCAGCCCCGCCCCCCAGGGCGGCCGTTGGCTCGGAATGGCAGCTGTGATGTTGTGGCGCTGGCCCGGCAACGGCCACAGTGCCTGCAGGCACGGCTCTGCCAGCACCTGGCAGCACCAGGGAGAGACGAGCTCTCACCCAGCGGCACTGCCTGGCACCGGGAGCCCCTCGGCAGCCTCGCTCCAGCTGGCTGGGAGCTCTCCGGAGCCCCAGCAGCGTGTCCGGCGCGAGGACTCCCCTGGCCCCGGCGCGATGGGCCAGCTGAACTGCTGCCATGGCTCCAGGTGGGCTCCCCCCGCGGCGCGGGGACACGCCGGTGCAGCCGGGCCCCGCAGCAGCCGCCTTTCTCATGCCTTTTGCCGCCTGCTCTGCAGGGTCTACCCTGGCCCCGAGCAGCAGCGCGCGCCCGGCCCGGCATCAACCGAGCCACTGCTCCGCGAGCACGTGTGGGTGACGCAGGGCCGCGTGAAGGGCAAGAGGCACCTCCTCCTCTTCAGCGACACCTTGCTCATCGCCAAGGCCAAGTAAGAGGCGCAGACCCCGGCTGCCTTTCCTCCCAAGGCCTGGCCCCGGCACCGGGGCAGGGACGCCCAAGGAGCAGCCCCAGGCCCCCACACCCTGTTGCTGGGTGCACCCGTGGCTGTGCGTGGGGCAGGCGGAGGCCAGAGGGCAGCCGCCGGGCTCGGCCACCTCCAGGTCACTCCCTGCCGCTCCTCTCTGCAGACGTGGCAGCGCCCCTCGCCCGCAGCTCTGCCTGGACCTGGGCCAGCTGTGGGTGCTGAGCGGTGGCAAGGGGGCGGCCGGGGATGCCGCCCAGGAGGAGGAAGACAAGGCCACCAAGTCCTTCGTCCTCGCCTGGCCCTACGGCTGCTGCGTCGTCACCTTCCGGTGGGTCTTGGTGCCACGTCCCCCGGCACGGCCGGCAGCGCCTCTGTCCGGCCCCACGCGCCATCCTCCTGCCTCTGCAGCCGCCCCCACGGGGCAGGGCTGTGCCGGCGCCCGCCTCTGCCCGCGGGCTGGGGAGCAGCGGGCGCTCAGGCTCTTTCTCCTCTCTTCCTGCAGCTCCCGCGCACTGAAGGAGCTCTGGCTCAGCGCGCTCTGTGGGTAAGCCCTGCCTGGCAGCGCAGCCTGGGGACCCTGTGCTCACAGCACGGGGGGATGCTCCAGCCGTAGCTGTACGATGCGGAAACGCCGCTCCTGAGCTGGGGGGAGCTGCCCCCATGGCTGCGGGCGGCTCTGCAGTGGGCAGAGCTGGCGGAGCTGCTTTGCCCAAGCCCGTCCTCCTCCCTGCTGCTGCTCTCCACTTGACGGCCGGGCGGTGCCCAGCTGCTTCGGGGCAGCTTGGAAGTGCTCCCCGGGCTGGCAGGTGAGGGAAGAGGTGGCTTGGGTCTCACACAGCTCTTTCTCTGCCCCTGCCCCATGCACAGGCCAGCAGAAGGAGTGGAGGGACCCCGCGTCACCCAGCTGCCCTCCATCAAGCTCCTGCTGAAGGAGCTGCGTGGCCACAATGCCGTGAGTGTCCCTCCTGGCCCCGCTCTGCCCCAGGGGCTGCTCCAGCCCCGCACCAGCCGCATCGCTTCTCACCTGCTGCTCTTCTCCCCTTGCCCAGGCGACGACACTCAACGCCAGCAGCCTGGAGAGGCTGGTCGAGGGCCAGGCAGAGGTGAGGAGCCCCCGGGCTGCCATCTCGGCCGTCCCCGCCTCTCTCTCACGGCCCACGGCCGATGTAGCACACCAGGGGCCCTTCCTGCTGCAGGGCTGTTCGCTGAGCGCAGCGCATTTCTTGCAGGCTGGTGCCGAGCAGCGGCCACCTCCCGTCCCCTGCGGCAGCCAAGGCAGCTGCGGCCACTCGGCTGGTGAGTTTGGAGGAGACGGGGGCAGGGCGGCCCCTCTCTCCTGCGCTGGCTGGCGGCACCCGCGCTGCTCGGGGGCTGCTGCTGCCCTTCCCGCAGGGCACGGCCGCAGAGAGCTGAGCCCCCGGGGCGCCTCGTTCCCCAGCCACGCCTCTCCCTTGCTGTTGGCGGTGGGGCCCAGCGCGCAGAGGCTCGAGGAGCATTCACCTGGCGCTTGCCCTCCATGGCTCTCTCTCTCTTTTCCCCGGCGGCAGGTGGGACCTGCAGCAGGACGAGGGGGCTGCTCTGGCCCTTGGTGCTGCGAGGGACCTTGGCCGCTGCGGAGGCGCCCGGGCAGTCGGGCTGTGCCGGCAGGGTGGGTCTCTTCGGCCGGCCCCTGGCAGCTCTCTGCAGCCAGGACGGCACGCTGCCCCAGCCCCTCCAGGTAAGCCAGCCTAGCTGGGGGGTGCCCGTGGCGCTGGCTCCTGTGCAGATGTGCTGTCCCCAGCAGAGGCACCCCGGCTGGGGCTCGGGGACCAAGCCGGCTCCGCCCCACCTCCCCCACCTCCAGCCACCCCTGCGTCCTGCCCTAGTGAAAGCAGAGCCGCCCACGCTCGCTCCTGCCCCTGAGGAAGGCTCACCGACCCCGGGGCCTGTCCCCAGCCAAGCAACTGTCCTCCTCTGTCCCCCGCAGGACCTCCTGGCTCACCTGCAGCAGCACGGGCCATCCACCAAGGGGGTCTTCTGGCTGGCGGCCGGCCAGTTCGCCTGCTGGGAGCTGAGGGAGGCCCTCGACAGCGGAGCGGAGGTCCGCCTCGACAGCCAGCCTGTGCACGTGCTGGCCGTCGTCTTCAAGGTGAACCCTGCCGACCTGGAGCCCGGCAGCGCCCGGCTCTGTCGGTGCCGACGGGCGCCGGCGAGAGCAGGGGCCGAAAGCCAGCCGCCTGCTCGTCAGCCAGAGTGCCGGAGATGCTGCCTGCGCTCCCGGCGGGCGCGCTCAGAGCCTCACCCGGAGCCCTTGGCGTTGCAGGACTTCCTCCGTCAGATCCCCTCCAAGCTCCTCCGGGAAGAGCTCTACGAGGAGTGGATGAGCGCCCTGCAGAAGACCAGCAGGGAGGAGAAGCTGGCGGGACTGAGGGAGTAAGTGTGGCGAGCAGCCCGCCTGCTCCGCAGGGACTGGCAGGGCCCGGCACTTGCCTGCAAAGGGACGGCCTCCTTGCGAAAGCCGTCTTTTCTGCCAGCCACCTCTTGCCAAGGTGGGGGCCGCTTCTGGGGGACAGTGGCACAGAAAAGCATTTCTGTCCTCAGAGCACTTCCCGCAGGCATTGGGCGTCTATTCCTGCCCCAGAAGGGCAGGCAGGGAGGGAGGTGGCCCTGTCTCAGCGAAGGCAGTCCCTCTGCTGCAGAGCAGGCGTGGCCAGGGAGCCTTCCCTGGGGGTGAGATGAGCCTGGCAGACCTGTGTGGGCAAGGTCTGCGTTATTAACGTTGTGTTCTGTTCCCTCAGGGTGGCCAGCAAGCTGCCCAAGGCCAACCTGCTGCTCCTCAAGAGCTTGCTGTCCCTGCTGCAAAACATCAGCAGAAATGTGGCCACCAGCGGGATGACTGCTGGCAACCTGGCCACATGCCTGGGGCCAAGCCTCCTGAGCCCAGGCGAGGAGCACACGCTCTCCCGGCAGGTCCTGCAGCGGGTGACGGCGAAGGTACGCTGTGTTTACCAGCCGCTACAGCCTTCTGGGCCCGGCCGAGCCTTGCTGCTCAGAGGTCCCTGGCTGCCTCCTCTCTTCAGCAACCGCTGGCCGGGGAGCTGCCGGCAAGAGCAGCCCCACAGCTGCAGCTTTCTGCGCAGAAGTGAGGCTCAGGGGTGGGAGAGGCTGTCTGAGCCATTTTCAGCCAGCAGGCTGGAAGCCAACGGCTTGCTGTGTGCAGGTGACGCAGCTGGTGGAGTTCCTCATTGAGCACCGCGAGGAACTCTTTGAGGAGGAGGTGGCCGGGCTTGCCGGCGCATCGGCCAAGGAGCTGCCAGCACCAGGGGCAGAAGCAGAAGAAGCAGCGGTATGTCGGGGCCACAAACAGGGTGACAACAGAAGCCTCCCCACTCAGAAGTTGAGACTGCTGTCGCAGGGACAAGCAAGGTCACCCGCTAGCCGGCAGCTCTGCAAAGGTGCAGAGTAAGGGTGATGCAGGTCGGCCATCGCGGTTTGTGCGGTGATGCCACCAGAACTGGCTCCGGTGGGCTGAGCAAACCCATCCAAGGGACGGGCCTTTCAGAGCTAAGGTAGCAATTGGGCAGGAAGGTCCTTGCCACCCGTTAACTTGCACATTTCCATTGCAGGTGCCTCCAGTCCCCCCAGAAAGTGAACACCTGAAGAGCTCCTCTGGGGAGAGAAGGTAACATGAGCTAGGTTTGGTTAAGAGCAGAATTGGGTCACGTTTATCATGCCTTTACCTGTCTAACAATACATTGAATGGAAAGGTTGCCAGGCTCTTCACAGGAAAGCACAACGAGAAGAGCAGCCTGTGAAGAGGGGAGCAACGGGCAACTGGAGAGCGAGAGGAGAAAGTTGGGAGCGGAGCTCTCCGGGATGGGCAACTGAGGACATCCAGGCAGGCAAGAAGAACGAGGAGCCCAGGTGTGTAGCAGACTCTGCTGCCCGTTTTTCAAAGCTCTGCTTTCAAAGCTACTGCTCCGAGTATGGGAAATATTTCTGAGGTGCGCAGAGATGGCACCGGGCAGGAAGCCCGCAGCTGCCCGTGGGAGAGCGTGTCTGTCAGGAGGAACATATCACTCCAGCGTTGGCAGCTCTCCTTCTGCGCTTGTGGCAGCTCTGTTTGTGCAAGGCTGAGCAACACCCCAGCAAAGTCACAAGACTCACAACACTTTTCTGAGCTCTTTGACCCGCTGCCTACACAAAGAGGCAAAGTCCCACTTTTCTGTTCGTGTCAGCTGGCAAGCCCAGCACTGGCTGCTGGTGTCTGAATCCCAAAGGCGCAGCAAGCAGCTGTGCCAAGTAGCTGTAGACCCTGAGATACTGGCACTTGGTAAAAAGCTCACGTTGCACCTGAGACAATTGAGGGAAGAAAAAAACAACCAAACAATACCAACGCAGCGTGTTTTGCCTTCAGGCCTGGCTTTCTAGCAAGGGACAGTGAGGCATGTTCCTGCTCGGGTTTTGGAAAGGACCACCGCACAGCTCCCCTGCCGAGCCCTGCTGCCTAGCAAAGCAGTGCTGCACATCTCTGTCAACTTGCAGAGCTCTGAGGGCGTCACACGTGTGGAGAAGGGGACAAAGCCATGCCGTAGTCACTGCCAGGGAGGGCGCCCTCTCCTGTGCCAGGAACTGCCCCTTGGACAGCACGCTGCCCAAAGCACGGGGCACGAAATCACGCCTGTTCCTGCCTTCATGGTTTCACCAGCACTTGGGACTCTCTTTTTGCAGGTGCCGATTTATTTCCGCTGCCTGGATTCCCCAGATGAGCTCTGATGCCTGGCCTTTGCGGGGCACGATGCAGCCCCAGCACCACCTCGGCGGAGGCGAGGAGGGAGGCACCGCGCCCCTCTGCTCCGGCCGCCACATTTCACTCGGGCACCGCGACGCCGGAGCGGCCCCGCACCGCCCTCAGAGCCAGCCCAGCCCTGGCGGGAGGCCTTGCTGGCTCACTCCTCGGCTCCGTCAGCAAAAGCCCACCAGCCGGCACAGCTGCCCCCGTGGGGAGCTGGTATGTCAACTGCAGATTCCATGGGGCGTGCTGGGTGTGGAGGTGTATATCGTCTGAGAGGGACACGAGGGACATGCTGGACAGCATGTTCCAGACTATAAAACCCTCCAGGTTTTCTTTGCCGCTACTCGTTCTTGGCAGAGAGACACTGCACCACCTTGCTGCATACAAGAAGGGAGCACCCATTGCTGCCCTTTGGTCGGTGCAAGTACTTGTATGCAGCACACAGCACAATACCCTTTCTTCTTATTCTCGATCAAACATGACGGGCTTGCAGTTTCCATTAGCTGAATTAACTCCAGGTTAGCTACGTCAAAAACTCCGCTCTTACTTCTTCTCCTGCCGATCAGCTCTCTCTGGACCGACGCGAACACACCCCTTTCTGTCAATCAGAACCGGAGTGGTGATGCTTTGCTTTCAGCCGCAACACGTGCCTAGGGACTGATGGGAAGGAGGAGTTAAAAAAGCCAGCGTACATGGTGCCCCGAATCCCACCCACCCTCCACGGCCGGAAAAAAACAGGACACACCTCCGTATTTCTTCTAGCCATTCTGTCGCCAATACCGTCATTTCAGTGTCTATTCTGGTTGATTCTGCAGCTTTATAACAGTTGCAACACCCAGCTCATCGAGGCGGCTGATCTAGACGGCAGTGGATCTGAACTGGCCCCAACTCCCTATGATGTGACAGTGTCCATAACTCGGCGTAATCACACAGGTTGTCCTGTGACCTAAGGATGTATCGCTCTTTCACCTTTCTCCTTTGAAGCTTCGGGGTTTGTGCACGAGAGCCTTATGTACCTTTCTTTTCAGAGTTGCTCATCCTTTCAGCATTGTTTATGCCGAGGAAAACATCCTTTCTGTATATATGTGAACTTATTTACATTTAATAAACAGCATGGTATCCTATACTGCCAATGGTCTTTTTTTCAGACTAATGAAAAGTTCAAGACAAACGTACGCTTTGTGCCTGCAAACAAAAGTGTAAACCTCTGTAACTGTATGAAAAAGCTGCGGTTGTTTCAGTCATGGATGTTTGTAGCTATAGCAGAAACAGAGCTGCTGGCTGCCTTACTGCGAGGTCCAGAGGACACCAGTCTTCTCCTGAAGGCTTTCTAGCAGCGTAATATTGTTTGAGATGCCACTCCATTAAAACAGGACTTGTTCACTAATTGGTTCCTACATGAAAACCCAAGGATAGAAACTTGATCTTGGCTGGCAATGTCAAAAGCACCATGAGGCGAGGCTGCCCAAAGCCTGGCTGCTGCGCTTGGAGGAAAGGTCCCTTGAGTTCCCATGGGCAGACAGGGCACGCTTCTGCAAGTCTGGTTCGCAACACAGCACAACGCAACAGACCTGTGTGCAAAGAGCATTAACATCATCACAGGTACAACCAGTCACAAGGTAGGCAATGCCCGAGTGAAGGCTGCCAGCTGTGCTGCTGGCCGGCTCTGTCATTCCCGGCTGCAGCAGCCCTTTCCCAGGCACTCACTGAGCCAGAGGCCGGCTTCTCCCTCGGTAAGCACGTAGCCCATGCAGCAGCTCACTCCACGGCTCACCGTGTTTCCCCGTGGATGCTTATCTACCCAACAGATCTCTTACTACCTCCTGTTTGTGTATGGAGAAGTCCTCGTAGGAGATGGGATAGGAAGAGGCTTGGCCACAGTGATCACAAAACAGGGGAGTTTAAACTTTTTCGTGTAATGAGATACAGCTCAGAGGAGTTGCTACCTTGCTTTTCAGGAGACCAAACTTGAAGCTAGTCCGAGAGCTAGTCTGCAGTGTCCCCGACGAAGCTGCTTTGGAGGGCTTAGGGCTCATAGAGCAGGTTAGTTTTTCAGAACCACCTTCTGCAAGCACGGGAGCAGGCAATCTCATGGAGTCTTAAGTCAAACAAGAGGGGCAGGAGACCAGCTTGGCTGAACAGGGACCTCCTTTGTCAACTCCGGTGGAAAAAGACATTTTATGATGCCTGGGACCAAGCTCAGGCTTCGCAGGACGATCACAGAGCTGTAGTTCACACGTGTAAGGAGAGAACAGAAAAGGGCAAAGCTCAACTAGAGTTGAAATTGGCCAGTGTTGTGTCGGGCTATAAAGAGGGCTTTTTAAAGTATGTTCATAGCAATTGCTCATTGAGCACCGCGAGGAACTCTCTGAGGAGGAGGAGGATGCGGCTGGGCTTGCCGGTGCATCGGCCACAGAGCCGCCAGCACCAGGGGCAGAAGCAGAAAGCGCAGAGGTATGTGAGGTGCACAGAGAGCGTGGGCTGCGCAAACCCATCCGACCGTATCGCGTGATACGTTGTTTCACGTTGGCGGTGTTGGTGGGTAACTATGTACGTCATGTAGCGATACATGCTTTCTTACAGGATGAAAAGATGTAATGCAAAAGGGGGTTTCTGTGAGAAAGTGAGATTCTTCCTATTAAACTGTGTTGGTTTCTGTGTTCAAGGTGTCAGAGTGACTGGAGGAAGTTTGTGTTGTGCCTTCCAACACCCTGGAGCACAGCCATTCAGGCTTCTATGGGCAAAGCTACGGAAGCTATAGGCAGGCCTTCTGATGCACAGGAAGGCGGCCGAGGGTTACAGGGCATTGCTTTGCTGTTGGAAGTGCCTTCAGGAGCTTGTAAGAGACAGCACAAACGTTCTGGGCGCGGACTCAGATACCAGTGATGCTCCAGGCGCTGCCTGAGTTGACTCCGTCAAGGGAAAACAAGCCTTCCTTGCTGCCTGTCTGTCTTTCCTTCTCTCTCTCTCTCTCTTTTTCTCTCCTTCTTCTGAAATAAGGATTGATCTACCAACAGAGGTAACACTCTCCTTAAGCAAGGCTGAGATTAGAGGTCACTCTGGTATTCAGGGGAAAGCAGGAGTAACAGGTGGAGCTGTGTATTTCCTGTAGGATAACTAACTTTAGAACGCCTCTTCACTTCAGATGTCTTGTAGCATGTAGAAATATCTTATATTCTTTTTTTTTTTTTTTGAAGTTACAAATGTTTATTAGCAATTAAAAACATTGCAGGGGGGCTGCAGGGATGGCTTCTGTGGGAAGCTGCTAGAAGCTTCCGCTATGTCCAGTAGAGCCGATGCCAGCCGGCTCCAAGATGGACCCACTGCTGGCCAAGGCCGAGCCAGTCAGCAGCAGTAGTAGCACCTCTGGAATAACGTATTTCAGAAGAGGGGTAAGAACTGGCAGGCAGCAACTACAGCGGGAGAGAGGAGCGAGAATACATGAGAGAAACATCTCTGCAGACACCCAGGTCAGTGCAGAAGGAGGGGCAGGAGGTGCTCCAGGGGCCGGAGCAGAGATCCCTCTGCAGCCCCTGCTGAAGACCATGGTGAGGGTGGCTGTGCCCCTGCAGCCCATGGAGCTCCGTGGGGGAGCAGATCTCCACCTGCAGGCTGGGGAGGACCCCACGCCGGAGCAGGGGGCTGCGCGCAGGAGGCTGTGACCCCACTGGAAGCCGGAACTGGAGCAGGCTCCTGGCAGGACCTGTGGCCCCGTGGAGAGAGGAGCCCATGCTGGAGAAGGTTTGCTGGCAGGACTTGTGGCCGTGTGGGGGACCCACCGTGGAGCAGCCTATTCCAGAAGGACGGCACCCCGTGGCAGGGACCCAGGCTGGAGCAGTTGGTGAAGAACTGCAGCCTGTGGGAAGGACTCACGTTGGAGAAGTCCGTGGAGGACTGTCTCGTGTGAGAGGGACCCCAGGCTGGAGCAGGGGAAGAGTGTGAGGAGTCCTCCCCCTGAGGAGGAAGGAGCAGCAGAGACAACGTGTGACGAACTGACCGCAACCCCCATTGCCCGACCTCCTGTGGCAGTCGGGGGGAGGAGGCACAGAAAATGGGGAGCAAAGTTGAGCCTGGGAAGAAAGGAGGGGTGGGCGGAAGGTGTTTTAAGATTTGGGTTTAGTTCTCATTACCTTACTCTGATTCGATTGGCAATAGATGAAACAAATTTCCCCAAGTCCAGTCTCTTTTGACTCTGACGGGAATTGCTGAATGATCTCTGCTTGTCCTTGTCTCGACCCACAAGCTTCTTGTTGTACTTTCTCTCCTCTCTCCAGCCGAGGAGGGGAGTGAAAGAGCAGCTTTGGTGGGCACCTGGAATCCAGCCAAAGTCAACCCATCACAGAAGTACTTTGCATTAGGTTTCTTGAAGCTTGCCGAATGGAGATGGTTAGAACAAGGGAAAAAAAGGCATCCTTTAGCCCCAATATTTGCTCTCTAACTGCACAAGCTACAAAGAGTGTGTGGAGAATGCGCCCACGAATTCTCAGCTATGGGGATACAGGATCCAAAGCTCCTTGGTAGAAGAGGGAACTAGAACTCGGGTGGGATTCGGCTCGCTCGAACTTCTGTGGCTATGTCTGGACTAGGGATCCGCACAGCCCTTGTAGTGAGTGGATATGAAGGGCCTGATGTAGTAGCCTCCCCCTGGGCGTAATGTGGGGGTGATCTGAGATTCTACAGGTATGTCCTCTGGCCTCCAGCTGTCCCCTCCGAAGGGCAAGGCTGTCCGTGGGTCCTGTGTCGTGTCTGCTAGGCTCTAGGTGCTAGCTTCATTACGGCCTCTGACATGGCATTAAGTTGCCCGTGTGTAGGAAATGGACCTGAGGCCCTAGTCAATACAGCCAGTTAAGTCTAAAGGGGCCCTAACTAAAGACGTCTACTTTAGGACAGCATGAACAGCTTTTGACTCTGCTAATTCTAAGCAGAGTATCTTAGTAATTTTGTAACCGCAATATCTGCAATATGCCTATCTAAAGTCAGAGGAGCTGAGTCCCACCCTGGGTGTCTCGTGTTTGAGTGGGTGGTCTCAGCGTCTCTGGCTAGCTCTCAAAGACAAGCTTCTACTGCTCTATGGCATGTCAAGGCTGACTAGTAGTGGTCCTCGACTAGATCTCCAGGGTTCACCTGCCACGTGCAGTGGGAAAGAGGAATGTTGGAGTTGCAGAGCCTCATGGAGTGGGCTATGGCTGTCCATGCTCAGCTGTGACTCAAGCGCTTTTGGAACTTCCAGGTTTAAGTTCTTGGAGAGAGGATTCCCAAAAACTTGGGTGCTGTCAACTTTCACGTGTCAACAGGCTGAAGAGAAACATAATTTCTGATGCAGTCGCTTTCTTGGATGCCAAAACCATATTGATATCACGCTTCAGGTGACCCTGTTCTCTTGTGAATCCGGAACTTATGCACACAAGCTTTACTGTCACGGGTGCCGAATGGTAAGAAAGCATCACTGTTCAGGCGGGCAGAACAGGCTCTTCAGGAGGGACAGGCAGGGCAGGCGAGGTGGAGGAGCCGCACCGTGTGTAAGGTGGGCATCTGCTTTGGAGGACGGCGGGGTCCGTGAGAGCTGGTCCGTTCTAAAGAGCCACCTTTAAAAAGCCCAGGAGCAGGCCATGCCTTTGTGTTGAAAGTCAAGCAAGTGGGGGAGAAGACCCGCTTGGCTGAAGAGGGAACTCCTTTTGGAAGTCAGGCGGAAAAAGAAATTGTATGAATGATCCCTAGAAGCAAGGCCAGCCTTCGCAGGAAGACTACAGAGCTGTGCTTCACATACGTAGGGAGAAATGATGGAAGGCCAAAGCTCAGCTAGAGTTGAAAGTGGCCAGTGTTCTGTCAGACAAAAGAAAAAAAAAGGCTTTTTGAAGTATACTAAGAGCAAGAGGAGGTCTGAGGAAAGTATTGCACTGATATGTAGTGAAGTTGGTCACCTGACCGATGGGGATGAAGAAAGGACGGAGGCACTTAATGTTTTTGTTTTGCCTCAGCCTTCCATATGAATGAAGGGCCTGCGGGTCGGAAGAGCATGGCTGCAGGAGCAGTGACTTTCCCTTGGTGGACGCTGAAAGTGCAAGGGAGCAGCTGTATCTGTTGAACGTTGCCAAGTCCATGGGGCCTGATGGGTCCTCCCAGAGCCCCGAGGAGTTAGCAAATGTCATGGCAGGACCCCTCTGCATCACCCACCAAAGGCCTTGGGAGTCTGGGGATGTCCCTGCTGGCGGGAAGCTAGCCAGCCTCATTGCAGTTTATCAGAAGGGCATGAGGGAAGAAAGACCCAGGAAATGACAGAGCTCCTAGTCTACCCTCCGTTTCTGTAGAAGTTATGGAGAAGATCATGCTGGGTGCTATTGAAAGGCGTTTCAAGGACAATGCAATCATCAGGCGCAGAGAGCACGGCTTCCTGAAGGGCAAGTCCCGTTGAACCAGTTTGATATCCTTCTACGACAAGGTCACCTGCCTAGTGGATGACGGGAAAGCGGGGGATGCGGTTGCTCTGATTTTAGCAGGGCTTTTGATACTGTCCCTCACAGTAGCCTTCTGGACAGGTTGTCCAACTGTGAGGTGAGCAGGTACACAGTGCACCACATGAAGAACTGGCTGAAGGGCAGCGCTCACAGGGTTCTAGTGGATGGGGCTACATCTGATTGCAGACCAGTCACCAGCGGTGCTCCTCGAGGCTCCATTCTAGGGCCAGTTCTGCCCAGCATTCTAATCAGTGATCTGGATGCAGGAGTTGAATGCACCAGGAAGTAGTTTGCTGGCGATCCTAAGCTGGGAGGTGCTGTTGACTCTCTTGAGGACAAGAGACCTTGCAGAGGGATCAGGACTGCTTCAGGCTAGACGTTAGGAAACATTTCTTTACCCAGAGAGTGACTGAACACTGGACCAGGCTTCCTAGAGAGGCGGTCGATGCTTCACGCCTGTGGGTGTTCAAGAGGCATTTGGACAATGCCCTTAATAATACGCTGCAACTTTTGGTCAGCCCTGAAGTAGTCAGGCAGATTGCACTAGGTGGTCATGGTGGGTCCCTTCCAACTGAACTATTCTATTGTATTCACCCTTGACACTACAGCCGCAAAAGCTGTGCTCGCACTTCAGCCATGCATTCTCCTACATACACCGACATACAATTATTATCAGAGTGACCCAAGGCAGAGTTGCCTTCTGAAATGGCACCTGGGAACTGTTCACTTCAAGACCTTTCAAGGTCTTGGCTTGCTCAGAAGGGCAGCTGTCAATGACAGCACACACAGGCTACCAGGGAAGAGAGACACTGTGTAGAGACATGCCCTGATCGTCCTTTGCTCTCCTCTGCCTTCCCATTAGCCCTGTGCACAGCTGTGGAGTGACAAGAAGGTCCAGGCTTGTGCCTGGGTCCTGACCATGACCTTGCCCTGCTCCTGCAGCATAAAGTGGTGCTGTTTTGCGTGGAAGCACAGTACATGCCAAGGGACTGATGGGATGGAGGAGTCGAGAAAGACAAATGGAGCCCAGAAACCCTTGAAAATGGCCAGTGACAGATGTTAAGATATAATAGGGGTGTACTGCTTATCTCACTTTTCGTCCATCCAATACGTCCGTCTTCAGAAACTCACGACCACTCCTGGAAATTCGTTCCTAGACTACATAGAAAGTGCTGAGGTGCTGTCTCTCTCCCCCACGACCCTGAACTTCTTCCTTCCTTCCTTCCTTCCTTCCTTCCTTCCTTCCTTCCTTCCTTCCTTCCTTCCTTCCTTCCTTCCTTCCTTCCTTCCTTCCTTCCTTCCTTCCTTCCTTCCTTCCTTCCTTCCTTCCTTCCTTCCTTCCTTCCTTCCTTCCTTCCTTCCTTCCTTCCTTCCTTCCTTCCTTCCTTCCTTCCTTCCTTCCTTCCTTCCTTCCTTCCTTCCTTCCTTCCTTCCTTCCTTCCTTCCTTCCTTCCTTCCTTCCTTCCCTCTGCCCCTCCCTTCCTTCCCTGCCACCAAACGTCAAACAACTGCTTAGGTTTTGGTTCTTAGATTCTCCTTGCTCTGCTTTATAGACTTGGAGCCAAAGGGACAACAGGCCTGGCTCCAGCAGGCGCAAGGACGGCTTTCTTCTCTCTGCCAACCGTCTAAGGCATGGCAGGAAGGGCGGGAAGTGGGCAGGGCATGCCTACAAGCCCCTGGGCTGCACAAGGCTGCTCTGCTCGGCTTCATGCCACTTCCCCCCTCGCCGCCCTTGAGATGCTGGGCTTCTGCAGACAGCTACTCACTCGAGAAGGCAGCTAGGCAGCTGCTGGTTCTATTGCACTTGGCAAAGCCAAACGCCTCTCCAGTGTTCCGGGAGACTGCCAAGGCCATCTTCTAGCGGGATATGATGTGAAGAAGAAGAAGAAGGTTGCCTTTAACAAGATGGAGTCACGGAAGCTCTGCCCCTGGGCTCTGTGGCCAGGTGCATCCCCTTTCTCCCTGTCCCAGCACAAGGGAGCGTCTTTCTGCTGGGACCGCTGCTTTGGCTGGAGGCAACGTGCCCGTCCCAACCTCACGACAGTGGCACAGGGGGACCTGCGGGAAGAGAGAGGGATGTACTGCGGGGGGCACCGGTACGCGCACGAAGCATCCCGGCACATATGCGCAAGTACTCGTGAGCAAGAGCAGCTCGGCAAAGCTGCTGGAAAGCAGCGTGGCGGAAAAGGCCCTAGGCTCCTGCTGGACACCAAGCTGAGCAGCAGCCAGCACCGTGCCCTTGGCCAAAGGCGGCGGCGGGCGGTCCCCTGGGCTGCGCTGGGCAAAGCCTTGCCAGCAGCTGGAGGGAGGGGAGCCTTGCCCTCTGCTCAGCGCTGGTGAGGCCGTGCCCGCAGTGCTGCGCCCAGGCCCGGGCTCCCCAGGCCGAGAGAGACAGGGGCAGACAGGGGAGAGCCCCCCAGGGCCCCTCCCCCAGCCCCGCCCCCCAGGGCGGCCGTTGGCTCGGAATGGCAGCTGTGATGTTGTGGCGCTGGCCCGGCAACGGCCACAGTGCCTGCAGGCACGGCTCTGCCAGCACCTGGCAGCACCAGGGAGAGACGAGCTCTCACCCAGCGGCACTGCCTGGCACCGGGAGCCCCTCGGCAGCCTCGCTCCAGCTGGCTGGGAGCTCTCCGGAGCCCCAGCAGCGTGTCCGGCGCGAGGACTCCCCTGGCCCCGGCGCGATGGGCCAGCTGAACTGCTGCCATGGCTCCAGGTGGGCTCCCCCCGCGGCGCGGGGACACGCCGGTGCAGCCGGGCCCCGCAGCAGCCGCCTTTCTCATGCCTTTTGCCGCCTGCTCTGCAGGGTCTACCCTGGCCCCGAGCAGCAGCGCGCGCCCGGCCCGGCATCAACCGAGCCACTGCTCCGCGAGCACGTGTGGGTGACGCAGGGCCGCGTGAAGGGCAAGAGGCACCTCCTCCTCTTCAGCGACACCTTGCTCATCGCCAAGGCCAAGTAAGAGGCGCAGACCCCGGCTGCCTTTCCTCCCAAGGCCTGGCCCCGGCACCGGGGCAGGGACGCCCAAGGAGCAGCCCCAGGCCCCCACACCCTGTTGCTGGGTGCACCCGTGGCTGTGCGTGGGGCAGGCGGAGGCCAGAGGGCAGCCGCCGGGCTCGGCCACCTCCAGGTCACTCCCTGCCGCTCCTCTCTGCAGACGTGGCAGCGCCCCTCGCCCGCAGCTCTGCCTGGACCTGGGCCAGCTGTGGGTGCTGAGCGGTGGCAAGGGGGCGGCCGGGGATGCCGCCCAGGAGGAGGAAGACAAGGCCACCAAGTCCTTCGTCCTCGCCTGGCCCTACGGCTGCTGCGTCGTCACCTTCCGGTGGGTCTTGGTGCCACGTCCCCCGGCACGGCCGGCAGCGCCTCTGTCCGGCCCCACGCGCCATCCTCCTGCCTCTGCAGCCGCCCCCACGGGGCAGGGCTGTGCCGGCGCCCGCCTCTGCCCGCGGGCTGGGGAGCAGCGGGCGCTCAGGCTCTTTCTCCTCTCTTCCTGCAGCTCCCGCGCACTGAAGGAGCTCTGGCTCAGCGCGCTCTGTGGGTAAGCCCTGCCTGGCAGCGCAGCCTGGGGGCCCTGTGCTCACAGCACGGGGGGATGCTCCAGCCGTAGCTGTACGATGCGGAAACGCCGCTCCTGAGCTGGGGGGAGCTGCCCCCATGGCCGCGGGCGGCTCTGCAGTGGGCAGAGCTGGCGGAGCTGCTTTGCCCAGCCCCGACCTCCTCCCTGCTGCTGCTCTCCACTTGACGGCCGGGCGGTGCCCAGCTGCTTCGGGGCAGCTTGGAAGTGCTCCCCGGGCTGGCAGGTGAGGGAAGAGGTGGCTTGGGTCTCACACAGCTCTTTCTCTGCCCCTGCCCCGTGCACAGGCCAGCAGAAGGAGTGGAGGGACCCCGCGTCACCCAGCTGCCCTCCATCAAGCTCCTGCTGAAGGAGCTGCGCGGCCACAATGCCGTGAGTGTCCCTCCTGGCCCCACTCTGCCCCAGGGGCTGCTCCAGCCCCGCACCAGCCGCATCGCTTCTCACCTGCTGCTCTTCTCCCCTTGCCCAGGCGACGACACTCAACGCCAGCAGCCTGGAGAGGCTGGTCGAGGGCCAGGCAGAGGTGAGGAGCCCCCGGGCTGCCATCTCGGCCGTCCCCGCCTCTCTCTCACGGCCCACGGCCGATGTAGCACACCAGGGGCCCTTCCTGCTGCAGGGCTGTTCGCTGAGCGCAGCGCATTTCTTGCAGGCTGGTGCCGAGCAGCGGCCACCTCCCGTCCCCTGCGGCAGCCAAGGCAGCTGCGGCCACTCGGCTGGTGAGTTTGGAGGAGACGGGGGCAGGGCGGCCCCTCTCTCCTGCGCTGGCTGGCGGCACCCGCGCTGCTCGGGGGCTGCTGCTGCCCTTCCCGCAGGGCACGGCCGCAGAGAGCTGAGCCCCCGGGGCGCCTCGTTCCCCAGCCACGCCTCTCCCTTGCTGTTGGCGGTGGGGCCCAGCGCGCAGAGGCTCGGGGAGCATTCACCTGGCGCTTGCCCTCCATGGCTCTCTCTCTCTTTTCCCCGGCGGCAGGCGGGACCTGCAGCAGGACGAGGGGGCTGCTCTGGCCCTTGGTGCTGCGAGGGACCTTGGCCGCTGCGGAGGCGCCCGGGCAGTCGGGCTGTGCCGGCAGGGTGGGTCTCTTCGGCCGGCCCCTGGCAGCTCTCTGCAGCCAGGACGGCACGCTGCCCCAGCCCCTCCAGGTAAGCCAGCCTAGCCGGGGGGTGCCCGTGGCGCTGGCTCCTGTGCAGATGTGCTGTTCCCAGCAGAGGCACCCCGGCTGGGGCTCGGGGACCAAGCCGGCTCCGCCCCACCTCCCCCACCTCCAGCCACCCCTGCGTCCTGCCCTAGTGAAAGCAGAGCCGCCCACGCTCGCTCCTGCCCCTGAGGAAGGCTCACCGACCCCGGGGCCTGTCCCCAGCCAAGCAACTGTCCTCCTCTGTCCCCCGCAGGACCTCCTGGCTCACCTGCAGCAGCACGGGCCATCCACCAAGGGGGTCTTCTGGCTGGCGGCCGGCCAGTTCGCCTGCTGGGAGCTGAGGGAGGCCCTCGACAGCGGAGCGGAGGTCCGCCTCGACAGCCAGCCTGTGCACGTGCTGGCCGTCGTCTTCAAGGTGAACCCTGCCGACCTGGAGCCCGGCAGCGCCCAGCTCTGTCGGTGCCGACGGGCGCCGGCGAGAGCAGGGGCCGAAAGCCAGCCGCCTGCTCGTCAGCCAGAGTGCCGGGGATGCTGCCTGCGCTCCCGGCGGGTGCACTCAGAGCCTCACCCAGAGCCCTTGGCGTTGCAGGACTTCCTCCGTCAGATCCCCTCCAAGCTCCTCCAGGAAGAGCTCTACGAGGAGTGGATGAGCGCCCTGCAGAAGACCAGCAGGGAGGAGAAGCTGGCGGGGCTGAAGGAGTAAGTGTGGCGAGCAGCCCGCCTGCTCCGCAGGGACTGGCAGGGCCCGGCACTTGCCTGCAAAGGGACGGCCTCCTTGCGAAAGCCGTCTTTTCTGCCAGCCACCTCTTGCCAAGGTGGGGGCCGCTTCTGGGGGACAGTGGCACAGAAAAGCATTTCTGTCCTCAGAGCACTTCCCGCAGGCATTGGGCGTCTATTCCTGCCCCAGAAGGGCAGGCAGGGAGGGAGGTGGCCCTGTCTCAGCGAAGGCAGTCCCTCTGCTGCAGAGCAGGCGTGGCCAGGGAGCCTTCCCTGGGGGTGAGATGAGCCTGGCAGACCTGTGTGGGCAAGGTCTGCGTTATTAACGTTGTGTTCTGTTCCCTCAGGGTGGCCAGCAAGCTGCCCAAGGCCAACCTGCTGCTCCTCAAGAGCTTGCTGTCCCTGCTGCAAAACATCAGCAGAAATGTGGCCACCAGCGGGATGACTGCTGGCAACCTGGCCACATGCCTGGGGCCAAGCCTCCTGAGCCCAGGCGAGGAGCACACGCTCTCCCGGCAGGTTCTGCAGCGGGTGACGGCGAAGGTACGCTGTGTTTACCAGCCGCTACAGCCTTCTGGGCCCGGCCGAGCCTTGCTGCTCAGAGGTCCCTGGCTGCCTCCTCTCTTCAGCAACCGCTGGCCGGGGAGCTGCCGGCAAGAGCAGCCCCACAGCTGCAGCTTTCTGCGCAGAAGTGAGGCTCAGGGGTGGGAGAGGCTGTCTGAGCCATTTTCAGCCAGCAGGCTGGAAGCCAACGGCTTGCTGTGTGCAGGTGACGCAGCTGGTGGAGTTCCTCATTGAGCACCGCGAGGAACTCTTTGAGGAGGAGGTGGCCGGGCTTGCCGGCGCGTCGGCCAAGGAGCTGCCAGCACCAGGGGCAGAAGCAGAAGAAGCAGCGGTATGTCGGGGCCGCAAACAGGGTGACAACAGAAGCCTCCCTACTCAGAAGTTGAGACTGCTGTCGCAGGGACAAGCAAGGTCACCCGCTAGCCGGCAGCTCTGCAAAGGTGCAGAGTAAGGGTGATGCAGGTCGGCCATCGCGGTTTGTGCGGTGATGCCACCAGAACTGGCTCCGGTGGGCTGAGCAAACCCATCCAAGGGACGGGCCTTTCAGAGCTAAGGTAGCAATTGGGCAGGAAGGTCCTTGCCACCCGTTAACTTGCACATTTCCATTGCAGGTGCCTCCAGTCCCCCCAGAAAGTGAACACCTGAAGAGCTCCTCTGGGGAGAGAAGGTAACATGAGCTAGGTTTGGTTAAGAGCAGAATTGGGTCACGTTTATCATGCCTTTACCTGTCTAACAATACATTGAATGGAAAGGTTGCCAGGCTCTTCACAGGAAAGCACAACGAGAAGAGCAGCCTGTGAAGAGGGGAGCAACGGGCAACTGGAGAGCGAGAGGAGAAAGTTGGGAGCGGAGCTCTCCGGGATGGGCAACTGAGGACATCCAGGCAGGCAAGAAGAACGAGGAGCCCAGGTGTGTAGCAGACTCTGCTGCCCGTTTTTCAAAGCTCTGCTTTCAAAGCTACTGCTCCGAGTATGGGAAATATTTCTGAGGTGCGCAGAGATGGCACCGGGCAGGAAGCCCGCAGCTGCCCGTGGGAGAGCGTGTCTGTCAGGAGGAACATATCACTCCAGCGTTGGCAGCTCTCCTTCTGCGCTTGTGGCAGCTCTGTTTGTGCAAGGCTGAGCAACACCCCAGCAAAGTCACAAGACTCACAACACTTTTCTGAGCTCTTTGACCCGCTGCCTACACAAAGAGGCAAAGTCCCACTTTTCTGTTCGTGTCAGCTGGCAAGCCCAGCACTGGCTGCTGGTGTCTGAATCCCAAAGGCGCAGCAAGCAGCTGTGCCAAGTAGCTGTAGACCCTGAGATACTGGCACTTGGTAAAAAGCTCACGTTGCACCTGAGACAATTGAGGGAAGAAAAAAACAACCAAACAATACCAACGCAGCGTGTTTTGCCTTCAGGCCTGGCTTTCTAGCAAGGGACAGTGAGGCATGTTCCTGCTCGGGTTTTGGAAAGGACCACAGCACAGCTCCCCTGCCGAGCCCTGCTGCCTAGCAAAGCAGTGCTGCACATCTCTGTCAACTTGCAGAGCTCTGAGGGCGTCACACGTGTGGAGAAGGGGACAAAGCCATGCCGTAGTCACTGCCAGGGAGGGCGCCTCTCCTGTGCCAGGAACTGCCCCTTGGACAGCACGCTGCCCAAAGCACGGGGCACGAAATCACGCCTGTTCCTGCCTTCATGGTTTCACCAGCACTTGGGACTCTCTTTTTGCAGGTGCCGATTTATTTCCGCTGCCTGGATTCCCCAGATGAGCTCTGATGCCTGGCCTTTGCGGGGCACGATGCAGCCCCAGCACCACCTCGGCGGAGGCGAGGAGGGAGGCACCGCGCCCCTCTGCTCCGGCCGCCACATTTCACTCGGGCACCGCGACGCCGGAGCGGCCCCGCACCGCCCTCAGAGCCAGCCCAGCCCTGGCGGGAGGCCTTGCTGGCTCACTCCTCGGCTCCGTCAGCAAAAGCCCACCAGCCGGCACAGCTGCCCCCGTGGGGAGCTGGTATGTCAACTGCAGATTCCATGGGGCATGCTGGGTGTGGAGGTGTATATCGTCTGAGAGGGACACGAGGGACATGCTGGACAGCATGTTCCAGACTATAAAACCCTCCAGGTTTTCTTTGCCGCTACTCGTTCTTGGCAGAGAGACACTGCACCACCTTGCTGCATACAAGAAGGGAGCACCCATTGCTGCCCTTTGGTCGGTGCAAGTACTTGTATGCAGCACACAGCACAATACCCTTTCTTCTTATTCTCGATCAAACATGACGGGCTTGCAGTTTCCATTAGCTGAATTAACTCCAGGTTAGCTACGTCAAAAACTCCGCTCTTACTTCTTCTCCTGCCGATCAGCTCTCTCTGGACCGACGCGAACACACCCCTTTCTGTCAATCAGAACCGGAGTGGTGATGCTTTGCTTTCAGCCGCAACACGTGCCTAGGGACTGATGGGAAGGAGGAGTTAAAAAAGCCAGCGTACATGGTGCCCCGAATCCCACCCACCCTCCACGGCCGGAAAAAAACAGGACACACCTCCGTATTTCTTCTAGCCATTCTGTCGCCAATACCGTCATTTCAGTGTCTATTCTGGTTGATTCTGCAGCTTTGTAACAGTTGCAACACCCAGCTCATCGAGGCGGCTGATCTAGACGGCAGTGGATCTGAACTGGCCCCAACTCCCTATGATGTGACAGTGTCCATAACTCGGCGTAATCACACAGGTTGTCCTGTGACCTAAGGATGTACCGCTCTTTCACCTTTCTCCTTTGAAGCTTCGGGGTTTGTGCACGAGAGCCTTATGTACCTTTCTTTTCAGAGTTGCTCATCCTTTCAGCATTGTTTATGCCGAGGAAAACATCCTTTCTGTATATATGTGAACTTATTTACATTTAATAAACAGCATGGTATCCTATACTGCCAATGGTCTTTTTTTCAGACTAATGAAAAGTTCAAGACAAACGTACGCTTTGTGCCTGCAAACAAAAGTGTAAACCTCTGTAACTGTATGAAAAAGCTGCGGTTGTTTCAGTCATGGATGTTTGTAGCTATAGCAGAAACAGAGCTGCTGGCTGCCTTACTGCGAGGTCCAGAGGACACCAGTCTTCTCCTGAAGGCTTTCTAGCAGCGTAATATTGTTTGAGATGCCACTCCATTAAAACAGGACTTGTTCACTAATTGGTTCCTACATGAAAACCCAAGGATAGAAACTTGATCTTGGCTGGCAATGTCAAAAGCACCATGAGGCGAGGCTGCCCAAAGCCTGGCTGCTGCGCTTGGAGGAAAGGTCCCTTGAGTTCCCATGGGCAGACAGGGCACGCTTCTGCAAGTCTGGTTCGCAACACAGCACAACGCAACAGACCTGTGTGCAAAGAGCATTAACATCATCACAGGTACAACCAGTCACAAGGTAGGCAATGCCCGAGTGAAGGCTGCCAGCTGTGCTGCTGGCCGGCTCTGTCATTCCCGGCTGCAGCAGCCCTTTCCCAGGCACTCACTGAGCCAGAGGCCGGCTTCTCCCTCGGTACGCACGTAGCCCATGCAGCAGCTCACTCCACGGCTCACCGTGTTTCCCCGTGGATGCTTATCTACCCAACAGATCTCTTACTACCTCCTGTTTGTGTATGGAGAAGTCCTCGTAGGAGATGGGATAGGAAGAGGCTTGGCCACAGTGATCACAAAACAGGGGAGTTTAAACTTTTTCGTGTAATGAGATACAGCTCAGAGGAGTTGCTACCTTGCTTTTCAGGAGACCAAACTTGAAGCTAGTCCGAGAGCTAGTCTGCAGTGTCCCCGACGAAGCTGCTTTGGAGGGCTTAGGGCTCATAGAGCAGGTTAGTTTTTCAGAACCACCTTCTGCAAGCACGGGAGCAGGCAATCTCATGGAGTCTTAAGTCAAACAAGAGGGGCAGGAGACCAGCTTGGCTGAACAGGGACCTCCTTTGTCAACTCCGGTGGAAAAAGACATTTTATGATGCCTGGGACCAAGCTCAGGCTTCGCAGGACGATCACAGAGCTGTAGTTCACACGTGTAAGGAGAGAACAGAAAAGGGCAAAGCTCAACTAGAGTTGAAATTGGCCAGTGTTGTGTCGGGCTATAAAGAGGGCTTTTTAAAGTATGTTCATAGCAATTGCTCATTGAGCACCGCGAGGAACTCTCTGAGGAGGAGGAGGATGCGGCTGGGCTTGCCGGTGCATCGGCCACAGAGCCGCCAGCACCAGGGGCAGAAGCAGAAAGCGCAGAGGTATGTGAGGTGCACAGAGAGCGTGGGCTGCGCAAACCCATCCGACCGTATCGCGTGATACGTTGTTTCACGTTGGCGGTGTTGGTGGGTAACTATGTACGTCATGTAGCGATACATGCTTTCTTACAGGATGAAAAGATGTAATGCAAAAGGGGGTTTCTGTGAGAAAGTGAGATTCTTCCTATTAAACTGTGTTGGTTTCTGTGTTCAAGGTGTCAGAGTGACTGGAGGAAGTTTGTGTTGTGCCTTCCAACACCCTGGAGCACAGCCATTCAGGCTTCTATGGGCAAAGCTACGGAAGCTATAGGCAGGCCTTCTGATGCACAGGAAGGCGGCCGAGGGTTACAGGGCATTGCTTTGCTGTTGGAAGTGCCTTCAGGAGCTTGTAAGAGACAGCACAAACGTTCTGGGCGCGGACTCAGATACCAGTGATGCTCCAGGCGCTGCCTGAGTTGACTCCGTCAAGGGAAAACAAGCCTTCCTTGCTGCCTGTCTGTCTTTCCTTCTCTCTCTCTCTCTCTTTTTCTCTCCTTCTTCTGAAATAAGGATTGATCTACCAACAGAGGTAACACTCTCCTTAAGCAAGGCTGAGATTAGAGGTCACTCTGGTATTCAGGGGAAAGCAGGAGTAACAGGTGGAGCTGTGTATTTCCTGTAGGATAACTAACTTTAGAACGCCTCTTCACTTCAGATGTCTTGTAGCATTTAGAAATATCTTATATTCTTTTTTTTTTTTTTTGAAGTTACAAATGTTTATTAGCAATTAAAAACATTGCAGGGGGGCTGCAGGGATGGCTTCTGTGGGAAGCTGCTAGAAGCTTCCGCTATGTCCAGTAGAGCCGATGCCAGCCGGCTCCAAGATGGACCCACTGCTGGCCAAGGCCGAGCCAGTCAGCAGCAGTAGTAGCACCTCTGGAATAACGTATTTCAGAAGAGGGGTAAGAACTGGCAGGCAGCAACTACAGCGGGAGAGAGGAGCGAGAATACATGAGAGAAACATCTCTGCAGACACCCAGGTCAGTGCAGAAGGAGGGGCAGGAGGTGCTCCAGGGGCCGGAGCAGAGATCCCTCTGCAGCCCCTGCTGAAGACCATGGTGAGGGTGGCTGTGCCCCTGCAGCCCATGGAGCTCCGTGGGGGAGCAGATCTCCACCTGCAGGCTGGGGAGGACCCCACGCCGGAGCAGGGGGCTGCGCGCAGGAGGCTGTGACCCCACTGGAAGCCGGAACTGGAGCAGGCTCCTGGCAGGACCTGTGGCCCCGTGGAGAGAGGAGCCCATGCTGGAGAAGGTTTGCTGGCAGGACTTGTGGCCGTGTGGGGGACCCACCGTGGAGCAGCCTATTCCAGAAGGACGGCACCCCGTGGCAGGGACCCAGGCTGGAGCAGTTGGTGAAGAACTGCAGCCTGTGGGAAGGACTCACGTTGGAGAAGTCCGTGGAGGACTGTCTCGTGTGAGAGGGACCCCAGGCTGGAGCAGGGGAAGAGTGTGAGGAGTCCTCCCCCTGAGGAGGAAGGAGCAGCAGAGACAACGTGTGACGAACTGACCGCAACCCCCATTGCCCGACCTCCTGTGGCAGTCGGGGGGAGGAGGCACAGAAAATGGGGAGCAAAGTTGAGCCTGGGAAGAAAGGAGGGGTGGGCGGAAGGTGTTTTAAGATTTGGGTTTAGTTCTCATTACCTTACTCTGATTCGATTGGCAATAGATGAAACAAATTTCCCCAAGTCCAGTCTCTTTTGACTCTGACGGGAATTGCTGAATGATCTCTGCTTGTCCTTGTCTCGACCCACAAGCTTCTTGTTGTACTTTCTCTCCTCTCTCCAGCCGAGGAGGGGAGTGAAAGAGCAGCTTTGGTGGGCACCTGGAATCCAGCCAAAGTCAACCCATCACAGAAGTACTTTGCATTAGGTTTCTTGAAGCTTGCCGAATGGAGATGGTTAGAACAAGGGAAAAAAAGGCATCCTTTAGCCCCAATATTTGCTCTCTAACTGCACAAGCTACAAAGAGTGTGTGGAGAATGCGCCCACGAATTCTCAGCTATGGGGATACAGGATCCAAAGCTCCTTGGTAGAAGAGGGAACTAGAACTCGGGTGGGATTCGGCTCGCTCGAACTTCTGTGGCTATGTCTGGACTAGGGATCCGCACAGCCCTTGTAGTGAGTGGATATGAAGGGCCTGATGTAGTAGCCTCCCCCTGGGCGTAATGTGGGGGTGATCTGAGATTCTACAGGTATGTCCTCTGGCCTCCAGCTGTCCCCTCCGAAGGGCAAGGCTGTCCGTGGGTCCTGTGTCGTGTCTGCTAGGCTCTAGGTGCTAGCTTCATTACGGCCTCTGACATGGCATTAAGTTGCCCGTGTGTAGGAAATGGACCTGAGGCCCTAGTCAATACAGCCAGTTAAGTCTAAAGGGGCCCTAACTAAAGACGTCTACTTTAGGACAGCATGAACAGCTTTTGACTCTGCTAATTCTAAGCAGAGTATCTTAGTAATTTTGTAACCGCAATATCTGCAATATGCCTATCTAAAGTCAGAGGAGCTGAGTCCCACCCTGGGTGTCTCGTGTTTGAGTGGGTGGTCTCAGCGTCTCTGGCTAGCTCTCAAAGACAAGCTTCTACTGCTCTATGGCATGTCAAGGCTGACTAGTAGTGGTCCTCGACTAGATCTCCAGGGTTCACCTGCCACGTGCAGTGGGAAAGAGGAATGTTGGAGTTGCAGAGCCTCATGGAGTGGGCTATGGCTGTCCATGCTCAGCTGTGACTCAAGCGCTTTTGGAACTTCCAGGTTTAAGTTCTTGGAGAGAGGATTCCCAAAAACTTGGGTGCTGTCAACTTTCACGTGTCAACAGGCTGAAGAGAAACATAATTTCTGATGCAGTCGCTTTCTTGGATGCCAAAACCATATTGATATCACGCTTCAGGTGACCCTGTTCTCTTGTGAATCCGGAACTTATGCACACAAGCTTTACTGTCACGGGTGCCGAATGGTAAGAAAGCATCACTGTTCAGGCGGGCAGAACAGGCTCTTCAGGAGGGACAGGCAGGGCAGGCGAGGTGGAGGAGCCGCACCGTGTGTAAGGTGGGCATCTGCTTTGGAGGACGGCGGGGTCCGTGAGAGCTGGTCCGTTCTAAAGAGCCACCTTTAAAAAGCCCAGGAGCAGGCCATGCCTTTGTGTTGAAAGTCAAGCAAGTGGGGGAGAAGACCCGCTTGGCTGAAGAGGGAACTCCTTTTGGAAGTCAGGCGGAAAAAGAAATTGTATGAATGATCCCTAGAAGCAAGGCCAGCCTTCACAGGAAGACTACAGAGCTGTGCTTCACATACGTAGGGAGAAATGATGGAAGGCCAAAGCTCAGCTAGAGTTGAAAGTGGCCAGTGTTCTGTCAGACAAAAGAAAAAAAAAGGCTTTTTGAAGTATACTAAGAGCAAGAGGAGGTCTGAGGAAAGTATTGCACTGATATGTAGTGAAGTTGGTCACCTGACCGATGGGGATGAAGAAAGGACGGAGGCACTTAATGTTTTTGTTTTGCCTCAGCCTTCCATATGAATGAAGGGCCTGCGGGTCGGAAGAGCATGGCTGCAGGAGCAGTGACTTTCCCTTGGTGGACGCTGAAAGTGCAAGGGAGCAGCTGTATCTGTTGAACGTTGCCAAGTCCATGGGGCCTGATGGGTCCTCCCAGAGCCCCGAGGAGTTAGCAAATGTCATGGCAGGACCCCTCTGCATCACCCACCAAAGGCCTTGGGAGTCTGGGGATGTCCCTGCTGGCGGGAAGCTAGCCAGCCTCATTGCAGTTTATCAGAAGGGCATGAGGGAAGAAAGACCCAGGAAATGACAGAGCTCCTAGTCTACCCTCCGTTTCTGTAGAAGTTATGGAGAAGATCATGCTGGGTGCTATTGAAAGGCGTTTCAAGGACAATGCAATCATCAGGCGCAGAGAGCACGGCTTCCTGAAGGGCAAGTCCCGTTGAACCAGTTTGATATCCTTCTACGACAAGGTCACCTGCCTAGTGGATGACGGGAAAGCGGGGGATGCGGTTGCTCTGATTTTAGCAGGGCTTTTGATACTGTCCCTCACAGTAGCCTTCTGGACAGGTTGTCCAACTGTGAGGTGAGCAGGTACACAGTGCGCCACATGAAGAACTGGCTGAAGGGCAGCGCTCACAGGGTTCTAGTGGATGGGGCTACATCTGATTGCAGACCAGTCACCAGCGGTGCTCCTCGAGACTCCATTCTAGGGCCAGTTCTGCCCAGCATTCTAATCAGTGATCTGGATGCAGGAGTTGAATGCACCAGGAAGTAGTTTGCTGGCGATCCTAAGCTGGGAGGTGCTGTTGACTCTCTTGAGGACAAGAGACCTTGCAGAGGGATCAGGACTGCTTCAGGCTAGACGTTAGGAAACATTTCTTTACCCAGAGAGTGACTGAACACTGGACCAGGCTTCCTAGAGAGGCGGTCGATGCTTCACGCCTGTGGGTGTTCAAGAGGCATTTGGACAATGCCCTTAATAATACGCTGCAACTTTTGGTCAGCCCTGAAGTAGTCAGGCAGATTGCACTAGGTGGTCATGGTGGGTCCCTTCCAACTGAACTATTCTATTGTATTCACCCTTGACACTACAGCCGCAAAAGCTGTGCTCGCACTTCAGCCATGCATTCTCCTACATACACCGACATACAATTATTATCAGAGTGACCCAAGGCAGAGTTGCCTTCTGAAATGGCACCTGGGAACTGTTCACTTCAAGACCTTTCAAGGTCTTGGCTTGCTCAGAAGGGCAGCTGTCAATGACAGCACACACAGGCTACCAGGGAAGAGAGACACTGTGTAGAGACATGCCCTGATCGTCCTTTGCTCTCCTCTGCCTTCCCATTAGCCCTGTGCACAGCTGTGGAGTGACAAGAAGGTCCAGGCTTGTGCCTGGGTCCTGACCATGACCTTGCCCTGCTCCTGCAGCATAAAGTGGTGCTGCTTTGCGTGGAAGCACAGTACATGCCAAGGGACTGATGGGATGGAGGAGTCGAGAAAGACAAATGGAGCCCAGAAACCCTTGAAAATGGCCAGTGACAGATGTTAAGATATAATAGGGGTGTACTGCTTATCTCACTTTTCGTCCATCCAATACGTCCGTCTTCAGAAACTCATGACCACTCCTGGAAATTCGTTCCTAGACTACATAGAAAGTGCTGAGGTGCTGTCTCTCTCCCCCACGACCCTGAACTAACTAACTTCCTTCCTTCCTTCCTTCCTTCCTTCCTTCCTTCCTTCCTTCCTTCCTTCCTTCCTTCCTTCCTTCCTTCCTTCCTTCCTTCCTTCCTTCCTTCCTTCCTTCCTTCCTTCCTTCCTTCCTTCCTTCCTTCCTTCCTTCCTTCCTTCCTTCCTTCCTTCCTTCCTTCCTTCCTTCCTTCCTTCCTTCCTTCCTTCCTTCCTTCCTTCCTTCCTTCCTTCCTTCCTTCCTTCCTTCCTTCCTTCCTTCCTTCCCTCTGCCCCTCCCTTCCTTCCCTGCCACCAAACGTCAAACAACTGCTTAGGTTTTGGTTCTTAGATTCTCCTTGCTCTGCTTTATAGACTTGGAGCCAAAGGGACAACAGGCCTGGCTCCAGCAGGCGCAAGGACGGCTTTCTTCTCTCTGCCAACCGTCTAAGGCATGGCAGGAAGGGCGGGAAGTGGGCAGGGCATGCCTACAAGCCCCTGGGCTGCACGAGGCTGCTCTGCTCGGCTTCATGCCACTTCCCCCCTCGCCGCCCTTGAGATGCTGGGCTTCTGCAGACAGCTGCTCACTCGAGGAGGCAGCTAGGCAGCTGCTGGTTCTATTGCACTTGGCAAAGCCAAACGCCTCTCCAGTGTTCCGGGAGACTGCCAAGGCCATCTTCTAGCGGGATATGATGTGAAGAAGAAGAAGAAGGTTGCCTTTAACAAGATGGAGTCACGGAAGCTCTGCCCCTGGGCTCTGTGGCCAGGTGCATCCCCTTTCTCCCTGTCCCAGCACAAGGGAGCGTCTTTCTGCTGGGACCGCTGCTTTGGCTGGAGGCAACGTGCCCGTCCCAACCTCACGACAGTGGCACAGGGGGACCTGTGGGAAGAGAGAGGGATGTACTGCGGGGGGCACCGGTACGCGCACGAAGCATCCCGGCACATATGCGCAAGTACTCGTCAGCAAGAGCAGCTTGGCAAAGCTGCTGGAAAGCAGCGTGGCGGAAAAGGCCCTAGGCTCCTGCTGGACACCAAGCTGAGCAGCAGCCAGCACCGTGCCCTTGGCCAAAGGCGGCGGCGGGCGGTCCCCTGGGCTGCGCTGGGCAAAGCCTTGCCAGCAGCTGGAGGGAGGGGAGCCTTGCCCTCTGCTCAGCGCTGGTGAGGCCGTGCCCGCAGTGCTGCGCCCAGGCCCGGGCTCCCCAGGCCGAGAGAGACAGGGGCAGACAGGGGAGAGCCCCCCAGGGCCCCTCCCCCAGCCCCACCCCCCAGGGCGGCCGTTGGCTCGGAATGGCAGCTGTGATGTTGTGGCGCTGGCCCGGCAACGGCCACAGTGCCTGCAGGCACGGCTCTGCCAGCACCTGGCAGCACCAGGGAGAGACGAGCTCTCACCCAGCGGCACTGCCTGGCACCGGGAGCCCCTCGGCAGCCTCGCTCCAGCTGGCTGGGAGCTCTCCGGAGCCCCAGCAGCGTGTCCGGCGCGAGGACTCCCCTGGCCCCGGCGCGATGGGCCAGCTGAACTGCTGCCATGGCTCCAGGTGGGCTCCCCCCGCAGCTTGGGGACACGCCAGCGCAGCCGGGCCCCGCAGCAGCCGCCTTTCTTATGCCCTTTGCCGCCTGCTCTGCAGGGTCTACCCTGGCCCCGAGCAGCAGCGCGCGCCCAGCCCGGCATCAACCGAGCCACTGCTCCGCGAGCACGTGTGGGTGACGCAGGGCCGCGTGAAGGGCAAGAGGCACCTCCTCCTCTTCAGCGACACCTTGCTCATCGCCAAGGCCAAGTAAGAGGCGCAGACCCCGGCTGCCTTTCCTCCCAAGGCCTGGCCCCGGCACCGGGGCAGGGAAGCCCAAGGAGCAGCCCCAGGCCCCCACACCCTGTTGCTGGGTGCACCCGTGGCTGTGCGTGGGGCAGGCGGAGGCCAGAGGGCAGCCGCCGGGCTCGGCCACCTCCAGGTCACTCCCTGCCGCTCCTCTCTGCAGACGTGGCAGCGCCCCGCGCCCGCAGCTCTGCCTGGCCCTGGGCCAGCTGTGGGTGCTGAGTGGTGGCAAGGGGGCGGCCGGGGATGCCGCCCAGGAGGAGGAAGACAAGGCCACCGAGTCCCTCGTCCTCGCCTGGCCCTACGGCTGCTGCGTCGTCACCTTCCGGTGGGTCTTGGTGCCACGTCCCCCGGCACGGCTGGCAGCGCCTCTGTCCGGCCCTACGCGCCATCCTCCTGCCTCTGCAGCCGCCCCCACGGGGCAGGGCTGTGCCGGCGCCCGCCTCTGCCCGCGGGCTGGGGAGCAGCGGGCGCTCAGGCTCTTTCTCCTCTCTTCCTGCAGCTCCCGCGCACTGAAGGAGCTCTGGCTCAGCGCGCTCTGTGGGTAAGCCCTGCCTGGCAGCGCAGCCTGGGGGCCCTGTGCTCACAGCACGGGGGGATGCTCCAGCCGTAGCTGTACGATGCGGAAACGCCGCTCCTGAGCTGGGGGGAGCTGCCCCCATGGCCGCGGGCGGCTCTGCAGTGGGCAGAGCTGGCGGAGCTGCTTTGCCCAGCCCCGACCTCCTCCCTGCTGCTGCTCTCCACTTGACGGCCGGGCGGTGCCCAGCTGCTTCGGGGCAGCTTGGAAGTGCTCCCCGGGCTGGCAGGTGAGGGAAGAGGTGGCTTGGGTCTCACACAGCTCTTTCTCTGCCCCTGCCCCGTGCACAGGCCAGCAGAAGGAGTGGAGGGACCCCGCGTCACCCAGCTGCCCTCCATCAAGCTCCTGCTGAAGGAGCTGCGCGGCCACAATGCCGTGAGTGTCCCTCCTGGCCCCACTCTGCCCCAGGGGCTGCTCCAGCCCCGCACCAGCCGCATCGCTTCTCACCTGCTGCTCTTCTCCCCTTGCCCAGGCGACGACACTCAACGCCAGCAGCCTGGAGAGGCTGGTCGAGGGCCAGGCAGAGGTGAGGAGCCCCCGGGCTGCCATCTCGGCCGTCCCCGCCTCTCTCTCACGGCCCACGGCCGATGTAGCACACCAGGGGCCCTTCCTGCTGCAGGGCTGTTCGCTGAGCGCAGCGCATTTCTTGCAGGCTGGTGCCGAGCAGCGGCCACCTCCCGTCCCCTGCGGCAGCCAAGGCAGCTGCGGCCACTCGGCTGGTGAGTTTGGAGGAGACGGGGGCAGGGCGGCCCCTCTCTCCTGCGCTGGCTGGCGGCACCCGCGCTGCTCGGGGGCTGCTGCTGCCCTTCCCGCAGGGCACGGCCGCAGAGAGCTGAGCCCCCGGGGCGCCTCGTTCCCCAGCCACGCCTCTCCCTTGCTGTTGGCGGTGGGGCCCAGCGCGCAGAGGCTCGGGGAGCATTCACCTGGCGCTTGCCCTCCATGGCTCTCTCTCTCTTTTCCCCGGCGGCAGGCGGGACCTGCAGCAGGACGAGGGGGCTGCTCTGGCCCTTGGTGCTGCGAGGGACCTTGGCCGCTGCGGAGGCGCCCGGGCAGTCGGGCTGTGCCGGCAGGGCGGGTCTCTTCGGCCGGCCCCTGGCAGCTCTCTGCAGCCAGGACGGCACGCTGCCCCAGCCCCTCCAGGTAAGCCAGCCTAGCCGGGGGGTGCCCGTGGCGCTGGCTCCTGTGCAGATGTGCTGTTCCCAGCAGAGGCACCCCGGCTGGGGCTCGGGGACCAAGCCGGCTCCGCCCCACCTCCCCCACCTCCAGCCACCCCTGCGTCCTGCCCTAGTGAAAGCAGAGCCGCCCACGCTCGCTCCTGCCCCTGAGGAAGGCTCACCGACCCCGGGGCCTGTCCCCAGCCAAGCAACTGTCCTCCTCTGTCCCCCGCAGGACCTCCTGGCTCACCTGCAGCAGCACGGGCCATCCACCAAGGGGGTCTTCTGGCTGGCGGCCGGCCAGTTCGCCTGCTGGGAGCTGAGGGAGGCCCTCGACAGCGGAGCGGAGGTCCGCCTCGACAGCCAGCCTGTGCACGTGCTGGCCGTCGTCTTCAAGGTGAACCCTGCCCACCTGGAGCCCGGCAGCGCCCGGCTCTGTCGGTGCCGACGGGCGCCGGCGAGAGCAGGGGCCGAAAGCCAGCCGCCTGCTCGTCAGCCAGAGTGCCGGAGATGCTGCCTGCGCTCCCGGCGGGCGCGCTCAGAGCCTCACCCGGAGCCCTTGGCGTTGCAGGACTTCCTCCGTCAGATCCCCTCCAAGCTCCTCCGGGAAGAGCTCTACGAGGAGTGGATGAGCGCCCTGCAGAAGACCAGCAGGGAGGAGAAGCTGGCGGGACTGAGGGAGTAAGTGTGGCGAGCAGCCCGCCTGCTCCGCAGGGACTGGCAGGGCCCGGCACTTGCCTGCAAAGGGACGGCCTCCTTGCGAAAGCCGTCTTTTCTGCCAGCCACCTCTTGCCAAGGTGGGGGCCGCTTCTGGGGGACAGTGGCACAGAAAAGCATTTCTGTCCTCAGAGCACTTCCCGCAGGCATTGGGCGTCTATTCCTGCCCCAGAAGGGCAGGCAGGGAGGGAGGTGGCCCTGTCTCAGCGAAGGCAGTCCCTCTGCTGCAGAGCAGGCGTGGCCAGGGAGCCTTCCCTGGGGGTGAGATGAGCCTGGCAGACCTGTGTGGGCAAGGTCTGCGTTATTAACGTTGTGTTCTGTTCCCTCAGGGTGGCCAGCAAGCTGCCCAAGGCCAACCTGCTGCTCCTCAAGAGCTTGCTGTCCCTGCTGCAAAACATCAGCAGAAATGTGGCCACCAGCGGGATGACTGCTGGCAACCTGGCCACATGCCTGGGGCCAAGCCTCCTGAGCCCAGGCGAGGAGCACACGCTCTCCCGGCAGGTCCTGCAGCGGGTGACGGCGAAGGTACGCTGTGTTTACCAGCCGCTACAGCCTTCTGGGCCCGGCCGAGCCTTGCTGCTCAGAGGTCCCTGGCTGCCTCCTCTCTTCAGCAACCGCTGGCCGGGGAGCTGCCGGCAAGAGCAGCCCCACAGCTGCAGCTTTCTGCGCAGAAGTGAGGCTCAGGGGTGGGAGAGGCTGTCTGAGCCATTTTCAGCCAGCAGGCTGGAAGCCAACGGCTTGCTGTGTGCAGGTGACGCAGCTGGTGGAGTTCCTCATTGAGCACCGCGAGGAACTCTTTGAGGAGGAGGTGGCCGGGCTTGCCGGCGCGTCGGCCAAGGAGCTGCCAGCACCAGGGGCAGAAGCAGAAGAAGCAGCGGTATGTCGGGGCCGCAAACAGGGTGACAACAGAAGCCTCCCCACTCAGAAGTTGAGACTGCTGTCGCAGGGACAAGCAAGGTCACCCGCTAGCCGGCAGCTCTGCAAAGGTGCAGAGTAAGGGTGATGCAGGTCGGCCATCGCGGTTTGTGCGGTGATGCCACCAGAACTGGCTCCGGTGGGCTGAGCAAACCCATCCAAGGGACGGGCCTTTCAGAGCTAAGGTAGCAATTGGGCAGGAAGGTCCTTGCCACCCGTTAACTTGCACATTTCCATTGCAGGTGCCTCCAGTCCCCCCAGAAAGTGAACACCTGAAGAGCTCCTCTGGGGAGAGAAGGTAACATGAGCTAGGTTTGGTTAAGAGCAGAATTGGGTCACGTTTATCATGCCTTTACCTGTCTAACAATACATTGAATGGAAAGGTTGCCAGGCTCTTCACAGGAAAGCACAACGAGAAGAGCAGCCTGTGAAGAGGGGAGCAACGGGCAACTGGAGAGCGAGAGGAGAAAGTTGGGAGCGGAGCTCTCCGGGATGGGCAACTGAGGACATCCAGGCAGGCAAGAAGAACGAGGAGCCCAGGTGTGTAGCAGACTCTGCTGCCCGTTTTTCAAAGCTCTGCTTTCAAAGCTACTGCTCCGAGTATGGGAAATATTTCTGAGGTGCGCAGAGATGGCACCGGGCAGGAAGCCCGCAGCTGCCCGTGGGAGAGCGTGTCTGTCAGGAGGAACATATCACTCCAGCGTTGGCAGCTCTCCTTCTGCGCTTGTGGCAGCTCTGTTTGTGCAAGGCTGAGCAACACCCCAGCAAAGTCACAAGACTCACAACACTTTTCTGAGCTCTTTGACCCGCTGCCTACACAAAGAGGCAAAGTCCCACTTTTCTGTTCGTGTCAGCTGGCAAGCCCAGCACTGGCTGCTGGTGTCTGAATCCCAAAGGCGCAGCAAGCAGCTGTGCCAAGTAGCTGTAGACCCTGAGATACTGGCACTTGGTAAAAAGCTCACGTTGCACCTGAGACAATTGAGGGAAGAAAAAAACAACCAAACAATACCAACGCAGCGTGTTTTGCCTTCAGGCCTGGCTTTCTAGCAAGGGACAGTGAGGCATGTTCCTGCTCGGGTTTTGGAAAGGACCACAGCACAGCTCCCCTGCCGAGCCCTGCTGCCTAGCAAAGCAGTGCTGCACATCTCTGGCAACTTGCAGAGCTCTGAGGGCGTCACACGTGTGGAGAAGGGGACAAAGCCATGCCGTAGTCACTGCCAGGGAGGGCGCCCTCTCCTGTGCCAGGAACTGCCCCTTGGACAGCACGCTGCCCAAAGCACGGGGCACGAAATCACGCCTGTTCCTGCCTTCATGGTTTCACCAGCACTTGGGACTCTCTTTTTGCAGGTGCCGATTTATTTCCGCTGCCTGGATTCCCCAGATGAGCTCTGATGCCTGGCCTTTGCGGGGCACGATGCAGCCCCAGCACCACCTCGGCGGAGGCGAGGAGGGAGGCACCGCGCCCCTCTGCTCCGGCCGCCACATTTCACTCGGGCACCGCGACGCCGGAGCGGCCCCGCACCGCCCTCAGAGCCAGCCCAGCCCTGGCGGGAGGCCTTGCTGGCTCACTCCTCGGCTCCGTCAGCAAAAGCCCACCAGCCGGCACAGCTGCCCCCGTGGGGAGCTGGCATGTCAACTGCAGATTCCATGGGGCGTGCTGGGTGTGGAGGTGTATATCGTCTGAGAGGGACACGAGGGACATGCTGGACAGCATGTTCCAGACTATAAAACCCTCCAGGTTTTCTTTGCCGCTACTCGTTCTTGGCAGAGAGACGCTGCACCACCTTGCTGCATACAAGAAGGGAGCACCCATTGCTGCCCTTTGGTCGGTGCAAGTACTTGTATGCAGCACACAGCACAATACCCTTTCTTCTTATTCTCGATCAAACATGACGGGCTTGCAGTTTCCATTAGCTGAATTAACTCCAGGTTAGCTACGTCAAAAACTCCGCTCTTACTTCTTCTCCTGCCGATCAGCTCTCTCTGGACCGACGCGAACACACCCCTTTCTGTCAATCAGAACCGGAGTGGTGATGCTTTGCTTTCAGCCGCAACACGTGCCTAGGGACTGATGGGAAGGAGGAGTTAAAAAAGCCAGCGTACATGGTGCCCCGAATCCCACCCACCCTCCACGGCCGGAAAAAAACAGGACACACCTCCGTATTTCTTCTAGCCATTCTGTCGCCAATACCGTCATTTCAGTGTCTATTCTGGTTGATTCTGCAGCTTTGTAACAGTTGCAACACCCAGCTCATCGAGGCGGCTGATCTAGACGGCAGTGGATCTGAACTGGCCCCAACTCCCTATGATGTGACAGTGTCCATAACTCGGCGTAATCACACAGGTTGTCCTGTGACCTAAGGATGTACCGCTCTTTCACCTTTCTCCTTTGAAGCTTCGGGGTTTGTGCACGAGAGCCTTATGTACCTTTCTTTTCAGAGTTGCTCATCCTTTCAGCATTGTTTATGCCGAGGAAAACATCCTTTCTGTATATATGTGAACTTATTTACATTTAATAAACAGCATGGTATCCTATACTGCCAATGGTCTTTTTTTCAGACTAATGAAAAGTTCAAGACAAACGTACGCTTTGTGCCTGCAAACAAAAGTGTAAACCTCTGTAACTGTATGAAAAAGCTGCGGTTGTTTCAGTCATGGATGTTTGTAGCTATAGCAGAAACAGAGCTGCTGGCTGCCTTACTGCGAGGTCCAGAGGACACCAGTCTTCTCCTGAAGGCTTTCTAGCAGCGTAATATTGTTTGAGATGCCACTCCATTAAAACAGGACTTGTTCACTAATTGGTTCCTACATGAAAACCCAAGGATAGAAACTTGATCCTGGCTGGCAATGTCAAAAGCACCATGAGGCGAGGCTGCCCAAAGCCTGGCTGCTGCGCTTGGAGGAAAGGTCCCTTGAGTTCCCATGGGCAGACAGGGCACGCTTCTGCAAGTCTGGTTCGCAACACAGCACAACGCAACAGACCTGTGTGCAAAGAGCATTAACATCATCACAGGTACAACCAGTCACAAGGTAGGCAATGCCCGAGTGAAGGCTGCCAGCTGTGCTGCTGGCCGGCTCTGTCATTCCCGGCTGCAGCAGCCCTTTCCCAGGCACTCACTGAGCCAGAGGCCGGCTTCTCCCTCGGTACGCACGTAGCCCATGCAGCAGCTCACTCCACGGCTCACCGTGTTTCCCCGTGGATGCTTATCTACCCAACAGATCTCTTACTACCTCCTGTTTGTGTATGGAGAAGTCCTCGTAGGAGATGGGATAGGAAGAGGCTTGGCCACAGTGATCACAAAACAGGGGAGTTTAAACTTTTTCGTGTAATGAGATACAGCTCAGAGGAGTTGCTACCTTGCTTTTCAGGAGACCAAACTTGAAGCTAGTCCGAGAGCTAGTCTGCAGTGTCCCCGACGAAGCTGCTTTGGAGGGCTTAGGGCTCATAGAGCAGGTTAGTTTTTCAGAACCACCTTCTGCAAGCACGGGAGCAGGCAATCTCATGGAGTCTTAAGTCAAACAAGAGGGGCAGGAGACCAGCTTGGCTGAACAGGGACCTCCTTTGTCAACTCCAGTGGAAAAAGACATTTTATGATGCCTGGGACCAAGCTCAGGCTTCGCAGGACGATCACAGAGCTGTAGTTCACACGTGTAAGGAGAGAACAGAAAAGGGCAAAGCTCAACTAGAGTTGAAATTGGCCAGTGTTGTGTCGGGCTATAAAGAGGGCTTTTTAAAGTATGTTCATAGCAATTGCTCATTGAGCACCGCGAGGAACTCTCTGAGGAGGAGGAGGATGCGGCTGGGCTTGCCGGTGCATCGGCCACAGAGCCGCCAGCACCAGGGGCAGAAGCAGAAAGCGCAGAGGTATGTGAGGTGCACAGAGAGCGTGGGCTGCGCAAACCCATCCAAGGGGTGTGCGTTTCAGAGCGAAGATAGCGACTGGGCAGGAAGGTCCTTGCCACCCGTGAACTTCCACATTTCCGTTGCAGGCGCCTCCAGTCCCTCTGGAAAGGGAACGCCTGAGAAGCTCCTCCGGGGACAGGAGGAAAAATGAGGTAGCTTTGATTAAGAACAGAACTGGTACATGTTTATCCCGCCTTTACCTGTCTAACAATACTATTGAATGGAAAGGTTGCCGGGCTCGTCGCACGAAGGGGAAAGAGAGCCCAACAGAAAGAGAAAATTAAGCCTGCCAGGCAAGAAGAGGCAAAAGCTGGAAACGGCAATCTCAGGAACGGACAGTGGAGAAAACGTGGGTGGGGCGAGAAGAACGAGGAGCCCAGGTGTGTCACAGACCATGTTGTCCGTCTTTGCAAGTTTAATGCTGCTCCGAGTACAGAACATAGTTTGGTGGTGCGCAGAGATGGTCCCCGAGAGGAAGCGTGCCCCTGCCCTCGGGAGAACGTTTATGTCAGGGGAACAATAGCAGTCGAGCACTGGCACTTTTCATTTTGCCCTTGTTAGTGGATGTTACAGCAGGACCCCTCTTGATCATCTACCAAAGGTCTTGGGAATCTGCAGAGTCCCCACTGACTGGAAGCTCGCCAGCATCGTTCGTATTCACAAGAAGGGTGGGAGGGAAACCCCAGGAAACTACAGACATGGTAGTCTGACCTCAGGACCTGGAAAAATTATGGGTAAGACCACAGAGGTGCTACTGCAAGGCGTTTGACATGGACTTTAGCTACAACAAGTGTCCGATTCTGCACTTGGGGCAAGGTAACGCTGAACACAAGTAAACATGGGGAGAGGAGTGGCTGGAGAGGAGCCCTGCAGGCAGGGGTCTCTCCTAGTGGCACCATTTTCTTAAGCACCAATCTAGGGAACAAACTCTGTTTGCATGCAGAACAAAATCCAACAGTAGGGTCACTAGAACCTATGTTCAGCTTTGAAGATATCCTGGACACGCTTAGAAACACCCGGAAGGAGCTGCACCTCCACGTGAAACAACAGTGAATGATCATTTGGACCCTGTGGCGGACCAGTATGCGGTTTCTGTCTTAAACATTTCACGGCTCTGAGGAACCCACACCTTTTTTGGTACAACGGCGTGAACATGCCTCGATACAGAGTGGACCCCAGGAAAGACTGAGATACGGTGCAGGCGCAAGGACCTGTTCCCGTAAAGCAGAGATATGGTGCAGGCGCAAGGACCGGTTGCTGCAGAGCAGAGATACGATGAGAGGAGACTCCAAGGCCTGCTGATGTACCGTTGCCTCTTTGAATCAGCCTGTCGTATATGCATGAAGTTTCTTGGGATCGGATGGAGACTGTGGGACTCGGACTGTATAAAAATGACACCATCAGAAGCAAAAAGGAGGACCACCTCCACCCAGGAGCATCAAGAGGACCAACGGGACGCCACTGGATCCACGGGTGGTGATATCTTCTTTGCTGTCTGTCCGTTTCTCTCTCTCCTCTCCCCCTCTGCCCCCCCCACCTCATCTCCTTCTCTCTCCTCTCTTTGTTCAAGTGTAAAAGATGTGCTGTAGGGGACTTGTTTGTTCAGTTGAATTCTTTAGGTAGAGTAGTTGCCATTGAGTCATTTATGTAACCTCATGCCTTGCATTTTGTATTATTAAAATTGTTAAATTGCTTGGCTGGTGTCGTTTCCCCTTAATTCAGTCCAGGGGAATCACGAACTTGGGCGTTGGTCTCACGGGGAAGGAGGTCGTCCTGAATGACTCCTTTCGGGCTGCAACATCTAAATTGGCATCACGGGCAGGATCCCCTTGCGAAACTGAACCAACCAGGAGAGACCAGGGCCCTTAGCTAGGCCCCTTCCTTGGGAAGTGCCTGACAGGAGAGAGAACAGTGGATCTTCTTGTAAAGATCCACACTGGATACGTGAACCCACAGCAGGCTGAATACTTTGGAGTACTCCTTTTGCATTGTGTGACAGTTGTTGTTGTTGGGATCGACTTGAGGATCCGACAATGGGGGAGAATCCCCTGCTTGAGAAACTGAAGGTCTGTAAAGCCCTACCCTCTCTTCCTGGCATGGCTTGGGCTCAAAAGAATTGGCATGACTCGCAGGCAGTGGTTGATCGAATCACTCTTTTGGCAAAGGAACGAAAACTGCGATTGGGGAAAGGAAAGGCAACAGACTGTGCCGTGTTGGGGGCAGCACTAATTGCTGCCCAAGAGGATGAAGCAAGCAGATAAAGAGACAATTGAGTCCTTGCAAGAACAGGTAAGAAACTTGCAAAGCCAGCTCACTGCTGAGCGTGGCACTACTCAGCAGCTTCACGCAATTTTGGCAGATTCACTAGACCGAGAGAGAATCTTACGGACTGAATTGCAAGAAAATGGGCAGGTGTTTGGCGATAGGAGAGAAACAGGCTCAGATCTGGAGAGTGAACCAGGATTTTCCAGTCTGGCGAAATTAGGAGAAAAACAGACATCTGACCTGAAAGCTATATATCCAGTTAAAGAACTAGGGGAAAGTAGGAATGTCTTTTATCCTAGAGATGAGGAAGTGGTGATGAGACCCTTGATCAAAACTGAAATCGTTGATACTGGTCAGGGGGGTGTCCAGCAACATACCACACGTACCATCCCCCTTTCCTCTATGGACTCGGCCAAAATACAGGAAAAATACTCTCGGGGCCCACGAGAAACTGAAACCGAGTACGTGTGGAGAGTGACCCTCACTGGAGGAGATCGCATTCTGTTGAGCGAAGAGGAGGCTAGAGGATATTGGGGACCTGGGGTTTTCTCAACTACTAATGATCACCGAGAACCCTGGTCCTTGACCCAGAGGGTGGCTTATTGGGCGGGAGGATTAGACCCAATGGAGAGACGGGACCCTTTTTCTGTCAAAACACCTACGGCAAGTCACATTTTGGAAAGCGTGCAGAAAGCTGCCTGCCTGCAGTTAATGCACGACCGGTTGTTGCTTCCACGACAGCCCTCCCCCATGCAGTGTGTGGCAGACCCGGAGAGGTTTCATCCCCTAACCAGGGGACTTCCCGATGCTTTAAAGCTGTATGCTGTTCAGCTACAAGACCGGTTGCGAACTCCCCGACCGAGGCGAAGGGGAGACCCCCCCGAAATGACCTGGGGCGAAGTGGCGCAAGAGCTACTAAATTATGGAAGACTCATGGGATTCACTGGCCAGGGGGAAACAAAGCACAAGGCGGACTTAAGGAGAGTAGAAGAAAGTGGGAGGAAATTTAAACCACCACGACCCCCACATTCTGAGAAATTGGTACGGGTACCGGACAGTAAAAGGCAGTTGTTATGGGCAGAGGGCATTTCAAAGGGCGTTCCCGGAGAAGTAACGGACAGGTTACCCCCTCCCAACCTGGAAAGTTTGGTGAAAACCTAGGACAGAATAAAGGGAATCCCATCCCCCTCAACCCCCAAAGATGCTTCTTCCTTATCCCAAGAACCCGGAACAGTAACCCTGTCTGCGCCCCGTGAGACGGATTGGATCGTTTTAAAAACCTCGGAATCGGGAAACTGCCCGTGCCGTCCTTTTTAAGTGAGCCGGAGGACGGCCAGTGGGCACACTTAAGGAGGCTCACAGAAAACAGCAAAGGAGACTTATTGATGACTTTCCCTTTGGGACCCCTTAAAACTCCAGTTACCTTCCTAGCAGGCACTGGAGCCCAAATGTCAGCTCTCCGGACAGATGTCGCTGATAACACTGGCATAGTCACAGCTAAGAAACCGACCCGGGTTACTGATGTTCTTGGCAACTCTAAACCCCAACAAACAGCTCGAGTTAAGTGTTGGCTGCCGGGGGATGGATCTCCTGTTGAGACCACAATGATATTGGGAGATTTACCAACAAACTTTACGGGGCTCGATTTACTTAAAGGTCGCGCCTGGGTAGATTCAGTAGGAAAAGAGTGGGTGTTTGGACTCCCCACAGCCTCAGTGAGACTGCTTCAGTCAGCACCCACACTCCCTTTTTCAAAGATAGCCAATGTCAAACCCTACGCCCTGCCATTAGGAGCAAGGGAGGGAACGACCCCTGTAATAGCTGAGTTACGGGAACAAGGGATAATTGTCCCCACTCACTCACTCACCCACCCACCTTATAACTCCCCTGTGTGGCCAGTCCGCAAGCCAAACGGGAAGTGGCGATGGACAATTGATTATTGGCGCCTGAATGCCAATACATGTCCCTTGACTGCTGCTGTGCCTAATATAGCTGAACTAATTGCAACTATACAGGAGCAAGCTCACCAAATTTTAGCAACCATTGATGTGAAGGACATGTTTGTTATGGTTCCCCTGCAAGAAGCAGGTAGAGACCGCTTTGCTTTTACATGGGAGGGCGTGCAATTCACCTTTACACCTCTTCCCCAGGCATACTGTCACTCACCCACCATCGCTCACTGTGCGCTGGCACAGGAACTTGCTCCAATTCCTCCCAGAGAAGGAGTTAAAGCATATCAGTATATTGATGACATACTGATTGGCAGCTCTGATGCCACTGCACTAGGACAAACCCAATCTGAAATAATTGATCGTTTGGAAAATTTAGGACTCCAAGTCCCAACAGAAAAGGTACGGCTTCCGTCTTCTGAAGTGAAATTCTTAGGCTTTTGGTGGAGGGGAGGAACAATATGTATTCCCCCAGAGACTTTAACTACCCTTGAACAAGTAAAAATGCCTGAAAACGAGAAGGAGTTACAACATGCCCTAGGTCTGCTGGTATTTTGGAGAAAGCACATTCCAGATTTTTCCATCATAGCACGTCCCTTGTATGATTTAACATGCAAAAAAGCTGCCTGGGACTGGACCCCAGCTCATACGGAAGCCTTAAAATTGTTAATTTTTGAGGCTGGAGTGCATCAGGCTTTAGGGCCAATACACCCCACAGATCCATTCCACATCGAATGGGGTTTTGCAATACACGGATTATCCATACAGATGTGGCAACGTGGACCTGACGGTCCGACTCGCCTCATAGGATTTTATTCACGCAGTTTTAAAGATGCAGAGAAGCGACACTCAGCTTGGGAGAAAGGCCTTTGTGTAGTTAACCTTGCCTTGCAAGAAGCCGAAAAAATCCCGCAACAACAGTCAATTATTTTAAGAGAACCCTTTAAGGTTTTGAAACCGATGCTAGCTGGAACCCCACCTCCTGTTGGAGTTGCACAGCGCGAAACAGTAAGGAAATGGTACGCACAGTTAGACCACTACTGTCATACACACCAGACAGAGGAAGGGTTACCTAAGATGCTTCAAATACAGGATCCAACTTCTGATCACCCAGATGAGGAGCCTCCTCCTTCAGTTATAAAACCTGCTCCTCCCTTTGATTCCCAGCTAAAGAATGTATGGTTTACTGATGCATCCTCTAAAAGAGAGGGAAAGGTATGGAAGTACCGAGCAGTAGCACTGCACGTTGATTCAGGGAACCGGACAGTGACAGAAGGGGGGGGAAGTGCTCAGGTAGGAGAGTTGATAGCACTTTGGAGTGTGATAAAACGAGAAGCAGAAAACAAAGAACCAGTGTTGATTTATACTGATTCATATGCTGTATTCAAGGCATGTACTGAAGGGCTCCCATTTTGGGAACAAAACCAACGGGAAGTTAACCGGATACAGGTGTGGCAGTGAGAAAAATGGGAAGACATTCTAAGCATTGCTAAACAGAAATCTCTTCTAGTAGGGTGGGTAGCTGCACGCCAAAAAGGAGACCACCCTTCCCACCTTTTGAATAATCAAGTAGATTCGCTAACCCGCTCAGCCACATTAGCAGCGGAAGCGGAAAGGGACAAATGGGAACATCTGTTGGAATGGTTACATGTTAAACGAGGCCGTTCTGGAAGTAAAGACTTTTCTAAAGAGGCAATTATCAGGGGATGGTCTGTGACCAGGGAGCTATGTAATGCTGTCACCTCAGCATGCGGCCTGTGCCGTACACGATTAGGGGAGCATAACCCTCTCAAGGACCAATCCCTGCACTTAAGGGACAATAAGGGACCGTGGGACACTTGGCAAGTAGACTGCATCGGTCCTTTTCGTCTCTCAGAAGGAAAGAAGTACATATTGGTAGGTGTTGAAGTAATTTCTGGACTAACTCAAGCTGAAGCTGTCCCACGAGCAACCGGAGAATATACAGTGAGCAGTCTGAAATCATGGTTTAGCTGTTTTCCTAACCCCAGACTTATCCAATCAGACAATGGTAGTCACTTTAGTGCCGGGGTGGTCCAAGAGTGGGCACGAGATGAAGGGATACAGTGGATTTTTCATACCCCATATTACCCACAGGCGAATGGTATTGTAGAACGTACCAATGGACTCCTTAAACAAACCCTGAGACCACATGACCCTGGATGGGCACAATGAGTATCTGATGCAGTAACTAAAGTCAATGGACGCTGGGGAGTAAAGGGTCGCCCCAGACTCACAGCTTTTTTCCCTAATCCCCCATCCCTCCTACCTGGGACTACGGAGAATAAGAACCCGAGGAATTCAGGGTATTATCCAGGTCAACCAGTTTTAGTGAATCTACCCACTGTGGGACAAGTACCTCTAGTACTCTGTCCTGGTTTCAGCCAGGATAGAGCTGGTTTTCTTCACAGAAGCCGGTGTGACACTGTGTTTTGGATTTGGGATGAGAAACTGTTGATAATGTGCTGATGTTTTGGGTTGTTGCTGAGCAGTCAAGGACAGTCCAGCTTCTCGTGCTGGCCTGCTAGCAAGGAGGTTGGGGGTGCACGGGGAGCTGGGAGGGGACCCAGCCGGGACAGCTGACCCAGACTGGCCAAAGAGATATTCCCTACCATACGACGTCATGCCCAGTACATAAACTGGAGTTGGCCGGGGGGCGGAAATCGCTGCTCGGGGATGGGCTGTCGATCGCCGGGTGGTGAGAAATTGCTGTATTGGGCATCACTTGTTCTTGTACATTCCTTTGTTGGTATTATCATTGTTGTTTCCTTCTTTCTTTCTGTCCTATTAAACCGTGTTTATCTCAACCCACGAGGTTTTGTTCCTAATTCTCTCCCCCACCCTACTGTGGGAGGGGGAGTGAGCGAGCGGCTGCGTGGTGCTTAGTTGCCGGCTGGGGCTAAACCACGACAGTCCTTTTTAGCGCCCAACGTGGGGCACGAGGCTTGAGATAATAACAGTTGCAGGTCACAATATCAGTTTATTTGATTTGCATGATGCTCTCGTCTTTGCTGTACATGTTAAGGATCGGTGTTGGTCTCTGCGGGCTGCTGTACTCGCCTGCGAGTTTTGTTTTTAGAGCACTGACCTTGAGCTTAATGTGGTATCATCTGAGCTCTGTACTAAAGCTGTTACTGTATTTTGGCTACAGTCTTGTGGAGACGATTAGCAATTATACTTCTGCCTCTGAAAGGCTTTCTATGGAGGAAATGCAGAATGGTACCTTTGCTACCCTCTATCATAATGTTTCCTCCTTCATCACAGTAATTTTTCCGTATTTTGAACACCCTTGGGTAGTTATAATACCTCTATTGCTACTTCTGGGGAACATTGTTTCGGTTTTGTCTAAAGTTGGCAAGAGATTTAAGAATATCACCTGGAGATCTGCCCCAAGGCTGGATAGTTATGAATGGCAGGGCGTGTGGAACAGCATGGGCGAATGCCTAGGGCGGTGGGCACCTCCGGTGTTTTGGAACTTCACTCCTGAACAAGTGCAGAATCCTGATAAACTAGCAGAATATTTGGAAGAAGTATGCTGTCGGCCTGGCAGCTCCAAGGAGACACAAATCATTGCCATGTGCTGGGGCCTGGCCCATGCCTACCGAGCTCTATTTAACACTGTGCAAAGGGGAGAGAGGCTCTCTGGGTCTGATGGCAATGTGACAGGCACTGTGACTACTCCAACCCCTGCAACAGGCACTGTAGCTACTCAGACTGTTGCAGCTGAACCAGAGAACCAGCCCATCCCAGTATCAGTTGCCCCTGTACAAAAGAAGAAATCTTGGAAGCGGAAGTCAGTTTGTTTAGTAAGGGAGGAGGAAGATTCTGCTAAGAAGGAGGCAGAGGAAGCGAGTGAGGAGGCAGAGTGCTCTGAAGCAGGGCCATCACAAGCACGGAAGAGGGAAGAGAGCGAGTCATCGCTTGAAGAGGAGGAAGAGGAAGAACTCATAAAAGAGACGGTAACTACCCGATCTCTATCCCTGAGTGAATTGCGAGATATGCGAAAGGATTTCAGCCGTCGTCCAGGTGAGCACATTGTCACCTGGCTGCTCCGATGCTGGGATAATGGGGCCAGTAGCCTGGAATTAGAGGGTAGGGAAGCCAAGCAGCTGGGATCCCTTTCTAGGGAAGGGGGCATTGACAAAGCAATTGGAAAAGGTGCACGAGTCCTCAGCCTCTGGAGACGACTCCTGTCGGGTGTGAAGGAAAGGTACCCCTTCAAGGAAAATGTTCTATGTCACCCAGGCAAGTGGACCACCATGGAGAAAGGTATCCAGTACCTGAGGGAGCTAGCTGTGCTGGAAGTGATTTATGGTGACTTGGAAAATGGACAATCATCCAAAGATCCAGATGAAGTCAATTGCACGTGACCTATGTGGTGGAAGTTTGTACGGAGTGCACCATCATCATATGCCAACTCATTAGCAGTAATGGCCTGGAAGGACGGAGAGAGACCAACGGTGGATGAATTGGCTGGCCAACTCCGGCAATACGAAGAAAGTCTCTCTTCCTCCCTACGGGCCTGCGTCTCTGCTGTAGAGAAACTGTCCCGGGAGTTCCGGCAATTCAAAGAGGATATGCCCTACCCTCCACCCGTACAGACCAGTGTCTCAGCCATTAGGAGTAAGCGCTCTTCTGTTCAAGAGAGAAGATACAGAGGATACACACCACGAGCCACCCTGTGGTTTCAATTGTGTGACTACGGAGAGGACATGAGGAGGTGGGATGGAAAACCTATCTCGACCCTAGAGGCACGAGTACGCGAGCTGCAAGGGAAAACAATTACAAAAGGGGGTTCAGGTTCCTCCAGAAAAATCGTCGCTCCACTTTCCAGTGGGCAGTTCCCCAGAAAGAATAGAAGAGCTGATCTCACCTCTGATCCTCTTGAGGGGACTTCTGATTCCTATTTACAAGAAGTGGGTAATGAGTACTATGAGCAGGATTAGAGGGGCCCTGCCTCCAGCCAGGCGGAGGAGAGGGACAACCGAGTTTATTGGACTGTGTGGATTAGATGGCCTGGCACATCAGACCCACAGGAATACAAGGCTTTAGTGGACACCGGTGCACAATGTACCCTGATGCCATCAAGCCATATAGGGGCAGAACCCATCTGTATTTCTGGAGTGACAGGGGGATCCCAACAGCTGACTGTGCTGGAGGCCGAAGTGAGCCTAACTGGGAATGAGTGGCAGAAGCACCCCATTGTGACTGGCCCAGAGGCTCCGTGCATCCTGGGCATAGACTACCTCAGGAGAGGGTATTTCAAGGACCCAAAAGGGTACCGGTGGGCTTTTGGTATAGCTGCCTTGGAGACGGGAGAAATTAAACAGCTGTCCACCTTGCCTGGTCTCTCAGAGGACCCTTCTGTGGTGGGGTTGCTCAGGGTCAAAGAACAACAGGTGCCGATCGCTACCACAACAGTGCACCGGCGGCAATATCGCACCAACAGAGACTCCCTGGTCCCCATCCATGAGCTGATTCGTCGGCTGGAGAGCCAAGGAGTGATCAGCAAGACTCGCTCACCCTTTAACAGCCCCATATGGCCAGTGCAAAAGTCTAATGGAGAGTGGAGACTGACAGTAGACTATCATGGCCTGAATGAAGTCAAGCCACCACTGAGCGCTGCCGTGCCGGACATGCTAGAACTTCAATATGAACTGGAGTCAAAGGCAGCCAAGTGGTACGCCACCACTGATATTGCTAACGCGTTTTTCTCGATCCCTTTGGCGGCAGAGTGCAGGCCGCAGTTTGCTTTCACTTGGAGGGGTGTCCAATACACCTGGAATCGACTTCCCCAGGGGTGGAAACACAGCCCTACCATTTGCCATGGGCTGATACAAACTGCACTGGAACAGGGTGAAGCTCCAGAGCATCTGCAATACATTGATGACATCATCGTATGGGGCAACACAGCAGAAGAAGTTTTTGAGAAAGGGAAGAAAATAATTCAAATCCTTCTGAAAGCTGGTTTTGCTATAAAACAAAGTAAGGTCAAAGGACCTGCACAAGAGATCCAGTTTTTAGGAATAAAAGGGCAAGATGGACGTCGACAGATCCCAATAGATGTGATCAACAAAATAACAGCTATGTCTCCACCAACCAGCAAAAAAGAAACACAAGCATTTCTGGGCGTTGTGGGTTTCTGGAGAATGCATATTCCAAATTACAGTCTGATTGTAAGCCCTCTTTATCAAGTGACCCGGAAGAAGAACGATTTTAAATGGGGCCCTGAGCAACGACAAGCCTTCGAGCAAATTAAACAGGAGATAGTTCATGCTGTAGCCCTCGGGCCAGTCCGAGCAGGACAAGATGTTAAAAATGTGCTCTACACAGCAGCCGGGGAGAATGGCCCTACCTGGAGTCTCTGGCAGAAGGCACCAGGAGAGACTCGAGGTCGACCTCTAGGGTTTTGGAGTCGAGGATATAGGGGATCTGAGTCCCGCTATACTCCAACTGAAAAGGAGATACTGGCAGCATATGAAGGAGTTCGAGCTGCCTCAGAAGTGGTTGGTACTGAAGCACAGCTCCTCCTGGCACCCCGACTGCCGGTGCTGGGCTGGATGTTCAAAGGGAGGGTCCCCTCTACGCATCATGCGACTGATGCTACGTGGAGTAAGTGGGTCGCGCTTATTACACAGCGGGCTCGAATAGGAACCCTTAATCGCCCGGGAATCTTGGAAGTGATCATGGACTGGCCAGAAGGCAAAGATTTTGGAATATCACCAGAAGAGGAGGTGGCGCGTGCTGAAGAGGCTCCACCATATAATGAACTGCCAGAGAATGAAAGGCAATATGCCCTATTTACTGATGGGTCCTGTCGTATTGTAGGCAAACATCGAAGGTGGAAAGCTGCTGTATGGAGCCCTATACGACGAGTCGCAGAAGCTGCTGAAGGACAAGGTGAATCAAGTCAGTTTGCGGAGGTGAAAGCCATCCAGCTGGCTTTAGATATTGCCGAACGAGAAAAATGGCCAGTACTCTATCTTTATACTGACTCATGGATGGTGGCAAATGCTCTATGGGGGTGGCTACAGCAATGGAAGCAGAGCAACTGGCAACGCGGAGGCAAGCCCATCTGGGCTGCTGAATTGTGGCAAGATATTGCTGCCCGACTAGAGAATCTCGTCATAAAAGTACGCCATGTAGATGCTCACGTACCCAAGAGTCGGGCCACTGAAGAACATCAGAACAACCATCAGGTGGATCAGGCTGCTAAGATCGAAGTGGTTGAGGTGGATCTAGACTGGCAACATAAGGGTGAATTATTTATAGCTCGGTGGGCCCATGACACCTCAGGCCATCAGGGAAGAGATGCAACATATAGATGGGGTCGGGATCGAGGGGTGGACCTGACCATGGACGCTATTGCACAGGTTATCCATGAATGTGAAACGTGTGCTGCGATCAAACAAGCCAAGCGGTTAAAGCCCCTCTGGTATGAAGGACGATGGTTGAAATATAAATATGGCGAGGCCTGGCAGATTGACTATATCACACTTCCACAAACTCGCCAAGGCAAGCGCTATGTGCTTACCATGGTGGAAGCAACCACCGGATGGCTGGAAACATACCCTGTGCCCCATGCCACCGCCCGGAACACTATCCTGGGCCTTGAAAAGCAAGTCTTATGGCGACATGGCACCCCCGAAAGAATTGAGTCAGACAATGAGACTCATTTCCGAAACAACCTCATAGACACCTGGGCCAAAGAGCACGGCATTGAGTGGGTGTATCACATCCCCTATCATGCACCAGCTTCCGGAAAAATTGAACGATACAACGGGCTGTTAAAGACTACACTGAGAGCAATGGGTGACGGGACATTCAAACATTGGGATAAACATTTAGCCAAAGCCACCTGGTTAGTCAACACTAGGGGATCTACTAATAGAGCCAGCCCTGCCCAATCAAAACTTTTACGTACTGTAGAAGGGGATAAAGTCCCTGTGGTGCATGTGAGAAATATGCTGGGGAAGACAGTCTGGGTTACTCCTGCCTCAGGCAAAGGCAAACCCATTCGTGGGATTGCCTTTGCCCAGGGACCTGGGTGCACTTGGTGGGTAATGCGGAAGGATGGGGAAGTCCGATGTGTACCTCAAGGAGACTTGATTTTGGGTGAAAACAGTCAATGATTTGAACTGTATTATGTTAATTGTTACACAATACAGTATGTCATTACTACTATGGTTGCTATCTACCATATCGATGGTATTACAGTAAGAATCACCCAGACTGATGAAGAATGAGCTTCACCAAAACTAAGCAACATGCAGCAGTGATGGAACCAGAACTGGCTTCAGCAGCTTGCGCCCAACAATTCCCTCGAGATCGACATCTTCGACCTGCAGATCATGGACATGGACCGTGCCAGATGACAATCCAACACTACAGACCATCTCCCCTGCACTGAGAGACTGCTATGATGGATGAAGCCCAGAGTCATGGACTGAATGAACTACACAGACATTTTAAAGTGATGGCCCATGGACTAAGAAAGTGATATCTGTGTGTATATATTAAAAGACAGGAAGAGTAATACTGAATAATTGGAATGTATTGAAAAGTACAGGACCTGGGCATGACATAAATGGTATGGAATAAGGGGTGGATACTGTCCTGGTTTCAGCCAGGATAGAGCTGGTTTTCTTCACAGAAGCCAGTGTGACACTGTGTTTTGGATTTGGGATGAGAAACTGTTGATAATGTGCTGATGTTTTGGGTTGTTGCTGAGCAGTCAAGGACAGTCCAGCTTCTCGTGCTGGCCTGCTAGCAAGCAGGTTGGGGGTGCACGGGGAGCTGGGAGGGGACCCAGCCGGGACAGCTGACCCAGACTGGCCAAAGAGATATTCCCTACCATACGACGTCATGCCCAGTACATAAACTGGAGTTGGCCGGGGGGCGGAAATCGCTGCTCGGGGGCGGAAATCGCTGCTCGGGAACGGGCTGTCGATCGCCGGGTGGTGAGAAATTCTGTATTGGGCATCACTTGTTCTTGTACATTCCTTTGTTGGTATTATCATTGTTGTTTCCTTCTTTCTTTCTGTCCTATTAAACCGTGTTTATCTCAATCCACGAGGTTTTGTTCCTAATTCTCTCCCCCACCCTACTGTGGGAGGGGGAGTGAGCGAGCGGCTGCGTGGTGCTTAGTTGCCGGCTGGGGCTAAACCACGACATACTGAAAGCTCAAAAAAACCTGTATGCATGGGTAGCCACAGATACCTATAGGAAAGATCATCGAATCCATACTCGATGGATCATTCCATCTTCTTAACCGGTTCGAAATCGAGCCGAGTTGTTTTATCTGATCTCTTGCAGGTGGAATCCTGAGATCAGGAGAAGAAAGGAGAAGGACACTGGGGAAGAAGATTTGCCTCATGTTGAGCTGGAGTGTCCTCAAGGGATACTACCTTTTGTAGTTATTATACTTATTTTTATAGTACTTGTAATTATGTGTTATGAACATAATTAGCTTTATTGTGGAAAACACAACAGCTAAAAATGGCGTTTTTAACGTGTGCTAGAAAGATATGCCTTGGTTTAATATGTTTATATGTGTTATGGCAAATCTACTGCCGGAATGAGGAAGCAAGGCCAGCCTTCGCAGGAAGACTACGGAGCTGTGCTTCACATATGTAGGGAGAAATGATGGAAGGCCAAAGCTCAGCTAGAGTTGACACCGGCCAGTGTTCTGTCAGACAATAAAAAAAGCCTTTTGAAGTATGCTAAGAGCAAGAGGAGGTCTAAGGAAAATATTGCACTCCATTCCTTCCTTCCTTCCTTCCTTCCTTCCTTCCTTCCTTCCTTCAGCCCCTCTCTTCCTTCCGTCCTTCTGCCCCTCTCCTCCTTCCCTTCCGTGAAACGTTAAACAAGAGCTTGGGTTTTGGTTCTTAGCTTCTCCTTGCTCTGCTTTATAGACTTGGAGCCAAAGGGACAACAGGCCTGGCTCCAGCAGGCGCAAGGACGGCTTTCTTCTCTCTGCCAACTGTCTAAAGCATGGCAGGAAGGGCGGGAAGTGGGCAGGGCATGCCTGCAAGCCCCTGGGCTGCACGAGGCTGCTCTGCTTGGCTTCATGCCACTTCCCCCCTCGCCGCCCTTGAGATGCTGGGCTTCTGCAGACAGCTGCTCACTCGAGAAGGCAGCTAGGCAGCTGCTGGTTCTATTGCACTTGGCAAAGCCAAACGCCTCTCCAGTGTTCCGGGAGACTGCCAAGGCCACCTTCTAGCAGGATATGATGTGAAGAAGAAGAAGAAGAAGAAGGTTGCCTTTAACAAGTTGGAGATAAGGAAGCTCTGCCCCTGAATTCTGTGGCCAGGTGCATCCTCTTTCTCCCTGTCCCAGCACAAGGGAGCGTCTTTCTGCTGGGACCGCTGCTTTGGCTGGAGGCAACGTGCCCGTCCCAACCTCACGACAGTGGCACAGGGGGACCTGCGGGAAGAGAGAGGGACGTACTGCGGGGGGCACCGGTACGCGCACGAAGCATCCCGGCACATATGCGCAAGTACTCGTCAGCAAGAGCAGCTTGGCAAAGCTGCTGGAAAGCAGCGTGGCGGAAAAGGCCCTAGGGTCCTGCTGGACACCAAGCTGAGCAGCAGCCAGCACCGTGCCCTTGGCCAAAGGCGGCGGCGGGCGGTCCCCTGGGCTGCGCTGGGCAAAGCCTTGCCAGCAGCTGGAGGGAGGGGAGCCTTGCCCTCTGCTCAGCGCTGGTGAGGCCGTGCCCGCAGTGCTGCGCCCAGGCCCGGGCTCCCCAGGCCGAGAGAGACAGGGGCAGACAGGGGAGAGCCCCCCAGGGCCCCTCCCCCAGCCCCGCCCCCCAGGGCGGCCGTTGGCTCGGAATGGCAGCTGTGATGTTGTGGCGCTGGCCCGGCAACGGCCACAGTGCCTGCAGGCACGGCTCTGCCAGCACCCGGCAGCACCAGGCAGGGACGAGCTCTCACCCAGCGGCACTGCCCGGCACCGGGAGCCCCTCGGCAGCCTCGCTCCAGCTGGCTGGGAGCTCTCCGGAGCCCCAGCAGCGTGTCCGGCGCGAGGACTCCCCTGGCCCCGGCACGATGGGCCAGCTGAACTGCTGCCATGGCTCCAGGTGGGCTCCCCCCGCGGCGCGGGGACACGCCGGCGCAGCCGGGCCCCGCAGCAGCCGCCTTTCTTACGCCCTTTGCCGCCTGCTCTGCAGGATCTACCCTGGCCCCGAGCAGCAGCGCGCGCCCAGCCCGGCATCAACCAAGCCACTGCTCCGCGAGCACGTGTGGGTGACGCAGGGCCGCGTGAAGGGCAAGAGGCACCTCCTCCTCTTCAGCGACACCTTGCTCATCGCCAAGGCCAAGTAAGAGGCGCAGACCCCGGCTGCCTTTCCTCCCAAGGCCTGGCCCCGGCACCGGGGCAGGGAAGCCCAAGGAGCAGCCCCAGGCCCCCACACCCTGTTGCTGGGTGCACCCGTGGCTGTGCGTGGGGCAGGCGGAGGCCAGAGGGCAGCCGCCGGGCTCGGCCACCTCCAGGTCACTCCCTGCCGCTCCTCTCTGCAGACGTGGCAGCGCCCCGCGCCCGCAGCTCTGCCTGGCCCTGGGCCAGCTGTGGGTGCTGAGCGGTGGCAAGGGGGCGGCCGGGGATGCCGCCCAGGAGGAGGAAGACAAGGCCACCGAGTCCCTCGTCCTCGCCTGGCCCTACGGCTGCTGCGTCGTCACCTTCCGGTGGGTCTTGGTGCCACGTCCCCCGGCAAGGCCGGCAGCGCCTCTGTCCGGCCCCACGCGCCATCCTCCTGCCTCTGCAGCCGCCCCCACGGGGCAGGGCTGTGCCGGCGCCCGCCTCTGCCCGCGGGCTGGGGAGCAGCGGGCGCTCAGGCTCTTTCTCCTCTCTTCCTGCAGCTCCCGCGCACTGAAGGAGCTCTGGCTCAGCGCGCTCTGTGGGTAAGCCCTGCCTGGCAGCGCAGCCTGGGGGCCCTGTGCTCACAGCACGGGGGGATGCTCCAGCCGTAGCTGTACGATGCGGAAACGCCGCTCCTGAGCTGGGGGGAGCTGCCCCCATGGCCGCGGGCGGCTCTGCAGTGGGCAGAGCTGGCGGAGCTGCTTTGCCCAAGCCCGTCCTCCTCCCTGCTGCTGCTCTCCACTTGACGGCCGGGCGGTGCCCAGCTGCTTCGGGGCAGCTTGGAAGTGCTCCCCGGGCTGGCAGGTGAGGGAAGAGGTGGCTTGGGTCTCACACAGCTCTTTCTCTGCCCCTGCCCCGTGCACAGGCCAGCAGAAGGAGTGGAGGGACCCCGCGTCACCCAGCTGCCCTCCATCAAGCTCCTGCTGAAGGAGCTGCGCGGCCACAATGCCGTGAGTGTCCCTCCTGGCCCCGCTGTGCCCCAGGGGCTGCTCCAGCCCCGCACCAGCCACATCGCTTCTCACCTGCTGCTCTTCTCCCCTTGCCCAGGCGACGACACTCAACGCCAGCAGCCTGGAGAGGCTGGTCGAGGGCCAGGCAGAGGTGAGGAGCCCCCGGGCTGCCATCTCGGCCGTCCCCGCCTCTCTCTCACGGCCCACGGCCGATGTAGCACACCAGGGGCCCTTCCTGCTGCAGGGCTGTTCGCTGAGCGCAGCGCATTTCTTGCAGGCTGGTGCCGAGCAGCGGCCACCTCCCGTCCCCTGCGGCAGCCAAGGCAGCTGCGGCCACTCGGCTGGTGAGTTTGGAGGAGACGGGGGCAGGGCGGCCCCTCTCTCCTGCGCTGGCTGGCGGCACCCGCGCTGCTCGGGGGCTGCTGCTGCCCTTCCCGCAGGGCACGGCCGCAGAGAGCTGAGCCCCCGGGGCGCCTCGTTCCCCAGCCACGCCTCTCCCTTGCTGTTGGCGGTGGGGCCCAGCGTGCAGAGGCTCGGGGAGCATTCACCTGGCGCTTGCCCTCCATGGCTCGCTCTCTCTTTTCCCCGGCGGCAGGCGGGACCTGCAGCAGGACGAGGGGGCTGCTCTGGCCCTTGGTGCTGCGAGGGACCTTGGCCGCTGCGGAGGCGCCCGGGCAGTCGGGCTGTGCCGGCAGGGCGGGTCTCTTCGGCCGGCCCCTGGCAGCTCTCTGCAGCCAGGACGGCACGCTGCCCCAGCCCCTCCAGGTAAGCCAGCCTAGCCGGGGGGTGCCCGTGGCGCTGGCTCCTGTGCAGATGTGCTGTCCCCAGCAGAGGCACCCCGGCTGGGGCTCGGGGACCAAGCCGGCTCCGCCCCACCTCCCCCACCTCCAGCCACCCCTGCGTCCTGCCCTAGTGAAAGCAGAGCCGCCCACGCTCGCTCCTGCCCCTGAGGAAGGCTCACCGACCCCGGGGCCTGTCCCCAGCCAAGCAACTGTCCTCCTCTGTCCCCCGCAGGACCTCCTGGCTCACCTGCAGCAGCACGGGCCATCCACCAAGGGGGTCTTCTGGCTGGCGGCCGGCCAGTTCGCCTGCTGGGAGCTGAGGGAGGCCCTCGACAGCGGAGCGGAGGTCCGCCTCGACAGCCAGCCTGTGCACGTGCTGGCCGTCGTCTTCAAGGTGAACCCTGCCCACCTGGAGCCCGGCAGCGCCCGGCTCTGTCGGTGCCGACGGGCGCCGGCGAGAGCAGGGGCCGAAAGCCAGCCGCCTGCTCGTCAGCCAGAGTGCCGGAGATGCTGCCTGCGCTCCCGGCGGGCGCGCTCAGAGCCTCACCCGGAGCCCTTGGCGTTGCAGGACTTCCTCCGTCAGATCCCCTCCAAGCTCCTCCGGGAAGAGCTCTACGAGGAGTGGATGAGCGCCCTGCAGAAGACCAGCAGGGAGGAGAAGCTGGCGGGACTGAGGGAGTAAGTGTGGCGAGCAGCCCGCCTGCTCCGCAGGGACTGGCAGGGCCCGGCACTTGCCTGCAAAGGGACGGCCTCCTTGCAAAAGCCGTCTTTTCTGCCAGCCACCTCTTGCCAAGGTGGGGGCCGCTTCTGGGGGACAGTGGCACAGAAAAGCATTTCTGTCCTCAGAGCACTTCCCGCAGGCATTGGGCGTCTATTCCTGCCCCAGAAGGGCAGGCAGGGAGGGAGGTGGCCCTGTCTCAGCGAAGGCAGTCCCTCTGCTGCAGAGCAGGCGTGGCCAGGGAGCCTTCCCTGGGGGTGAGATGAGCCTGGCAGACCTGTGTGGGCAAGGTCTGCGCTATTAACGTTGTGTTCTGTTCCCTCAGGGTGGCCAGCAAGCTGCCCAAGGCCAACCTGCTGCTCCTCAAGAGCTTGCTGTCCCTGCTGCAAAACATCAGCAGAAATGTGGCCACCAGCGGGATGACTGCTGGCAACCTGGCCACATGCCTGGGGCCAAGCCTCCTGAGCCCAGGCGAGGAGCACACGCTCTCCCGGCAGGTCCTGCAGCGGGTGACGGCGAAGGTACGCTGTGTTTACCAGCCGCTACAGCCTTCTGGGCCCGGCCGAGCCTTGCTGCTCAGAGGTCCCTGGCTGCCTCCTCTCTTCAGCAACCGCTGGCCGGGGAGCTGCCGGCAAGAGCAGCCCCACAGCTGCAGCTTTCTGCGCAGAATTGAGGCTCAGGGGTGGGAGAGGCTGTCTGAGCCATTTTCAGCCAGCAGGCTGGAAGCCAATGGCTTGCTGTGTGCAGGTGACGCAGCTGGTGGAGTTCCTCATTGAGCACCGCGAGGAACTCTTTGAGGAGGAGGTGGCCGGGCTTGCCGGCGCATCGGCCAAGGAGCTGCCAGCACCAGGGGCAGAAGCAGAAGAAGCAGCGGTATGTCGGGGCCACAAACAGGGTGACAACAGAAGCCTCCCCACTCAGAAGTTGAGACTGCTGTCGCAGGGACAAGCAAGGTTACCCGCTAGCCGGCGGCTCTGCAAAGGTGCAGAGTAAGGGTGATGCAGGTCGGCCATTGCGGTTTGTGCGGTGATGCCAACAGAACTGGCTCCGGTGGGCTGAGCAAACCCATCCAAGGGACGGGCCTTTCAGAGCTAAGGTAGCAATTGGGCAGGAAGGTCCTTGCCACCCGTTAACTTGCACATTTCCATTGCAGGTGCCTCCAGTCCCCCCAGAAAGTGAACACCTGAAGAGCTCCTCTGGGGAGAGAAGGTAACATGAGCTAGGTTTGGTTAAGAGCAGAATTGGGTCACGTTTATCATGCCTTTACCTGTCTAACAATACATTGAATGGAAAGGTTGCCAGGCTCTTCACAGGAAAGCACAACGAGAAGAGCAGCCTGTGAAGAGGGGAGCAACGGGCAACTGGAGAGCGAGAGGAGAAAGTTGGGAGCGGAGCTCTCCGGGATGGGCAACTGAGGACATCCAGGCAGGCAAGAAGAACGAGGAGCCCAGGTGTGTAGCAGACTCTGCTGCCCGTTTTTCAAAGCTCTGCTTTCAAAGCTACTGCTCCGAGTATGGGAAATATTTCTGAGGTGCGCAGAGATGGCACCGGGCAGGAAGCCCGCAGCTGCCCGTGGGAGAGCGTGTCTGTCAGGAGGAACATATCACTCCAGCGTTGGCAGCTCTCCTTCTGCGCTTGTGGCAGCTCTGTTTGTGCAAGGCTGAGCAACACCCCAGCAAAGTCACAAGACTCACAACACTTTTCTGAGCTCTTTGACCCGCTGCCTACACAAAGAGGCAAAGTCCCACTTTTCTGTTCGTGTCAGCTGGCAAGCCCAGCACTGGCTGCTGGTGTCTGAATCCCAAAGGCGCAGCAAGCAGCTGTGCCAAGTAGCTGTAGACCCTGAGATACTGGCACTTGGTAAAAAGCTCACGTTGCACCTGAGACAATTGAGGGAAGAAAAAAACAACCAAACAATACCAACGCAGCGTGTTTTGCCTTCAGGCCTGGCTTTCTAGCAAGGGACAGTGAGGCATGTTCCTGCTCGGGTTTTGGAAAGGACCACAGCACAGCTCCCCTGCCGAGCCCTGCTGCCTAGCAAAGCAGTGCTGCACATCTCTGGCAACTTGCAGAGCTCTGAGGGCGTCACACGTGTGGAGAAGGGGACAAAGCCATGCCGTAGTCACTGCCAGGGAGGGCGCCCTCTCCTGTGCCAGGAACTGCCCCTTGGACAGCACGCTGCCCAAAGCACGGGGCACGAAATCACGCCTGTTCCTGCCTTCATGGTTTCACCAGCACTTGGGACTCTCTTTTTGCAGGTGCCGATTTATTTCCGCTGCCTGGATTCCCCAGATGAGCTCTGATGCCTGGCCTTTGCGGGGCACGATGCAGCCCCAGCACCACCTCGGCGGAGGCGAGGAGGGAGGCACCGCGCCCCTCTGCTCCGGCCGCCACATTTCACTCGGGCACCGCGACGCCGGAGCGGCCCCGCACCGCCCTCAGAGCCAGCCCAGCCCTGGCGGGAGGCCTTGCTGGCTCACTCCTCGGCTCCGTCAGCAAAAGCCCACCAGCCGGCACAGCTGCCCCCGTGGGGAGCTGGCATGTCAACTGCAGATTCCATGGGGCGTGCTGGGTGTGGAGGTGTATATCGTCTGAGAGGGACACGAGGGACATGCTGGACAGCATGTTCCAGACTATAAAACCCTCCAGGTTTTCTTTGCCGCTACTCGTTCTTGGCAGAGAGACGCTGCACCACCTTGCTGCATACAAGAAGGGAGCACCCATTGCTGCCCTTTGGTCGGTGCAAGTACTTGTATGCAGCACACAGCACAATACCCTTTCTTCTTATTCTCGATCAAACATGACGGGCTTGCAGTTTCCATTAGCTGAATTAACTCCAGGTTAGCTACGTCAAAAACTCCGCTCTTACTTCTTCTCCTGCCGATCAGCTCTCTCTGGACCGACGCGAACACACCCCTTTCTGTCAATCAGAACCGGAGTGGTGATGCTTTGCTTTCAGCCGCAACACGTGCCTAGGGACTGATGGGAAGGAGGAGTTAAAAAAGCCAGCGTACATGGTGCCCCGAATCCCACCCACCCTCCACGGCCGGAAAAAAACAGGACACACCTCCGTATTTCTTCTAGCCATTCTGTCGCCAATACCGTCATTTCAGTGTCTATTCTGGTTGATTCTGCAGCTTTGTAACAGTTGCAACACCCAGCTCATCGAGGCGGCTGATCTAGACGGCAGTGGATCTGAACTGGCCCCAACTCCCTATGATGTGACAGTGTCCATAACTCGGCGTAATCACACAGGTTGTCCTGTGACCTAAGGATGTACCGCTCTTTCACCTTTCTCCTTTGAAGCTTCGGGGTTTGTGCACGAGAGCCTTATGTACCTTTCTTTTCAGAGTTGCTCATCCTTTCAGCATTGTTTATGCCGAGGAAAACATCCTTTCTGTATATATGTGAACTTATTTACATTTAATAAACAGCATGGTATCCTATACTGCCAATGGTCTTTTTTTCAGACTAATGAAAAGTTCAAGACAAACGTACGCTTTGTGCCTGCAAACAAAAGTGTAAACCTCTGTAACTGTATGAAAAAGCTGCGGTTGTTTCAGTCATGGATGTTTGTAGCTATAGCAGAAACAGAGCTGCTGGCTGCCTTACTGCGAGGTCCAGAGGACACCAGTCTTCTCCTGAAGGCTTTCTAGCAGCGTAATATTGTTTGAGATGCCACTCCATTAAAACAGGACTTGTTCACTAATTGGTTCCTACATGAAAACCCAAGGATAGAAACTTGATCCTGGCTGGCAATGTCAAAAGCACCATGAGGCGAGGCTGCCCAAAGCCTGGCTGCTGCGCTTGGAGGAAAGGTCCCTTGAGTTCCCATGGGCAGACAGGGCACGCTTCTGCAAGTCTGGTTCGCAACACAGCACAACGCAACAGACCTGTGTGCAAAGAGCATTAACATCATCACAGGTACAACCAGTCACAAGGTAGGCAATGCCCGAGTGAAGGCTGCCAGCTGTGCTGCTGGCCGGCTCTGTCATTCCCGGCTGCAGCAGCCCTTTCCCAGGCACTCACTGAGCCAGAGGCCGGCTTCTCCCTCGGTACGCACGTAGCCCATGCAGCAGCTCACTCCACGGCTCACCGTGTTTCCCCGTGGATGCTTATCTACCCAACAGATCTCTTACTACCTCCTGTTTGTGTATGGAGAAGTCCTCGTAGGAGATGGGATAGGAAGAGGCTTGGCCACAGTGATCACAAAACAGGGGAGTTTAAACTTTTTCGTGTAATGAGATACAGCTCAGAGGAGTTGCTACCTTGCTTTTCAGGAGACCAAACTTGAAGCTAGTCCGAGAGCTAGTCTGCAGTGTCCCCGACGAAGCTGCTTTGGAGGGCTTAGGGCTCATAGAGCAGGTTAGTTTTTCAGAACCACCTTCTGCAAGCACGGGAGCAGGCAATCTCATGGAGTCTTAAGTCAAACAAGAGGGGCAGGAGACCAGCTTGGCTGAACAGGGACCTCCTTTGTCAACTCCGGTGGAAAAAGACATTTTATGATGCCTGGGACCAAGCTCAGGCTTCGCAGGACGATCACAGAGCTGTAGTTCACACGTGTAAGGAGAGAACAGAAAAGGGCAAAGCTCAACTAGAGTTGAAATTGGCCAGTGTTGTGTCGGGCTATAAAGAGGGCTTTTTAAAGTATGTTCATAGCAATTGCTCATTGAGCACCGCGAGGAACTCTCTGAGGAGGAGGAGGATGCGGCTGGGCTTGCCGGTGCATCGGCCACAGAGCCGCCAGCACCAGGGGCAGAAGCAGAAAGCGCAGAGGTATGTGAGGTGCACAGAGAGCGTGGGCTGCGCAAACCCATCCGACCGTATCGCGTGATACGTTGTTTCACGTTGGCGGTGTTGGTGGGTATCTATGTACGTCATGTAGCGATACATGCTTTCTTACAGGATGAAAAGATGTAATGCAAAAGGGGGTTTCTGTGAGAAAGTGAGATTCTTCCTATTAAACTGTGTTGGTTTCTGTGTTCAAGGTGTCAGAGTGACTGGAGGAAGTTTGTGTTGTGCCTTCCAACACCCTGGAGCACAGCCATTCAGGCTTCTATGGGCAAAGCTACGGAAGCTATAGGCAGGCCTTCTGATGCACAGGAAGGCGGCCGAGGGTTACAGGGCATTGCTTTGCTGTTGGAAGTGCCTTCAGGAGCTTGTAAGAGACAGCACAAACGTTCTGGGTGCGGACTCAGATACCAGTGATGCTCCAGGCGCTGCCTGAGTTGACTCCGTCAAGGGAAAACAAGCCTTCCTTGCTGCCTGTCTGTCTTTCCTTCTCTCTCTCTCTCTCTCTTTTTCTCTCCTTCTTCTGAAATAAGGATTGATCTACCAACAGAGGTAACACTCTCCTTAAGCAAGGCTGAGATTAGAGGTCACTCTGGTATTCAGGGGAAAGCAGGAGTAACAGGTGGAGCTGTGTATTTCCTGTAGGATAACTAACTTTAGAACGCCTCTTCACTTCAGATGTCTTGTAGCATTTAGAAATATCTTATATTCTTTTTTTTTTTTTTTGAAGTTACAAATGTTTATTAGCAATTAAAAACATTGCAGGGGGGCTGCAGGGATGGCTTCTGTGGGAAGCTGCTAGAAGCTTCCGCTATGTCCAGTAGAGCCGATGCCAGCCGGCTCCAAGATGGACCCACTGCTGGCCAAGGCCGAGCCAGTCAGCAGCAGTAGTAGCACCTCTGGAATAACGTATTTCAGAAGAGGGGTAAGAACTGGCAGGCAGCAACTACAGCGGGAGAGAGGAGCGAGAATACATGAGAGAAACATCTCTGCAGACACCCAGGTCAGTGCGGAAGGAGGGGCAGGAGGTGCTCCAGGGGCCGGAGCAGAGATCCCTCTGCAGCCCCTGCTGAAGACCATGGTGAGGGTGGCTGTGCCCCTGCAGCCCATGGAGCTCCGTGGGGGAGCAGATCTCCACCTGCAGGCTGGGGAGGACCCCACGCCGGAGCAGGGGGCTGCGCGCAGGAGGCTGTGACCCCACTGGAAGCCGGAACTGGAGCAGGCTCCTGGCAGGACCTGTGGCCCCGTGGAGAGAGGAGCCCATGCTGGAGAAGGTTTGCTGGCAGGACTTGTGGCCGTGTGGGGGACCCACCGTGGAGCAGCCTATTCCAGAAGGACGGCACCCCGTGGCAGGGACCCAGGCTGGAGCAGTTGGTGAAGAACTGCAGCCTGTGGGAAGGACTCACGTTGGAGAAGTCCGTGGAGGACTGTCTCGTGTGAGAGGGACCCCAGGCTGGAGCAGGGGAAGAGTGTGAGGAGTCCTCCCCCTGAGGAGGAAGGAGCAGCAGAGACAACGTGTGACGAACTGACCGCAACCCCCATTGCCCGACCTCCTGTGGCAGTCGGGGGGAGGAGGCACAGAAAATGGGGAGCAAAGTTGAGCCTGGGAAGAAAGGAGGGGTGGGCGGAAGGTGTTTTAAGATTTGGGTTTAGTTCTCATTACCTTACTCTGATTCGATTGGCAATAGATGAAACAAATTTCCCCAAGTCCAGTCTCTTTTGACTCTGACGGGAATTGCTGAATGATCTCTGCTTGTCCTTGTCTCGACCCACAAGCTTCTTGTTGTACTTTCTCTCCTCTCTCCAGCCGAGGAGGGGAGTGAAAGAGCAGCTTTGGTGGGCACCTGGAATCCAGCCAAAGTCAACCCATCACAGAAGTACTTTGCATTAGGTTTCTTGAAGCTTGCCGAATGGAGATGGTTAGAACAAGGGAAAAAAAGGCATCCTTTAGCCCCAATATTTGCTCTCTAACTGCACAAGCTACAAAGAGTGTGTGGAGAATGCGCCCACGAATTCTCAGCTATGGGGATACAGGATCCAAAGCTCCTTGGTAGAAGAGGGAACTAGAACTCGGGTGGGATTCGGCTCGCTCGAACTTCTGTGGCTATGTCTGGACTAGGGATCCGCACAGCCCTTGTAGTGAGTGGATATGAAGGGCCTGATGTAGTAGCCTCCCCCTGGGCGTAATGTGGGGGTGATCTGAGATTCTACAGGTATGTCCTCTGGCCTCCAGCTGTCCCCTCCGAAGGGCAAGGCTGTCCGTGGGTCCTGTGTCGTGTCTGCTAGGCTCTAGGTGCTAGCTTCATTACGGCCTCTGACATGGCATTAAGTTGCCCGTGTGTAGGAAATGGACCTGAGGCCCTAGTCAATACAGCCAGTTAAGTCTAAAGGGGCCCTAACTAAAGACGTCTACTTTAGGACAGCATGAACAGCTTTTGACTCTGCTAATTCTAAGCAGAGTATCTTAGTAATTTTGTAACCGCAATATCTGCAATATGCCTATCTAAAGTCAGAGGAGCTGAGTCCCACCCTGGGTGTCTCGTGTTTGAGTGGGTGGTCTCAGCGTCTCTGGCTAGCTCTCAAAGACAAGCTTCTACTGCTCTATGGCATGTCAAGGCTGACTAGTAGTGGTCCTCGACTAGATCTCCAGGGTTCACCTGCCACGTGCAGTGGGAAAGAGGAATGTTGGAGTTGCAGAGCCTCATGGAGTGGGCTATGGCTGTCCATGCTCAGCTGTGACTCAAGCGCTTTTGGAACTTCCAGGTTTAAGTTCTTGGAGAGAGGATTCCCAAAAACTTGGGTGCTGTCAACTTTCACGTGTCAACAGGCTGAAGAGAAACATAATTTCTGATGCAGTCGCTTTCTTGGATGCCAAAACCATATTGATATCACGCTTCAGGTGACCCTGTTCTCTTGTGAATCCGGAACTTATGCACACAAGCTTTACTGTCACGGGTGCCGAATGGTAAGAAAGCATCACTGTTCAGGCGGGCAGAACAGGCTCTTCAGGAGGGACAGGCAGGGCAGGCGAGGTGGAGGAGCCGCACCGTGTGTAAGGTGGGCATCTGCTTTGGAGGACGGCGGGGTCCGTGAGAGCTGGTCCGTTCTAAAGAGCCACCTTTAAAAAGCCCAGGAGCAGGCCATGCCTTTGTGTTGAAAGTCAAGCAAGTGGGGGAGAAGACCCGCTTGGCTGAAGAGGGAACTCCTTTTGGAAGTCAGGCGGAAAAAGAAATTGTATGAATGATCCCTAGAAGCAAGGCCAGCCTTCGCAGGAAGACTACAGAGCTGTGCTTCACATACGTAGGGAGAAATGATGGAAGGCCAAAGCTCAGCTAGAGTTGAAAGTGGCCAGTGTTCTGTCAGACAAAAGAAAAAAAAAGGCTTTTTGAAGTATACTAAGAGCAAGAGGAGGTCTGAGGAAAGTATTGCACTGATATGTAGTGAAGTTGGTCACCTGACCGATGGGGATGAAGAAAGGACGGAGGCACTTAATGTTTTTGTTTTGCCTCAGCCTTCCATATGAATGAAGGGCCTGCGGGTCGGAAGAGCATGGCTGCAGGAGCAGTGACTTTCCCTTGGTGGACGCTGAAAGTGCAAGGGAGCAGCTGTATCTGTTGAACGTTGCCAAGTCCATGGGGCCTGATGGGTCCTCCCAGAGCCCCGAGGAGTTAGCAAATGTCATGGCAGGACCCCTCTGCATCACCCACCAAAGGCCTTGGGAGTCTGGGGATGTCCCTGCTGGCGGGAAGCTAGCCAGCCTCATTGCAGTTTATCAGAAGGGCATGAGGGAAGAAAGACCCAGGAAATGACAGAGCTCCTAGTCTACCCTCCGTTTCTGTAGAAGTTATGGAGAAGATCATGCTGGGTGCTATTGAAAGGCGTTTCAAGGACAATGCAATCATCAGGCGCAGAGAGCACGGCTTCCTGAAGGGCAAGTCCCGTTGAACCAGTTTGATATCCTTCTACGACAAGGTCACCTGCCTAGTGGATGACGGGAAAGCGGGGGATGCGGTTGCTCTGATTTTAGCAGGGCTTTTGATACTGTCCCTCACAGTAGCCTTCTGGACAGGTTGTCCAACTGTGAGGTGAGCAGGTACACAGTGCACCACATGAAGAACTGGCTGAAGGGCAGCGCTCACAGGGTTCTAGTGGATGGGGCTACATCTGATTGCAGACCAGTCACCAGCGGTGCTCCTCGAGGCTCCATTCTAGGGCCAGTTCTGCCCAGCATTCTAATCAGTGATCTGGATGCAGGAGTTGAATGCACCAGGAAGTAGTTTGCTGGTGATCCTAAGCTGGGAGGTGCTGTTGACTCTCTTGAGGACAAGAGACCTTGCAGAGGGATCAGGACTGCTTCAGGCTAGACGTTAGGAAACATTTCTTTACCCAGAGAGTGACTGAACACTGGACCAGGCTTCCTAGAGAGGCGGTCGATGCTTCACGCCTGTGGGTGTTCAAGAGGCATTTGGACAATGCCCTTAATAATACGCTGCAACTTTTGGTCAGCCCTGAAGTAGTCAGGCAGATTGCACTAGGTGGTCATGGTGGGTCCCTTCCAACTGAACTATTCTATTGTATTCACCCTTGACACTACAGCCGCAAAAGCTGTGCTCGCACTTCAGCCATGCATTCTCCTACATACACCGACATACAATTATTATCAGAGTGACCCAAGGCAGAGTTGCCTTCTGAAATGGCACCTGGGAACTGTTCACTTCAAGACCTTTCAAGGTCTTGGCTTGCTCAGAAGGGCAGCTGTCAATGACAGCACACACAGGCTACCAGGGAAGAGAGACACTGTGTAGAGACATGCCCTGATCGTCCTTTGCTCTCCTCTGCCTTCCCATTAGCCCTGTGCACAGCTGTGGAGTGACAAGAAGGTCCAGGCTTGTGCCTGGGTCCTGACCATGACCTTGCCCTGCTCCTGCAGCATAAAGTGGTGCTGCTTTGCGTGGAAGCACAGTACATGCCAAGGGACTGATGGGATGGAGGAGTCGAGAAAGACAAATGGAGCCCAGAAACCCTTGAAAATGGCCAGTGACAGATGTTAAGATATAATAGGGGTGTACTGCTTATCTCACTTTTCGTCCATCCAATACGTCCGTCTTCAGAAACTCACGACCACTCCTGGAAATTCGTTCCTAGACTACATAGAAAGTGCTGAGGTGCTGTCTCTCTCCCCCACGACCCTGAACTAACTTCCTTCCTTCCTTCCTTCCTTCCTTCCTTCCTTCCTTCCTTCCTTCCTTCCTTCCTTCCTTCCTTCCTTCCTTCCTTCCTTCCTTCCTTCCTTCCTTCCTTCCTTCCTTCCTTCCTTCCTTCCTTCCTTCCTTCCTTCCTTCCTTCCTTCCTTCCTTCCTTCCTTCCTTCCTTCCTTCCTTCCTTCCTTCCTTCCTTCCTTCCTTCCTTCCTTCCTTCCTTCCTTCCTTCCTTCCTTCCTTCCTTCCTTCCTTCCTTCCTTCCTTCCCTCTGCCCCTCCCTTCCTTCCCTGCCACCAAACGTCAAACAACTGCTTAGGTTTTGGTTCTTAGATTCTCCTTGCTCTGCTTTATAGACTTGGAGCCAAAGGGACAACAGGCCTGGCTCCAGCAGGCGCAAGGACGGCTTTCTTCTCTCTGCCAACCGTCTAAGGCATGGCAGGAAGGGCGGGAAGTGGGCAGGGCATGCCTACAAGCCCCTGGGCTGCACAAGGCTGCTCTGCTCGGCTTCATGCCACTTCCCCCCTCGCCGCCCTTGAGATGCTGGGCTTCTGCAGACAGCTGCTCACTCGAGGAGGCAGCTAGGCAGCTGCTGGTTCTATTGCACTTGGCAAAGCCAAACGCCTCTCCAGTGTTCCGGGAGACTGCCAAGGCCATCTTCTAGCGGGATATGATGTGAAGAAGAAGAAGAAGGTTGCCTTTAACAAGATGGAGTCACGGAAGCTCTGCCCCTGGGCTCTGTGGCCAGGTGCATCCCCTTTCTCCCTGTCCCAGCACAAGGGAGCGTCTTTCTGCTGGGACCGCTGCTTTGGCTGGAGGCAACATGCCCGTCCCAACCTCACGACAGTGGCACAGGGGGACCTGTGGGAAGAGAGAGGGATGTACTGCGGGGGGCACCGGTACGCGCACGAAGCATCCCGGCACATATGCGCAAGTACTCGTCAGCAAGAGCAGCTTGGCAAAGCTGCTGGAAAGCAGCGTGGCGGAAAAGGCCCTAGGCTCCTGCTGGACACCAAGCTGAGCAGCAGCCAGCACCGTGCCCTTGGCCAAAGGCGGCGGCGGGCAGTCCCCTGGGCTGCGCTGGGCAAAGCCTTGCCAGCAGCTGGAGGGAGGGGAGCCTTGCCCTCTGCTCAGCGCTGGTGAGGCCGTGCCCGCAGTGCTGCGCCCAGGCCCGGGCTCCCCAGGCCGAGAGAGACAGGGGCAGACAGGGGAGAGCCCCCCAGGGCCCCTCCCCCAGCCCCGCCCCCCAGGGCGGCCGTTGGCTCGGAATGGCAGCTGTGATGTTGTGGCGCTGGCCCGGCAACGGCCACAGTGCCTGCAGGCACGGCTCTGCCAGCACCTGGCAGCACCAGGGAGAGACGAGCTCTCACCCAGCGGCACTGCCTGGCACCGGGAGCCCCTCGGCAGCCTCGCTCCAGCTGGCTGGGAGCTCTCCGGAGCCCCAGCAGCGTGTCCGGCGCGAGGACTCCCCTGGCCCCGGCGCGATGGGCCAGCTGAACTGCTGCCATGGCTCCAGGTGGGCTCCCCCCGCAGCTTGGGGACACGCCAGCGCAGCCGGGCCCCGCAGCAGCCGCCTTTCTTATGCCCTTTGCCGCCTGCTCTGCAGGGTCTACCCTGGCCCCGAGCAGCAGCGCGCGCCCAGCCCGGCATCAACCGAGCCACTGCTCCGCGAGCACGTGTGGGTGACGCAGGGCCGCGTGAAGGGCAAGAGGCACCTCCTCCTCTTCAGCGACACCTTGCTCATCGCCAAGGCCAAGTAAGAGGCGCAGACCCCGGCTGCCTTTCCTCCCAAGGCCTGGCCCCGGCACCGGCCGGGGCAGGGAAGCCCAAGGAGCAGCCCCAGGCCCCCACACCCTGTTGCTGGGTGCACCCGTGGCTGTGCGTGGGGCAGGCGGAGGCCAGAGGGCAGCCGCCGGGCTCGGCCACCTCCAGGTCACTCCCTGCCGCTCCTCTCTGCAGACGTGGCAGCGCCCCTCGCCCGCAGCTCTGCCTGGCCCTGGGCCAGCTGTGGGTGCTGAGCGGTGGCAAGGGGGCGGCCGGGGATGCCGCCCAGGAGGAGGAAGACAAGGCCACCAAGTCCTTCGTCCTCGCCTGGCCCTACGGCTGCTGCGTCGTCACCTTCCGGTGGGTCTTGGTGCCACGTCCCCCGGCAAGGCCGGCAGCGCCTCTGTCCGGCCCCACGCGCCATCCTCCTGCCTCTGCAGCCGCCCCCACGGGGCAGGGCTGTGCCGGCGCCCGCCTCTGCCCGCGGGCTGGGGAGCAGCGGGCGCTCAGGCTCTTTCTCCTCTCTTCCTGCAGCTCCCGCGCACTGAAGGAGCTCTGGCTCAGCGCGCTCTGTGGGTAAGCCCTGCCTGGCAGCGCAGCCTGGGGGCCCTGTGCTCACAGCACGGGGGGATGCTCCAGCCGTAGCTGTACGATGCGGAAACGCCGCTCCTGAGCTGGGGGGAGCTGCCCCCATGGCCGCGGGCGGCTCTGCAGTGGGCAGAGCTGGCGGAGCTGCTTTGCCCAAGCCCGTCCTCCTCCCTGCTGCTGCTCTCCACTTGACGGCCGGGCGGTGCCCAGCTGCTTCGGGGCAGCTTGGAAGTGCTCCCCGGGCTGGCAGGTGAGGGAAGAGGTGGCTTGGGTCTCACACAGCTCTTTCTCTGCCCCTGCCCCGTGCACAGGCCAGCAGAAGGAGTGGAGGGACCCCGCGTCACCCAGCTGCCCTCCATCAAGCTCCTGCTGAAGGAGCTGCGCGGCCACAATGCCGTGAGTGTCCCTCCTGGCCCCACTCTGCCCCAGGGGCTGCTCCAGCCCCGCACCAGCCGCATCGCTTCTCACCTGCTGCTCTTCTCCCCTTGCCCAGGCGACGACACTCAACGCCAGCAGCCTGGAGAGGCTGGTCGAGGGCCAGGCAGAGGTGAGGAGCCCCCGGGCTGCCATCTCGGCCGTCCCCGCCTCTCTCTCACGGCCCACGGCCGATGTAGCACACCAGGGGCCCTTCCTGCTGCAGGGCTGTTCGCTGAGCGCAGCGCATTTCTTGCAGGCTGGTGCCGAGCAGCGGCCACCTCCCGTCCCCTGCGGCAGCCAAGGCAGCTGCGGCCACTCGGCTGGTGAGTTTGGAGGAGACGGGGGCAGGGCGGCCCCTCTCTCCTGCGCTGGCTGGCGGCACCCGCGCTGCTCGGGGGCTGCTGCTGCCCTTCCCGCAGGGCACGGCCGCAGAGAGCTGAGCCCCCGGGGCGCCTCGTTCCCCAGCCACGCCTCTCCCTTGCTGTTGGCGGTGGGGCCCAGCGCGCAGAGGCTCGGGGAGCATTCACCTGGCGCTTGCCCTCCATGGCTCTCTCTCTCTTTTCCCCGGCGGCAGGCGGGACCTGCAGCAGGACGAGGGGGCTGCTCTGGCCCTTGGTGCTGCGAGGGACCTTGGCCGCTGCGGAGGCGCCCGGGCAGTCGGGCTGTGCCGGCAGGGCGGGTCTCTTCGGCCGGCCCCTGGCAGCTCTCTGCAGCCAGGACGGCACGCTGCCCCAGCCCCTCCAGGTAAGCCAGCCTAGCCGGGGGGTGCCCGTGGCGCTGGCTCCTGTGCAGATGTGCTGTTCCCAGCAGAGGCACCCCGGCTGGGGCTCGGGGACCAAGCCGGCTCCGCCCCACCTCCCCCACCTCCAGCCACCCCTGCGTCCTGCCCTAGTGAAAGCAGAGCCGCCCACGCTCGCTCCTGCCCCTGAGGAAGGCTCACCGACCCCGGGGCCTGTCCCCAGCCAAGCAACTGTCCTCCTCTGTCCCCCGCAGGACCTCCTGGCTCACCTGCAGCAGCACGGGCCATCCACCAAGGGGGTCTTCTGGCTGGCGGCCGGCCAGTTCGCCTGCTGGGAGCTGAGGGAGGCCCTCGACAGCGGAGCGGAGGTCCGCCTCGACAGCCAGCCTGTGCACGTGCTGGCCGTCGTCTTCAAGGTGAACCCTGCCCACCTGGAGCCCGGCAGCGCCCGGCTCTGTCGGTGCCGACGGGCGCCGGCGAGAGCAGGGGCCGAAAGCCAGCCGCCTGCTCGTCAGCCAGAGTGCCGGAGATGCTGCCTGCGCTCCCGGCGGGCGCGCTCAGAGCCTCACCCGGAGCCCTTGGCGTTGCAGGACTTCCTCCGTCAGATCCCCTCCAAGCTCCTCCGGGAAGAGCTCTACGAGGAGTGGATGAGCGCCCTGCAGAAGACCAGCAGGGAGGAGAAGCTGGCGGGACTGAGGGAGTAAGTGTGGCGAGCAGCCCGCCTGCTCCGCAGGGACTGGCAGGGCCCGGCACTTGCCTGCAAAGGGACGGCCTCCTTGCGAAAGCCGTCTTTTCTGCCAGCCACCTCTTGCCAAGGTGGGGGCCGCTTCTGGGGGACAGTGGCACAGAAAAGCATTTCTGTCCTCAGAGCACTTCCCGCAGGCATTGGGCGTCTATTCCTGCCCCAGAAGGGCAGGCAGGGAGGGAGGTGGCCCTGTCTCAGCGAAGGCAGTCCCTCTGCTGCAGAGCAGGCGTGGCCAGGGAGCCTTCCCTGGGGGTGAGATGAGCCTGGCAGACCTGTGTGGGCAAGGTCTGCGTTATTAACGTTGTGTTCTGTTCCCTCAGGGTGGCCAGCAAGCTGCCCAAGGCCAACCTGCTGCTCCTCAAGAGCTTGCTGTCCCTGCTGCAAAACATCAGCAGAAATGTGGCCACCAGCGGGATGACTGCTGGCAACCTGGCCACATGCCTGGGGCCAAGCCTCCTGAGCCCAGGCGAGGAGCACACGCTCTCCCGGCAGGTCCTGCAGCGGGTGACGGCGAAGGTACGCTGTGTTTACCAGCCGCTACAGCCTTCTGGGCCCGGCCGAGCCTTGCTGCTCAGAGGTCCCTGGCTGCCTCCTCTCTTCAGCAACCGCTGGCCGGGGAGCTGCCGGCAAGAGCAGCCCCACAGCTGCAGCTTTCTGCGCAGAAGTGAGGCTCAGGGGTGGGAGAGGCTGTCTGAGCCATTTTCAGCCAGCAGGCTGGAAGCCAACGGCTTGCTGTGTGCAGGTGACGCAGCTGGTGGAGTTCCTCATTGAGCACCGCGAGGAACTCTTTGAGGAGGAGGTGGCCGGGCTTGCCGGCGCGTCGGCCAAGGAGCTGCCAGCACCAGGGGCAGAAGCAGAAGAAGCAGCGGTATGTCGGGGCCGCAAACAGGGTGACAACAGAAGCCTCCCCACTCAGAAGTTGAGACTGCTGTCGCAGGGACAAGCAAGGTCACCCGCTAGCCGGCAGCTCTGCAAAGGTGCAGAGTAAGGGTGATGCAGGTCGGCCATCGCGGTTTGTGCGGTGATGCCACCAGAACTGGCTCCGGTGGGCTGAGCAAACCCATCCAAGGGACGGGCCTTTCAGAGCTAAGGTAGCAATTGGGCAGGAAGGTCCTTGCCACCCGTTAACTTGCACATTTCCATTGCAGGTGCCTCCAGTCCCCCCAGAAAGTGAACACCTGAAGAGCTCCTCTGGGGAGAGAAGGTAACATGAGCTAGGTTTGGTTAAGAGCAGAATTGGGTCACGTTTATCATGCCTTTACCTGTCTAACAATACATTGAATGGAAAGGTTGCCAGGCTCTTCACAGGAAAGCACAACGAGAAGAGCAGCCTGTGAAGAGGGGAGCAACGGGCAACTGGAGAGCGAGAGGAGAAAGTTGGGAGCGGAGCTCTCCGGGATGGGCAACTGAGGACATCCAGGCAGGCAAGAAGAACGAGGAGCCCAGGTGTGTAGCAGACTCTGCTGCCCGTTTTTCAAAGCTCTGCTTTCAAAGCTACTGCTCCGAGTATGGGAAATATTTCTGAGGTGCGCAGAGATGGCACCGGGCAGGAAGCCCGCAGCTGCCCGTGGGAGAGCGTGTCTGTCAGGAGGAACATATCACTCCAGCGTTGGCAGCTCTCCTTCTGCGCTTGTGGCAGCTCTGTTTGTGCAAGGCTGAGCAACACCCCAGCAAAGTCACAAGACTCACAACACTTTTCTGAGCTCTTTGACCCGCTGCCTACACAAAGAGGCAAAGTCCCACTTTTCTGTTCGTGTCAGCTGGCAAGCCCAGCACTGGCTGCTGGTGTCTGAATCCCAAAGGCGCAGCAAGCAGCTGTGCCAAGTAGCTGTAGACCCTGAGATACTGGCACTTGGTAAAAAGCTCACGTTGCACCTGAGACAATTGAGGGAAGAAAAAAACAACCAAACAATACCAACGCAGCGTGTTTTGCCTTCAGGCCTGGCTTTCTAGCAAGGGACAGTGAGGCATGTTCCTGCTCGGGTTTTGGAAAGGACCACAGCACAGCTCCCCTGCCGAGCCCTGCTGCCTAGCAAAGCAGTGCTGCACATCTCTGGCAACTTGCAGAGCTCTGAGGGCGTCACACGTGTGGAGAAGGGGACAAAGCCATGCCGTAGTCACTGCCAGGGAGGGCGCCCTCTCCTGTGCCAGGAACTGCCCCTTGGACAGCACGCTGCCCAAAGCACGGGGCACGAAATCACGCCTGTTCCTGCCTTCATGGTTTCACCAGCACTTGGGACTCTCTTTTTGCAGGTGCCGATTTATTTCCGCTGCCTGGATTCCCCAGATGAGCTCTGATGCCTGGCCTTTGCGGGGCACGATGCAGCCCCAGCACCACCTCGGCGGAGGCGAGGAGGGAGGCACCGCGCCCCTCTGCTCCGGCCGCCACATTTCACTCGGGCACCGCGACGCCGGAGCGGCCCCGCACCGCCCTCAGAGCCAGCCCAGCCCTGGCGGGAGGCCTTGCTGGCTCACTCCTCGGCTCCGTCAGCAAAAGCCCACCAGCCGGCACAGCTGCCCCCGTGGGGAGCTGGCATGTCAACTGCAGATTCCATGGGGCGTGCTGGGTGTGGAGGTGTATATCGTCTGAGAGGGACACGAGGGACATGCTGGACAGCATGTTCCAGACTATAAAACCCTCCAGGTTTTCTTTGCCGCTACTCGTTCTTGGCAGAGAGACGCTGCACCACCTTGCTGCATACAAGAAGGGAGCACCCATTGCTGCCCTTTGGTCGGTGCAAGTACTTGTATGCAGCACACAGCACAATACCCTTTCTTCTTATTCTCGATCAAACATGACGGGCTTGCAGTTTCCATTAGCTGAATTAACTCCAGGTTAGCTACGTCAAAAACTCCGCTCTTACTTCTTCTCCTGCCGATCAGCTCTCTCTGGACCGACGCGAACACACCCCTTTCTGTCAATCAGAACCGGAGTGGTGATGCTTTGCTTTCAGCCGCAACACGTGCCTAGGGACTGATGGGAAGGAGGAGTTAAAAAAGCCAGCGTACATGGTGCCCCGAATCCCACCCACCCTCCACGGCCGGAAAAAAACAGGACACACCTCCGTATTTCTTCTAGCCATTCTGTCGCCAATACCGTCATTTCAGTGTCTATTCTGGTTGATTCTGCAGCTTTGTAACAGTTGCAACACCCAGCTCATCGAGGCGGCTGATCTAGACGGCAGTGGATCTGAACTGGCCCCAACTCCCTATGATGTGACAGTGTCCATAACTCGGCGTAATCACACAGGTTGTCCTGTGACCTAAGGATGTACCGCTCTTTCACCTTTCTCCTTTGAAGCTTCGGGGTTTGTGCACGAGAGCCTTATGTACCTTTCTTTTCAGAGTTGCTCATCCTTTCAGCATTGTTTATGCCGAGGAAAACATCCTTTCTGTATATATGTGAACTTATTTACATTTAATAAACAGCATGGTATCCTATACTGCCAATGGTCTTTTTTTCAGACTAATGAAAAGTTCAAGACAAACGTACGCTTTGTGCCTGCAAACAAAAGTGTAAACCTCTGTAACTGTATGAAAAAGCTGCGGTTGTTTCAGTCATGGATGTTTGTAGCTATAGCAGAAACAGAGCTGCTGGCTGCCTTACTGCGAGGTCCAGAGGACACCAGTCTTCTCCTGAAGGCTTTCTAGCAGCGTAATATTGTTTGAGATGCCACTCCATTAAAACAGGACTTGTTCACTAATTGGTTCCTACATGAAAACCCAAGGATAGAAACTTGATCCTGGCTGGCAATGTCAAAAGCACCATGAGGCGAGGCTGCCCAAAGCCTGGCTGCTGCGCTTGGAGGAAAGGTCCCTTGAGTTCCCATGGGCAGACAGGGCACGCTTCTGCAAGTCTGGTTCGCAACACAGCACAACGCAACAGACCTGTGTGCAAAGAGCATTAACATCATCACAGGTACAACCAGTCACAAGGTAGGCAATGCCCGAGTGAAGGCTGCCAGCTGTGCTGCTGGCCGGCTCTGTCATTCCCGGCTGCAGCAGCCCTTTCCCAGGCACTCACTGAGCCAGAGGCCGGCTTCTCCCTCGGTACGCACGTAGCCCATGCAGCAGCTCACTCCACGGCTCACCGTGTTTCCCCGTGGATGCTTATCTACCCAACAGATCTCTTACTACCTCCTGTTTGTGTATGGAGAAGTCCTCGTAGGAGATGGGATAGGAAGAGGCTTGGCCACAGTGATCACAAAACAGGGGAGTTTAAACTTTTTCGTGTAATGAGATACAGCTCAGAGGAGTTGCTACCTTGCTTTTCAGGAGACCAAACTTGAAGCTAGTCCGAGAGCTAGTCTGCAGTGTCCCCGACGAAGCTGCTTTGGAGGGCTTAGGGCTCATAGAGCAGGTTAGTTTTTCAGAACCACCTTCTGCAAGCACGGGAGCAGGCAATCTCATGGAGTCTTAAGTCAAACAAGAGGGGCAGGAGACCAGCTTGGCTGAACAGGGACCTCCTTTGTCAACTCCGGTGGAAAAAGACATTTTATGATGCCTGGGACCAAGCTCAGGCTTCGCAGGACGATCACAGAGCTGTAGTTCACACGTGTAAGGAGAGAACAGAAAAGGGCAAAGCTCAACTAGAGTTGAAATTGGCCAGTGTTGTGTCGGGCTATAAAGAGGGCTTTTTAAAGTATGTTCATAGCAATTGCTCATTGAGCACCGCGAGGAACTCTCTGAGGAGGAGGAGGATGCGGCTGGGCTTGCCGGTGCATCGGCCACAGAGCCGCCAGCACCAGGGGCAGAAGCAGAAAGCGCAGAGGTATGTGAGGTGCACAGAGAGCGTGGGCTGCGCAAACCCATCCAAGGGGTGTGCGTTTCAGAGCGAAGATAGCGACTGGGCAGGAAGGTCCTTGCCACCCGTGAACTTCCACATTTCCGTTGCAGGCGCCTCCAGTCCCTCTGGAAAGGGAACGCCTGAGAAGCTCCTCCGGGGACAGGAGGAAAAATGAGGTAGCTTTGATTAAGAACAGAACTGGTACATGTTTATCCCGCCTTTACCTGTCTAACAATACTATTGAATGGAAAGGTTGCCGGGCTCGTCGCACGAAGGGGAAAGAGAGCCCAACAGAAAGAGAAAATTAAGCCTGCCAGGCAAGAAGAGGCAAAAGCTGGAAACGGCAATCTCAGGAACGGACAGTGGAGAAAACGTGGGTGGGGCGAGAAGAACGAGGAGCCCAGGTGTGTCACAGACCATGTTGTCCGTCTTTGCAAGTTTAATGCTGCTCCGAGTACAGAACATAGTTTGGTGGTGCGCAGAGATGGTCCCCGAGAGGAAGCGTGCCCCTGCCCTCGGGAGAACGTTTATGTCAGGGGAACAATAGCAGTCGAGCACTGGCACTTTTCATTTTGCCCTTGTTAGTGGATGTTACAGCAGGACCCCTCTTGATCATCTACCAAAGGTCTTGGGAATCTGCAGAGTCCCCACTGACTGGAAGCTCGCCAGCATCGTTCGTATTCACAAGAAGGGTGGGAGGGAAACCCCAGGAAACTACAGACATGGTAGTCTGACCTCAGGACCTGGAAAAATTATGGGTAAGACCACAGAGGTGCTACTGCAAGGCGTTTGACATGGACTTTAGCTACAACAAGTGTCCGATTCTGCACTTGGGGCAAGGTAACGCTGAACACAAGTAAACATGGGGAGAGGAGTGGCTGGAGAGGAGCCCTGCAGGCAGGGGTCTCTCCTAGTGGCACCATTTTCTTAAGCACCAATCTAGGGAACAAACTCTGTTTGCATGCAGAACAAAATCCAACAGTAGGGTCACTAGAACCTATGTTCAGCTTTGAAGATATCCTGGACACGCTTAGAAACACCCGGAAGGAGCTGCACCTCCACGTGAAACAACAGTGAATGATCATTTGGACCCTGTGGCGGACCAGTATGCGGTTTCTGTCTTAAACATTTCACGGCTCTGAGGAACCCACACCTTTTTTGGTACAACGGCGTGAACATGCCTCGATACAGAGTGGACCCCAGGAAAGACTGAGATACGGTGCAGGCGCAAGGACCTGTTCCCGTAAAGCAGAGATATGGTGCAGGCGCAAGGACCGGTTGCTGCAGAGCAGAGATACGATGAGAGGAGACTCCAAGGCCTGCTGATGTACCGTTGCCTCTTTGAATCAGCCTGTCGTATATGCATGAAGTTTCTTGGGATCGGATGGAGACTGTGGGACTCGGACTGTATAAAAATGACACCATCAGAAGCAAAAAGGAGGACCACCTCCACCCAGGAGCATCAAGAGGACCAACGGGACGCCACTGGATCCACGGGTGGTGATATCTTCTTTGCTGTCTGTCCGTTTCTCTCTCTCCTCTCCCCCTCTGCCCCCCCCACCTCATCTCCTTCTCTCTCCTCTCTTTGTTCAAGTGTAAAAGATGTGCTGTAGGGGACTTGTTTGTTCAGTTGAATTCTTTAGGTAGAGTAGTTGCCATTGAGTCATTTATGTAACCTCATGCCTTGCATTTTGTATTATTAAAATTGTTAAATTGCTTGGCTGGTGTCGTTTCCCCTTAATTCAGTCCAGGGGAATCACGAACTTGGGCGTTGGTCTCACGGGGAAGGAGGTCGTCCTGAATGACTCCTTTCGGGCTGCAACATCTAAATTGGCATCACGGGCAGGATCCCCTTGCGAAACTGAACCAACCAGGAGAGACCAGGGCCCTTAGCTAGGCCCCTTCCTTGGGAAGTGCCTGACAGGAGAGAGAACAGTGGATCTTCTTGTAAAGATCCACACTGGATACGTGAACCCACAGCAGGCTGAATACTTTGGAGTACTCCTTTTGCATTGTGTGACAGTTGTTGTTGTTGGGATCGACTTGAGGATCCGACAATGGGGGAGAATCCCCTGCTTGAGAAACTGAAGGTCTGTAAAGCCCTACCCTCTCTTCCTGGCATGGCTTGGGCTCAAAAGAATTGGCATGACTCGCAGGCAGTGGTTGATCGAATCACTCTTTTGGCAAAGGAACGAAAACTGCGATTGGGGAAAGGAAAGGCAACAGACTGTGCCGTGTTGGGGGCAGCACTAATTGCTGCCCAAGAGGATGAAGCAAGCAGATAAAGAGACAATTGAGTCCTTGCAAGAACAGGTAAGAAACTTGCAAAGCCAGCTCACTGCTGAGCGTGGCACTACTCAGCAGCTTCACGCAATTTTGGCAGATTCACTAGACCGAGAGAGAATCTTACGGACTGAATTGCAAGAAAATGGGCAGGTGTTTGGCGATAGGAGAGAAACAGGCTCAGATCTGGAGAGTGAACCAGGATTTTCCAGTCTGGCGAAATTAGGAGAAAAACAGACATCTGACCTGAAAGCTATATATCCAGTTAAAGAACTAGGGGAAAGTAGGAATGTCTTTTATCCTAGAGATGAGGAAGTGGTGATGAGACCCTTGATCAAAACTGAAATCGTTGATACTGGTCAGGGGGGTGTCCAGCAACATACCACACGTACCATCCCCCTTTCCTCTATGGACTCGGCCAAAATACAGGAAAAATACTCTCGGGGCCCACGAGAAACTGAAACCGAGTACGTGTGGAGAGTGACCCTCACTGGAGGAGATCGCATTCTGTTGAGCGAAGAGGAGGCTAGAGGATATTGGGGACCTGGGGTTTTCTCAACTACTAATGATCACCGAGAACCCTGGTCCTTGACCCAGAGGGTGGCTTATTGGGCGGGAGGATTAGACCCAATGGAGAGACGGGACCCTTTTTCTGTCAAAACACCTACGGCAAGTCACATTTTGGAAAGCGTGCAGAAAGCTGCCTGCCTGCAGTTAATGCACGACCGGTTGTTGCTTCCACGACAGCCCTCCCCCATGCAGTGTGTGGCAGACCCGGAGAGGTTTCATCCCCTAACCAGGGGACTTCCCGATGCTTTAAAGCTGTATGCTGTTCAGCTACAAGACCGGTTGCGAACTCCCCGACCGAGGCGAAGGGGAGACCCCCCCGAAATGACCTGGGGCGAAGTGGCGCAAGAGCTACTAAATTATGGAAGACTCATGGGATTCACTGGCCAGGGGGAAACAAAGCACAAGGCGGACTTAAGGAGAGTAGAAGAAAGTGGGAGGAAATTTAAACCACCACGACCCCCACATTCTGAGAAATTGGTACGGGTACCGGACAGTAAAAGGCAGTTGTTATGGGCAGAGGGCATTTCAAAGGGCGTTCCCGGAGAAGTAACGGACAGGTTACCCCCTCCCAACCTGGAAAGTTTGGTGAAAACCTAGGACAGAATAAAGGGAATCCCATCCCCCTCAACCCCCAAAGATGCTTCTTCCTTATCCCAAGAACCCGGAACAGTAACCCTGTCTGCGCCCCGTGAGACGGATTGGATCGTTTTAAAAACCTCGGAATCGGGAAACTGCCCGTGCCGTCCTTTTTAAGTGAGCCGGAGGACGGCCAGTGGGCACACTTAAGGAGGCTCACAGAAAACAGCAAAGGAGACTTATTGATGACTTTCCCTTTGGGACCCCTTAAAACTCCAGTTACCTTCCTAGCAGGCACTGGAGCCCAAATGTCAGCTCTCCGGACAGATGTCGCTGATAACACTGGCATAGTCACAGGTAAGAAACCGACCCGGGTTACTGATGGTTTTGGCAACTCTAAACCCCAACAAACAGCTCGAGTTAAGTGTTGGCTGCCGGGGGATGAATCTCCTGTTGAGACCACAATGATATTGGGAGATTTACCAACAAACTTTACGGGGCTCGATTTACTTAAAGGTCGCGCCTGGGTAGATTCAGTAGGAAAAGAGTGGGTGTTTGGACTCCCCACAGCCTCAGTGAGACTGCTTCAGTCAGCACCCACACTCCCTTTTTCAAAGATAGCCAATGTCAAACCCTACGCCCTGCCATTAGGAGCAAGGGAGGGAACGACCCCTGTAATAGCTGAGTTACGGGAACAAGGGATAATTGTCCCCACTCACTCACTCACCCACCCACCTTATAACTCCCCTGTGTGGCCAGTCCGCAAGCCAAACGGGAAGTGGCGATGGACAATTGATTATCGGTGCCTGAATGCCAATACATGTCCCTTGACTGCTGCTGTGCCTAATATAGCTGAACTAATTGCAACTATACAGGAGCAAGCTCACCAAATTTTAGCAACCATTGATGTGAAGGACATGTTTGTTATGGTTCCCCTGCAAGAAGCAGGTAGAGACCGCTTTGCTTTTACATGGGAGGGCGTGCAATTCACCTTTACACCTCTTCCCCAGGCATACTGTCACTCACCCACCATCGCTCACTGTGCGCTGGCACAGGAACTTGCTCCAATTGCTCCCAGAGAAGGAGTTAAAGCATATCAGTATATTGATGATATACTGATTGGCAGCTCTGATGCCACTGCACTAGGACAAACCCAATCTGAAATAATTGATTGTTTGGAAAATTTAGGACTCCAAGTCCCAACAGAAAAGGTACAGCTTCCCTCTTCTGGGGAATTGTGGGATTTACTCAGTAACAGAATACTAAAATAGCCAAATAATAATGTTCCGTGGTTATCTAAACCCATTTGGGTATTTTTGTACCAAAGACAGACAAGGTACTGAAACAAGTGAAATTTTTTCCTGAAATATAACACAACAATTCACTTTACAGTTTTTAAGAGAAATTGAAATAATTATTGATCCTACTTAAATCTAAGATTGGATTTTATGATCAGGCTAGAAAATAGTGTATGCAATGATTTATGTCACTGTGAATAAAAAGTACAATTTTGAATATACAAGAACTCAGAGATATGATTTTTTTCTTAGTAAGAGAAAACTTCTCTGGTATTTCTTAAAGTCCTTGACATTGTTTATTGGTATGAAAAAGAAATGTACAATATATGAACCTTTAAATCAGAAAAGCTGCTCTGAATTTGCACAATTTCTTGAAAATTAAGGTTCTCAGCCCCTATATTTCTCCATTTTACTACTAAAGTATAGTTTCCCCTTGTCATACTTACTATTCATTTTTTCATGTTATTAGGATCATGTCAATATTCAGGCATACAAAAATTTTAATCTAGTAAATGTGATTTAGTTTAATATCTGCCTCTTTCACCGTTTAACCATTTGAAGGCAAATGTATTACCTTGAAACTTAATAAACTGTCCTGTGTGTCCTTTTTTTTTTTTCATCCAGAAAGAAGGTTATTAGAATTGCAGAAGGCAATTTTACTGCAACTTAGATAAAATAACCATGGTTACATCTTGCATTATTATTCAGTAAAGAACAATTTGTATGAGTTTTATAAAGAAAACCTTCCTAGCCTTTTTGTGCAGTTCTGGGCTTTTTATAAAATCTTTTGATGTTGGATATTATGGATCTTTGTAGTACAGACTCATGTATTGACTGTTTATGCTTATAGGCTTTCCAAATTGCAAAGTAAAACACATTAACTCGAGCTAGTAATGAGCATAATTTAGATTAAATACACCTTATTTCAAACCTCAGGTGAGTGAAGAATATGCACAGTCAGCTCCTCTTGCACAGCTGATGAGTGGTAACTCATTAAGATGCAACTACTTTTGACTGTGTGGCAACACCTGAGGGACTTCTTTCAAGCGGTGCCTGGCAGTAACCCTCTGCATACCTCTTTAATTTCATAATTAGTTCGAAAGAAACTAAAGAGTTCATACAACATTGAGTGTAAGGAAACTTGTAGAAACAATTCAGGATTGGAAATGGGATATGACTATTTTTTCCAAAGAGAATATATGTAGAGGTTCATGAAGTGTAGCTGGTCTTTTCCCTTTTCCTGACAGCTCTCTATAAAAACATGCCCTTGTGACAGTATGTAGCATCATACCACGGAGCTCACTGATCCACTAAGACTATTAGGAAAAAACAGAACACACCACTAGTGTTGTCTGTATTAATCTTCCAAGAGATTACCTTATAAAACCATACCTTTCTTATTTCAGCATCAAGTCTCTTACAATCCACATGAAATATTCTGTCAAATCTGGAGAGTGACTAATACATTTAGCTGTCCCTGACCCAAAGCTCAGTTTGAAGCTTATCAGATTTTTCCAGTGATTTTAAAGGTTCTCATTTATGGTAAATGTTGTGGGGTTTGAGGGAGTTGATTGTTTATGATCTCTGTGTTGTACCCTTAAAACATAGTTGATCTTATATGTTTTTTTAGCAGAATAACTCAACAGGTGTTAAAAACGAGGAACAGTCTCATATTAAGCTTTTTCTCCACATTTTTCCCATAGAAGTATGCAGTAGTGCAATGGCAAAGGGGTTAAAATTGAGGGGAAACTGGGTTTGGATTTGATGTGGGGAATAAGAGTCCTTTTTTTCCTGAGCAAGGGTTTTCTTTGTTTGTTTGTTTGTTTTCACCCTTGATCTTGTTCCTGTTTTGGTCCTGAATCTTGGTCCTCTAATAACACTCTCCCAAATTCTGGGGCTTAATTTATCTTCCATGTAGACCCTGCTGTACAGCAGATTTCACTCATTAGTGTCTTTTTTTTTTTTTTTAAAGTTGGGTGCTGGCAATAAGTGGTTTCTAAACTTGATCCAGTCAGATCACATTCAGCACTTACATTCTTTCTGACTTTCACTGCATACTTCATGCCAGACTGAAACTGTAGAGCCAGATAAACTCAGCATAGGTCCTGCCGGGAATTTGAGATGAGTAAGAAGATACTGGTATATCTGCCAGATTTATGGTCGGGGTTCACTTCAGGGAAATTATTCTCTCTCAGCCAGCATTATCTAGACTTCCAACACACTGTGGTTGCATAAATATTCCACATGAAGCCACTTCCCAGTGTTTTTCAATGGACAAATCCTGTCACTGCATTGCATGCAATGTCACTAAAAATAATGAGGCTATTTTGACAATAAAGTTTCATAGCAAGTGAGACGGAAACACGCTGGTGCTCAGTATACAGCATTTAGAGCACAAATTTAATAAAATCAAAGTTGCGTAATTGGACTGATAAACTTTTGAAATATCATAAATCTTCCCCTTAATAAGAAGGAATGTTTTACTCTGGGAAAAGCACTGGCTGGAAATTTCCAGGATTTTTTCCTTGAGGAAACACCAATTTGATAAAGTCTTCTCTCATCAAGACACGTTCATATGATAAAAATGCTTTTGACCAAAAATAAGATTGATAATGAAGTGTTTTATGTTTGAATTTATTTTTCACATTATTTAAAAATGACTGACATTTATTTTATATTTTATTATATAGCTATTTGCTATAAATTCACAATCAACCAGAATGAAAAGAGATTACAAAAAATATTGTAACTGAATGCAAAATATACTTTTTTCAGGATGAGTTTTGTAGATGGATTGGTACGTATTTTGGTAGAGAGCAATTTTTTTTGCCTACAGAACTCAAAAATTCAGTTTATTTTTTGACTACTCTGTAAAAATAGATTAACAGTGCAGACAGAGACACATTAAATGAATAATTTCCTGACTGTAGGAGTTAAGAATCCAAGTCATGGGCTTGTAATGCACACAGTTACATCTCAACTAATTGCTGTAGCTTCCTTTCTAGTCAGTGGAGCACAACAGGAAGTTTGTGGAAGTAGTCTGCTGAATATTAAGATGGCTCAACTGAAACATCCTAAAATTATCTATGTTTCACCACAGCCTGCGAAGAGTTCTTAGGAAAACTATGGTCAAAAGAAGACATTTACATTCATTTACCTGAAAATGTCTACAGTTTATAGATAAACTTCTATAGTCCACAAGGAAATTATTTTACCCTGTTTTTCCAATGTACCGGTCTCGGTGTGAAATCTGTATTGAAGATGAGATGTCTTAAAAGTGAATTAAATCTGGATTTTCAATGCAAAATAATATATAAATTTTATTTTAAAAACATGTTCTTTAAAAAATTTGATTGAAACATTGCATAACCTAAATGTATGCATGTATAAGAAAGGAAATATATATATATAATGGTGGAAACATGAAAGCATGAAGGAAATATGTGGCCTATATATAAAAATACATGAAGGAATTATATGTCTATACATATGAATTCATATATATATATAGTATACACATCTCCTTCATAACCGTTGATCTTTGGCAAATCTGTTTATCACAACCATTTGTTTTAGTCTGTATGAACTATGCAGCAACTGTTTTTAAATTTATCTCTAACTTTAACAGGATATTTATTGTAGAATAATTACATTCCAAATGTTTATTGAAAACATGTATGGTTTTATAGAGTTTTGATGATTCTTTTGGAAAACTGTATTTGTTAAGTTTCAGTGGATACTTGTTTAAAATCAGCCATTGGATTTTCATATGCATTACTGCCAAGCTCCATATTAGACATATTCAGGTTATGACTGATGAATCTCTTATTTTTTGCAGATGTAGGGTACTGTTTCTTTTCATGTGACAAGGATGTGTAAAAATGGAATAGACAACTCAAGCAGGACAATAATTCCTACATTAAATGTTGATATTTTACAGCAATTAATAAAATTATATTTTTTCACAAGACTAGAAATTCTATGTAATATATTCAGTATCTCATTAATTCTACCACAGGTTGTGTATATATACTGAAAATAGACTATGACACATTCGTTCTACTTGCTGTTTAATACTACACTGCACTAAGCTACACTGTGGGCAGATATAAAAAATCAAATTTTTTATTAAAAGAATAAAGCGCATTATTATCCAAACCTGGATGGAAAGATATATCTGATATTCACATGAACTGAAATTCAGCTGATGACACAAAGAAATAAAATGCAGGTTTGTTGCTCTTTACCCACTAAAATCACTTCCTGGATAAAACAGAAAATGATTCCTAGAACTGAAACTTCTGTTGTCACTTTATCAGAAGAAAATAGCTGGTCAGTTCCATCTTCTTTTACTCCTTTACTACGTCTAAGATAACTTATAACTGCTGTTTTCACATAGTGGAGGAAGACACTTCCCAAACCTTGAAGCACTTTTCTAATCTTTCTATACATTTTACTTCATCAAGTGTATGAAGAGATAGAAAAATTATAAATTAATCAAAAAACCACATAAAATTGACAGTGTTGACTAGGATCATTGAATTTGAACCACAATATTTAAGGAGATTCTTTAGAGAGAGAGAATGTTGGTCTGACTGATAGTGTGGCCTGGTTAGTGAAACACTCTTCAATACAGTTGATAATTAGTACTACAGGGGATTGCTTAAGTACAGGAGACTTTAATTCAAGCAATGGGTTGAATGGGTTGGAGAAGAAATTGTTACTGATACAGTGTTCCTCAGCATAATTTTATTTTGCCATTAAGATTTCTTCATCAAAAATTCTCTGGTTATCTTTTTTCCTGCCTAAAGCATAAGATTATTTCAAAATAAAAACAAACAAAATGTACAAATTAAACTGATTTCAACTTACAATAGCTTATAATCAATCACTTACTTACTAATAAGGTATTTCAAATGTAAGGGAAAGATTAAAAAAAAATAAATTGGGTAAGATTATCAAAAAAGGTTTAAAGCTCTAATAAACTAGGAAGCCAGAAAGGTAAGTAAACTGGGCAAAGACACTCAACGATTTAAGTGTGGAGAAGGTTTGTAATTTCTCTAAAGCAAACATGCACAAGCGGTCTGGAGTTACCACTGCAAGCAAGGTGGGCGGAACTGAGAGGAGGGCTCCAGGCATAACTCCATGAATCATCTCAAGAAGGATATTAGGAGTGAGTAAAGAATGCTACACATGAGAGGTCAGGAAGTGCAGTGAAACGATTCATTACAGAGGAATAAAAACTAACAGCAAGTGTTTCTTTAGTCATATTAAATGAGAGCCAGGAAACAAACACAAAAAACCCCCATAGATAAAAATCAGGATGGGTAAAGTTTAAAATAGTTTTTTATCTAGTAATAATCTTCTGGTCTGTGTGTCCAATAAGAATGCTGCTGTATGATACGGGAGACAAAGCAAGCTGGTTGACTGAAATGAAGACAGAAAATTGATACTAATTGACATAAAAAACCAAATACATTAAAAGAGACTGGTGAGTTTGCGCCAGCAAGCAGCTGAGCACCCACACAGCCACTTCTTCACTCCCCACCTCTCAGTGGATTGGGGGAGAAAATAAGAACAAGAGAGAGAAACTTGCAGGTCAAAGTACAGTGAAATCACGCACCAGTTACTGTCATAAGTAAAACAGACTTGACTTGTGGAATTTAAGTTAATTTATTCCCAATTAGCAGAACCTAAATATTTAATTACTGATGCAGATATAGGAAAAGAAGGAAAACAAATATTTAAACACTGCAACCCTTGCAGCCCTTCCCTGCCCCAATACCAAAATCTTGCCATTTATATTGTTTATATATAGGGTGCATATATATGTACATACCAATGAGCCAAACAAACAAGAAGTAGATGTTTCTCTATTGTTTTTCCTATTGCTTTTATTTTTGTTTCTAATAAATTGAATTTGACATACACTGTAAAGAAAAATTCCAACAGCTCTTGCCCAGTATCTTCCGCAAAATATTGTTTGCAAAATAAATTTAACTGTTACTTTGCTTCAGATCCTTTTATAGGTTTGGCCTACAGAAGTTTTCTTACACCTAAAACGGCTAAGGGTGAATAGGTCAATCCTTCAAACTCAATGAGAACATTCAACATCCGAAGAGAAAAATTCTATTAAAAATTCTTGAAGAAATTGGAGAATTTGTGGACGTTCGTTGTTAGACAAGAGGGAATTCTGTTACATGTTCTGCAAACATTAAAGGAGGATCTAATGACTCCTCTTTTACAGGGAGGCAGCTGAGGTAACCTACTCAAGACAGATTTGTGTTTATTTTTTGTAGACTTCAAGCCATGAGACCTATAAAAAGAATTATGATGTTTCAGCCATTTTAGTATCAACACAGTTGGTGTATCTATTACCTTAGCTTGTTTAATGGAAGTTTGAAGGTTTCTGTTACGAAATTCATCGTATTTCAAACACTGGGTGAGCATACATCAACTGTGTATTTTCCTCGCCTGTGTATTTTCATTAGCTAGAGAAAGAGAACTCTGTTTTCTGGCTCACCTACTGAAGAAACAAGATTTAACTAATAGGAAACACTGCTAAATGGAAATATGGAGGAACTAATTTTTTGTGAATATGTAGATTTAATTTTAATCTCTCTCAGAAACTCTGATTAAAACTATGAATTTATCAGGTCTTCCTTTTTTGTGTCATGTCACAACACTTCTAACATGATCTGACAAATGCTCTGAAATGTATATGTCACAACAGAGCACTTGGTTTCAAGAAAGTGTTATGCTGAAGGATTTATCAAAACCAGTCAAATAAAATTATTGCACTTTACTTCAAGATAACAAATGCTAGCAGAAACATTTGTCTCCAAATATGAATTTATAAAAATAGTTGTAGAAGTCAATTATTATATTTAATTAATTATTTCATGGGGAAAGGTTTAAGAATAAAGCACTTGCTTGCTTCAGAGGAAATCCCTTGAACCATTCAGATGTCTCCTGCTGAAATCACCCACTTACATTTAAAGATAGAATTTGGCATGATAATATAAACAGTGTGAACTGGGCAGAAAAATGTAGTCTTTTAGAAAGTCAATGCCCCAGATGTCAGCTAGATCATAAGTCAAGTGGGGAGAATTTGAAGTCCTCATGCATTATATCAATAGGACTTATGTAATGCATATAAATAAAGTAACTTTAAAGTATGAGTGTAGTTTGGAAGCGCACATCATAATCTGTGCTCAATAATTGGATTTTTGTCTATTAACTTGTATTATTTTTTCTTGTTACTAATAAGAAAAAATGGACTTGAAAGTCATATTGTTATCTAAATCCTCAAGTTTCTAAAACATGCTTAAAATTCTCATTCTAAATCCAACCTCATTTGAACAGTATTGTAGGAAGCTTACCAAACAAAAGTGATATTTAATTTATCCTTGTTGCATTTTGTTTGGATTGTGAGGAAATGCTGCATAAAATTAATTTACTCAATAAAAGTAAAACTGTAAACTTACACGATACAATGTAGTAGGTCAATAACAAGGGGAAGGTTTTTTTGGTTCTTGCCATCAATCATCTGGTCAGTCTCCATATGAGTAAAACACAACATTTTATTTACCTGCTTTCCCATTTCCTATTTCATGATGTCTTTAAGTTACACCCTTTCTTTTCAGTTCACTGTAAAAAAAGTATACAAACTCTCTTTACAGATTCTGTATATGTTATTATAATGTACTGTTTAATGACCTTGAGAAATAAGATTTTGACTGGCTACCATCCTTATGCTGCTTCTGTTTTAATCTTTCTGCTCTCTCCCTTTTCCCTGGTGCATCCAACATATACTGCAAGTAGCAATCGGTCTTTGGCACATAACTAGATGACTTGAGGCCTCCTCATTCTCTAATAATTGTCTCTGGTCCAGTAAATCTGTTAAAAACATAATTTACTGTATAAAATGATTAGTCTAAAATTTTTGAAATAGAAAATTAACTAATGATATCGCTTGTTTTACAGTTCACCTGTTCACTTCATGAAGGACAATGAAAACTGAGCTTCAAAGGAAGAGTAATTACATTCATTGACCTTTCTTTTTGAATTACTACATATCGAGTCTATGAAATTTGGTATTTTGAAGTGTCTTTAAAGGAGTAAATACAAACCAGAATAAATAAATATTTCGATGCAACAAGGGCACAATTCTTTGCATACTTTTCAGCAACTAGTTCCTTTGAATTCATAAAATAATATTAAAAAAACAACTAATGAAGGCAAAGAAATCAAGCCAAGGACTGCTAATGATTGTGGAGTGATTTCTGCTATCTTTATTCATACAAAGTGACATTTTTCCTAACTAATTAAATGGAAACTAAACATTTTTCCTACCCAGAGGGCTCTCCACATGAGGAAAGCAGACCGAGTGCAGCCCTAGACAGAATGACTGTTCGCTGCTCACATCAGTCACTGGTACATCCCTTGAGATTTGGGTGGGATTACACAAGGGAAGGAGAGTTTCCCTTTGTGACTGATATTTATAATCTGGCCCAGTTCCACTTTGCCTAAGCAAATGCAGTCACTGTGTATTAATCAGGCCTATGTCCTAGGATATTATTCAGGAAGTGTATGCAAGAAGCATACAAATATCTACTCTTAAATCATTTTCAGTGGATTGCTCAATATGAGCTCAATGACTCAACTCCTTTGGTCTTCATGTTCAGCTGCATGCTGCTTGACCTTGGATAAATCCCTCCTCCTTTGATTATGCTGTTACTACTGTTTACTTGCTGGTGTTGCCACAGATCTCTCTCCTGCCGTCTTTCCTTATCCTAAAGCAGTACTTTGAGCGTGGAATAAAAAGATATTGCCACTTTCATTTTGTGTTTTGTTGGTTTGAGTGGAACATAGGTCACCTCACAGCCCTAGCAGAGATGAACCTTCTTTCTGGCCAATGCCAGATGCATCTGTGAACATTAAGCAGGTGAACTGTGGAAGGAGAAAGGCAGAAAAAAAGTCAGAAAGTCAGTTCAATAATATAGCAATGGTAAGAGCATGTTGATAAAAATAAAATAAAGCTTATTAGACTTAATTTAGTCAACGGACACCTGCAAAATGTATATTTTAGTCTCATTTAAATCTTCAAAGTAAAGATTAAATAAGATTTGAATAATCCTTATTTCTGGTAGGGGTTCTCTGAATAGAGGAAAATTTTCTGTTGCATGAGACAAAGTAGTATTAACTGAATAACATCTCTCAATATCCTGCATCTAAGACTAGCTAATCAACCTACGTTCCTGTTTTATCTGTTATTGATGGAAAATAAAAGCTCTTTTTCTCTCAGTTTCTTGTAACAGATACCGTTTTTAAAGTGCAGCTTGTTAAAGGAAACATTTCCTAGCTGTTCTTTCATTTATAGAAGATTTTCAGCCATTACAAATAATAAGTAAAATAGGTGAATAGTGTGAAAGTTGATCTACACTTAAAAGTTATGACTGCTGCTTTTATGACCTTCTTTGTTTTACACATTTTGAAGACTACCATTAAGGAAAACACATCTGTCAGAGCTGAAAATGCTACATTTTTGCAATTATTTTTCTACATATGCAGATAATAAAACTGTTTTGTCAAGAACCAATAAAAAAATTGGTCATGCAATTTTTCAAACAATACACGTTGAAACACAATTTCTCCATGTCTTGTCTTGAATTAATGAGTGATAGGCTGAGTTAGGCTAGGTCTAATTCAGGTAGAGAAAAGTAAGCCAAGTCCCAAGTGATGTGCCTGGTTTACAGTGATAAAGGGATTTTGTGGAACTACAAAATATTTACCACACCTAGTGTTAGAGATATTTCTATTGCTTCCTCAACAGGTCAGCTTTGGAGTGCCAATCTTAAGGTCAGAGCTTTTGTAGTCATTGCTAATCATTTGAACATAATTTTCTCATTTTTATTTTCTCCAGATTGTTTCATTCAAGATAAATTCTTATGGTATTTGGCTTGGTTCAGATTATTTCTTCACCTAGCCCACTCATCTGTTTCCAGAAATATTCTGGATGAGTTCTGCAATTTAGAAGAAAAGCAGACCTATAGAGAATAAATTGTAAAATCCTATGCATAACCATAAAATCCAGACAGTAGTATGTCTTTCTCCTTCATAATTTGTTTGTATTCATAAAGGAAAAGGTTAAGTATTTTATCTCCTATGAATAGATGAGTAGACTGCAAACATTTAATAACACTTCTGACTAACTGTCTTGCATAACTGAAACCCATTAAAATTGTTGCCAACCGTTCCATGCACGGTCAAGCTTTGTTGACTGGAGCAGATGAATCATTAACGATCTAAGCAATCCAGCAAAAATACAAAAGTGCAACCAGCTGGTAACTGATTCCTGGCTGATCTACAGTTTCTACTGAGTCTGTGGGCTTGTTTTGCAGGTATAATCCACCCACACAGTAACATATCTCAAGAATGAGGAGTATCACTGGTTCCTTGGTATCTCTGACCCAGATAGTATGTTTAAGGTCTGTATTAATTACAGCAAGTTATACTGACTCACACTGCTTTATACAAAGCCAACAATTTGGTTAACTTTACATAAAGTCCAGCTTTATGTAACAGCACAGGTAATATAAGTTATTTACTCTCTCAATATGTAATAGTACAATGTATGCAATCTGTAACATATACCCTCAAAGATCTGATGTTTCCTGACTTTTAGGGTGTATCACATTATATTTCCTCCACACAAAGTCCAGCTGCAGCTGAAGCAACCCTTTGTAGGATGTCCTGGAGACTTGGCCAGAGAGCAATGCTTGAAGGTGAAATAAGCAAAGTTTTCATCTCTCTTCACAGAATGAGTTTTTCTAGTTGTTTCTCATTATTTGTCCAGCTGCCAGATTCTGAGCTTTGGTCCCAGTCCAGTGTGATGGAGATCAGAGGAGGCAGCTTTTCTCTCAGTCAGTAGAGGTTCCTGCTGTTTTGTCAGCTCACCAAAGAAAGTTAGAGTTGCTACAAAATGGAAGTCTATGACAATCATACTGCCTGTGACAAATACTGAATTTCCTGCTATTTGCTGCATACTTTAATCTATAGCACCATGACAGAGGTTTGTCCTTAAGAGATGCCTCTGAACCACTGTAATAGCTACTTGTCCCTTCTCTTTTAACTTTTCTGGTGAAAGATTCATATCTTGTTCAGAAGATTATTCAAGACAAGGATACCAAATGTAGCTTCCCCTCAAAATACCAAAATATCAATGCTGCATTCACTTTCGATCATCAGCATTTCATAAATGTTATTTATTTGCTAATGTATTTTTAGATTAGCTAGCTTACTTTTTGACAAAACCTGGATACAGTTCTCAGTGTAGGTCAGACTGAGGTCTTCTTCCAATAGACTGCAACATTTAATCCTAGTCTCATGCTACAAAAACGTCTTCTGTGAAGATGTAATATTATTTTTCATTATGTGGTTTGAACTAAATGAAACTAAAATTCCTCAATATACATTAAAAATAGTAATGTGTAGGATAAATGGAACAAATAAGATTGCCATTGTCTCTTATATGGCAAAGCTGCTTGTTAGCAAATTCACCAAGGAACAAGTAAACAAGAGTTTGAATTAAGGTTCCCCCTATGGAAGGAACTGAGGAGGAAAGGAATTCAAGATCCAATGGACCAAGAAGACAAGATCAAAGAAAACGTATGCTTGTCTAGTCTATTTACAGTGTGATTTTGTCACTAACACACTGGGCCAAGTTCCATTATTGTTACTACAAATCGATTACAAGATAAAATAGATTGGAAAGGGGAAACTGCCGTGGCTTTACTGTAATGGAACTGTTCCCCAGATCACATAATTTTGTCTTCATGGTCATTGTCACCTAAACTATTCTATTCTGTTCCAGTTTGATTTTATTTCCATTCAAGGTAAAGCCTTAAAAGAAATTAAGATGATGTCCACAGCTGTGATCCAAGGACAACGGCCACTGTTCAAAAAAGATTTTTAGGCTTTTCTCTGTAAAAGAAAAAAGTGTTTATTTAAATGTGAATATTCAATTTAAAAAATAATCCTGAACCTGGAATTAAAAAAATCCTGGCTAATAAACAAGGCTATGGTTATTTAAGGAATATATGCCTCACATTTACCTGACTCCTGAGTCCAAGTAATGTCAGTAACATAAAAAAACATAACAAGTGGCATTTTATGCTCCCTGTCTGTCCCATTTTCCATTCATAGTGTGGTACATGTTCTGATACTTTAAAGCCAAAGCACAGTCTTGTTACTTATGAAAATGAACAAAGGAAATTCTAGGCTGAAAATCAAGAAGCATTTTAGCAGTTAGGAGACTGCGCTCTTCCCTGCCATATGATGTACTTTTTAATAGAACAGGCCTAAAAAAAATCTAACATGTAAAGAAAAGGAGAATATCAATCCCTGGGGATGTTTCTTGTGCTAGGAACATGTAATTGGGCAAGTGCTGCCCACTCAACACACCATCACTTAGGGTTGAAAGATGTCAAGCGTTTGGATGAGCTTTGGAGAATATGCTCTCTATTCCCTGTTCCATACGCACATCTCTGCTGCAGTGCTACGCAGCAGATACTGCTGGATGATACCAAGCCTGAAATGTAGCCCATTATTCTTGGAAAGTTAAGGAAACTACATGTGTTAGGTGTTTCACTTGATAAAAAATTCCAGCAGTCAGAACTAAGCAACTTCCAAATTAGAGCTCTTGGTGGAGATGGTAGGAACCTAAGTGGGAAAACTAGATGCTATAAAATGAGTTCTGTATTAGTTTTGTTTCTAAGCTGGGAATGCCCAAGGGCAGGCAGCTGAAAAATCCACTTTTGTTGATCTTGAGGTTTTTGATTAAAGGCTCCAGGAAACTATCCCTATCCATCTGGGATTATCATCCAGCAATACTACCCAAATGAAACAAGACTCTCCCCTTAAAAATATGGTTGATCAGAACTGTGCCACTTTCCAAATGTTATGTGCTACTTATGTCACTAACTAGAAATGGGAGACTAATACCATCCTCAGGCTAAAGGAGTTCAAACACAGAGCACTTGGTTAACCATCAGATTAAACCACACTGAGCTGAGCACCTACAATTATTCAAGTTCCACAAACAGCAAAAAAGTGTTTTGAATGTCAAAAAAAAAAATTTATGATATAATTTTTTACTCTACTGGACTCATCAATAGATGATTATTTTCTGTAAAGAAAATGTGTAGTCTATCAGAAGACCCACAAAGTGTCTATGCACTAATTTCATGGATTTTGTTCAACCAGAGCATGTGCAAAGAAAAAAAAAAAGGATGCAGAGCCAGAGACATATTTCTATATAGGATCTTTACAGTAATTTTTTCTGGAGTTCAGGGGTTTCTCTTTGTTAAGGCTCAAACTGCCAAGAATGTATTGATTCACTCACAATATATTTACAAACTATTTTAGCAAGACTTTTGGTTTTGTGGTGGTTCTTTTTCTAAAGAAGTCCCCTGTTTGAGAATGGACCAGAACCTGTTTTGTAAGAGTCTACATTATTTGCTTTTATTTTGGCAATCTGCATTTCAGAGTGTATCTCAACAGCCAAAAACTACAGCTGAGTATTTGTTAGAACAAATCCTTCTCATGCAAGAGGATAACAAGCCCATATGATATCAATCAAATTCCTGTTTCTTTCAAAGCCCAAATAAACAAACAAACAAACAAACAAACAAACAAACAGTCTTTGATTGTTCACATAGTTATGAAATAGTCCTTATTAGATTATTTGAAAATTATTCAAATTCAAAATCAATTGAATTAATGGTCTGATGATCAGTCTAGAAGATGTGAATAATGACTGCCAATACATGGCATGTATAAGAAATTGACTGTAACAGATAGATAATTAACTTCTGTACAAGAGAGGAATATAGTTATCTGGAGAAACCCTTCCATGAGAAAATATTCTGTCCTTGTTCTAGCTGGCCACAGGCAGTGATCAAAAAGCACAAGTATTGTGCATGATCAGCCACATTAGGAAACAATCTCCCATTGAAAATGGCATTTCTGTTCCCTCCCCTGCACCACCAGAGCACATCACCTAAGTAAGCCGTGTTCAAGCACTTTGATACCACATCACCACATAACTGTAAAATGCTCTAGCAACTTCTAACAACTCCAGTGCTCTGTTAACATTACTATATTGGTATGCCACTAAATTTGACTTACCAATATGGCCTTGGAATAGATTACAATGTTTAGGGACCCTGACCTATAACAAAAGAAAGTGAGAAAGGAATGTCATTTTGCCAAGGATGCCAAGAGAAGAAAGAAAAATATAAAGTGACAGCAGAAAGAAAGGTACAAAGTTAAGTTTATAGTATGGCTGCCTGCCTACTGCATGCTGGTTTTTTATTCTTAAGTACTTTGCCAGTACAGAATCATTTATATGTGCTTTGACTTGCTACAGCAGAGAAAACTGTGAACTAAACTGTCACAACTGCAGGACTGGCACAGTGATATCTACCATGACACTCAAATTGCTGTGGTGAGAGAATTTGTAAGGTCATTGAAACACCAGAAACAACCCTAAGCCATGAAAAAAAGGAATCTCGTGTTCTTGCACTGATAATAACAATGCAACAATTTTTCTTTCATGTCTTTTTCTTATAAATAAGGAAGACCTGTGATTTATTAGTGCAGTAGTAGATCCTGAAAAAGCCAAATGTCTTGTATAGCTATTCAGTCTGGTGTCACTGCTTGGATGAGACTGTGAGAAAGGGTTAAATAATTGAGAAACAAACAAACAAAAATTCCTGCAAATTTACTCTTGGAGCAAGTATGGATTCAAATGCAAATTATCCTGTCCCCAGACAGTTCTCTTTTACCATTGTAATCACAATGCTTATTTTTTTCCCCTATCCTAAAGATGGAAAGAGTTCTTTCTTTCCAAGGGAACTCAATGGAATTTTACCTTCAGGTCAGGAAATCAGCTGAAGGAATTATAAGGAAACATAGCTGTCTGTCCCTCCTTTGAAACATGCCCGTTATTTTTATGAAGTACTAAATGCACTGAAATGGTTTACTTGGTGGCACGTGTATGACTGGTCTATGCTTTTTTCCAAGGACTCCTTTATGTCACTGATTTTTTAGCGTGCTCACCTATACTCTACTGTGCCTTTACACAGGAGTCAAAAGAAAGAGAAAAGAAACTTCTGAGACTCAAACAAATGTCTGAAAATTTAAATATTGGAAAGATGTCAAATAAGGATATTATTTTTCGCTTCCACAGAGGTTCAGGAAAAAAAAAAAAAGTGGGGTTTGTACATTTAAGGAATAAAAATAGACACAGTAATTGATTTCAGTGGTAGGATGTGTTTTCAGCTAGGATGGGTATCTTTCCAAATTTCCATTTCTTTTGGAGTTGGTGCCTACTTTCTCCGATACAACGATGGCTCTTAACCTGCCCCCTTTTATTTTCCACTGGTCTGTCCGTCACACAGTTTGTCCAATCAAATTCCAATCCAGATACTCATTTTGCTGATATTCCCATGAAAAATGGATATGAATTTTGTTTCTAAAAAAAAATCTGGTTTTTTTTTTTCTTGATTTTCTGGGGAGATTAGGCTAGAAAAGCACCCGTTAAAAAGAAGAGTATTTATATTCCCTGAACTGGAATGAATACAGCTCAGATTTGTCCTGATAGCTATAGTCAGAATGTAGTCTAAATTCCATTGCTATCTCTAGTATTTTTGGCAGAACAAAGACTGAATCAGAGACAAAAAACAGGATGCCATCAAACTCATAAATGTTTTTCTTTTTCTGAATGTGTTCATTTAACCACAGATAACTAATCAGTGCAGTATAACTGGCTAAATGCAATGTTTACATAACAGAAATGACACGAGTCACATTTTTTGTAGTGTATTTATGCAACAAAATAGATGCCCCCCGTATGAGTAATTCCAAGATGCTGTTCCTGGATGTACCATTCATTGGGCACATGTTCTTTGGGCAAAAATTACATATTTTTTCTGTCTACCCAGGCATAATAAGTTATGTAACACTAGTTTGAAAAAAAAGTTGTAGATGTTACAAATCTGCAGTTCTGTAATGAGAGTTCAGATGGGCATATATAAAGTCTATCAGACCCGAACATTTGTTAAGGTACTTTATGTAAATCAGGGAAGTTGGAAAATTATTTTGTATTTTAAGTGTTACGCCAGTAAATAAATGCTGTTAAAATTAACAACCAAACAAGATCATTGGAAGCTGCGTGACTTTCAAGCATAAATCAATAAATCTCTTCTTGGAAAGAACACCTGTCACTTTTCTGCACTTTGCATTTTTCTGCACTAAATGTATTTGCTTCTAAACATGGGTGAACAAAACGTAAAGCCAAGCTCAGGATTAACTCATTCCAGTGAAAACCTCATTGACATCTGTGGCCAGTGAAATGACTATTGGTATTACATTTGCACATGGCTTTAGAAAAAAATCTAAATACTTATTTGCATGCAATTCTTGTGAAAGAAGAACAAGATACCTGTTTAACTATGACCGCTCATCCTCTGAAGCCTCAGTTTGTGTAAAAGTGCTGAACTAACCAAGTGCGTCCTGAGCACCTACAGGACCGAGGCAGAGCGCACTTGCCTACAGGAGCCAGCCATACCCTTCTTTTGAGAGCATTTTGTTATTGGAAGATAAATCCGTATCATATTGCTTGTTGCTTCCAAACATGAATGGAAAACTCCAAAAATTGTTAGCTCTGGGGTGAAGATTTTAATTTTTCTTGCTGTTTAACAGGTAAACTTTTTTGAAATATTTTGCAACACTAACAGACAAACTGTAAACTGTAGTTCAGCACTTTCAATAACTGCTTCCTCCTTGACCTTTCCAATGGCATAACCAGGTTTGGTGGCAATTGCCTGGATATTGATGGCAGCTTTGTAAAGCGTAAAGGAAAGTTTTATGCTACAATAGGGACTGAAGCAGTCAATTGATTTCCAGTAAGTCTCCTAAAGAGCCATTAGGGATTATTAACTTTTTGGTCATTATTGCTAACTTGGAACTGATTCAAACAAATAACCCATATTCAATTAGTAAACATCTGAAACATCCAGTCCTCAGACTCAATAACTTTTCCATGTGTAATCTAAAATATTGAGAACATATTTATAATTTAATACAGTTATTGTGATTCTGTGCCAACTATTAGCTCATTCATATAACTTGAACACAAAGTTATAGAATAAACAGAATCTACAGAAATGTAGATTTTTTTACCCACAAAATCTCTACAAATTACAACTTTGTGCTGTACTTTAAACCAATTATTTTCTGTTTTCACTCTTACTATAAAATGAGGGTAGTAATATTTATGTTAAAGTAGTACAAAATGCAAGAAACACTGCCATCATGTGAGTACACACATACAAACAAAATATTTAGCATAGCATCGATCAATAGGCTTTTCCTGTCTTCAATGTTAAAAAAAAAAAAATCTATAAAGTACCTAAGGGAATGGATATGTTAATTTGACAAAATGCACAGTGCACTTTAATTTGTGGAGGTAATTAACAAAAACTAAAATGCTGAATCAAATGTGGGTGTTCAAGTAAAACTGGATTTAGTTTTTGCTCATGCGAGAAACCTGGGCCCATTTCAGCTCCATGTTAATTTTTATTTTGGCTTGACTTTGCTGGGGCCAAGATTTTATCCAATATCTTTAAAAAAAAAAAGAATGTGGCCTGGCTTTCACTACTACGGATTGTCATATAAGGATTATGGCAGCAGCAGTACCATTTTGTTGCGGACTACTCTAAAGAATCCCAACAATCTAGACATGCAGAAAATGTCACAGCTGTTGCATCTGTCTTTACCCAAATATTTTTTCATAACATAGAATACACACTGCATTGTGCAAATTGCCTTTAAATTAACAGTTGGAAAAGGCACTACAAATCATTTATAACATATTTTTCATTAAGTACAGATCTCACTAACACTTATTTTATTTTCCATATCAAAAGAGTACTTGATCTAGCTTCAGCAAAACTGCAGATTAGAAAGCTGGAGAAGGGAGCATTCACTCACTGGAATGTTTTCTTTGTACTGTAAATATAGTAGAGATTATAAAAACCGAACACATTTGCTTTGGTGTCTAATGCATTTAATTATTTTAAAAACTTTCGTACTTGTTTTTATTTCTAAATAAGGTCTTGCAATGCAGAAATCATCTGATTCTCTGAAAACACATTTTTAAAGGTTAGAACAGAGGATGAAAAGTCATATTCATATTTCAGAAGACAGTTTAAACTTGAATTGACAGTTTCTTCTAATAGTACAGCTAGTGCCTGAAATGCTGCCTTTTTTTTGTATATCATGATTTTTCATTTGTCAGACGGAAATCACTGTCGTATTCCATACAATTCTGTCATCACTCCCAAATTTACAGATTGTCCAAGTTTTGCTTCTGAAAAGAAATTACTTGCCTTATTTGAATTTGAATAGTAGCTACACAGCATTTTCAGTTATGTAGAACAGTAACTTTTTCTTCATGCAAAGCTTTTTCCTCAATTCACCTCTTAGAAAGCCACTTTTACCAACATTTACAATTCGACACAGGAGGTTGGGTGCCCTGATAGAAGGGTTTTGCTACCACTGAATACTTGAAAAAGGATAATAAGCAGTAGTATGGGAAATTGAATTGGGTGATTTAATTTTCTCTCTTTTTTGCCATTTTATTCAAGGATTATTGTCATGATAAACCTCCTGATTATTGTGTTTTCATATTAAAAATAGCTGACAGTAGGCATCTCAAACCTTCCTGTCATGGTTTGAGTTTGGTGATCCTGTTTCTATTTCTAGAGTATTCATTTCACAAGGAAAAGTGATCTCTCCTAGTCCAAATTGGGAACAAGAGGGTTTTCTTTCCTCTTATATATAGGTTGTCTATAACATCATATAACGTCTTATCTCTCAGTGCTGAATTTACAAAACAGAATTTAATTTATTGACTTTTCTGGGAAAAACATACTGTTGTATATTTTGTTTTAGAAAAATGAATTATCATCTCAAAGTCATACCGAAGGCTGAAATCAATGTAGCATTTTGATTCCTCTTCTTCTTTTTTTTTAAAGAAAATAGTTTATTTTCCAGTACAAAATTTCATTTCAAGATCTCAGCATGTTCTGGAAGTGTATCATCTCATTAAACTTTACAGATACTGCCATTCAAATATTTCTTTACGACTGAAGAAGACGTGAAGTACAATGTGTCCCTGGTTGCCTGTGATGTGAAGAAGTCTTGAAAAACATCATTACAGTAGTGCAGCTGGCCATCCACTGTGTACCACATCGACAAAGAAGATTCTTCTGAAACTCATTTTAAAGGAGCTCATTCAGGCTCTGAGAGAGGCTGATGCAAAACAGCGTGAGAGACTGGGTCTGGGTCAGGAGGAAGTCTGCAGATCTTGCAAAGGGAAATGTGAAGAAATTGAGATTAGGAAGGATACACTGGGTCCAGGGAGAAAAATACATTACCAAGGGCAGAACAGAGAGACACCATGACCTGCCAAAGATTTGGTACAACACACAGCTTCTTCTCAACCTTCCTTAACTTCCAGACATTTGAGGTTCAGGACATTCCTCACATATAAGATGCCCTGTGGTTGAACTTTGACTGCTGCTCCAAAAAGCCAGAGGTTTGCCATAGACATGGATGTCTCAAGGTCACTAAGGCATCTCAACCAGCAGGAGATATCTGTGTGTGAGCACCTGAAAAAGGTCTCAGGGTCATGTTCAGGTCCAGAATCAGACACATGACAGTGTATGTATTTAAATGTGAATTTGATATAATAGCCGACCCTGAGTCTGCCCACCGTGGAGGCTAGGAAACTATTCCGCTCACCCAGAAACAGTCCTGCATCTGACTGACTGTAGCTATCCAGACCCGACTGACTATATTGACAAGGGGCTTGACTTTCTTGCCTGGGAAGTGGCAGCCAGTGACATTTTGCTCATTCTCAACATCCAGTACAGCCGCACAGGAGGGGCACATAGGAGCCCTGTAGCAGCCCTTGCCTCTGTAACAGCAACTGGCGGCCAGGCACAACACCTGGAGCATCTCTGCTAGCAGTAGCTGTCTGTGTGCTGGTAACCGAGTCATCCCTGCAGATACCCCCACTGTCTGTAATGGGAGCTGGGATGTCTAATTTGCATGCAAATATATATACATAGGCATTTAAATTTAGGTATTTTTTTTGCATGGTGAATCGTGCCTTTAATGTTTCCCCTTTGCTATTTGTCTGCATTGCAATTAAAGCTATGATGAAACCTGTTGTTAGCCAGGGTGAGCGTAGCCTTCCACGGACTCCTTTTATTCTCCGAAGCTACTGTCTCCTGCTTGCATTGTGCCCCATGGACCTGCGATAACAGCAAGTGTCATTTCTGATCCTCCTTTGAGGTAAACATACAGGGTTCCCCTCTTGCCGAAAACTGGCTCTGACCCCTGTGTACGTTGGTGCCCATCAGGTGTAGGAAGGATAATGCATCACATGAGAGCATTGTGAAACAGCAACTGTCCAATGGTGTTCATGTGTGGTTGCTCTTTTTCAGTGAGTATAGTGCTATGTTCCTTTGAAAGTAATCAGTACATTAATAAAAGCATCAATGGGCAAACATATGTACAGAAATTTTAAAGAGATTTTCTTCCTGTTTGATTCATACCGCTCTGTCCTTCCACATTAAGAATTAGATTTGGATACATAAGCTAAGAAATAATCTTCAAAAAGCTTCAGATCTTGAGAAGCTTACACTGTCATTGCTGCTTGTTCTTTTATATAATATTAATGAACACTTTTCACAAAGATGTTTTTCTGCCTCTTGATATATGGAAAACTAGGTTGGTTTTATTATTACAGAATCATAATTCATGTGTGAAGAGTAAATTGTTATGCATAACAAACACTGATTATTTTTATTTGAATAGATCAGGTTCAAAGATTTTAAAATGTTTCTGTTTCAGTGAAGGGAGAACTGAAAAGATCACTGACACCTTTTTTCTCCCCCCTCCCAACTATGTCCTCTATTCATGATTCTTTGTTCAGAAAAAGCCTGTACAGGAGGCTGTACAGGCTCCTATAAAGGAGAATAAGCAATACCATGTGGGTTGGCTTGTTCTTTGCTGATGTCAAACCACATAATGAACTGTAATAGTCTAAATAAATAGTTTGAAAAGAACACTTCAGCTCTGAAGTATAAAGCTCCTTTCTATACCATTAATTATTTGAAGTTTGCATTTACACTAATAAAGTAAACAGGGCAGGACTCTAGGTTCAGACACTGGCACATGACACTGCACACTGGTGAACGTGCCCTGTGGCATGGTTTTGGCTTGTGCCACCGATTATCCTCCCGGACAGTGCTGAGAACAGGGCTACTCCCAACACACGGCACGTATAAGAGTGATCCATCTAGCAGAGGAAAAGAGCTCAGCGGTACAGACATATATTATGGACATTTGGTGCCTGAGGGCCAAAGAATGAACCCTAGACTATTTTATTTTCAAATACAGATGGAGTTTAAAGTTTAAAATCAAAGAGGCTAACTCAGGCTGCAAGTAATAAAACTTTTACAAATAAACTTTCACAGAATCAGTATTTGGGTATTTGTATCAATTGCAAGTTTAAAAGAACTGTTTGAGGGAAACTCATGAACAGAGTAAAAGAGCTGCATTTATCAGACAAATCTTTCTTGGTGGTAATTTAACCAATTTTAAGTGTGGTCCTTTGCTTCATTAGGAATGAGACTTATTCATCTGAAGACAGAAAATTGTAAATGTTCCAAAGAGTTTACTGAGGGAGAATTAAACTGCAGAAATGTTAAACATGATATACTTCAATCATTATGACAAAGGAATGTTTTGTGTACGGCAGTAAAATTTACATTAAAAAAGTGATTCTAGGGCTTAAAATTTCTTTTTCCTATAAAATTTAATATAAATATATAACTCAATTAAAATGAGTTCTAGATAATTTGAGCATGATTTATAGTGGTATCTTCAAATATGTTAAATGCCTCAAGGACTAAAGGAAATGAAAATGAGAACTGTGTTTAAAACCAAAACTCTTCAGTGTATTTAAAATATTCATGGGTGGTGGATGCACTTTGGGCTGTAATGATCCTAGCAGCTGGTTACAACAGCTTCTTCCAAAACAATTTTTTTAGTCAAATTAGTTTTCTTTCTCTTTCTGCTAAACACAAAGTTCTTCAAAACTGCTGCCTAAACTTTAGGTAAGTTGAATATATATCAGTGGAATTTAAAAAAAAAAAAAGAGCATAAATTTTATTCATGCTTGTTTGTAGCCTGTTTAAGATTATGGCTGTGGTTAATCTTATTTGAAAGACAACAATTTTACCCATGGAAGTCAATGTTATGCATTTTTTTTTGAGTAAGCACATACAGAACCAGAACAATTTATTCCCTTTTCCTGACAACACAACAGAAGTTGATAAAAATAAAATTATCAGTTGTCATAGTACTCCTTTAAAAGGTACTTTTAACTAGATAAGTAGGTAAATCAGGCAACTAATTACTTTAGGATACTGTGAAGCTCATATATATAGCTGGGTTCCAAGAGGTATTAGACAAATTCATAGAGGAGAAAGGACTCTGGGCACTATCAAACATGGGGCAAATTTCAGATGAGGACGTGACCAAACCAGCAGCTCTCAGAGGCTCCATGGCCAGGAGAAAAGTCAGCCTATGCTTTCACTGTTCTTTTATTCTTTCCACAAACACTGATAGTGGCACTGTTAAACAGAAGATACTGGAAGAAGTGGACCTTTCACTGAACAAAATAAAGTTGAATTATGCCAGTGAAGATGCTCATTATTTATGCTTTGCGTGCCATCTCTTATAGGTTAAAATATGCGTACATATTCTTTTTGAGGTGTCAGAAAACATATACCAAGTATGGTAGAGTCGATTCATAAGCCAATTTATGTTTAATACATTTCTGAGTCTAGATATAGAATAAATTTATAAATGAAAATTTAAAATGAGATCTTAAATTTAGAAAAAAATAATTTTTCTTACATTAGGATAATGCTGAAAATTATATGTCTACCTGACCATAAGAGGAAACACAATAAGACAGAGAAAAAGATAGATTGAAGGAAAACTGGGGAGGGGAGGGGAAGAAAAAAAAAATCTTTTTTTTTTTTCAAATTAATCAAAATCAGGAAGCCACCAGGAGAGTCTGTAGAGCCAATGATGATTAGGCAAAAACACATAAGAAAAACAATTGGGGATCGCTGTGGAAGGAACTGGTTAAACCAGACCTTTCATTGTGGGAAACTCGGAGCATCTGCCTAAAATTTAACTGACCACAGAGTATGGGATATATAAACAAAATCAACAAGAAAATACCAGAACCAGAGCTTGATAATCATCCAAGATTTCTATAGAGACTCTAAAGGATGAGATAGCTGAAATGCTAATAGTAATGTGTAGCTGCTTGTAGAAATTATCATGATATATGATGAATGGAAAGTGGCAAAAACTTTAAGAATGGCTCCAGGGCGGTTCTGAAGGATACAGCCCTCCAAGTCTGACATTTGCTCTTAACAAATTACTAGAAACACTAATAAAGAAAAGAATCTGTGGATACCTTTATATATAGCCTGCTTAAGAAGTATCAACACAGCTTTTACAAAAGGATGTACTGTCTTTAAAACCTAATAGAATACCTTAAAAGAGCCAACAAAAGCCTGAGAACAAAGATGTGTTGCTGATACAGTTCTGCCTGGATTTCCAAAGACTTTTGACAAAGCCTCTCAGCATTAACATCTGAGGAAACAATAAGCAAAGCATAAGAACGAACATCTTTGTAGAGATAAATCATTTACAAAAAGGTAGAAAATATAAGGCTGAAATATATGGCCAAGTCTTGCTACAGAGGGACACCAGTGCAGTTCTGCAGGGCTCAGTACAGAGACCTGTGGTGTTTATCTTACAATAACTGACCTAAACAAGGGTGTCATCAGTAAGGAAAGAACGTTTGCAACGGTTCATAAACTAGCCACATAGCAGAGATGAGCAGTGGCTGTAAAGCCTTGTAAAAAGTCTTCATAAGACTGAGCTGTAAGGTAATAAAATGAAAGATGGAATTCAAAATTGATAAACATTGAATAATGCACCCGGGGAAAAAGAATTCCAACATCACATATAAGAGGATGGGCTCTGAGCCAGTCGTTGCAACACAGGTTATGAGAAGTTTGGGTTATAGTTTATAGAGTCATGAAAACATCAGCTCAAGGCTCAGTAGAAGTCAAAAAACCAAGCAGTATTAGAAATTACTGGGAAGGGACCAGAGAACAAAACAGAAAACACTATATACATTTATCTCGAAAACAGTATATCTAATCTCCATATCTCCAGAACGATATTAATACAACTGGAAAAGGTACAGAGAAGAGCAGCAAGGGGGTTCAGTGGTGTGGAATGGTTTCTGTAAGTATTCTAGGACCCTTTCCATCTGGAAAAATGATGACTTGGAAGGTACAGCAGAAGTCTACACAATCATGAATGTCAAGGAAAAGGAGGTTAGGGATAGACTGTTCATTGGCTTCCAAGATAAAATGAAGGTAGTACAGGTGAAGTTAGGAAAGATCAAGTGTAAAACAAATGAACAAAAAAGAAGGTGATACTTCATGCAGTGGATAGCAGATGTGTAGAACTCATCTCCAAAGGATGGTGTGCATGCTAAAAATTTATAGGACTAACTAGAAAAGGTCATGGAAAAAAATTCACTGAGGGTAACTAAACTACATCTATCTTAGAAAGTTCACTAAGCTGAAAAGCTACAAACTGGGAGAGTATATGGAGGAGCTTTCATATACGATTGCCTTGTTTTTGCTCTTGCCTAGGTTTCAACTTATGTCCTTTGTTGGAGGCAGAATACTGGGTTAGATTAATAGTTCTTCCAACCTTATACCAGCATTCTTATGTGTCCTTGTTCACACCTATTTGCAAAAGGGAATAATATAGATGTAATTCACAAGGATGATGAGATGCCGTCCATGAGAGGGTGATGGACAAAAATGCAACGAAGCTATGAATGGCAGTGATAAGTATTCATGTGACAACACTGAGAGTAGTTTTATATCATGGGAGCTCCAGCCCTTTATCTCCCCCAGAAAGGTCTGCAGCTGAATGAATGAAAATTGCGGAATTTACTTCTGCAATAATGGATGAGAGAAAGGCTGTGGATGTTGTCTACCTGGACTTTAGTAAAGCCTTTGGCAGCATCTCCCACAGCATTCTGCTGGAGAAACTAGCGGCTTGTGGCTTAGACAGGTTTACTCTTCACTGGGTAAAGAACTGGCTGGGTGGCCGAGCCCAGAGAGTTGTGGTGAATGATGTTAAATCCGGCTGGTGGCCAGTCACAATCGGTGTTCCCCAGGGCTCGGTTCTGGGGCCGGTCGTGTTCAGTATCTTTATTGATGATCTGGATGAGGGAATCAAGTGCTCCCTCAGTAAGTTTGCAGATGACACGAAGCTGGGTGGGAGTGTTGATCTGCTGGAGGGTAGGAGGGCTCTGCAGAGGGATCTGGTCAGGCTGGATCGATGGGCTGAGGTCAAGTGTATGAGGTTTAACAAGGCCAAGTGCCGGGTCCTGCACTTGGGCCACAACAACCCCATGCAATGCTACAGGCTTGGGGAGGAGTGGCTGGAGAGCTGCCTGGAGGAAAAGGACCTGGGAGTGCTGGTTGACAGCCGGCTGAACATGAGCCAGCAGTGTGCCCAGGTGGCCAAGAAGGCCAACAGCGTCCTGGCCTGTATCAGGAATAGTGTGGCCAGCAGGAGTAGGGAAGTGATTGTGCCCCTGTACTCGGCACTGGTGAGGCCACACCTCGAATCCTGTGTTCAGTTTTGGGCCCCTCACTACAAGAAGGATGCTGAGGTGCTGGAGCGTGTGCAGAGAATGGCAACAAAGCTGGTGAGGGGTCTGGAGCACAAGTCTTACAGGGAGCGGCTGAGGGAACTGGGGTTGTTTAGTCTGGAGAAGAGGAGGCTGAGGGGAGACCTTATCGCTCTCTACAACTACCTGAAAGGGGGTTGTGGCGATGAGGGTGTTGGTCTCTTCTCCCAAGTAACTAGAGAGAGAAAAAGAGGAAATGGTCTCAAGTTGCACCAGGGGAGGTTTAGATTGGATATTAGGAAAAACTTCTGTATGGAGAGAGTGGTCAAGCACTGGAACAGGCTGCCCAGGGAGGTGGTGGAGTCACCATCACGGGAAACGTTCAAAAAACGTGTGTATGTGGCGCTTCAGGATAGGGTTTAGTGGGCATGGTGGTGTTGGGTTAATGGTTGGACTTGATGATCTTGAAGGTCTTTTCCAACCTTAATGATTCTGTGATTCTGTGTAATATTCTAACAGCTTTCTTTTAATCATGTGACTGTTTAGAAGCAAATTCCTCAGCTGTTACTGTTGGTATCTACCCATGACAAATTTCACATTAGGTCAATTTAAAGTGTGTTCTGCATGCACAAATCAGTGTATAAATGATATTTTTCTTTATTGCTTGTATATTGAATTTCATGTGCTTGTTGGTTTAATTGCATTCTAATCCCATTAGCTAACATTTTTGTTTTTATTCTCTGATAAACAATTTGGTAGCAGAGACCATAAAAAGAGAATTAATTGACTTAAACCTCATAAAGTTTTAATGTTTTGGATGGTTTCCTTCATTTTCTTTTCCTGACAATCTAGGCAGTCCAGCCACTTAAAATACAAGAAAGCAAACAACGGATCAGACAGCAAAACTTGATTAGCGCTCTGATAAGTTCAGAAGGAGCAGACATATGAGGTCTTACTTGAAAACTCTCCACCATTTTATATAATAATTTAAATGTCTTTTTTTTCCATCACTCTATTTTGTCATATTATTGTCATATCTATTTAGTCATTTGGTTTCTGTCTCTAATAGTGGGGTGGGGGGAGATTCAGAGGCAATGGAAATACATTTTTTAAATTTTTTTCCATTATCTATTTTAATGAGAGCACCACAAACATTAATTCTATACCAGAAATTGTTCCAAACACTTTCAGAATGCTACTGTACTTGCTTTTTAAAATGAGATATGTAAGATGTTTATGTGCAGGTATTCATACAGGTCTCCTTTTAAAAAAAAATGGGTTTCACTATTTTTATTACTTCTTCAAAGGTATATGAAACTGCAGGAAATGACAGATCCAGTATTTTGTTTTTAACAAGGCATTACATTTGTGATTTTCATTTTCAAGTTTATGTTACTTTTCTGCATATAGAGAACTAAAAACAGCAGTCTTACCAATGCCTTTTCAGTGGGCATAAAGTGTGTTTTTCTTGGCTATTTCATACCAAATATACTAGTAACATAAAGCTATATCTAAACTCAAAGTTAACTCCGAGTCTGATCAGAATTAATAGTTTTTTTGTTTGTTTGTTTGTTTGCTTGCTTGTGTAGTTAATTTTAACTGTGGCAAGTTAACCACCTCTTCTATAAGAATTTGTGGTTATTTGACTCTAATTTTGGATCACTTGGTGGATACACTGGACTAATGTTAAACGTCAGGAAACAGCTACGAAAGCTGTAGAGTGGCTTTGACTGGAGTATGAACCGTTATGTCAGATGAATGAGAAAAGGAATGTCAGCAACCTTGACTCCCAGACGGCTGCCTTGTTACTTCCCTTGCCTCACCCATGAATTTCAATGCAGATTGTGTTACCAACTCGCTGAAGAGCGTTTCTAAACATGACTGTGTAACTTCTCCTACTTTCATGTATGTGGCAAAAAACGTCAGGGGTCACATTCCTTTACATTTTGTAACCCGATGAACTTTATGGGTCCTTTCCAAATTGAGGTATTCTATGATTCTATGATTCTATATCTGTCTTTTTAGTCTGAAAAAATAATTTGAGACTGGATATTTTTCAAAAATATATACTTTTTTTCAGTAAAATATATATGAGTTTGATAAAGAACTTGCAGGGAGAGATTCTGCAGCCTGTAACATGCAAGATATGTGATTGCAATTGTATGACAGGTACAAACCAACCAGTCAAGTTCTCACATCCCTGCTGTGGTCACCTTCAGGCTGTAATCTGCAACTAGATGGTAGTGGGAGCTGAGAATACATGTTTTATGATGGTGACATCTGATTATCTAATTTATGTCATATCAAGTCCTCTCAGCAGGACAGACTTTTAAAAAGTTCAGAATTAAATATGGCTACCAGCAAGGTAATAAAATGAGATAACATTATATACACTTGTAAAAATCTACATTACCAGATTTTGTTTATTTATGAAACATTTGAGCTTTATTTTAAAGTGTCAAAGAATACCAATGAAGTTCAAAGTTTGAAAGTTGCCTTTTTTCAGAAACTATTACTTGCATAAGGTCTGAGCAGTAAGGAAAGGAAAGGGAAACAAACTGTTTAATAATAGAAGGCTTGTTTTACTCTAAGTTATATGCAGAACTCCTTGGATTAAACGTAGGGAGCTACTTAGAGCAGGGTTTGCAGCTGTCAGTTCCTTCAGTCTCGTCTGTACTTCTGAGGTTATATAAAAATCAGAAACAATTAACTGTCTCATTCTGTTTATTGGTTTTGCTTTTTTTTGATTCAAAAATAATGTGTTGGTTTTGAAGACCAGTTGGGATCATAACTGATGAGTTTGTGAATCTTTTAAAGGTCTATCTGAATCTTGTATTGCTTTTTTGTACTGATTCTTCCTCACTAGGACAGATTTTGAATTATTTGGTTGTACACATACAGTGTTTTATAGTTTTTCTGAATAAGCTATGACATATTTACCTTTCTCTCATACACTATCTCAGCAGATACTTGAAGATTTGAAAAGTCTGTGTTTTCATTGATTCATTGCAAATTTCATCCAATGTTACTTTTAGTTATAATAATAATAATAAAAGCACAAATAGAAAGCTCCTTTTCTACAGAAAAAAATAAATAAAACCAAAAAATATTAGGTTAGGTTTAGAACTGAAACCCAATATCTGTATACTTTAGCCTATTTATCAATAAAAACATATCAAAATATATATTGGAGTCACAGGACGGATTCTTTTGTTTAAGTAGTTCTAGGGTTGTAGGAAAAGCTACAGTACTAGAGTCCAAGGACTTCTGGGAAAAAAATTGAATACCATTGAGTAAGTATGGATTTAGATGCTCACATTATTTCAGAAAAAAATGTGAATAAACATTTCCAACAGTGTGCAAAATATAAGTTCTACACGTTATAACCTTTTCTACATACTGTTAAACTGTGTCCATACTTATCTGAATAGAACAGGTTCAGGAAAACAGTTATACACCATTATAAATTTCTCCAAAAAATATAGGGTGTATTCTCTACCAGTTAGCTCTGCTCTTTCTATAGCAAATGAGTAGAGAGCAAGCAATGGACTCCAGAAAGCAATTCAGCCTCTCTCTAAAGTAAGGTGAATTGCTTTCTGGACTCGTTTGTCCCTTTCCATTGACTAAAGGAAGTATACTTTGAAAATATTAAAATGATCTGCTGATTTCTTTTTAAATGTCTCACTACTGCATATTCCTTATCTTAATGATCATCCTGCACACAAATTGCAGCCAATGAGTAGACATTAATGTCTGCCTCTACTGTATTCACCATGCATACCTTTTGTCAGTTATTCTAATTACTGATTGACATACGTTACCCTGAAAGACCTCACAAGCAGCTGAAATTAGAGTCTGTTGTTCCTCTCCCGATTTCAAAATCATTTTACAAAACACACGGCCAATTTGTCAACTTCTTTGCAGCTATGTAAAGCTCAAGTACACACCAGTAATTTTTTGGAAAATGTGTTAGCTCTTAAACAGATTAGTCTAATTTAGCTAACAGAGCGATGTGAGTCTATAGTATTGACTGTTCCTGAACTAAGCTACCTATGCCTTGTGAAATTTTGTGCTTAGAGCATGCTTTTCACTCTTGCTCAGCATTCAGTTTTTTCTCCCTCATTCAGCTCCCCTTCCGTGAAGCTACTGCTTCCCATTCACCTTTTCAACAGTGACTTTTTATCCTGGGACACTTGTCTTAATTCATTTTACATAATAAGAAATGCACAGGAAATGAATGTGTATTGTACAGAAATTTTTCTAATTACAGCTTTACGAAGCACGTCTTTCCTTCTTTTGTAGCATTCTTCTATGTACAGTTTGAAACTTCTGAATGAGTTCATAAAGGATTTTTGTGTGGAATAAACATGTTTACTTTTTATTTATAACAATGATCGATATAGAATATAAAATAAAAGAATTCAGAACGTATGTAATAATTATTCATATGCCCTCAGAGAGCTTCACTCTCTCTCCTCTCCAGTTAGGAGAGGAGAATCCTGGTAAATCCACCTAGGATTTACCAATCCTAGCATCATTTTGTGCAGGCTTCCCTAAGTACCGTAAAAAGAGTGGCTTTTCGAAGTTGGTTAGCTAAAACACATAAATCATACATGCTTCTGATGTTTCCCTCCAGACATTCACCCAGGGAACATTCAGCTTTGCCTGGGGAAGTAATTTGAATGGATAGCTGCTCAGGTCAAATTGAGAGATCCTTTTCGAGTCTGTGATGACATCATATTAAATTAGGGCACCTTGGAGAGATCCTGGCCTGAGTTTAAAGTCTGGGGGTCTTGTGAGGTTTTGGGGTAGAAGACAAGGATGAAGTCATCAGACAAGCTGTCATTTAAAACTTTTAGCTGTGCAAAATTGCATTTAAGAATTCAGCTTATTCCTCAAGGTCTAATCCTGCTGTGGGTGTTGTTACACCCCTTAAAACACAAAAGCAACAACAAAATTCACTGGAGAAATTATTAATCCTTACTGCCATTAGAGGACATACCTGAACTATAAGCTTCGGGCAAATTGGAGATAAAAGCCCAAGATTTCACAGAAAGAGGGAAGGAAAAGACATCCATATCCCCAGACTCTCCCTTGACATCATCTGCCTCCTTCTGCCCCTTTCCCCTCCCACTGGAAGGGGACAGATTTGCATCTGTTGCTGAAAGAGTTGCTCACCATCCTTCTCTGACTTCAGCACTAGCACGGCATGTGCTGTGACCCTGAAGCCAGCGAGGCAATTCTGATCCGGCGACAGCACAGTGGTGTCACGCAGCATCCTGACAAAGGAGACCGATACTAGCCTAGGGATAACTGTGTGGTATAGACAGACACTTATATTTCCATATGTCTGCCGAGAGCATGACTTATGTTTCATTCTTGTATGAAATCATCTCACTTCATATGCTTTGAAATGGAATGCCAATATGTTTATAATTTTTAACTCTCTTCATTGTATTAGGCAATGTCTAGACAAAAAAATAAAGAACAAAAAAACCCCACAACCCAACCAAAACCCCCTCTTTTACAGTGCCTCATTTTGAAAGTTCAGTAATAGTTTAGTGAAAGTATAAGATCTCATATCTTTTCTGTGGGTAACATTATTAAGCTTCCACTGCTTGATGGCAAGTAAAGTTGTGCTATTGCAGCTTCTAAAGGCATTAGTTTCGGAGTCAGTTTTAGTGATTATCACTCAGCAAGTTTAAAATTAGGCACATAAATATACTTGTTACAACTGCCATGTATTTACATCTATGTGAGTTAAAAAAGCAGAGCAGCTGAGTGAAGCAATACTATAGGTTCTTCTATATTGAGAGAGAGTGAAGAGATGGGGTGATAAAAATGCATTTGAAATTTAGTATTACAAAGGAAATATATATATAGAGCGTACATTACTAATGCGTGCATATCGGTGCTGGAGAAACAAAACTTGAACTGAAAAGCACTCTCTGATAAATAACTGTTCTCTATTGGTGTTATGACCATGGGAAATTTGGGATTCAAAGATGATGTAGAGTAAGGAGGCAAGTCCAGTATATACTCAAAGCCTATTGTCTCCATTGTTATTAATATTTAACTAGTGATGAGCCCACTGCAGAAAATCTCAATTTTCTGGTAGCCCAGTTTTCAACTTTTGATGTTTCTGTTTGAGAAGAGAAAGTCTTTAACAGAAGAAAAGCATTAGCAAAATTAATCAGGCTTGTTTTATCAGAAGAATGCTTCCATCTGCAATAGCAACATTTGTATCCGTGTTACAAAGATTCAATATTTCATGGATTCACATTAAAGCCCAAAGTAATGTAACTTAAAAAAAAAAAGAAAAGCATTTTTGGGTTTTCACTGTGCAAAATTCAGTAGCTGATGAAACATCTGATGTTTGTACATGAGTGAATGGTATGACAGAGAAGGAACAAATCCATCATACCAAATTAAAAATATTTGCTCTTTTTTCTCTGAGCATCAAGATTTTGAAAAGAAGCTTGGAGCTGGGATCAGTCAGGAGCTCCTTAGGGCCATCTGCTTTTCTGTTACATAGCCCAGAGGCTGCTCTAGCCCTTCCCAGTCCTGCTCTCTAAGGAAGCATGCATCAGCTGTGAGATGACAAACAGGCCCATGTACACTCTCATCTGTCCCAATATAGTGAATGAGGAATTGGCTGGCTGCCTAGAATATCTTCACAGAGAAAAGAACATAGAGAATTTTTGCTTGTAGATCTGGCCATGGTAAATACTCTCTGAAAGAAGACAGGACTAGAAGACACCACCATATGATACTGAGGTTTAGACAATACAGTCTGCACAACATTCATTGGAATAGCATAAGATAGCCACAATTCTTTACTTTCAACAACATGGAATGATAAAACAAGCACATCCTACACCTTTCTCTATCAGTACCACCCTCACTTTGTACTTGCAAAGATTAGGAAAAAACTGGAGATTTGTAAAAACATCTTCATATGTTTTTGAAAGAGCATTTTGGTCACATACTATTGAAAACTGGAAAGTTTTGTAGTGAGACAAAATCTTAAAGACTAGGGACGGCATTGGTCCTCATCATTTCTTCAAACTAAAGATGAACCTGAAACATTTACTTATGTTTATTACTTTTTTCCCTGTAAATGGTCCCTTTGAGCAATTATATTTCTTTAGCCTTTCCTGAGCACAGTATTATATGTGGTCATGTATAATGCAGCACTGTTTGCCTAACCTCTCCCAGTCTGCTTCTGTTGCATTTTTATTGGAAAGCTTCCAAAAATCTTTGTTAAAAACTGTTCACAATGAGATCAACAGAACACTTGAGCTTTGTTGGAGCACTGGTTGGGAAACATGCATGAATAACATTCCCTGTATAAAAACATGTTAAATATGAAACTCAATAAAACAAAATTCATAATTAGAGAAGAACAAAGTCACTCAGCTGAAATCTCAGAGGTTACAAAATCACACGAACAGTGAAGCTGGTTATGCCACAAGTATAAAAGAAACCCCAACAAGGTGTCAATAAGTAACTCTTGGGTCAAGATTTTCCAAGGAAATTTCAAATAATAGATAGAAAATTGTGCACAGATTAATATATTGAAGAAATACATGGAATAAGCCACAGTTATAGGAAAAACTGAAAAATTAAAAATTATTGATTAAAATGTATTCTATGGATTCTGACTGATCATTCAATCACAGAATCACAGAATCATAGAATGGTTTAGGTTGGAAGAGCCCCTTTTCCCTCCAGGGTTTTATCCCATAGTACTCTACCAAGTAGATTCCTGGAGAGGCCAAAGTCTGCTCTCCTGAAGTCCAAGGTAGTGAGCTTGCTGTGCGCCCTTCTCATTGCCTTGAACTCCAGATCCTGAACTCCACCATTTCATGGTCACTGCAGTCAAGTTTGCCCTTGAGCTTCACATTGCCCACAAGCCTATCCTTGTTGGTGAGAATAAGGCCCAGCATAGCACCTCTCCTCATCAGCTCCTCTGTCACTTGGAGAACGAAGTTATCATCAAGGTATTCCAGGAACCTTCTGGATTGCTTATGCCCTGCTGTGTTGTCTCTCCAACAGATATTGGGATGGTTGAAGTCCCCCGTGAGGATCAGGGATTGTGAACATGAGGTTGCTCTTATCTGCTTATAAAGGGCCTCATCTGCTTGGTCTTCCTGGTCAGGTGGCCTGTAGCAGACCCCCACTATAATGTCACCTGTCTCTGCCCTCCCTTTAATCCTGACCCATAAGCTCTTGGTTGGCTCCTCATCCATCCCCAGGTGGAGCTCCATGCATTCCAGCTGGTCATTGACATAGAGGGCGACACCCCCTTCTTGTCTCCTTTGTCTGTCCTTCCTAAAGAGCCTGTATCCTTCCATTCCAACACTCCAGTCACAGGAACCATCCACCACATCTCTGTGATGCCTGTAAGATCATAGCCTTGCAGGCATGCGCACGTCTCTAGCTCCTCTTGTTTATTCCCCATGCTACATGTGTTTGCCTAGAGGCATTTAGATTGGGTCCCCAGTGAAGCTGACTTACTGGCTGGAGTGGCTGGAATCTTTTTGTGGTGCTCTTCAGGTTCTCTCCTGCTGACCTGTGATCTTTCTCCAGGCTCTGGGCCTCTATCGCTGGCACTGGCATAAAACTGGTAAGAGGGGAATGGATTGAGGTTCCCCTCTTCCGGCAATCAAATCAACAATCAAATGCTAGAGAACAAGATATTGAAACAGAGGTTGGACTAGAATTATTGAAAGTTATAATAAATTTGATCAAGCTCAAACTGCAATTAAAAATAACAGATGATGGCTTATTAATCACTTAATGACCTGTTCAGCCACTCTAAAAATATCTGTATGTGTCTTTTGACGGATGGTCACCACAGTTCTTCGACTTGACTTATCCTTGACAAATTACAAGCTATCCAGCAGAAAAGGGGAAATAATATTCTTGCAATCTAATTTAGCTATCTAAAACTTAAGCATCTGATGTAGTCTTATTTAAGTTCAGAGACCCTTCAGTACACTAAAAATGCCATATATGGTGATATGATGATGCCTAAGACAGGCATCTAAGATAATTCAGATAATTATCTGGAGATGCTGATAGAGGTTATATGGTTAATTTAGATGGGACTACTAAATTTAATATGTTTAGAATAAAATAATGAATCAAACCCACCTGAACATTTGACTGCTCAGTGTCTCTACTGAGTTGCTGAATGCAGGGTGTTATCACCTTTCATCAGAGCGTAATAAATGGCTTCAGAGGCCATCGCTGTACAATTGCCATTATCTAAAGGGGACTCTATTGTAGATTAACCCACAGAATTAGTTGCTCCTTTCTCGTGTAATCACAATTCAAATATAAAGAAAGGATTGATTCCTCACCAGGGGTATAGTTTTCTAATATTATGAGCCAAGAAAAAAGGCTCATCATCTTCTTGAGAGCTTAGAAAAGTAAGAAACATGCTACAGAGTTTTGTACATTTCACTTTGAAAACAACAATGGAAAAAGCAGGAAATCTGTCCAAAAGACCAATATAGTAGTCTAGACAGGAAATATCTAGGGCATGAACCATTATTTTGGCCCTTGATAAAGTAAAAAATCTGAATTGTTGCGATACTAAGCATATTTAATGTGAGTGATCTGGCATTTGTACTGGTAAGAGTAGCAACATTTAGACTAGTGTGAAATCACTGATTCTTAAAGATGAAACATGAATTAGGTGTGAAGAAATGAGTTTGTGAAACTGTCTTTGACATTGCTGGAGCCAGGGTTTCCCCTGTGAGTTGATGCCATACCACATTATAACAGAAGCATTATACATCTGCTTACACTCATTTTACACAGGTGTGAACTGATTAGTGTCGGATGCATAAATCTTTTCTAGGAAAAAATGTACACTCAGCATTACAGAATTGCTTTGAAAACATGTATTCATCTTGTTAAGAAATAAATTGATGTTTTGATATTTTAAAAATGGATTCATTTGACATAGTTTTCTAACTGAGAATTTTCTTTTAGTTTTTTAGAAATTCAAGATGTTTTTAAAAGCAGGAAATTGAAACAAAATGTTTGGTTTTCACAAAACAGAATGTTTTAACATATTTAAAATTAATCTTTTATTTTTTCTTTATTAAATATCTAACAATTTTTTCCAAAATAAAAAATTTTTAAAACTTCAAAATTGAGCACAAACCTCCCAAAACTTTTTTCTTCTTTTATTCTTTTTTTTTTCTTTTTCCCAAAATCATAGCATCTATAAAGTATCAGAAAAATCTGCTTTATTTCTGAGATCGAAAAGTTTTTAATTGTTTTTTCTTTATTCTCCTTTTATGAACTGAATGAACTTGCAACTGGAAATATATAGATGCTTTTGAAAATATTTTAGCTTAATAACGTGAGCATCGTTATGCATTTAATGAATCCTACTTACATAGGACCAAATTACATTTTCTGAGGAAAGGTCACAGTGAGAGCAGTTTCTAAATATAGATTCTGCAGTTAAAGATTAATTGGACATTGGCCAGACATTTCTGAGAAAACACCAGGGTCCTGTGTGCATGTGCATACATCTGTGCAAATAATAGCCTTGCAACAGCAACTGAAAGATCTTGCTTAGCCGAAGGCCCGGAGTCGGTGTGCTTTTCACAGTAGCGGATGTGTAGCTGTGGCCACAGCTGAGCTGTCCCTTAGTTAAGCCTTCCCTAACACAGCGTGTCCCTTAGTGACTCCGCTACTCCTCTGCCCGCCAGCAGCCCCACTGACAGCCCCAGTTAGCTTAGACAGGAGACGAGGACTCAGCATCTCCCAGCATTAAGGCCAATACTTGGGACTGATGGGGGTGTTTCTTTTAAAACCAAGGCAAATAATTAGTGGTTCCTTATTCATTGATACTTGATCTGCGCACTAAAAGCAACAGAGATCTGATCTAGGTATGGCGTGAGTGTGTGATCATGTTTCAGTTGTGGCATGCGTGCCGTGCCAGAGCACACCATATGGTGCTTGGGCTGCATTTGTGTAGCTGCAGGAGAACAGATGATACTTGATCTGATCCCGAGTCTGCCAGGACAAAATTACCCTATCAAAATATTTTGAACAAATTTGAAGCAGCAGTATGAACTTGCACCAGTTCTGTACTTAGTGGCGTGTGGCTTCAGCTCTTTCAGTTAATTACTAGAAGCTTCAAAATTGTCTTAATCTTCTTTGAGAGGCTATTTAATTCTTTGGAAAAGCAGACTGTCTAATGATGAGTTTTATTCAGCAAAAACATAGAACAATGTGATGTTTTCATTGTATAAGTGAAAAAGGAGAGAATGCTCTTGATCCAGCTAAGCTACATTCTCATCCAAGGCAAAAAACAAATGTAGACTTCTGACTAGATGTATGTCCAAAATAAGAAATTCAGATTTGAAACATAGACCTTATTTCTTAAATGTCAAGGCTTTCAGAACTATACCCAAATGTCCCAGAGATTAGGAAGAAATTTAGATTTTCACTTGGATCTGTCTCCTTGTAAAGCTTTCAGGAAAAAAAAGATTAGCTTTTTCTTCTTTGCCTGAAGTATCTTCTCTTTTTCCTCCCCCCCCTCCCCGTGTCTCTGCATTTCTGTGTCTCTGCATTTGCTTCAGTAAGGACTGGAGAATGAGAACATGGAGGTCTGGAATCACACCTGCAGCCCATGGATGCAATCTACTTCCCTGGGATTTCCAGACCAAAGAAAAATTCTGATTTCTTCTAGCTGAGCCCTCAAACCCGTTAAGCTTTTCTTAATTTCAAAACATTTCAACCAGTGCTCGAAGGAGAATGAGAAATCATGTTGGATTTCAGATCTGGCATTCCTGAAGAACTCGGGGATAGATCACACCCAGGTAGAACAGGAAATTGAAGTATGTGAGATCTCTGCAGAACATGTCTGTTTTAACCACAGCCCAAGCCATTAAAGGTTTTTTTTAACTCTCTAAGCCTACATACTAATTTCCTTCACTCCATTCTTCTGGTGTTTCACTGTTTTACAGTAAAGCCTTTTCTGAGAGATGGAAACATCCATATAATCAGCCTCTGAAGGGGATGTAGCTGCCAAGCCCAGCTTCTGTTAACGGCTGCTCATTTGTTTCCACATTTTCCTTTCCTTTGTCTTGTTTATTTAAATATTTTAATGAGCTTGATTTTAGGATCTACATATTGCCATGTGTAGCGGTAAGCTAGAATTACTTCTCAGGCCATGCACTGAAGAGTTTGGACCACAGAGTACGGTGGTTAATGTCTCTGAAATCTAATCCCACTTATGTGCTGTCAAGTCTTGCATGGCTGACAGCAACTCAGCAGTAACGAAAGGTCAGCTTGGAAGTCAAAGACTTACAACCTCTAAGTCTCATTTGTCTGGAGACCACGGAAGTCTTATTTCTTTCCCAATATTTAAAAATGAGAAGGCCTATTCAAGAAACCACCTGCTTTACAAAAGACCCGTATTCATTTCCCTGTAAAAATACAATTCTGGATTAAAATAGGAATAAATTAAATGGGCTCAAGAGATAAATTAAAACTCACAGCCAAAACTTTTGCCACTGTGAGCAGACATACTGTCTTCCAGGACAATGCTCAGTGGACTTAGGCCAGCGCTCAATAGTCTCCCCATGGCGTGAGGTGAAGTCCTTGACTCTGGGTAATGCACACGTTGCACTGCACTAGGGTGGCCTATGTGCTTATTTTGCCTTAGAGAAATAAACTTGCTGTATCATTCCTGCTCTGAACTGCATTAACAGGAAATTACAGAACACTTAGTTGTTGGCTCCATTTTGCTAGCAAGCCCCTTTTGAGATGAAGTTGAGACTCCTCTCGTTCCCCATCTTTTTTGCCCATTTGCCTCAAGAGAAATTGCAGAGTCAGAGACACCTGAAAAAGAATATCCTGGGGTGGGTATGTGCGACAAAACAGATGCAGGAGACATTGTTTTACATTACACCCATATATACACACATAATTCACCTCCCTATACAATTAAGGGCAATATTAGCTTTTCCAAGAACAAACCTGAAACTAGATGATGCCCTAATTTGCACCAATAGATATTTGGGGGATTTTGATAGGTTTTGGACTTTGTTCTTTAACGCTGATGATTCATAAATCTCTACGGAGATGTGGTGAGATAAAAGAAGGGATGCACATGTTCCTTCTGCCGATTACCCTGGCAGCTGTACACACACCTGAGTACAGATATTGCACAGTGGTTGTTCCTGTAAGGTCCTTCACACCAGGTTTATTTTCTCCATAGTATATGGAAGTTGGCTTTAACTCCCAGATTCATGACAAAAGGTTTTGTATGTGCACTCAGGGTTTTGGCAGAACAACATATTTCTAAATAGCCTGAAATAAACAAATAGATAAAATAAATGGCCTTGTATTTTGCAGTTACTCTTTCATTTGCACAGAATACTCAGAGCAATATATCTTTTCCCATTTTCTTTTCAGTTCTATTTCTTTCACACTGTATTTTAAACCATGAGGGAGGGAAAGAATAGAAGTTTGAAAATTAAAACAGCTGTACTAGAATCAGGATAATGCCATGGAACATTTCAGTCTTTCTTTCAGAAAAAATATTAACACTCTTTCCCTCTTCTTATGGCTGTTTAATTTGGAAATTATTTAATTTAATTATTATAAATGATCCTGTCAAATGCAGAAAATCACCATGGCCCAAACTAATCATGACGGTATTACAGTTTTTTAATTAGAATAAATCACTAGTCTCAATTAAAAATAAATGTCTGTATCAGGAATCAAACAAGCTTTTGTTCCTCACTCATCTTTACATTTGGGAACACATCTGGTCTGTCTTAAATAAATTTTCAGTGCTAAAAAAGGGTTGAGTCTTGTTGCTAAGGTCTTTAAGTTCCCAGCCTGTCTTCCGCTATGAGGCTGAGGCAAGCCATGATCCTGTAATGAACTTCACGGGAGAAGACTCCTACAGCAGTGCCATTAAGGGAATAGGCCGGGGCAGATATCCACAGGGGCAGTGCAAGGGTATTGCCAAAATCAGAACATGCTGTGTCCATTACACCACTCTGCAATGAGGAGACCCTGCAGCTCTTCCTCACCTTGCTGGTTTTGTCCTCAGGTTTGCACACTATAAGACCATGTAGAAGGGAATTTGCTTTCAATCAGCTCAGTGCAGAAGAGCCTTATGGCTTGCCAGGAGTACACCTGAACCAGAGAGGAATTTTTTTTCAGCACTGAACATAATTTCAATAGAAGACTGAGGCAGAAGACTATAAGGAAAATTAAAGCCTCAGAAAGAGTCTTTTAACAGCCAAGAGATTTGAGGTGGTAAAGAGATGCAACACAGTGGTATTAATAGGGATTTGGAGGTATCTGACAGATGTGAACAATGAAGTGTTTTTATGAAAGAGGAAGACTAAGCTGAAGTGAAGATAACATGTGAAAACAACCTGACATTGTGTGATGTTTGTTTTCTAAGGAGAATAAGACAATTACCCTATGACAACATATATTTATACCATCTATAACAATAAAAGAGTGTCAAAAAACAAGGTAATAGAGGCAGAGAGGTCCTACCTGGGAATGAATAACAACACACAGGGGTAGTACATTTGTAGGAGGAATAAAGAGTAAAAACAACAAGCAGAACGCAAAGTCACGTAAAGGAAGTTGACCAAACATAAAAGTAAAGCAAAAGAAACCCAAACACACACTTTTTTTGATGGGAAACTATCTGATAAAAGGCTTAAAATTGTGGGAATAGACAGGCTTGAAAGTGAAGATAGATACATACATACATACACAGACAGGCAGACAGGTAGGCAGGTAAGGCAGATGGAATGCCTCTGGTTCTTTATTTTCATTCACTAGGAATACTGCTTCAATAAAGAACTCATGGAAGAACTTTTTTCATAGGGAACTATGTAAAAAGGAACAGAATAATTCAGATAAAAAGAGATGCAAGGATGTTTATTTAACTGAAGTAGTTGAAATGTGTCATTTTATTCCTTCTGATAATACTGAAACATGGACTTTCCTGAATAAAACTTTATTAAAACCTTCCCTTAGGGAAATCAACATCAAATAAAAGTCCTCATATAAATACACAAAAATTTACCACAAATCATTCCCCTCAAATATTTTAAACTAAACTATTCTTCTGCTAGAAACACCCATTCACCTATTCCTAATTTGATCCTGAACATCAGTAGTGAAGACTTTATGGCTGAAAGCAAAGCTTGCTTATTTAAATAGGGAAGAGGTACTATATCTATATCGTATTCTGAGTAACCAGAAGGAATATTCTGTATAATATAAACAACAGGCAAGAAATATGCAGGACCACACACATGAATAAAATGAACACAATAACCCTTAATATTCCACATGGTATACCTTGTTCTAGGCCACACAGCTTGATTACTCATCTTTTTATAAGTGTCTGTGATCATCCAAAGCAGCCTGGACCAACTACTTACAAGCCTTACTGCAACGAAGGAGGGAAGGTGGAAAGAAAGTTATGTAAGGAACGCTGGTACTGAAATGCTATGTTACTTGTTCAGGGCTGGCATATGCTCTTACAGTCAAACATAATTCAAGAGTTAAAGCTATAGACTCTGTCCAAATGAGCAGCGAGATTGGACTGTGGTTTTTAATGCTTTGTTACTTTTTACAAACAAGTGAAAATCGTGAAGCCATCAGAAACTAAGGAAAAAAAATACGGGAATGCAAAATGATAATTTAAAACATTAAGTGGGTTCCTTACATTTTCCTCTATGTAAAACTCTCCTGAAAAATAGACTTTTTAAAACTGTACTTTTACTAATTAAAGTGTTATGTACCTATTGCAACTATAATCCTTATATTAATGGCTAAAACTTATCTTACTCTGAGGATAGTAAGGTTTTTGAGAAGCTTTGAAAAGTGTGGGACTTTCAGTGGACCTCATTTGCCTTACCAAAGATTATGCATCCATTTATAGCTCTATCTACATTTCATTGCAGAGCTCTACTATGACTATAAATCCCAAATTTTCAATGACAAAACAAAGATCTGTGTGCACTGCCTTCTTTATACAGACAATTTCTATCAGTATTTTGTAGGCAATTGAGAACAATATGTATCAGCTATGATGATAAAAATGTTTTTTTCTCTTTGACCGACATATACCGGAGGTTATAATTCGATCCAGAATTAGAAATCATCATCTCTGTTAAAATCTTTAATTAATTCTTTCCTTATTGGAATACCTGGACCTTATTTTAAACAGTTTCCTTTCTGTTATATTCTAGCATAAAAAATTAATCTCCTTTCAAATTATAGACTCAGTCTCTACCATGAATAGGTCTATTTTCCTTTAACATTCAGTGGGCTCATACTTGAGGAAGGAACAAATTACTTTCTGTGCTTTGCTTCTCAACTTGGATGACTGAGAGGGCTATACTTTGACCTCTACTAAACTATATTAGCTAAGAAATGAATGAGCTATTTTCCAGGGCTTTCAGGTCCCAGGTCCTTATAACATGAAAGGAAGGTGAGTAGGGAGCTGTATTCAGACCACATACTGTGTGTGACTGATACCCCTCCATCTCCCGTAAGTCGGGCTCTGGAAACCTTATGTAGCAGCTGATCTTAATCTGAAGCACTCTCATGTTCAGTGACATTATATGTGAATATGACTCAAGAGGCATTGAGCCTTGTATCTCATCTTTACAGCCACTGCACACTAGAGCACAGACATTACCCTGGCAAACATCTGGAAAACAGGCAGAAAATTGTGGGATAGGCATGGATGTGGACTGAACATCAGGCCCGTTAGAAAAGTTAAACCAGGCTGCACTGAATAAAGAAAGGTGGTAGGAAGGTTCATGCACTGGCCTTGAAACTGCAGGAGTTCCTTTGCCTTTTGTCTGCCCTCTGTGCTATATATTTTGCTGGTAAGTAATGATACCTGTTTTAATAAATGCCACAGTCAATTGTCTAAATATCAAGCAGATCAGTAGGTATGTTGTAACTTTCTGTATCTTCTACAGATGTGCTCATAACCATTTGCAATACATTGCTTGCATTGTATCACAGATAATAATCAGCTGTTAACCCTTCATAAACAACGTATGAAAATAATACAAACCATGAGGGATTTTTTAATAATAAACATAATCTAAAACAGAAAAAGACCAGAATACAACTATGTAGATACATGATTTTTCCCATTCAGGGTAAGGATTCAAGGGTATCTTAAGCTTTCAGATAGCCAAGCACTCCAAAATGAACCACCAACAGAAGCAAACTAAGCACCACTGGTTTAGATGGTTGCTTTGATCCCATCAGTTGCTGTTTTTTTACTGTCCTGAGATTATCCCTCATCCTGAGCTTCATTTGAAGTAATTCCTTGAGGTTTATTGATTTCTTGATATAAATATTTTAATTTAGGCACTGCAGATCTCAGCATATCAATTGTCAGACCCACTTAGATAAAACTCACACGTCGTACTAAACCGGGGATTGAGAGCAGGGTTTGCTTTGGCACGATGATTCAGTCAGCGTTGCCATGTACGTGGTGAACCACAAAGCTGAGCTGTGTTACGCTTGTCTTCTTTTCAATGTTTGATTACACAGTGCAGGATACATTGTGGTAGGTCTTTGTGAGAAAGACCAGCAATGTGGAAAGAATGAAAAAGCCCCATTTTTACTCATGGTTTAGGACATGTTCAGAAACCATTCCTAAGCATAAAAAAGTGTAATCCAAAGGGATACAGCTACTACCAAGGGCAAAGAAAGAACATTTCAAAAGCAGTTAGAATCCTTAAATCCAGTGCATTCCAGTCCCTGGACTCCAGTCATATAAGTCAAGTCATGCGGCCTTTTGGCCTTAGCTCAAGAGGTGAAGATCCCACAGTGGTGGTGTATCACACTGAGTCCCTGCTACCTTTGTAGCCCTGGAGCTCAGATATGACTCTGAAGAGATGGTCAAGTCTCACACATCAACTGCTTAAGCCTTTCCTCATGATTCCTTGCAGTATGATACACTTTCGTAGCAGGGTTTATCACTTTCCTGCCACTCACGAACCCAAGTGTTATACATGATCTTGGTCTAACAAGGTGCCAGTCACACAGATGAGACACATGAGGCTAGGAAGTAAAATGGGTATGTAGTTCCTCTGTGTGTATGGCTCCCAGCTGTATCCATTACATGAAGAGTCAAATTGCAAGTGTTTCCCAATTTATGGCCTTTTACCTGGGAAAGTAGATACCTGTGAAAGACACGTATTATGCCTGAATTATTCCCAAAAGGCAGAAAGTCAAGTAGCAGAACCGCATCGGTCCTCTGGTGACTGCATAACCAGCTGAATTGGAGGGCACAGGTTTAGAGATGCCAGCATGTTCCAGGGCCACATGCTCCCCAGCATCATTGGCAGCTTTGACGGGGAAGCTTTGCAGTGGCTTTGAAGAGGCATGCCCCTGAAGGGATGCCAGAGGCTGAAGGCAGGTCTTTGGAAGCGCAGTTCATGGTAGATGAAAAACCCACAGGTTTGGGTCTGGAGTGTGGAGGGAAAAAAGTTTCCTTGAAGTGAAATCTCATTCTGCTTCTGGAAAGTGGTGAATTCTCTAGGGAAGATAGGCCTTTAAAGTCTTTTTTTGGGAAACGGGGAGAAAAAAATTACATTGAGATAAAAATTATCTGGAGGAAGAAAAGAACAGACAACCAGTAGTGAAGTAATCCTTATGAAAGGTCATTTATTAGAGACTGAGGGAAAGGCTGAGATCAGAATCATGATCCTAACAAGATCCAGTCCAGGGTGGTATTTTTTAATGGAAAACTTCTGACAGATTGAAGGGAGAAACAGTTTGAAAACTCTGCTTCCCAAAGGCCCTCATGTGATTTTGATTTGAGAGCGTGAACAGTGCTGAACGCAAATGGCAAGACATCTGCTGACTAAAGCCTAAGAGAGTGCTTTCAATTTCCAGTCATTTCTCAGTTGCAATGAATTTCTCCATAGTTTATAACATTTCTGTTAACTGCCTCTTCTCCTTTCTCTAAATACACATGTTAATGTAAAGTTTTAGGAAAAAAAGTTTCCTTTACTACAGGTGCCTGTTTTTTACTAGATAATTGCAGCTTTTGCACCATGTCATATGCAGTTTAGCAGTTGTGAAGCAATGTCTAGGTCCTGCTAACTTACACACAAAATGCTTCAAGTTTCAGTGACAAAATATGATATTTCCTTACATTACATACAGCATAAAAATATCTGCTGACAGGTGAACAGGCAGTTAAATTTTATTCTGTATTGTGGTTCCAAAAGTGATGAAATGAAGTAGGCTTTCACATTCATTTCAGCATTTAACTTGTGCCTTGGTCCAGCCATATGCATCTGCATACATTATATGCTGATGTTTTTATGCTGTAGATGAGATATGCATATGCCAAAGTTTGTCACAGAATTGTGAAGCATGCTGGTTATGTGTGCTAGCAGCATCTATAAGTTACTAGATGCATCTAATATCAGCAACTTGCTGTTGTGCTCAACAGTTTCTGTTGTGCTCAAATTAATTTATCTTCGCCTTTGGTATCTTCTGATGAGCTTAAAACTGAGCAACTGCAGCACTCCACTGCAAACTTGGGCAGATCTGAGACTTTGACCACCAGGTGGTTTTGCTCTGCAGACCCGTGGTACTTGTACAGACCCCCTCTTCTGTCCCTGTCCTGTCCCTCCCTGCCACTGCACCCCCGCCTTCATGACTTTGGGACCAGATGCCCACAGAAATGACAATTCACAAAGGTATCATTTAACAAGAGAAACAACCAGTGCGTGTCTGTGAAGCCAACAGATGGATCTTGTTTGCACTGGCGTAAATCAGTGATAGGCCACTAGGTGAGTGGAGAAAGTGGGAACATAGGAAGTGACAGGATAATCCAGCTCAGTGTGTCCATGGCTGTTTGCTTAACAGCCAACGACTGGCAACTACCAGGGACTGTAATTTTTCTGAGGCAATCTAATTAAGGCCAAACCTGAACAAGGTCTATGAAAAACCAAATCAAACAACAATGCTCCCACCCACAACCTCCTCCCTGCCTCGCAAATAACAAGGTGTGGGGAGGGAGCAAAGGAATGAAAAAGAATATGAATTGCTGCCCATCCATCTCTAGAGAAAGTCCAGGATAGCTTCCTGAAAACGTCTTCCATCTTCCTGAAACAGTTTGGTACGTGGAGTAAGCACCTTCTACACTAAACGTTGACACTGACCTGAGTGACAGGAGCCCACTCTGTGCCTTTCCAGAAGGGCAAAAGCAGCTTTTACAGCAGACGCTGTGATTTCCTCGCAAAAATTGCAAAAGTGCGTCTGTCTCGTAGTCAGATACACATAACACCTGGTAGGAAGGAGCACCCCCAGGACCTGCTTGGTGCCTCAGGGAATTATCTGCAATATAAATCAAAAAAAGCACTTTCCCCACAGCGTTGTTATAAAGATCCACAAGAAATGGCTACAGTAGCGGTGGTGGAGGGGTGCAACTCAGACAAATCTTTTGCACATTTTCAGTTCATTACTTTTATATGTTGTCAACTTACTTATTATTAAGTATAATACTGTATTTTTGCTGCCTGAAAATTTCAAATGGAAAAATAAAGAAAATACAAGGCCGTATTTATCAGATTTCTTGCATTACCCACAATCAAAGCATTTGGCCTAATTTATTTTAAACCATCAGCTTATAACAAAGCATCTGTTTACCAGCTGGCTCAGTAGCTGCCCAAACTAATCAGATGACCTCAGCTGGAACAGGCTGACCTCCGTCAAGTTGAAGAGTCAATTCATCCTGTACGTACAGATTCTGCAGTGGTTTTGAACTACAGACTTGAAGCCCATCTTCTGCCTTGTGTGCCGTATTAGTTCCATACATTATTTAGGAATGTTGTTACTTTTCTTTCTTTTTAAACCTACCTTTTTAGGCACAATAAAATTGGACTATTCTTTTGTTGGGGAAGTCATGTTCCCATAACATGTTCCTCTGTGGAGGAAAAAAATAGCATTTAACCTTATCCTTCACTTACTATTACCAGAGTATATAGATCTTTTAATTATAGTAATAAACATGATACTAGTGGCAGGGGAGAAAGAAGCTTTCACAGCATCTGCCTTGGGATTTATAACAGTTATGTTTTGTTCTGTCTAACTGTTCTTTGAGTAGCAGGGGAGGTTTGCATTCCAGGTGCAGGTTATTTCCTCCTTGACAGAGAAATAAATGGAAATGAAAACAGGACAATGTCCATCTTTGTGCTAATGTATAAATCCTTGCATTCTTGTACAGCAATAATAAATGGGAAAGTAGTGACTGGTAGATTTAGACTTTTAAGTATGTCTAAGAGTCTAACTTCAGCTCCTATTCAGGCACCTTCTTCATGGTGGCTGCTTCCAGACACTAATCCAATTACCCACAGTTGTGAAAACTTTCAGCTTAAAGACCTGTTCAGCACAGGGGCTTTTATCCCGAAAACGCTGCCCAAATATTTTATTAGGTTCTGGGGGCTGGTCCAGTTATGAGTAACCTCATAACTCCCTCTCCCTCCCGCCGTTGTACATGTGATTGGATGCTTTGCAATGGTAAATGACCTCAAAAGTCACAGAGTCACAATTTTCCTTCATACACGTGAAGCGTACATGAAGTTAAAAAATTGCAGATTTGCCTTCCAGTTCCTTTAGACACTTGTCTCAGCAGAAAAAATTGCAAAAGTGGTTGCAAAAAAAGCTGCAAATGAGAATTACCATATTTACAACCAGTTTTAGACAGGCAAATCTTTTTATACAAGGTGTAAAAGAGAGAAGGGGCCCACAGTATGCTCATTTCAGTAACCACCATGATGTGGGAATTGCCGCAATGTGTAACACTGTCATATGCTGATCACTTGGGCTGGGGGTGGAGTTTTGTTTTAATTTGTTGTTGGTTTTTTTTACATGGAAGAATTAGAAGAAGGGCTGGAGGGAAGGAAAGGGGGAAGGAAGGAAGTTGAGGGGAGGAAGAAAGGAAAGGGGAGAGGCAAGAAAGGAGAGAAGGCAACAAGGAAAGGCAAGGCAAAGCTGTTTCAAGGAATATGTCGTTTCAAACAATGCTTACTTTTATTAACTGGAAACACAGTTAAAAGGATCCTCCAACAGGAGATTCAAAGAAGATAAGTAACCCAAAATGCAGAAAATGAAAACCAGAAGAAAGTTCAGCATTAAAACCTTTGTTGGCTTTAGCTGGACATAAAGTGATCTCTTACATTTGTTCTTTCAGCTAATCCTGACTCCCCAAAGATTCAGTAAGCTTTGCTGGATAGAGGTTCAGCCACTCAGTGACTTAATATTGAATCCTGCAGCATGTTGTCATGGTTAGAAAATCTCCACTAGTGGAAAATGCTTCTAAACAAGGACAACTCCTTTTTTATTTATTGTTTGACTCTAATCATATGGTTTCCTGCCTTGCACATCTGGTCTGAGATAGATCTGGAAACGATAGCTTTTTACATTGTTAACCCCACCCTGTAGTGTTACTAAGGACCTGATCCAAATCCTAGTCAGAGTCTTTTCTACTGACTACAGTGGAACTGGATCAGGCCCCCACTGAATTGCTGCCTCCAGTGAACTGGAGATTAAGAAGAAAAAATTTGAGGAAAACAACTGTGCTTTCTTGTGCTGGTAAGAAACCAGACATTCTTTAATTGAGGCACTAGTACTCCTTCTGTGTCAATGAAATCTTCATTTGTCCCTTGGTATTCATTAACTTATCTCAGTGTACTGAAGTTCTCAGTTACTTTTAAAATATTATTAATTGTTTAGGATATAAACAATAGACCTGATGTTTTTATTATGTGTCATTCTGTGTTTAACTTGTTTGTCTCACACACAGATTTATCTTACCAATGTATTCCCCTTTAAAAGACTCCCAAGTCATAGTTAAGTAAAGCGAATTTCTTGAAGGGGAAAAAAATAAGAATCATGTTTCTTGATGCTACCAGTTGTATAACATAACCGTAATACTACATTTATTTTTTCAGGATACATTTAGATCGAAACGCTAAGTCATTTATGTCCACTCAGAAGAAGAGAGCTGGAGAGTGCTACAATTTCCATTTGTTCCTCTGTCATAAACCCACTTTTTACAAGTAAGAAGTAGACTGTTTTTAGGAACCAGTAAAGCAGTATGAGCAGCATCCTGCTTTGGATAAGGACTCAGGTTTGGTTGGCTTTCTGCATAGTTTTTTTTCAAGGCTGAGGAAAGGAACAGGGAGAGAAAGTGCTGCATCCCTCTGGAATTTTGCCCATGAAGAACAGATTCAGGCAATATCCCTGAATGTATATAAAAGTGAGGCATGAGACAACAAGCGTGAGTTCAGGACTGTTGCCCTGTCACCTAAACAGAAAGAAAAAAAGAGGGAGAAGAAGTCAAATTTCCTTGTGCAATAATTTGACCCTGTTTTAAAGAAAAATTCTGTGTGTCTATGTTACAGAGACCACATATGTCCCATCTGTAAACCATTCAGCATGGCAGTATCTGGTACTATGGAACAAAAAATATTTTCATGTTTACCTGGGCTATGGTTCAACATGACACAAAATTTGGCTTTGTGGCTCTTTCTATCGGATGCAAAACTCTGTGGCCACGTGCCACAAAGCACTGATCCGGTATAAACCCATTCTGCTGGTTCAGATTTGTTCAAAACTTTTTGAAGGATTAACCAGGGGTCTGTGCACTGGACCAAGGAGCATCCATCCTCACACAGCCAGTAAAAATCTGCTGTAAAAGAGCAAAATGCCAGTTAATGGAGTTCTAGCTAGTTTGGTTCACACATGTTCTGAATTACATTCGTGTGAGGAGTGCACCAGCGTCGTCCTGCAGCACCATCAGGGATGGCAGCATTGTAATGGTGAACAGGCTGCTCACCACCACGGCACAGTTGTCTCTGAAAAGCATTGCTTCTGCACCACCACCACCAAGTTATATTCTTTATTCCCTCCCTAATAAACACCCCATGCAGCAAAGTGTATCAGAAGTGGGACAGCCAGTTCATAATGGCATTTGACCAGTGCTCCCCAAAGCACTCCCCAAAGAAATATAGTGAGGGAACTGACAACCCTAAGACTTCTGAGATTTGTGACTTCATAAATTTGCTTATTTTCAACTTTAAGGGTGTTTATCACTCAATCTGGATAACTGAATTGTAAATATTTGAAATAGTTCATATACTCCTTTATCCCAGTCCATATCAAAAAATATAGTCACACCATTTACCATATATCCACTCTCCTGTTATCTCTGGCTTGAATGGAGAGGTATAATCTTCCGCTACATTAAAAAGATCAGAAATATGGGATACTCTCCAAAACTCCCTTAAATCGTTGAACATCTTCCTACTGATGTCAGTCTGCTTAGAGACTTTGGCAGCTAGCGCAGAGAGTGGAGAACCCAATGCCTTCCTCATACAGATCTCAGATAGAAGGACTGTTAGCAAATGTAACCTCAATCAACTCTGCCTGTGAGGGAGCAGTACAGGGAAAAATGGGTTTAATACCATGAGATTAGTTTGTTTGGCTGAGTTTTTCTTTTTTTCTTTTTTTGAAAGCTCTTCAGGATTCTAAAGGGTTTGCTTGAAACTCCTTCTTGGGAACCCAGAAAGAACATTCAGCTGTTTTTGTAACAGTACTCAAGACTTCACGAAACTACTGACTCACATTTATACCAGTAAAATGTTTTTAAATATTTCACTAGGGGCTAAGCAGGAAAAATATGTTGTAGTTCTGGTGATTCAACCTAGGATTTCATAGCTACACACCATTAACACTATAAAATGATCTGTTTCATATATTTTTTCATTTATATTTCTCTCACATCTTCCTTTGTCAGACCTCCAGAGATTTTTCTTACTATTCCCTTGTATTCCTAAAGCTGGAAAAAGATGATTCTGTAATTATTACTTATTCACCTGAATGCACATTTTAGTACTTTGAAAAGTGAAAAAGCTTAAGTGAGCTTTTTTCCCCTCATGCTTATCTCACTCTATTCTCTGGCAATATTTTCACAGTTATTAAAAAAAAACCCAAAACCTGTGCTGAAAACAAAATGACTGTTTTGGAGGAAAACTAAGCAATTCTGAATCGACATAGTAATATCGTAAGTAATGCATAAAATATGTTGAAAATTATATGGACTGTTTAACATGCCAAAATTTTATTTCAGTACTCAGGTCTTGATATTTGACCGGTTTTCCTTTATTCTTACAATTTATATATGTATTTACAACATAAAGTGGTATGTTACAAAGAAAGTAATCCAGAAATTATTATGGCAGCTCTCAAACAAGGAGTGATATACACGTGACACTGTTTCTGCAAGAACAAAAGTCATCGTTTATTAATTTAGGAAAAGAATTGCTCTCATGTGGTCTTATTTTGGGACTAAGCTGACACTGTTCTGGGATGCACAGTGTGGTGTTCCGTGCCTTCTGTCCTCCTGACTTGATTTGCTCGGGCGTCTTCAAAGCACACTACATATGTCCACAGCAGAAATTACAAGTTATGTTAGCAGGTAAACTGAGGTCTTCCAATATGTTTTATCCAGAAGAAAAACACTTGCGGTACACAGAGCACCCATGTAAACAATTGCACTAGATTCCTATTCTTTTTCAAGACAAAAAATTTTTCCTGTGTAGGTCACACAGGTTCCTCTTTCTTCATCTTTCATGATTTGTTACCATTTTCCCTTTACCATTTCCTTTGTGTTCTTCTCCAAGAGAATTCTTGGAAACTGAGTGATTCCAAGTGATTCCTTTAGGTTCACAGGTCTACTGATGATGCAGAAGTCTGTACTCTGTTGAGTATCTGAAGTACAAAAATGATCCATATAACACCACTGTCTTTGCAAAACAAAATTTTTTACTATTGTAATGTTAGTTACTATTGTCTTCTCTCTGAATATTTGTCCATTTGAGCATTGATCTTAAGGCAAACACCTCTCTGTGTGAAAGTTGCACTATGTAAATAGGAGTTGCAGGACAGTCCTATAATGAAATGTGGTCAAAATGAAATGTGTGGTCAAATCTGCTCAAGAGTAATTTCCAAAAGCCTAAACTATAAGTTCTTTTACAGTTTGGGAAGCAGGCACTTTCATTGAAGAGACTATTGGAGCTCCTGTGTACTTAGTTGGAACACATCTGTCTTGCTCATTTTAGGTAAATAGAGATCCACTGAATAATCTTCAGTTATTGTTTCATGATGGCTTTGGAGACAAAATCGATGTAAACACCTCTCTTCTACCTCCGATGCTTGTTCCCATTTTCATTTCACACCCTTCCAGCTGTTCCAATTGATGCAACTGTTTGTATGGCTGTGCTGCAATTTGGATTACTTAAGTAATCTGGGTTAAAAATAACTCCAGCTTGAATAAAGAACTATTTTAAACTTGCTTTGCTGCTGAAGCCAGACTATTATGAAAATAGGTCTTTTGTGAGCAATAGCTTGACCTTTATGCTTTCCATAGAGGCCACACGAAGTCCAGCATGTTTCCGAGTGACTTTTTTCTGCTTAAGGAAATACATTAACAAGTCACTTTTTCAAGACTCTGAACTTTAATATCCTCAGAGTCTTGGAAAGAAAAACAACAACGTTGTGGAGAAATAATTTGGTTCACATTGATACCAGTGTAGACCACATGAGAGTCAGAGGATCATGAGGAATAAACATGTATCCATAGTCCACCTTCCTTGAAAGGGTGGATCATTGCCTACAAGACCTCCATAAATCATGATCAGAAAAAGACCCATTAGTGAATAGATTGCGAAACAAATACGCTGGGTATGCTGCCTGTCAATATATGCAAGAGTGAACACGCCCTTTGGCAGACATATAGTGCTGAAACTTCTTAAATCACTGCATCTTGGTTAGCATGGCTGAGACTGCACAGGCCAAGAAGGGAAACCACAGTCCTGTTACCCAACATCTAGGATATTAGAAGCATCATCAGGGATGGTATGCTGTTGTTTTGGCTGTTGAAAAGGTTGAAGTTGAAAAATCAGTGCTAGAAACCTTTAGGCACTTCTACACCAGCTGACAAATGGAGAGAACTGGATCCTGATCACTGTTCCTCAAGTCTACAATCTGCTGCTTGGATTCAGCTATGCAACTGATTTTGTGCATGTTACATGCAGCACCTGCTGCTCTCTGTAATAATTTGGAGAAAATTTGCTGCTCTCTGTAATAATTTGGAGAAAACCAGGCAAACTGAATACACATTTTTTCTTCATGACTTCATATTAACTAAAAGCCTGACATACAAAACTTCATGTTGTTGCAAGTGCTGCTTCTGAGTAATGACCTCTCCCTCTCTCAAGAGGGGATAAAAGTTTGAGCTGGAAACCTGGGCTCCAAATAACTCCTAATATTTTTTTTTTCAGAGAACCGTGCAGAAGGTTATGTCTGTTTCAATATATCAGAATTGCTACATTAATAGATGGGGGGGGGTGTTCATATCAGCAACTATATGTTGCTCCACACTTAGGGTAGGATCTAGAAATAGTGGCTGGAAATACTCCTCATAACAGCAAACATTTTGACAATCCCTAAGTGTTTGGCAGATAATAATTATGTTTAATTTTTATGTTGTTTATACTGACAAAAAACAGTTATAGCAGGACATAGATAAAGTAATAAATCATGCCTTTGTTATATAGACAAGAAAGAACATTATAGTTTTATTATCTGGTCTTTCAAAGCCAAGCCTAATACTGTTTGCAATCAGAAAGTCTGATTGTGTCTCATCAGCATCTTTGCAGTCAGATTAGAAAAGTCATGATGCCCAAACTGTAAAGCCACAAATCAGCACGCATAAAAGTTCTAGTGGAAAAAAACAGCTGCAGTAGTAAAGCCTAAGGAAAACTTATCTTCTTGGATTCACAAAGCCTATGTGGACTTTTATTTTTCTTCCGTTTTCCTACATAAAAAGTAGTTTTCATCAGCAGAGGTTAAAAAAATCACCAGAAGCCTAAACTCCTACAGTCTCATGGATAAAGAGAAAAAAGTTTTTATTCCCCTTCTCTCCCTTGCTGGCCTGAGTGTATGGCTACTGCTGCTGATCTCTGCAGCTGCATACATATAGTTTCATACACATGCTCTCAAGTCTTGAAGTTACGGAGTTTCAAATGAGTGTATAGCTATGATGGGGGAGAAAGACAGATGATTAACCATCAAGTCAGTACAAGTTCAAGTGAGAACTGTATGTAGGAGCATTCAATAAATCTACTAAGTCAGCAGCCAGAAAAAAAATAAAACATGAATTTGCCTTTTTGACAAAGAGTAAATGTATTAAGTAACTAATTTATAGCCATGAGAAATGATGAAATCTCTGTTGTCTTCAAATGAGAATCAACACAACAAACAACTTTCTAAAACAAACCCATATTGCCAAGAAACTAGGTTGGATAATGCAGCTAGCCTTTTTCTATAACCTTATATGACTACGGAAAAGCAACTCTATAATATGGGACCACAGGTTCATTTAACAAACAGTGGACACCTGTGAAGGTATAGGAAAAGGACATTCACGTAACAGTGCTCCAATACATTGCCATAGACTGTACCTTCATATTTAATAATAAAATTATCATTGTATACCTATTTTGAACTCATATGTAGTTTGGCTGCTAACATTAAACTGTGTACTATATGGAAAAGTAGTTCTTAGGGATTGCACCTCCATTAGCTTTCATAAATTATGCCACATTATGCTACATGTTGAGTCCATTCCTCTTAGCAGAAATTTTGATGAAATGCCCTTCCACCGGCAAGCCTGGAGCATGGCTGGAGCAGGGGCACAACGGGGTCCCTGTCTAGCTAACAGCAGTAGTCCATCCCCTCCCCTCCTTTGGGGCCAGGAGCCCGAGCTCTTCCAGTGCCAGAGTCCCAGTAACGCTGTACCTACTAGACATTTGCAGGTAAGCAACTGGCTCTGCCCCAGGCAACCTGCGTGCAGCACCATTGAAATGAGGCAGTGCCCCTTCGGTCTGCATTAGTAACACTATTTCTTCTTGCAGCAGCACTGATAAGGAGTCTGAGTCTGGATTAACAGCATGGTCCATCACATGAATCGCAATACATTACTCCAAGAGGTTACAATGAAATGCATAAGGCAATACAACAAGAGGGACAACAGATGCTCAGGCATCACTAAGTAATTCCTCAGGATAACAGCTACGGTGGCCAGAACATCCTGCCTAGCTCTCAGCTTCTTCTCACTCTTCTAAAATTTTGCTCACCATTTCTAACTGTACACTACATCTCTGCATGCACAACAATCACCGTTACAAAGTCAGCATTTCTCAGCAATGCCACCCAAGAGTATCTGATAGATCATCTTCCTGTCTCTGAGCAAGATAAAATTGCTGAATCTCTACACTAGAGGGTTTTTTTATGGCAAAAGCTATAATTTGAGCTCTATCTTTGATGTGTTTTAAAAGGCTGAGTACAGACAGATATTTTATGTGTATAACATATTTTTTAATTTACCAAGTTAATATTAAATCTAATTTATAGGAGAGATAAATGAAGTATAGCATCCAAGAGACTAATAAAATACCTTAATTTGTTTTCTAAATGACAGTATTTGCTCCAAAATACCCTTCAATGGAAACAGATTACCGTAGTTAAAAATGTGTTCCTGTGATACAGATACCCAGCAACTTCCTGCTGCTCCGCACTGAATTGGCCATAATGCAGGTTCTCCCTGCCTTCCACAAAAAATATGTATCTCATAAAGGATTCACCATACAGTTTTATGCCTAGGCAGTTTCAATTTCAACAAGAGAGTTCCTCTGACACAAAAGGTTAATGTGTTGCAGTGAATAACCGCATCCAAAACTACATTCAAACTCATGTCTTGTGAAAGACTATGAAAAGGTTGGAAACGCAGGTGTTATGTGCAAGCACAGTTTTCAAAAGTTTTTCTTTTTTAACAGTAGATTTGGAATTCAAATTATTTAGGGAAGCCATATCTGGTTGGAAAAACTCCTCCTTTGGTTATACAGTCCATGTAACCAAGAAAACAACCTTTTAAAAAAAGTTTTTCATATATAGGCTGTGGTTTTGATTTATAAGAATAGATAACTTGAAAGATACAGAAGCCGAAACCTGCAGACAGCCTTTGTCCACCTCTCTGTAATAAGCAAGGCTTAGCTCTTAATGTGGTGTCAACATCAGGAGAAGAAAAAAACCCAAGATAGTTATATGAAATCTAGATAGAAAGGCCTACACTTGCATGAAGAGGCCTCTCAAATTGGTGCAGATGCCTCAGGATGAAATGATTAATTGCAGAATCACATGCAAAAATAGATTACAGACAAATACCCTGATGGTTTACCCAAAAAGGCCTGCTCCCCAGGGAAATAATTTTCTCTGTTCAGTGTCACTTTATATTACCCATCCATCATTTGGTCATCAATTTCAGCTGTTCAATCGGTGCCAAGTCTATTTTCAAGTTTCCATATTCCTTCTCTGTCATTGCATCTTCCCTTTCTCCTGTAATGTGCTGGCTCTCCATCTGCTGGCTTTCCAGGCTGGATCACATGTAAAGTGTGTCTGAGGTCTTGAGAGGATGTTTTGGTTTCTTGGGGGTTTTTTTTAACCCATATTTTTCTGCCTTTTGTGCTTGCACAGCTGCTCCATAATTGAACAGGGGTGTTCAGAAATATCTGTGCAGACCTTGGGTCCTTGCGTGGGATGGTATTAACTAGTGTTACCTTCCTGGGGTGCTAATTCATCCCTGTTTACTTCCTTACAGTAGGATATAAGTGTTGTTTCTTTTTTCCATTAAAAGGGGATATTTTCTGTCCTAGAGTTTCTGAGAACCTCTGGCCAAAATTCTGTTCCAGCTTGCTGTAATATGAATCTCAAATTTTTCCACCAAATTAAAACTAAATGTAACTTTCTGCTCTGCTCTCCTCAGAAAGCTCCTTTTCAAAATCCTATGCAATATTATTACGGGTGAGGTGCTATTTTCTGGGACAGTAATTAGTGTTGTGTTAGCTGCAGTAGAAGCACAATGTAAAGGTACTTTTTAAAGGTAACGTTCAGAACTGAGCTCACATCTACTTCTCTGACCAGCTACAACCATTTGACAGAGTTCTTCGAGTTTTTTTTTCTTGTGAAACTGGGGAACACGCAGCACACTTTCCTTTCACTGAGTGCTGCCTTGACTGTTTCTGTGCTCTTTCTGCCTTCTCATGGTTCAGTATCCTAAAAAAACAGGTCTAAGCCAACCAGAAATGAGGTAGTATTAAAAATAATATCAAAAAGTTGTCCCAGTCTGGTTGCATTTGAAAAAGGGGTTTTCCACAGCTCAGATAAGTGCCAGGGCATGCATCTAAATTTTGCATTCTTACCCCAGCTGAGGCCGCCGTACATATCTTTATAGGTGCACTCATCACTCTCGGTAATCTTGGTTAACAATGGGTACATAGGTGAATGAAACATAGGTAAATAAAACATAGATAAATAAAATACTGCTGGAGGGGAGAAAAACTTTATTTTGATTGGGTTTGTTTGTTTGTTTGCTCTCTAGTAAATCCAGTTTCTTATTAGCCTTATTCAGTATAGTGATCAACCTTTTAAAAACAGAATTACCCCCCACTAACTAATGCTACCTTTAAAGGAGCTGAGACCCAGGGCATAGTAAGTTACTAAGACAGAGTAAGAAAGCTGTCGTTGTGACAGAAAATTAACTGTTAAAAGCTAGAAAAAATAAAATCTATTGGTGCTTTAGCACTTCTATGCCCATATCGAAGTCATTGTCAGCAGGATGACCTTAAGCCACCAGAAAAGGCATCTTCTCTGTGCTGCTCATCTAGGATCCCTGTTCTGGTGATTCTCATCACTAAACCCAATGAAAATAAAGACAATTCTGACTTCATTTAATAGAATTATTCTGGCATGAAAGCACAGCTCAGTTGTATCATCATTTGTGTTACTTACTTATTAGCGTTATCCCTGGCTTCATTTTGGCCTGGATGAACTAGCATAATGACTTACATGGTGAGGGCAAGTTTTGGAGATTAATTCATAACAATGACCGGGCAAATTTTGCTGGAACCACAATGGTTTTGGTAATAAGAGTTTAGCACATAAACACAGTCTGTGTCATGAAAATTGGTCTCAGACCAAGAACAGTCATTTACCCATTTGATTTATCAGTACAAGAACTGCCAAAACAAACTAGAACTCATCAGAAAACAACCAAGACTGTTCCATTTCTTGCCACAGAATCTGGACATTTTTTCTTCAGTCTTTGATTACACAAAGAATATGCCATATCTTAGTCTCTCAGATTCTGTTGCTGTTCTCCAAAAAATTCTGAAAATAAAACCCAATATGTTTTTGAAGGTTCAAAAAGGTTCAAAACTCTTCTGGATGCAGGATCAGGCAGCAAACAGGGAGTGGGCATCAGCTCTTGCTGGGAGGACAGTGCACCTTAGAGAAGTAAATTGGTGTGAATGCATGTAGCATGTTTGTATATATGTGTGTATAGGTGGTTGATGGGAGATGGGCAAACTCTTAGATTTCTGACATGTTCTGATGTTCTGACTAACATCACAGTCCTCGGTGTTATTTGCTGGCCTGGAATGATGTGTCCTTTTGCTTGTTCATTGTTTTGCTAACTCATTTCTTCTAACATCTTAGTTCTTCCATATTGTTATGCATATTTTTATAATAGATACCAAGCATTCACTAATAATACTTGAATGTTACTCTTTAAATAATATTATTGATACCTGTATTTTAGTAAAACAGAAAAAAGAAATCCTTTTAGTTTTATTTGGCTAATTAGAATTTTTACTGGCTTTGTTCCTTGCAATGCTCCCTATAAACTCTGCTTTCAGATATAAACTCTTATCTCCCCTCTTTTATCGTGGATGAAAAAATAAATCAGACATAACAAAGAACCCACAATAGAAACACACAAAGAAGGATCTCACAGATTTGGAAGCGCTGGAAGGCTTGATTGCTTCCCAGGCAAAGACCAGTCATCTTTACTTCTTAAAACTTGGATAATTATCTTCTGGAGGTAGAGTTAATAAGAACTGAAAGGAAATGCCTCCATTATCTAATTTCACTATATTTATATATAACAGAAAAGGTTGTATATATACTGAATATCTCAGAAGGGTGGGTATCTGAAATGGAATGCTGCTTCTTTATAGATTCAGGGGGAAAATGAATCCAGAACTTTTCCTTATTTGCCAAGATAGTCTTACACAGCACAGATCTTGACACGCCTTTTTTTGCTCTCTTCTGCACCAGTTGTGTGGAATAGTTTTGGGTTTTTTTTTTTATCACATAGTGTTTTATTTCTGAATCTCCTGCTGGCTTTTTGAAAGATATATGTTTAACAATTGTGTTGTAACATTTTGTTATTATTAGCATTTGGAGGAAAAAAAAGCAAAATTCAAGTACTTTCCTCAATGAAACTTCAGCAGTGATGATATTTTCATTATTGTTTCCACTGACAGCAGTAACATAAAATTTTAACTGTAAGTTACAGGCCTGGCTCAGTGTTTCTCACCAGCATCAGTAAAAATGTACTACTGTCCCACAGGATTTTGTTTTAAACCTGATGGCATTAACAGACAATTTTGTGGCTTGGCGAAATGACCAAGAGAAGGTGTTGGCTGCAGTAACACGTGGCTGAGACCATGCTGCCTGTGTGCGTGCCTCAGCTCAGCGCTTGCCTTCGCCTCTTCCCTTCTTGTCAGAGCTGAAGAGAAGTAACCATATCTATTATAATAATATAGCCATAGCTGTACCAGAATAGCTTCTAACACTCAGGAAAAAGGTACTGAGAAGAAAACAGGTTGACTTCACTTTACCCACTTTTTCCTTATGCTTGGGGTGTTCCCAGACAGCCTCTTGTCCCAGAAACCAGGGAAACATAAAGCCTTGTTTTTCCCACCTCTACCTGCTTAAGGAACTGCCTGCTTTCTCTTTGCCTAAAGGCTCTGCTGAGGATATATAACTATTGGAATAGATTCATAAATATATGCAAATATATGTGGGGGGGTTGTGGGGTTTTTTTCTTAAACTGAAGAAAAGTAACATGGCTTCCTGTTAACTGTGCTGTTGGTCTTTTTCCTGTGCCAATTATACATCTATAAACAAGTTGCCTTGATTGCTCTGTTGCCAGCTTTAACGCTTGTCCTTTTGCTCTACAACTTGTCTTAATTTAGACTACAACTGGCTCTAGTCTCTGAGCTAAATCCTAAACTAGCTGATTTTAGTAAAAACACTTGTTCTGTTTTAAAAGTAAATAATCAGAAGCAATCAAATAACAAATCCCATTGCTTGGGCTCATTCTCTCAATTCCAGTCCTTGTTACCATCGTCCAGTTTTCACAGAATAACTAAGGTTGGAAAGGACCTTCATCAAGTCCAACCATTAACCCAATATCACCATGCCCCCTAAACCATGTCCTGAAGCGCCACATCCACAAGTTTTTTGAATACTTCCAGCAATGGTGACTCCACCACCTCCCTGGGCAGCCTGTTCCAATGCTTGACCACCCTCTCGGTGAAGAAATTTTTCCTAATATCCAATCTAAACCTCCCCTGGTGCAACTTGAGGCCATTTCCTCTTGTCCTATCACCAGTTACTTGGGAGAAGAGGCCAACACTCTCGTCGCCACAACCCCCTTTCAGGTAGTTGTAGCGAGCGATAAGGTCTCCCCTCAGCCTCCTCTTCTCCAGACTAAACAACCCCAGTTCCCTCAGCCGCTCCTCATAAGACTTGTGCTCCAGACCCCTCACCAGCTTCGTTGCCCTTCTCTGGACATGCTCCAGCACCTCAGTGTCCTTCTTGTAATGAGAGGCCCAAAACTGAACACAGGATTCGAGGTGCGGCCTCACCAGTGCCGAGTACAGGGGCACAATCACTTCCCTACTCCTGCTGGCCACACTATTGCTGATACAGGCCAGGACGCTGTTGGCCTTCTTGGCCACCTGGGCACACTGCCGGCTCATGTTCAGCCGGCTGTCAACCAGCACTCCTAGGTCCTTTTCTGCCGGGGAGCTCTCCAGCCACTCCTCCCCAAGCCTGTAGTGTTGCATGGGGTTGTTGTGACCCAAGTGCAGGACCCGGCACTTGGCCTTATTAAACCTCATACAGTTGGCCTCTGCCCATCGATCCAGCCTGTCCAGATCCCTCTGCAGAGCCCTTCTACCCTCCAGCAGATCAACACTCCCACCCAACTTGGTGTCATCTGCAAACTTACTGAGGGAGCACTTGATCCCCTCATCCAGATCATCTATAAAGATATTGAACACGACCGGCCCCAGAACCGAGCCCTGGGGAACACCGCTTGTGACCGGCCACCAGCTGGATTTAACGCTGTTCACCACAACTCTCTGGGCTCGGCCGTCCAGCCAGTCCTTTACTCACTGAAGAGTAAACCTGTCTAAGCCATGAGCTGCCAGTTTCTCCAGGAGAATGCTGTGGGAGATGCTGTCAAAGGCTTTACTAAAGTCCAGGCAGACAACATCCACAGCCTTTTCCTCACCCACTAGGGGGGTCACGTGATCATAGAAGGAGATCAGGTTGGTTCTTCCCTTGACTTTGCTGATCTGTGTGTGTTTCTCTATAGGGCACTTATTTCCTGGTTTTCTTTTTTGTCATCTTCACTCATCACCTTTTCCCTACTACCTGTCGCTACTTCTATGTTCAGAGCATTGCAGCCATTTATTTCAATTTCTAACTATAATAAAACCTGTCCATCTAAATTAATCTGGATGCTTTTAAACAACTGCAACCCACAATGACAGACAACTTTAATTAAGCCATTAAGCTATCCTAGAAACTTACTGCCCAAGAAATGAAGCTGCTCCCCCTCCCTAAATGTAAAAATTTTTTTTTTCTTTTTCTTTTTTGTGTTTTTTAATGGAGAGGATATTAAATACAGAATACTCATTTATTTGTCATGCTCTACTTGAGTCACTGTACAAAGACACTTCACCTGTTTGATATCTCCCATCCATCATTTGGACAGTGAGGAATAACCCCTCAGCCTCTAAAGTGGTTGCTCTATGCAACTGGAATTCACAACGTAGGGAATGTTCGTTATCTTAACTGGCCCTGATCTGGGTTACAATATGCCACCACTTTCTGCTATATTTATCAGCTGCGTGTCAGAAGCAATTGATTATCAACAAAAGGGAAGAGGAATATGCAAATTTTTATAGATGATTCATTGAATTATACGATCCAGCAAAAAAAAAAAGAAATAATTCCCAGCAGCTGAGCATTGCTTTATGTTGCATACTATCTGATTCAACCCTCACTGACCTTTGAGGAGAGCAGAAAATTTCTGCTCCCTAGTCCCTTCTCCATAACTACATCAAGCACAGCCACACTCCTCAACCACACTAATTTAGGCAAATGTGAAGTTTAAAGTAGAACTTCAGTAATGCTTTGTAGCTTGAATGGAACTCATTTGTGTTCTGACAGCCAGATTAAGAAAGCTCCAGTTCGAGCAGTAAGTTTTCAAGGTCCGTTCTTTCAAATGTCAAGAAACACAAACATTAGGATAGGTTGAATACTAATTTGAAATTTGTGGTCTATATAAATTCAGAGCTGAGCTTACAGCACGTATTTTAATGTCCTAATACAAAGTCAGGTGTGGCACAAACGAGAAGAAACACCACTAGGGTAAGCTTGACGGAAATGGAGGAGGAATGGAATATTAATTTCAGGTGTTACTTTCTGTATTTCATTTTTGTCAGGTATTAATTTTCTTTTGTAATCTTCTTGTGTATCTCTTGAATGCCTCTATTCTCTCCTTCTCACCTCTGTTTCTCTAAGGTTTGAAGATGAAAGAGCTACACAGAGTGATTTAAATTGATTTTTTTTTTATTTTTGCCATGCTGGTCCAGAATTCATGTTGTGACCCTAGGAATTTGTATTGATATTTCACAATCAAACTTTGTTCATTTTTACAAATTGTAAAAAACAAATTTTCCTCTGGATTTCCTGAAACCTGAAACTTATGTATGTAACTATGTTTTTACAAGACAATTTACATTAGAATTATTTTTGAGCCATCCTGGAGAAAAATAACAGATCGGGGAGAGTATGCTTTTTAACCATGGACCACTGAAGCAGCACAGAGGAAAAAGAGTGAGGTAACAGCAGAAGCAGATAGTATACAGTCCACAGGCCAAAATCGTGATTTGTTAACCTATAATTCAGGAAGAAGACAAAGAAAGGAATTAAATACGTGGTTTATGACTAACAGTCTACCCAGGTCAAGAGGTAACTGAGGATGTGATTATGAAATAAATGCTGTATTTATCAATTCTGTGCAGGTAGAAGACTTTTTTCTCCTTTATTTTTCCCCTCCAGCAGGGAAATTGAATAAGCACAGGCAGATCATTGCTAGTCAGTCTATTACCTTTTCTGTATATTTATAAAGCTGCTATTCTAATCTTCACAGTCATATTTATTGTTTAGCATAACATGACCCATATGCAGGGAAATTTCACTTTCTCATATGTACATCACTGGCAAACCTCACCCACCTAAAGCTGTTTCCAATGTAAATAAGGAAAATATTGTATTAGAGGTGGATTTGTCTTTAGTTTCTTTCAAAAGTACCTGAAGATTAAATTTGAAATCACACTGTTTATTTTCTATTTGTTAGTTTATAACAAATGATATTTTCAAATACTTTTGCAATGAAAAAATCACCCTGGAGATAAGAGATTCTACATGCAACAGCAGAAAAGATAATCAAATAAATTTTAACTGCAGGCTTAGGAGTGGAACTTTAAAACACAACATTTTTTTGAAAAGTAGGTTAATACATCAAAAATTGATTGTAACAGCATACAAATGTATCATATGAATTAGTTCCACTACCTGGGAAAATGTCCAAAGGCTTATTATCAGGAAAGCAAATTCTTTCCTGGACCAACCCACACCTCAGGGGAAATGTTACTCAAACAGAGATCATCTGCCTAAATACCATCTCTAAGAGCTCCTTGAATACTCACTGTAAAAAAGTATTTTTCTGTGGCATTCATCCATCTCTGAAAAATCAATGTTGCAACCAGATCATCTACTACCAAGAGTAAAAATAATGGATTTTACCTATTTTCTGACTAAATCAGAGAAGCTCAGCCAGGCAAGGAGGAAGAATCAATAATCACCTTAACCACAGACCCCTCAAATCAGGCAATAGAAAAGCACCAAAAAGAAGCTCCAAGAAAAGGCACCTTTTATATGTAAAAAGAAATGTATAATAAAATCACAGTGAACTAATAAAATTTTCACTGAAGTCAGAGCAAAGATGTTAATGTCTGTGATGTTCTTGCATTTTCAAACCCTACTTCTCTGTTTCATAATTTGCTCTTTTCATGCTTATATTTTGATGTGGCAATGACAGTAACCATTCTATATTTAAGATCACTCCATATGTTTTTCTTGGTGCCTCAATTTTTTGAAACAACCAATTACATTAGGATGACTTCTTCAGTTTCATTTCTTGAAAGATCTTTTAATTTTTCCTGATTGTGAAAGACAGGAAAATACAAAAATAAAACATAAAACTTGCAGACAAATAAAAATATTTTAGAAGGGTGTTTTGGGTTTTTTTGTTGTTTTTTGCGTGCATTTATTGACTAATGGGTCAATCATGATTTTAGAAGAGGAACATTATTTTTTTAAATCTGAAGGTGATAATACTCGTTAAATTCATAAGCATGAAATTGGGTCAGTCTGTGTGAATCTTGTAGCACAATTATGACCTAGGCTTTGTGTACGGAGAGAAGTTAAAGTACAATACCTACTCCTTATTAATCCCCCTATTTAGACACATACTGATTCTATGATAAAGCTGTGATATTTTGAACTAGTTTAATCCACTGGCCATTACAAGGAAACCTATAAACGAATCTCTTTTTCAAGGACTATGAGATAAAGCTTTCTTGAATCCCTTGCCTTCAGTGGCAATCCAGTTTTCTGGGCACATTGTAAGCTAATGGAATTAATTTAGGTTTTGATTATTTGTTTAAATAAATGTTTTTTCTGGCCAGTAAAAAAAAAAAAAGAATTAACAATGACAGTTGTCATTACTTTTACTATTCACTACAGTCATATTGTATATGAAATCTGTTTCTAATTCATGCTCTAGGGATCTGGGACCCATACTGAGGAGTGCTTAAGAAAGTTATTCATAAATAAGCATTCTCATTCTTCCAAGCAGATTCAGTGATCATAGAATAATAATTAAGCCAATGCAGCGGGCAACCAAAAGAATACTGTTGAAACTGGATTTTCAAAAATTTTTGCATTTTGTTGCCTTAAGAATTCTTTTTACAATACCATTGACTAAGCTTTCAGTAATGTAAAACAATAATATTAAGTATTTGAATTTGAAATGACTATATGAACAAAACTGTACCATCTTTTAACAAAGTCAATATAAGGAATTTAAAAATTATAGGAAAAAAATATTTCAGCATTTATCTCTTTTAAATCTAGCATTTAAGGAAGACAATGTACATACTACAGCTCTTCTTATTAAGCATACTTTTCAGATAATTAAATCCAAAATTTAGTTTTCAGGATTCCAGACTACAGCAAGTATTAGCACCTGATTTCTCACTTTTTCCATTGTGCACGTTTTGTCACTGAAGAAAACGTGCATTGGTGGGTCTAGGAGCATTACAGCAGAATCATTAAGGTCCCACAGAACCAAAAATGTGAGTCATTCCAAAGACCCTCCCAACATTATCCCCAAATATCAGTGGGTCCTTGCTTGAGAAGTCAGAGGCAGCCAGACAGAATGTTCTCTTCACCTCAGGAACTAGCCCACTGGTGAGTGTGGCTTGAGCGGCATCTTGGCCCTTGCTTGAATGGACTTGAATCAGACCAAAGATCAGACTGCTACCATCACATAGCTGTTTAACATCCTTCCATTTATGGGCAAATTTAATCAGCTTATTCCAGGTTACAAGCAGTCAGGCAGACTTGCTCTTGAAGATAGTGCTAACATGTTGTAAAATCATGGAAAAGGAGTTTTGACCTTAGTTCATATAAGTGTCCCCTACTGAACTGGGTCAAGCTGCACTCACTGTCCAATGTTAATTTCAAATACATATTTTGCTTGCTACAGGGTGTATTACATTATAGCTGTTACAGCTGTTCAATGTTTTCTCTTCTGGTTATTATAATGGAAGAAAATATTTTCACTGAAAATACCTCTTTGCCTTTTAAAAACATTTGAAACAATGAAACAATGTGGTAGTTTAAGATAAAAATAATTTTATAGTTTAATTTTCCTTCCTTCCTTCCTTCCTTCCTTCCTTCCTTCCTTCCTTCCTTCCTTCCTTCCTTCCTTCCTTCCTTCCTTCCTTCCTTCCTTCCTTCCTTCCTTCCTTCCAGTATTTTACGAGGCAGTTTTTATTTGGATATAAAAACCAATTATCATCACAGCCTGTGTAATTTTTCCTTTCCCTAATCAATTAACATTGGAAGTCCCTTTGGAGAGACTGTTACAGGTCCTTTCCCTGCTGAACTGCCTTACTTGCGCCTGCCTTCTGTGCACCTGTGATGCCATAAATTAGTCACAGATGTCCTGCTAATATATAAGCACTGTTATTTGTCATGAAGTTGATAGCTGTATCACTTTCTCTTGCTCTGCAGAATTTACTTCTTTACAGGCCAAAATTTCTACCTCTATAAACTCTATGGGGGGGGGGGGGGGGAAGATTCAAGGGTCAAGCCCAGACAGGACTCCAGCCCCTTGAAACGGAGCAACAAACCTCACTTTAGATGTCCAGAATCACTCTGTGCTGTGTGTGGAAACTTTGGTGCCGGGCAGTGAGAGACAAAGCAGTGAGCACTGTGAGATTTCCAACTTAACGTTGTCTTGTAGTTACACAGAGCAAGCCAAAAGACAAAAGCTGAAGGCAGATGAGTATTTTTTAAATCCTAAAGCCGCAGTGAGGTGTCCCTGTCCCCATACTCTCCCTAATGGCAGATGTTTTTTCTTTTTCTTTCTTTTTTTTTCTTTTCCCTGAACTACTGGCTCAGGAACATGTCAACAAAAAAGGATTTCTTTGTCCTTGAAATGATCTATTGGTTAGGGCCAGGGCTAGGCTTAATGTACCCTAACAATTGCCCAGGAAGTCAATAAGATAGGTGGTGTGATTTTCCTTCCTTCTCTTACTAACACATAGGAACATCTCTTAGCTTTCCCAGGAGGACATATTTAACATTTCAGGAAGGGGCCACGAGCAGCCACCCACCCTCCAAAGTGCTGGCAGGTGCTGTTGTGCTGCCACGGGAAACAGCTCAAGAAAAAGAGCAGAAAAGACATCCTGACTGCACGGCCGGTGGTGGGGATGGCGACCGTGGGAGACCCAGCCCTTGGCCCCATGTCCTTTCGCTGGGATCACTCCTGCTATTCAGATCGGACCATCTCTGGCCTGTGGAACAGGACAGGCAGGAACTGAAACCTAAGACTGGATCTTAAAAATTCTTAGTGTGAAACAGGCTTCATGTGTCTATCCTGAGACACTGCAAGACTTGTGCATACTTTCAAATACGCTTCCGGGCCACGGCAGTTCTTTTTTCATGTGTCTTCTTGCAGGTGTTTTCTTACTTACCTGTTTCACATAAACCTATTTTTTCTATAAGCCTAATTTTAATACCAATTTTAAAAGTAGATGAATTATTAATTTGGGTAGTTTACTTCTACAGAAACTGCCATAGTAAAAGAAACATTTTGTAAATAGCAATTCTTTAAGCAATTCTCTTAGCAAACCTCTAAGGGTTTTTTGTCCCACTTCAATAATCTTCATTGGAGAAGTAGCAAATGACCATGATTTTGAATTAAACTTTAACAGCAGTGAGATGAAACGTGGAACCCAAAATCAGGGATGGGTCTTTCAGGAGTGTGACAGCTAACTTTTGGATGCTCACCATGAAATATTTCCCAGGGAGGAATGTCTGAAAATCATAAACCTTTAAAATCTGAGCCTGGATGCCCTAGTTTTCAGCCTTTCACTGCTGGATCATGCTTGTGCTATTACTTCTGCCTCTCAATGCTGAATCTCAAATGTTTTAGAAAAAAAGCCCAGTAACATGAACTGCTTCCAAATAAACCAGAACTTGACCTGAAACCAACACAAAACTGACATAACAAGATTTTGAGACTTGATGTTGTCACATTTTGTCCTTACAAAGTTTATCATTAATGTAAAAGAATAGATAGCAGCTGGCGCTTATTTACGGGGCAGCCTGTTCTGTGGGTGGTACTGTGTGGTACATAGCTGAAGAATGGTCACTTAATGATTTTCTCCTACAGTAACCTCTACTGAAACATTTTTGTTTTTTCAGGAAAATTTTCATTGATTGAAAATGTTTTCCTTTGCTACAGTTACACTTCGTACAAAGACATGCATTTCGTTAAACTATAGGAAGGAAGCCAGATTCCTACTCACTGTCTCAGTGTCCAAACCACTGTCAAGTAAAAAAATCATTGTTACATATTTCTGTGTTCTACTGAGCATTTAAATACTCAATACAAAAAAGAAAAACTCCATCTGTTCCACTGCTGTATACACTGTAACCTGGTGAATAGAGACCTTCCTGAGAAAACAGATGCTATTTATCTGCGGAAATATTTTCAGACAAATTTAGGAATATTGTGACCATTTTGCAGTCTGACTTACAGAATAGGTAAGTTCCTAGCCCTTCCTTTCCTTTTTCTCCTTCTCTCCATCTTTTGCCATACAAAGATCTTTGGAAATGTTAGTCAGTCTGTGAATAGTGCTGAACTGATTTAAATCATATTTTACAGCCAATTACCTTCAGGGTGACCAAATTCACATAATTCTTAAGAATAATCTCGTTGCACTTAAGTTTGTTGGTAACAAATGAAAATTCCATCCCAGCACATGAACACAATATCATCCCAGGGTTGTACTCCTCTTAGATTCCACTTTCATTTTACATGTAGAAAGATTCTTGCCTATTATTTATATCTCATTGTAGCTTTGTTTTCGTAGGAGTTTTTTGGCGTATTCCCAGAGCAACAACTTCAAACAAAATAGTGACGATTCATTTTGGTGAGGTTCCAAGTAGGTGAATTTAAATGTTGTATTTTTGGTCAACATAAACTAAAGTAGAACAGAGAGAAATCTGAATGTATTTAATCACAGAGCACTGTCGTGCTGCTGAGGAAAGTCATAAACAGTTGATTCCAAGCTGGGAACACTGTGCCAAATGTTTCTCTCTGGGACAGGACTGTACGTTCCACCAGTGTGCTGCAACAGGGAGAGTATTAACACAGGGAGTTCAGTACAAGTAGAAAAAACTTTCAAAAATGAAGAAGGGCAGGGCAGGGGGGTGGAAAGAGCCTGGAGGGTGTTGTGCATTCAGAAGAGAAGAAAGGATTATGTCTCCTAATCTGAGACAACACTGAGCAAAATTACTTCCTATACAATACATTCAGAAAAGAAGCAAGGCAAAGAATTCCTGAGGGACAACTTTTGTTCCATCCTACTCAAAATAAGTCATTTTGAGTGACAGACAACTGAATTCACTACAATTAGCATACATCTTCCACACTGGCAACAAGATCAAACCGAGGGCTGTATGCGCACTGCGTACCCACCACGTTACTAAAAGTTTTGCTAAGCATAGGAAGGAAATGATACTGTTTTGATGTTACTTTTGGCTTTCAACCCCAGGACTTGGATGAAAAAGGACTGTAATAATATTTTAACCTGCTTATAGGGATTCAAACCCATATCTATCAGCAGCGAGTGCCCTAATGACTCTGTGGTTCAGGGAAGGAAGCACACTCCACATGCCTACCGCTGAAATTGCTCCAGGATTCACTGGTGCAGGGGGAAGAGGTCGGAGAGGCAGATGGGAAACAGATTGTGTTCCTGTGGTAAGGCATTAACCTCGGAGAAACACAGTCCCTCTGCTAATGCTGGCGCTATTGCGGGGCGCGGGTGGAATGTATGTCTCCTTCCAGGCTGCAGTCCCAACATCTGGGATCACAGCCCAGATCAGCTCAGTACCATAACTATGAAAGCTTTGTACTGAGTTAAACTACCAAGTTCAGCACCTTAAACATCAAATACAGAGTCACACTTTCTTTTAGGCTGTCTGGCTTTGGCTACGTTTTGATCTTTCAGCAGGTAGGACGAAGTCTGTTCTAAACATTGCCTTTACCATATAAACTATCAGAGGATTTGGGGCTCTGTGTGCTGAGCAGACAGAGAAGCCTGGATCTGCGTCTACCAGAGCTAAAGCAAGAGTGCAGATACAGCTCTGTGCTAAATACATTTCTGCTTAAGTGCAAGTTTTGGGTCATCTTACTGATGTTTCTAATTCTTTCCGTGCAGTGACTGGAGAGTCAGTGAGCTTCATGCAAGATCTTGGCTTGTTTAGGGACCAGGCTGACACTCTTCAGGGCACCATGCTGCCTAACTCATAAATGCCTGCATCTGTGCCCTATGCCTTATGCTTTAATTCAGCACAGCATTTATGTATAATTCCTGATTAAACGGTTCCTGTGTCATGAATTTCACTTTTCTTTGTCTATTGGTCTTTATGGGTTCATTCGTACTGCTAAAGTTCAGCTTATTTCTAGGTCTACAACAGGACTTTCCCTCTCTTGAGCTGCTTCTGCTGCTATTCTGGTCTTTGGCCAACTCTTAGTCAAATAAGCTCAAATTTATGCAGGTGGCTTAAAATATATTTAAATTAGTAAATTAATGAAAAGTAAAGCAAAATCAACAAACACTTCCCCTTAGCATACAGTATGTTTTCTGTTATCAGACTGTTTAAATTATAGAATGTCTGGTCTATGTCTTCTTCTATTTCATGAGCAGCACTTAGTTCAAGTAAACAGGGGCATTCAGCAAAAACTAATCTAAACAGAACACTCCTTGATTTACTCCAAAACTACAAATTAGAATAAAGACAAGTCTATACTTTCTTAAATCTCTGTTTTGACTGGTAAACAATGACACTATGGGCCAAATCCCCCTTCCTTCAACTAGAGCTGCATGTTGTTTTTGCATTCAAATGACCACACACAAATTGCTCTGGTCTAGTGCCCAGATAGTACATAGATTTCTTGCAGCAATTCCTTTAAGAAATTCAATTTCTGCATTTTCTATCTTGTTTATATTTTTTGAGAAATTAGCTATGTCTTTTTTTAAATGTAAAATACATTTTTCTAAGGAGATATTCTTAATCTAAAATTCTGCATAAAAAGATTTTTCTTTAGCTTCCCTCAATCCCTATTTAATATAATCCTAGCCTTTCAATGTCTGAGATTAAGGTTTTTGGTTGTTGCATTTGTTTTTCACCCAAACTCTGTCCTCTTATGAGACCAAACCTCTGGGTAGCTGAAAAACCATCATTCATCAACACGAAGCCTAAAATTAATGGCAGCTCAGATAAGTTTTGTCATCTTTTTAAATTTGAGTAGTCAGAAAACTGCCTGCTAAATACCTGCCAGTACATTCAAAATCCCATTTATTTTAACTTCAGCTAATCTATGTTGTTTGAATTAAAAAGTGTAATAGTTTTGCTTTGGAAAAATGGTACCACTTCATAGGCAATGCATAGGTCAATTTTCAGTACTGTAAGACTTCAGTTTCTTTGCATATTATCACCTGCGTATACTCTAGGACAAAACACCCTTCATCCTCCGCACTGGTTCTGTTTTGTCCCTGACTGTCTGTATGATGCTGACCTGAACACCCCATGACTTTTAGCCACATTTCTTTGTCTCTATTTCCTCCTTCTTTGCTTGGTTACTCCCTAGCTGGTTCAGCAGCCAATACAGTTAGAGTCTCTGTTCTACTTTAGTGCGAATGGTGTAAATGATAATTTATCCATCCAAACAAATGAGAGAAAAAAATCTTTGCAACCTATAGGTACATGTTTAAAATACATGCTTACACATCTTCTTGCTATTGTTTGTTTTTTTGTCTTGCTAGTTCTGAGAAATCCTGTGTCACACACATATAACTCTAAAAATGGGGGCTGTTGCCTAGGATTTCCGAGGTAAACAATTCTTAATATACAGTGGTTTCTCCTGCTGCACACACCCTGTAACTTAACTATATCCCAAAAATGCTACAGTCATTTAAAGAACATGTGTCTCGGCTTTCAGTCAACAACTTTCTGGGCTTGAAAACTATCCATCTGTAAATCTGAGTTAGAACCTTTTTTACTATCTTTTACCTATTTTATTAAGACAATAGGGATGACAGCATAGTGACAATTACCTAATGTTACCCTTCCTGACCTCAGCAGGGTCAGTGGGAGTTTTCTCACTGACTTCACGAAGCCAAAATTTTGACCTGGGTTAAGTCCAACCTTTGAAGAGAACAGGCAGAGCAGTCTCTTTTATGTTACTGGGTTCATTAGGATATGGGAAAATAAATATTTTTCCCAAATTAAAAGCTCATCTCTGTCATCTTTCTTTAGGCGCTCTTATGATTCAGCTAGAAAAAGATACAGGAATCACTCCAAAAACAATGGAAGGAATTAGATACAGAAACAGTCCTATCAGTCTGGTGTGTTTTACTTCATTTCATGTTACTCACAACAGAACCACAACGAGAAATGCCACTCATCTTCCTGTGGAATTATGAGCTCTCAAAACAAAGTGATGCAGAGCACCTTTCCTGCAAGACTTTCTGTGTCTGTCTGCCTTCCTGAAAGAAGTTGCCATGATGTGGAAAATAAAATCATACAATTGTGACAACAAAGCCCACTGAAATCGTGGCTGTGATTTCAGCTCATTCCCACAGGGTGTAGCACACTGCTATGAATGGTGGTTAATGACCAAGAGCAAATTTTAAAGGATCAAATGCAAAATAAAATCACATAGAATTTTTAAAAATACTTTCTCCTTTCTCGCCCTTTTTCCTCTTTCTTTCTGTACCACAAGACAAGTCTAATGGCTTTGTTATCTTTCCCTTCTGCTCCACAGGTACCAACTGCCTTTCTATCCCATTGAACAAAACAATTAAATAAGACTCAGAGCAATCATTTTCAACTCTTTTTTTTTTTTTCCCCGCAGTGATGACATCTTCTCTAGTCAAATGTTATCTCTGACTGCAAACTTTGCCCTGCTTAGTAGCATCTTTCTATGGCAAATACAAAGGCAACTAATTTCACACAAATATTAGCACTTTAAGTTTGTAAGTTAGTTAGGTGTTTAAAGATGCAAGTGTTCCTCTCAGTTTCAGTATTTTGTTACTGCTGTCTTTTCCTCTCTCCAAGAAAACTTGTCATAATAAAAAAAATATTTTATACTGTTGTTGTGTTTCAGCTCTTGTGAAAGCAATGATCTGCAAACATCAAGGTTGCCTTTGTAGTGTTTCACCCTTCTTGTCATGCTGGAATTAATATGTCCAAAGCAAATCTCCATCTGTTCTGACTATTTGACTATATAATGCGGTTTTTATTTACATACGCTAATACAGAAGATTTATTGTCTCAGTTCATCAAACCGTTTTAATACAATGACTGCTAAAGTAGTCTTATCTTACCTGTAAGGAAAATAATTCATCACCAGATATAGAATTAAATTCTATAGTTTACAGAGTTAAACTGCAGTTATTGGTATAACCTGATAGTTTTGTGAGAAAAGACCTATTTCAACCTGAAGTGCCTATTTCAACACCTAAGACAGGGTTTCAGTAAAAGGTATGCTCTCCAGTTCAGTACCATAACCCATAAAATCCATACTCTAGCTCTGCACTCTATACTTCTCAAACACTTCCCAATTCATCTTCCACATTTCCTACCCACCCTTACCAGTACAGAAGTGTCCTGGGTGGTGCACCTTTTGCTTAAAGTCCAACTGCAGTTCAGGGCCAAGTGAGAGAAATATCCAAACCTACATGTCCATGAAGAAATATGGTTCATTATGAGCACCTCCAAATACAGGTTTCAGCACAAACTGTTGCTTTCACTTTGTTTCACTGTGATAGTGACCTTCCTCCCACTATTTGCATAATACCAATGTAGTAAGTAAATTAACTATAAAAAGTGAGAAATCTGAGTACAATTCCCTCTCCAACCTGAGGGAATTCAAACCCATCCTGATATTTTCCAATTTTCTAACAGACATGCTGTTGAGAATATGTGAGCTTTGGTGATAACAGAGAATGAAGGTATATAGAAATTGTGGGAAGAACCCTTTTCTGATTTGTTGAAGCTGGGCCACTGCACAACCAGTGATATAAGACTTAGGGATCCAGAAAAATGACAGCAATCTGGGAATTGCCTGCAGGAAGACAAATCTGTGGACCGCTACCTGATCTTCAAACTATTTCTATTTTTTTCCTATAGCTTTTTGAAGTGAAATGGACTTCCCATGTAAGACCTGACCTGAATAAAGATGTTTAAGCTACAAGGGGAAGGGGAAGTTCAAAAACATTTTTGTTCTTAGTGTATCATGTTGGGTAACTGAGGATGATGTCTTGCTCAGTAAGTAGTCTTCAGACATCTCTTAGTCTCAGCCACATTGGTAATTCTTAATTTCCTTGCTGGCTTACAACCTAGGTGCCTAGTTTCAAGAACTGTAGCTATTAGTTGTGTTGCTTGGGCAATGACGCTAGACCTTGACCTCAGAGTTTACCACTGAAAATATTTAGAAAGCCTGACTTTGAACATTGTGTGATATTTTAGAGCTTCAGCTCTAGTAAATAACAAGTGATTTCCAATTCCTTGCATTCCTTTTAAAATAAAACAGCCTTTTTTCTTGCAGGGGGGTGAAGACAGATTGCCCTTCTCTCATTCTCTTAAATGACACATATGTCTCATTTTAATAATTTGTTTATATCTCAGTGACTTGTATTAAATGGTGGCATTGAAAGCTTTGTGGAATGAGAGTTTTACCAAGACAGAGATGGAAGATAGACAGTAAGGATTTTCTGTTTTGAAACTGCCATATGTGGAACAACCTCTAGATTTGCCAAGCTGCATATATTTAATAAGAAAGCTACATGTACTAGTTAACATGATATATGTCCGGTACCACAGTTATAAACCATTATATCAGATATAAAGCTAGTAGTCAAACAGTAGAGCCTTGTTCAGAAATAAACTGTGATGTTTGGCAAACTCTTTGGGAGGGAACACGTTCTGTTAATAAAATACTCATTAGATTTTACAGTTACTCTGTAAGAAAATGAACAGCAAGGTAATGAAGCCCTGTGTAAACAGTTATGGTTCTGATACAAATTGCAGTTTAACTAGTAATTGATGCAAACACGTACCAGACACATTAATCACTAATATAAAAATGAACGCAATTTATGAAAAGACTCTTTGGGAAAAATCATGGACAGTGACAGGTAATTTCAAAGGAATGTAATAGAACTGAGTATGCCCTAGGACTGAATATTAGCAGTAATTATGTTTATATGACAATTCCTAAAAATACTCTCCAGTGTCATGAAAACAAGAATGATGATGATGATGATGATGGTGACAATGATAACAACAACAACAATAACAATAATAAACTACTGCTTCAAAGTCAGACAATAAATCTCAGCTGCCTAAAATGGGAATTTCATTTCTATAGAAGTCTCTGACCTTTTGTCGTTTCCACCTTTGGTCTGCATTATCAAGTTCTGACACAGGAAGAGAACTGAAAGTTGTGAAATAATGAAAATAAAGCTCTTTTTGAATAATTTCCAAACTGCATTGAGGAACAGTCTTGGAAAGCTCACAAGAGCCTGTCCTCATAAGATTTGCCGTTCAACTTTTAGATTAAAGTGATTTAAATAAACATGAACACAAGCCACCAAAACTTTTGGTTTTGTTACTCCTCAGGTGGAGAATTACAGTTAAGATGTACTGGCTTTGGAAAGCTCAGTATCAAATGCTTACTGGTGTTGAAAAAAAAGCATTGGGGCTGGTCTGAACCAGTATAGTTATAATATTTGAACTAAAAAATGTCATTTTACTGAAAAAAAAAAAAAGAGACTGATAGCAACGTGTTTTAGTTCTAATGCATTCTGGCAAATGCTAAACACATAACAATTTAGCAACAGTAATTTAGCACTATCAAGTTCAAGCACCAAATATTTCAAATCAATGTGATGTAAATCTTAAGTTAATTACACTGCTGAACTATGACCAGTTTTTAATAATGTGTATGGATCTGTTTAAAAAATAAGTCAAGCCACAAACATTGAAAAATTGTATGATATTTCTCAGTTTATTTCAAATGGCACTTTGTTCTGATATAGACAAGAAAAAGTCTGAAAAATACCTGCCACTAAAACTGTCATTTACTGTATCTCTTCTCATTGATTATTTCTGATTATTTTATTCTAACTAGGATAATTGTTTAGAACAGCTGTTCTTACCTTCCACCTCAATCTGAAGGCAGAAGTTTAAGATAACTCAACCTGTCCATACTTTGTGAAGCTCCAAAAGTAGAGCTGACTGAAAATTTTCACGACTGGCATCTCTCTAAGAATGAGAACATAAACAGCAGTTACAGATAAAATTTCAGAAACAGTTCAAGGGCACCAAATAGTCTCCTGTTACTACTTGCAATCATATCACATGATCTCCTTAATAATTTTGTCCAGCACCATCCAAGGGATCAGGCCCAGCCAGCATGGGTTCATGAAAGGCAAGTCCTGCTTGACCAACCTGATCTCCTTCTATGACCAGGTGACCCGCCTAGTGGATGAGGGAAAGGCTGTGGACGTTGTCTCCCTGGAATTTAGTAAAGCCTTTGACAGCATCTGCCACAGCATTCTCCTGGAGAAACTGGTGGCTCATGGCTTAGATAAGTTTACTCTTCACTGAGTGAGGATCTGGCTGGATGGCCGAGCCCAGAGAGTTGTGGTGAACGGCGTTAAATCCGGCTGGCGGCCGGTCACAAGCGGTGTTCCCCAGGGCTTGGTTCTGGGGCCGGTTGTGTTCAATATCTTTATTGATGATCTGGATGAGGGGATCAAGTGCTCCCTCAGTAAGTCTGCAGATGACACCAAGTTGGGTGGGAGTGTTGATCTGCTGGAGGGTAGGAGGGCTCTGCAGAGGGATCTGGACAGGCTGGATCAATGGGCAGAGGCCAACTGTATGAGGTTTAATAAGGCCAAGTGCTGGGTCCTGCACTTGGGTCACAACAACCCTATGCGATGCTACAGGATTGGGGAGGAGTGGCTGGAGAGCTGCCTGGAGGAAAAGGACCTGGGAGTGCTGGCTGACAGCCGGCTGAACATGAGCCGGCAGTGTGCCCAGGTGGCCAAGAAGGCCAACAGCGTCCTGGCCTGTATCAGCAGTAGTGTGGCCAGCAGGAGTAGGGAAGTGATTGTGCCCCTGTACTCGGCACTGGTGAGGCCACACCTCAAATCCTGTGTTCAGTTTTGGGCCCCTCACTACAAGAAGGATGCTGAGGTGCTGGAGCGTGTCCAGAGAAGGGCAATGAAGCTGGTGAGGGGTCTGGAGCACAAGTCTTATGAGGAGCGGCTGAGGGAACTGGGGTTGTTCAGTCTGGAGAAGAGGAGGCTGAGGGGAGACCTTATCGCTCGCTACAACTACCTGAAAGGGGGTTGTGGCGAGGTGGGTGTTGATCTCTTCTCCCAAGTAACTAGAGAGAGAACGAGAGGAAATGGCCTCAAGTTGCGCCAGGGGAGGTTTAGACTAGTTATTAGGACTCTTTCCCCACATAAAGTCAGTGGCAAAAGGCAATCAATAGAAACAGGACTGGACCTTTAAATACATAAATAAATAAATAACCCTAATGAATTAGCTTGGTTACAGCAATCTGTTATCTCCAAATATAGAAGCTTCTGTGAAATTGATTTCTCATTATGGAAAAGCAGAAGTGGAGCAAAAAATGGTTTGAATGTGTGTGTGTGCATATGTGTATACATATATAAAAATATATTTGTACATATGTATATGTGCATATAGGCACACAAGTACACGACTATGCATATATGCACATATATACATACATAGACATTCACATACATACATATGTGTACATATATAAATATGTATTTATACACATACATGTTGAAAATTATTTTGAAACTATTTTTACATATATATATGTTTATGCAGAAAAGTGCCGCTACTGTTGTAGAAAACAATATATAAGATATGAGTACTCTTGGACCAACTCCCCTGTTGGTCAGGGAGACGTGTTTTCTGCAAAGGAGAAAACAAAGGCCTGGACACATCATCTTTCTCCCATTAACACACATCACATACAAGTGAATCTGTTTACAAATGCAAGTCTGTGGTTTGAAGTCAGAATGTTATTGAAAGTTTGACAAACTACTCAAACCACAGGCTGGAGATGAAATATCGTTTTCAAGCACACTTCTACAAAACCAAATAATTTCATTTTTTAAATTTATTATTATTTAAAATTTTAATTAATTTATTTAATTTATTAAATTTATTAATTTCTTTAATTTAATGTATTTATTTTTAAATTCCCCTTTTCAGTGCTTAACAGTATTGTTTATTTGTACTCTGACCTATGAAACTCTGTACCTTTTAGATGTGCAGTGAGACACAGAAGCTCCAGCAACTCACTTGAAATTTCAAATTCAAACACCACATGGTACAAAACCATTTCAACAACAGTGGCAACACTTTATTTCTCCTTTATGTTGTTAACAAGACATAGTATGCATGCCCCATTATGTGACATCATTAAAAAGAGTCTATAGTCAATCTTGTCTATATTCAAGCTGTGTGAACCAACCACCTTTCTATTCCCTGGACTTCTACAGCTCTACTATTGTGGAAAGTTTTTCCTCTTCCTCTCTTCTCACTTACAGTGTTCATCCAACTGTTCCACTTTTCTATACAGGGAAAACACATGAAAGGTATCATTTGTATTGGTATTCCAGGTTTGTTTCTCAAGTGGACAATTAAACTCTTCACAAAACGTGTCTGTATGGTTTACAATACCCTATTGTGGATGCGCATCACATTACTCTGCCAAAAAGCATTCTTGCTGCAAAACTGCAATGCCCATACATGGGAGGTTGGAAAAGAGCTGCTTTTTCACTATAAAGTCCCATATAATCTTGAAAACATCGAACCCTTGAAGTCTGTTCCACAGATGAGGCCCTCCAGCCTGAGGTCATGATTGAGCAGAGTTTCAAGTAAACTTTCCATATCACACTGGCATGGATTAAAACCCTGTTACTCTTCTTGAGCTGTACCAAATATTTATTACTTCATATCCTGGCACTTGGTTATTTGGAGGATTTTTTTTAATTTTTAATGTCTCTATTGTTTCCTCTCCTCTGAGCATAACACAGAACTTATATTAGTCTTCTCCACCACTGCCAAGTCTATAGGCAGCTTCTGCGGTATTTTATGGACCACTGAACAAAGAATGTGTAGTGTAAAATGATCGTTTTCTTCCTCTAACTGGTTCTTTACTCCTCTTCACCTTCTTACCTCTGTCATCCCCTGGTACATAAATACACATTTTGAGGTCTGGAAATCCCATATCTGTCTCAAACTCCAGTTGCTCAGACACAATTTGGAAGATCTTTCAGCTGGCATTGAGCCTATAGGTTTCCCAACTGCTTTCGTATTCAGCTCAGCATGAATACTCTTCTCCTTTAACATATTTTCATATGTCTTTCATTAATTTTATTGGAAGACAAAAATCTAAGAATTTGGAATTGAGAGTCAGATAAAAAATAGAGTTTGGATTCGGTTTGGTTTTATATCCAAAGTTCTCTGTACTTGAATCTAGATTGAGAATGACAATCGGCCACAGCTTTTAGTTATAATGGTAAAATTAGTATATCCATTCAAATTAATTCCTGCCTGTATTTAAGGGGAAAAAAGGAAAATTAGGTTTTGTTTTGTGAACTGTTTGGGTAAAACAGATATTCTGTAATTATGGTCAGACCAAAGAAACTGAAAATCTGGAACTCAGACTTCAGGGTTATATTCTTTGTTCCACCACTTTAACACTTAACACAGAACTCGTAGTCTGGGAGATTGTGGAGACTCAGGCTACAAATGGTGTTCCTAATCTTTAACTGCTTCAGAGCTTTAGGAAGCCCCAGGAGTAAAATATTTTACATTAGACTCTTCAGGTTGGAGTATGAGACACAGCCTAGCTTGGATTCACTATACCAACTAGTTCTGGGGTACTGCTCATCACATGTCAGGGTTTTCAGGAGACAACATCACAGCTATATTCTCCATTTTTTTGTACCAAGCAAAAATATTTCATCTCCTTACATGTCCTCTGATGCAAGATTTCCTCAAGTATGGAATAAAATTTGGATCTAAACATGAACTGTATGGGAACCATTGATGTGAGGGAGCTTACTTGTTATTATTTAGAAATCCCAAATACAATAAATACCTTCAGAGAAGTGAAAATAAAAAATAGTCACTGGCAACCCAACAGCATAATAAACAGAGTAATGGAAAATTCATAATTTAAAATTACGTTCAGCTTATTACTTGGCCGATCTAAACCAAAACTAAATATTTTAAAATTCGTGTCATTTTTATTTTTTATTTTAATGTATTTTTCATTGCTAGCCAAGAAGTTGCAGTATAGTTACCATTTCTAAGTCTTGGAAACTACATGATACAGTCCTCTCTTGGGAAATTTCTAAGAGTTTTTTGCAAATTCAAAAGGCCCAAAGAGTTCTTAAAGTGCTAAAGATCATCTTAAATCTGAGATTTTTTTTCTGAAAAAACCCAAAAATTTTAGTTTTGTTTCCTATTAACTATACTGGAAAGAACTGTACCAACTACAAGGAAACACTATTAATTTTTTTTTTCTTTTAAACAAGGAAGATGAAATCAGAAATCCTTTCCCTTTTGGCATTACACTGCCTTTCTTGCAATCTCCCATTTATTAAAACTAATGAAGATTTGCAGCCTTGTGATTTCTAATAACACTTACAGAGAGGTATGTCCCTGTGCTGAACTGACACTCCTGGTCTTCACTCCAGTTCATCCACAGTAGTGAAGCATCTGGAAAAAACAATTACGGGTCCATTTACCAACCATTCCCCTTCCTTCTCTATTTCCAAACCAAAACCATGAAAGTTTATAAAAGCTTGGAATGTTCTTAATTTCCATTAAAACAGATATAATTTTGCCTATTTCCACCTCTGAAAGTTCCATAAGAAAACAACTGGAAAAACAGCCTGAAGAAAGACATGCTTGAGGTATTTTTTGGCTCAGCTGTAAGCAACAAAGAGCTAAAAATCTCACAGATGCATGGGAGACAAGAACAAGGTCAAGGACAAGGACAGTGATATTTATCCCACATACCTCTGCAGGTATATGATAGTTTTCTACATTTGATCTTTTCACCTTTTCTATACAGTTAATAGAAATAAACAGGTAGCGTGCAGGTCATCTGACTTAAATTAGCTTTTTTCATACAAGAAGATTAATTGTTCCTTAAGTTTCTATTCTACAAAGATTACAAACAGACCTCGGTTAACTATCTCAGGTGTCGGGCAGGAAGGCACAGCTGTTAAGTCCTGTTCAGGCTATCTGCATTGCTTGCAGCATATGTATTGACTTCTGTCTTGCCGTAGCAAGACTGAGCCTACTAACTTAATGACAGCTTTGAAATCTCCACATTGCTTTGTAATGTGTAATATGTATAAACAATTTCCAGCCAAGCTGTATAGTTTAAATCAGCTTCAGTTTGAGTATTCTGCCTTTATTGGATGAAACTTGATCCCAACGATAAATTTTCACTGACCTTAGTGAAGTGAGGATGCCACCCATAGCTCTCCTCGGTGATTTTTTAATACATTCCAATTGGACAATAGCTTGCTAATGTAATTAAGAAAAAAATATCAGTAAGATGCAGCAGGCTCTGAACAAGTGTCAAAATCAATCATTCTGACTTTTAGGTGGGCTAAATCTAAACATACCAATGTTTATATTTCCACCCTCTCTCAATAAGTTCTTTCCTTTCAGATGGATTGTGCAATTGTTGCTTTTTCTGTCAACTGACAAGCCAATCCTCTCCCTCCCTTAAAATTAAGCCCAAAGCAGGATTACTTTTATTTGTTTAAAGGGGGGCAGGCGTGGGGAGGGAAAACTTGGGCTGAAATAAATATTTCACTTGGATCTCCATTACATTTACGAGGGTGACTCAGAATAATTCTTTCTTTGGAGTGCTGAGCTACATTTCCTACCTTCCAGGAAAGTGCCACAACTGCTAGATCATGGGGATTCTGTCATTCAGTGTTACTGATGTCTTCTTCTGACGTGTTTTACCTTGTACAAATTATAAAATATTTAGAAAGAGAAACTATTCTGAGGGAATGCAGTAATGTTTAAGCCAACAAACAATTCTCCTTGGTTTTGCATTTTATTCAAAATGAAACAGTTTAAATGTGAGAGGCAGAGGAATAACTAGCTCAAGAAAGTCAGCAGCATAAAGGATAAGGGATTTTTTCTGTAAGGCTGACAATCCCCATTCAAATTTCTGTAGGAAAGTGGAAGTACCTGGCCCTGACTTTTTCCAGAAGAAAACAGTTAGTAAACTCAGGTTCTGAATAGCTTTGGGACTAATGGCATTACATTTTTCAAGGAATAAAGTATTTACAGATCCACAGATGTGTTCTACACTTCTACATACTGTTTCCAGCTTTCGTTTGACATTCAGTTGCTGAAATGTGCTACTTCTTAGGCAGATGCTTGACATCCAAACCTTCCCTTGAGACCTATATTTCATACTACATCAGTTTTTTGTTGGGCCAAATGAGATTTCGGAGATTCAGTTCTTCTGAAGTTGAGAGTTCTCTTTCTGAATACAGGTAGCCAGAATGGAGTAGCCTGAATTAAAGGTATTTTTTACAATCCCATCCTAAATATATTACTGTTGTACTTAACTGCGCTAAATGCCTCTGCCAGGCAACAGTCCCTGATTCCCCAAGCCAAATGATGCAGAGTAGCTTGTGAACACGCTAATACTTTCCTTAAAGCACACTGGTGAAACCACACTACACAGCACTGGAGAGACACTCGTCTTTCTGGCTCCATATGTTCCTTCTGTTCTCTCAATACATAGTTACTATATGTGTGTGTTTTTTTCAGCAAAGAGTGTGTGAAATGACATTAAAGCTGTGTTGCTGGAAGCATGTAGGGATGGAGGCTTGCTGGGGTGGTATGAAAAGGCGATGTAGCATAAAGGGAGCTGAATCTGATGCAGTTTTATCTATGTTGTTTATTAGAGCAGCCCTGGAGCATGTTCTCCAGAATAAAGGAGGAAAATTAACTGACAGCCTCACAGATTTACCTAATTTTCCTGTCCCAGATCATAACTTTCAGGTAATTACTTTGTTTTTGTCTGGTACAGTGGACCAAGATAGTTCATTCTTTTAACTTTATTTAGGATGATATGTAAATGATGAACAATTTTGTTGGGGTTTTTCGTAACACAAGATGACTAGATGACTACATGACTTCACATATCTTATACAAATTCACATTCTTCCCCACATTACGCCACATATGTCTTTGAACAAGATGTCATCTGACTGTTATCTAGCACTTCTAGGTGCTATTGATATAATTACAGTACAATTAGTTTCCCATTCTAACACTATGCTTTCATCTGATATCTGTTCTATATAGGTTTATTAATCTCAGAAGGAAGAGGGTTTAATTACAGCATCAGACACCACAGTGTAGACACCCACCTAAAGCATAGGTGTTGACATCTGCACTAAATATCTAAACTGCCATATACATCCACGTGACACATTCTGAACTACAATAAAGGAGCTTAATTAAATTTGTCTGTTCTAAGTTATTGTCAGTTAAAGATAAAACCAATGTCAAACGAAATCAAACACAGACAACTTTCTATTGATTAAATAAGCACAAGTGGTCCTTAATTTCGTTTATAGCTATTTTAGGGCTAGCTTGACTCCTTACTTCTGGAAGTTTAAATAACAAGAAAATGAAAGTATGCATAGGAGGGTTCCCTTAACTTCCTTTTTTTTTCCCTTTGTGCAACAGTGGGATAAAGATGTAGACACAGATGGGAAGTACAGCCATGCACACCCTATGGAGAATTTGGTCTTGCTAGACCCAACCCTCGCCCAATCTCTTAAACTATGAAGATGCGTGAGTGTGTCATTGCACCTCAGCGATAACTACAGTCTCGGTAGGGCTCATCAGGTTCAGTACAGCTAAACTAACACAGCCAGATCACTGACAGATTGGAGCTGGCTCACATCCACCTACCCTGAAGTACAGACAAAACAACTTCAAGACTATCTGCACGTGTTCATAAAAGAAAACGCCCAGCTGCATGGCCTAAAAGAGGAAAGGAGAGGCTCAGGCTAGAAACTCATCCCACTTCCTACACATTCACTGCTTAAAAAGGGAAAGGAAGCTGAATATTCTGGAGGGGAGAGAGGGGAAAGCTCTGGATTGGCTTGGTTGATGACAAAATAGAGTTGTGCATTGTGCAAGAAATTGCCTTCCAGAGAGGTATGGAGCTGCACTTCCCCACACAGAGAGCCAGTGTTAAATGGCACAGCTAATCCTTCAGGGGACGATCCCTGCATTAGCCTTTGAGCCTCCGTTAGGTCAGCCAGCTGCGAAGAGAGGGAGAAAATACTTGGCGGGAGGGGGAAGAAAAGCAAGGCAATGTGTATATGTATTTGGCTCCATATTTCTCCCATATGAACATCACAATTTTATTTCCTTCAGGTAGAAAGGAAAATCTGTTAACAATTCAGCTTTTTGTGTTGCATCTTAGTGGATTCGTTTTTATTCCCTGTAATGGCAGAATTTATAATAAACAGATTTTATATATATATTTTAATGAAATTCAGGAAAACTTCTTGGTTTCAGCTTTAAATTTTCCAGCCAATTTAAACTAAATTCACAGAAAAAAAATGTTATTTATATTACCAAGACAAACGAAACCATATCTTTGGAAGAAACATGTACTAATTTATTCTTGCTTGGCTCGCGTAAAAGCTATGCTAGCTTTAGTAAGTGTGAATGCATAGAAATTTTAACAAGATCAGCTTCTGAAGGACAGAAAATGACTAGAAGAGCCTAATGTTTATCCAAGCATCTAAAAGTGTGTCACGCATCTTTGCAGTTGAAAAATAATCACAGAGGAAGCTGAGACTGTTAGAATACTAGACATGATATGGAGTAATTCTTTGTGTTTCCACTCTGATTTCATATTTAAGCATTTCTTACCTCATGTTTTTATAACATTGATACACATTAGCAGTAAACCCCTCCAGAACTTGCCTGACCCAAATGCCAAACCTATGCTAGGAGCCACATGCTTTTCTAATGGTACAGGAACTCGCTTTAAATCAGCTGAGATATATGGTACATGTATGGGAGAAGAGAAACAATACTTAGCTTATGTGATATTTGTGAACTGGACAGATTGAAGCAAACTGTTTTTCATCCAGGCAAATGCATTAAAAAGTACATGATGTTATTAGTTGCCCCTTGCCTTACTTACCATGTTTAACCCCAGCCAGCAACTAAGCACCACACAGCTGCTCACTCATTGCCTTCCTGTGGGATGGGGGAGAGAACTGGAAGAGTAAAATTGAGAAAACTCATGGGCTGAGATAAAGACAGTTTAATAAGTGAAGGAAAAGCAGTGCACGCAAGCAAAGGAAAATGAAGAATTCATTCACCACTTCCCATCGGCAGGCAGGTGTTCAGCCATCTCCAGGAAACAGGGCTCCGTCACGTGTAGCGGTTACTTGGGAAGACAAACACCATCATTCTGCGCCCAGAGGTGAATGTAACCTCATCAATTACTTCAAGAGAGTAATAAGGACAACCCTGGGAACTACTGACCAGTCATCTTTACCTCAGTGCCCAATAAGATCATGGAACAGATCTTCCTGGAAGTTATGTTGAAACAGGGAAGTGATTAGAGACAGCCAGTATGGCTTCCTAAAGGGCAAATCATGTCTGAGTAAGCTAGTGGCCTTCTACAATGGACTGACTGCATCAGTGGACAAGGGAAGAGCAACTGATGTCTACCTGGACTTCTGTAAGGCTTTTGATGTGGTCCCACCCAACATTCTTACTTCTAAATTGAAGACATATGGGTTTGATGAATGGACTATTGGATGGATAAGGAATTGGATTGATGGCCACATCCAGAGTGTTGCAGTCAATGGCTCTATGTCCAAACGGAGATCAGTAACAAGTGATGTCCCTCAAAAGTCCATACTGGGACCAAAACTATTTAATAGCTTCATCAATGACATAGCAGGATCAAGTACACCCTCAGCAAATTTGCAGATGACGCTGAGCTGAGTGATGCAGTTGATACGCTTCAGGGAAGGGATACCATCCAGGGGAAGGGATACCATCCAGATGACATGAGAACTTTCACACGTTTAAGGATTGGGCCCGTGTGAGCTTCATGGCAAGGCCAAGTGCAAGGCTCTGTACCCAGGTTCGTGCAATCCCCAATATCAGTACAGAATAGGGGATGAAAGGATTGAGAACAGCCCTGCAGAGGACTTGGGCATACTGGGGGATGAAAAAATTGGACATGACCCCGCAATGTACACTTGCAATCCAAAAAGCCAACCATATGCTGGGCTGCATAAAAAAAAATCCACGGCCAGAAAGTCGAGGGAGGTGGTTCTCCCCCTCTAATCTGTTCTTGTGAGACCCCACCTAGAGTATTGCATCCAGTTCTGGGGCCCCCACTACAGGAAAGACATGGACCTTTTAGAGCAGGTGCAGATGAAGGTCACAAAAGTGGTCAGAGTGCCGGAATACCTCTCCTATGAAGAACGGCTGAGAGAGTTTGGGTTGTTCAGACTGTTGGAGAAGAGAAGGCTCTGGAGATATCTTAATGCAGCCTTTTAATATCTAAAGGGGGCTTATAAGAAAGATGCGGAGAGACTTTTTACCAGGGTCTGTAGTGGCAGGACAAGGCAAAATGGTTTTAAGTTGAAAGAGGGTACATTTAGACTGGATAGAAGGAAGAAATTTGTTATGATGAGGGTGGTGAAACACTGGAACAGGTTGCCCAGAGAGGCTGTGGATGCTCCATCCCTGGAAGTGTTCAAGGTCAGCTTGGATGGGGCTTTGAACGGCGTGATCTAGTGAAAGGTGTTCCTGCCCATGGCAGAGGGGGTTGGACTAGGTGATCTTTAAAGGTCCCTTCCAACCTAAACCATTCTATGATTCTGTGATAAATGGAGCTCGCTGGGGCCGCACTCGAGGCAGCTACCATTCCTCAGTGCAGGTTTTGCTCTCAGGAAGAGGCAATTAAAAACTGTGCAACTGCTGAGTACAGAAGATTTACTGCAAGAATTGGTCATTATATTCTCTATGGCTTTGCATCAATTAAAAGGATTATTATGGGTTGAAAAGTTAGTCATTTGATTGGTTCATAAGATAATAAAGTTGCTTAATATAGCAATTTGATGTCAAATAATAAAGGCTCTATTTTCTCACCAAGTTGAAGGGGTTTGAAGTTATAATACTTGAAAAATAGCCTTTCTAAATTTTCTAGAAATCACATCAAGATTTATGACTAATAGTTCCAAGCAAAATGGAATTCCATCCACTGCTGAGTGTAATTTATTATCTACAGAGATCTGAAAATACTGAGGAAAAATCTGAGAAATAAAAAATTTATTTTTTAAATATGAGAAATTACCACCAGCTAGTGGGATTTAAAATCTTTTATCTACTTTCTTTATTCATACTTTCTTAATTTTTTCTCTCTTACAGTTTGTTGTGAAAACTTATTTTAAACTTTTTTTTTTTTTAAGAAACCTGAGATTTTGGACCATGTTTTATAAATATGTTACCTTAGTTGTCTTGCCAGGTTTGCAAGTACGCATCATTAGAACTATATATACTACACATTGTATAAAGAAACATTTATAAAAAGTGGAATCAACACTATTTCTCCTTTGTCACTCCTGGAGGAAAAAGCTTAAATATCCATCAAAGGCACAAAGCATATCTGAAAGACTTCTTTGTCAGAACAGTGACTGTTTCTAAAGGCAATTTCTTAAAAAAAATTACCAACTCACAACCTTGTATAAAAGCATAATCATAAATCTAAAAAGTCATTTTCAAAGACACTGGTTACACAAAGACTTGTCTGTTATTTCTTGTTATGTCTGTGATCATCAAGACAGTTTTTGCTTCTTGCTTTTGGTTAAGATTTCAGTCATCTATTTTTTATTGTATATATCATAGACACAATTATAATAAGCTCCAGATCTCTGACTTGGCAATATTTTTCTAAACACAAACAGAAGACAACACCATTGCAAGACACTTAGTAAGTCTGGAATTATTTAGATCCAGCTACTTTACTGAACTGTTATGGATTGTCTTTATAACCTAGCTGGAGAGCAGCTACTTTATTTTCTACCGTGAATTCTTCAGAATCAGGAGTCCTTGCCTGGACACTTCTGTACTTTCACATTAGCTGTCCTGTGTAACAGATTCTAACAGCAATTCTGCACGTTAATGTTCAGAGGCTTTCATTAGTGCTTTTCTCAGAAATTAGTCCAGCTTGTACTTAATGTAATGATAAACAAAATTAACATATCATTGACAAATCACATTGATGTAAATACTGGAGAGTATTTACACTGTTGCTAGAACTTAAAAAATAGCTAGGAATGAAATTAAGAAAAGAACTATCAGGTCAAAAAGAAATTACTTGAACTTTTGTTTTTATAGTCAATCATAAGGGTTTTTCCTTTCTGCCAGTGTACATTATAACTTACAGACATCTCAGTGCTAATTTTTTATTCTTGTTGTAGCTCCCTCCACTTGAATAATAACACACAAAGACAGGCAGCTTGATTTATGGTTTAATCCTATGAGAAACTGAGCTCGCTACTGAAGATGTTGGGAGGCAGACACACATTTTCTAGTATTTATCAAGAATGAGCTGAGGGATATTGAATGCTCATGAAAAATGAGCATCCTGGGCATGTCAGTAAGGTATGGAGGATCTTCAGGATTTAGTCCCAAAGTTGCATGTGAAATTACTTCTTGTAACAAAATGTGAATTTTATTAGAGGGCTTTTTTTTTCTTTTTTTCTTTTCTATAGTACATTGGTACCACTAAGCAGTTCAAAGCAGCCTAGCAACAGTTAGAACACATTGTATGGGTGACGAAAACACCACATTCCAGCTCTTATGATTTCTGGGATATGGCCATGAGAAAGAAAATATGCCCAGATCACTGCTGAGTGAATCTGAACTGGCCGCTCACAGCTGGGTATCTCAAAAGAGCCAGAAGAACCTCTGCTGTCTTGTCAGCTGCTTTACAATAAGAGAAAACATTCCATATCGGCACCCTTTCCTCACCCTTCATCACCCTACCATCACCTTCTGTGAGTAAGGTAAGTAAATTCAAGTAAACTTTGCAGACTTTGGCACGTGTTTGCATACAATGAATTAGAAATTGTGAAGATTAAGGATTCACTTTGATTGGAGCAATGGGTATGGCTGCAGGAGCACAACTCCAAGGGCAAATAAAAAGAAAATTTCTCTACTGCAGGAATGACATGATACATCTATGGTAGCACTTCCCCAGTAAAGCTGCAGATACTGGGAAGAACAGAGTACCTCCATGGAGGAGAAGAAACCCTTTAGGAGGGAAGAGGCATGCAAAGATTTTTTGCGCACATCCCGATTAGCAGAACTGCAAGGAGGAGAGGAGGTAGAAGCCCCTGTTTCTCTTTTAAAGAAGGTTCTTTCTCCTTTTCAGTCTGCTCAGAAGTGGCTATAATAGTGTGAAGTAGGTGCAGGGGGTATATGGGCAGAGAGGCAGGAAGATCCAAACTTTTTCACCTCACAGTAGATGACCGCCAGATGTAGGTGCAATTCCTCAGAGGCCAGAGCGTTTTTTGACTTGGTCCTCTGAAAAAGCCCACATGAGCTCTTCTGCTTACTTCTTGATGAGGTTAAGGTGAATTAACTTGTTCTCTTTTGTCTTCCTCTGCTGGGAAGGGCCTGAGGGATCACTTTTATCACCCTTCCCTATCACTTATCTGGAAAAAGTAAGGCAAAAGGGCAATTACAGTCAGAGAGAGACAGAAGATACTTTTGTGGGTTTTGAACTAGACTTGTTAGCAGGTTCAGTAGTCACTAACAACCCAGGAAAAAGCACATGGAGGAAAAATACAGAAATATGAAAAATAAATTAAATAATATGTTCCCAAGAGAGAGATTTGATCCAGACTCCATGTGCAATAGTGTATAGATATAATGAGATTGAATACTTATAGTAGTAAGGATCAAAGGCCAGGTTTATAATACATTTTTGGCAGGGATATGCAGAAACAAATCAATGCCTGGTGGCCTACAGATGCCTAGTAGGATGGTTCTATTTCCCAGTAAAATCAGGCTAGGTCAGAAACTTCTGAAAATCCCATTGAGTTCCTTGGTGGCAGGTCTGCATGTCTACATATGTTTTGAAAAATCTAACTCTCAACTAAACCATCAACCCAAAAGTAGAAGATAGCAGTCAAAAAAGGATTACAGTGCTCAGCAGAGTTTCTGCCTCAGACAGGAAAAAAGTAAAAGCAGAAATTAAATTTAATTTAATTTTAAATTCTTAAAACCATTTTAAGACTTTGTAATGATGCTAAGAATCTCACACCTGTATTTCAGATACAAATTGATGCACTATATCCCAAAAGGCAGATAAAATCCAAACTGGGAATACCAAAACATCGAAGCCTTTTAATTTTTTACAAGTCTGACGAATATTCATTAAACTTAGCTGACTTGACACAGTTCAGCAAAACAACAGAAACCTATTGTGATCCTATATACTATCAGAAAAAAACACTATGGCATTTTTCCAGTTTGGATTATCAGTGGCATGTTTCAGCATAGATGTCACTGGTCTTTCCTGCATGTGTCATGGCCAGTATCCCCATGAGTTTACTGGGTACACAGTTTGATGCTGTGCTCACTCATTTACTCTTCAAAATTCCCAGCCCAAACAAAAAGACACCACTTGCATCGTAAGCTCAGTGACTCAGACCGTAAAATCAGGCTTCCTCGTTATTTGGACCTTGAACAACTGGGCTGACCCAAGATGTAACAACTATTTGCAGAGGAAAAAAAGCAGCAATTTCCCTTAAGCATAAGCAGAGCTGGTAAAAACAGACGTCAGCTTAAGTGGGTTAACAGGGTCATGGAACCATTTACATTTTTTTTGTGTGTGAGTTTATGAAGTTCTACGTAGCTTTTAAACAAATGCAATTATTGTACTAGGAAAGGAGGGGAGACAACCCCAGCAACCTTTATACAAATAATAGATCTGCTAGCTAGTTCAAAATTCTCCCTCCTTTATGTTACAAAGTCTGTTACTGATTACAAACAAATATGCTGTCAAAAGCACAGGGAGAAAACAATTTAGAATACATTGCAGACATAACAATCAGTAATCTATTTAACCTGAAGAGATACCAAAGCTTCAGATACTAATTTTGATTTTAATTACTAGTTTTACTTTAAAACTCAATTTTATTTTAACTTGTGAAGGCCTTCATTGTTGCCAAACCAAATTTCCCAAGCTATTTCTTCCTCTCTTGTCCCCAGGCTCAGCTAATTCCCTGCATGTTTAACCTGTGCTCTTCAATACTTGTGCATTACCAATATTCATAAATATTCTTCAGGCACCTTTCTCTTCCTTTATTACCCTTACATTTTTCCTTTGCTTACACCTGTAAAACCCCATCACCTTCATAGTGCATCCTCAGGTATTGTGCAATGTTACTGAGGATAATGGATGTGCCATGCCAACTTACACAAAAAAGCATTTCGTTCATAAAAAAGCAGAAATGTAAATCGCTCTGCTTGGACAATACTGCAATTACCACCTCAAAGACATAAGAACATAAAAATCTAATGCCAACAAAAGAATGTCAAGTATTGCATGGTTTATTCATATCAACTCAATGCAATCAAACTGTGCTCACAACCATAAAATTCTGCAGAAGTATAGTATAAAAAAAACAACTTTTTGTTCTCTGTTAATCAGAGATAAGATATCTAGGTGGGACTTCCCTAGAATTACTAATCTATTTCTGAAATAGAGGAGAATTCAGCAAGAATTAAATCCTTAGCAAAATAAACCACAGGAACGATCAGTGACCTTTATCACAGAATCATAGAATCATAGAATCTTTGGGTTGGAAGGGACATTTAAAGGCCATCTAGTCCAACCCTCCTGCAGTGAACAGGAAGCATTCCTGCTCCTCAGGAATCATTTATGCTTCATGATATCATTGTGATCAAACACAACCACTAAGCAGAAAGGGGGTTTCGGCAATCCACAGCTTGCTGCCGAACATTTTGGAAAATTCACATGGTCAAGCACACAGTATAAGAAAAACATCTTGAAATCTCTTGCCTCCCTGCCAGACAGGTGGGAACTGACTATGTAGAATTATAATTATTTTTCTTTTTTTTTCCCCTCACCCTAAGAGCTGCCTGATACAGAGAACTGTCTTTGTTAATAAAAACAACTCAAGCTTGAAAGTTCAAATCTATATCAATATTGCTGCCAACACGCAGGAGTGAGGAATGTAAGAGTCACAGCAGTGGAGGAAGGGGTGATGTAAAACTGCTCCTTTTTGTTCACCCACCAGCATTCCCCGCACTGAAGCTCAGACTGCCATGGAAACAGATGCTGGGTCAGGCAGGGGAAAGCTGCTGGGCTGCTCTCACAGCCCGCACGGGGCAAGACCTCTTCTCCTGCACCAGCAGAAACCCACATTCATCCCTCTGGTTTTGATCACAGAATCACAGAATCATTAAGGTTGGAAAGGACCTTTGAGATCATCAAGTCCAACCATCAACCCAACACCACCAAGCCCCCTAAACCATGTCCCAAAGCGCCACATCCACACGTTTTTTGAACACTTCCAGAGATGGCGACTCCACCACCTCCCTGGGCAGCCTGTTCCAATGCTTGACCAGTCTCTCAGTGAAGAAATTTTTCCTGATATCCAATCTAAACCTCCCCTGGTGCAACTTGAGGCCATTTCCTCTCGTCCTGTCACTAGTTACTTGGGATGCAATGATTAGGCCTGTGTCTGGGTTTGCCAAGAGATTTTGGCCTGAAAAATCTTAGATCTTACTTCAGTAGTCAAAAGATTCGGAGATGACTTCTAAAAAAGAGTACATTTTTTTAATAACTGCAGCCATCTCCTAATATTTTACTGTATTACAGCAGTGTTTCATCCAGAAGAGCTTTTTAAGTTATCCAGATGTCCTGTGAAATATGTGTGTCCATGGTCGAGACAGATTATGAAGGCTCCAAAAATCATGCCCAGACTTCATCAGGAGTAAACTGACGTCATCCTATTGAATTTGCTGACTGCACTGTCTAGAGTCAAGATGCTCAGAGCTGCCAATATGGGAGATATATCCTACCATCTGCAATTTTATGCATACTTTTATAAGCATATAAAAGAAAATCTGCCATTACAGAGGGAAAAAAAAAAGTGATTTAATTATTTTTCTCCTTGAATTATAGGAAAGTTTTATAAGTGATCTTCATTACATTGTGAGGATTCCTCCTTTGTACATGCTCTTTTTTCTAACATTCCCTCACCAAAAGTTCGTGAAGCATTCTTATGAGGTATATAAAAGAAAGTGGTTTTATTCTTCCATACTCAAAATACACAATATCTGTTGTCACAGGCTGTGATTTTAAGCCATTTAGTGGAGTCTGTTTATCTGTCTATATGTTAGATACATGACAAAAAATTACTTTGTGTTTGGATCCCTTATAGAAAGGCAGTGCATTACACTTAACAGTTATCTAGTAAAGCTCAGTTCTGCAGTACTGCAATCATTCTCAGGATTTCTGTTTTATTGGAATACATCCACATGCAGGGTATGAACATGAATCATTCTGACTTAGTCAGCACATTACTTTTCTGGGAGGAGACTTGAAAAATATTATATCCATGTAATACCAGGGGGAAAATGTAGGCACAACTATAAACAGTACTTTCACTTAGTTGGAATTTGCCAAGGACCATAGAGCTAACATCTCTGTTCTTGCTAATCACCAATTTGGGTAAGTGCTAAGCCCTGCAATTTTGCAAGTCTTCAGATGTTAGAGGAGTGTTTTCACTTCTCAGGATCAGACCTTAAATAAATTATAGGGTAGTTAATAATGGTAAATGATCATCTTTATGTCTCATCCAGCTTTATGGTTCATCATCAAACTACCAGAGGAGAGTAAGATCAATTTAATTACAAAGTTTGAAGAAGACTTACTTATTATTCCTCATTTTCAGAGCTCTTATATGCCTGCCTTCTGTATGAGTCAACATCCCCAGGCATATTATGCTAGACTTCTGCATTAAATTGGTCCTCTTATGACAATAAAATGAAATGCAAGAAAAGTGACCCCTTTACAGATTTTCTGTGTGGAAAACCTTCTAGTCACACATGTTTAAACACAAAATATTATCCCAAATTTGCACCTCTTCTTTTTCTCTAAGTTTCAGACTACTGGGAAACGCACATTCTTTGATGGCAGCATTGCTGCAGGTAAGTACTTCTAAGACACATGTTTTGTAATGGTTTTCATCACATATAAAACCTGCCATGCTGCTTTGAGGGTCCGCCTAGCCCAGTAATGTCTCCAAAAGTGTCCAACCTGTCAACATATAAGGAAAAAGAAGATCAGAGCAAGCATGTATGATATTTCAGCCATAATATTCTGTTTGCCTCCAGCTACTTTCAGATTTATTTTCTAAGCGCTCGTCCAATCTGTCTGGTAACCCATATAAATGCTTTGCAAACAAAGCATCTTTTGGCAAAGAACTCCACACTCATAAAACCTGTTGCATGAAGAATCACTTCTTTTTGTTTGTTTTGAAATTCTGTACTACTAGGTGATAGTAGATGAAGACCACCTGATGGATCTTGTACTGGAAAAAAACATTAATAGATCCCTATCTACCCTCTCTATGGCACCCATTATTTTGCAGATCTTTATCATACTCCTAAGCTTTGTCTTTTGTAAACTGTAGAGGTCCAACCTAATCAGTTGTTGTTTGCGTGAGACCTGTTCAACCTTATTGCCCATGTTCCTTTCTTCTGAGATAGCAAAGTACACAGATTATGAAATAAGGAATCATACACTAGTTTAATTATACTTTTTTTGTTTTATCTTCTATCCCTTTCCTAACAATTCCTCATATTTTATTTGCTTTCTTGACCACTGCAACACTCTGAGCTCATGTTTCTATAGAACTCTTGTATCAGTGAGGTTAAAAGAATTATAGAACTAGTTCAGTGTATTTTAAACCTGTGAGACCTTACTCAAAGTAGTGATGTGTTAAATACTTCTGATAATAACTATATGACTATATAGCAGAGCTTTCATTGTCGAATTTAGCTGTCGTGTCAGTGATGAGAGAGAGATATTCAGTTGGCAAAGATCTTACCAGCTACAGCAGCTCTGATACTGGAGTAATCATGTGTGGTTATATTCAAGCGTGGTATTATAAAGAGTATAAGACAGCATTAGACTCCCCTATAAATAATGTCTGATAAAGAGTATGTATCCACATTTACAACTGCCTTAGCTGTATTTTCTATAAAAAGTCCCAAGAGCTAATTTCTACTTCTTTCTCTTGAGACATCTGAAGAAAACAACAAGCGTGCTCAGCATTTTGAAATTCTTGCAGGTTCATTGTCTACCGAAACAAAAGCTCAGTGAAAAATTGGGACAGAGGTTTAGGAATTCAGTCTAAAAGTTTCAAGTATCTGCTTTTGTGTTAAAAAACTGCAGTAAAACAGCCACAATGCCACATTAACAAGGCAAGGGATGTTTTGATAGGACTCATTTTCTGGGTGTTGCAGAACCACTCTGGTAGTCACTGACTTCCTATGTGCCACAAACGTTGGTTTCTTTGTTACTTAAAAAATGTATTTATTACAGAAACTTTCTAACACATCACTGAAACACTCTACCTGAATTCAAACTACACTGTACCAAACTGCAGCCACAGTGCCAGTATCTCACATTTTGGGCTCACATATTTCTTTTAGATCATGGCAGTGTAGTTCTATACTGTTTCTCAGAGACATTGGTCTTGCTTTTTCTTATATGAATAAGAATTGAGGATAAAAGGTAAATGCTTGCTCTTGCTGTTAGAGAGAATGGAAATATAAGCTGAACTATCTGAATATTTCACTACCCTGCTTTTAGTTCCTCGTGATATAACTCCTCCAAAGCCCCAACAAGAGCTTTTGGCAGGGATTCCTGTTCCTGTGCATAGTGTATGCAATGTTATCCCTCCTCATTAGGTCCTGTTGCTTCACTTTGGTTTTAAGGGAACCCAGGATGGATACCTGACTGCTTAAAAGGAGATCAGTGACATACTTTCTCCTTTTACAAGTAAGTGTGGAACTGTTATAATACATAGTGTAAAGACTTTCATTCAGGGACGGAGAATACAGTCCTGATAATATGAAATGTGAAGAGAAATAATATAGATGAAGGAGGAAAAGGTTCAGAGTACAGTAAAAATAAAATAGCTGCAAAAAGCAATTGATATGTTCCTTGTTAAAGCCAGCATTTAAATTGGGGGTGACTGCTTTTAAAATACTGTAAGAAAGAGCAAGGATGCCAGGTTGGATAGCTAACTTTAGATGGAAAAGCAGAATAAGGTGTAGTTTGAGCAGAAGATCAAAGAGAAGAACTTATAGCAATTGTATGGTGTGCTGGCTACCAGCACAGGAAACTACAGTCAAGGCAACCAAGTCAAAGACACAGTGCAATTATTAAAAAACACAAATGAATACAGCATGTCCCTGCTTGGCATTCAGATCTGTCTGTAACCCTGTAACTCAGGCTGGAAGTGAACTCCTATTAGCAGGAAAAGTAGAGAGAGAAAACATAACCATCATTGCAGATCTGGTTGTCTTTATCTTCATTAGTGAATCTTGCCAACCCAGGGAATTTATTCCAGTGTGTAAATGGTTGAGCAAACCTTACAGGAAACAGAGGAGAAAGCGGGAAGAGAAGCACATGATATTGCAGAAAAATTTGTTGAGTGCTTAAGGGAGACTTTTTTTGTCCCCAGTCATGTCAAAATGTCAGTGGCAAAGTCTCTTGCATTGTGGAATAATTATTTTCTCCACAGTAAACTTTTAGATCAGTATATTCAAGGAAAAAAAGGCCTAGTGCAGTCACCCTACCAACCTACTCTAACCTTCTGCAGGATATAGGTCTTAGGATTTCTCTAAACCGACTTCCATTTAATCACTGTATGCAGACTGATAAAGCCAGAACTACAAGTTTAATCTCACAATATATTGAAACAAAACTGGATTTTCATTCTTTATGAGATTTATGATTGAGCTAATCGCATATACAGGTATTCCTGATAAATAAACATGAGAAACAGCAAACAAACAGCAGGGAATGAGTCATATAATCCTCAAGCAATGATACTATGCTGATCAGCATATACTTGATAGGAAAGATACAGGCTGCATCTTCACCTACTTTCTCCTGAAGTTATAATGAGTCCTGGGATCCTGATACATCAGTCATTCAAGCTGGCACACAATCAGATGCACACTGTCTTCCTTTTATGCCGAGTACACAACTTTCTTTTGCGTAGAAATAGGAAACCATTTGTGGGTACTACAGTGTAGATGTAGCAACAGCAAATTTTGTGTGTCAGTTGGTATCACAAGATGTTTGCCTGGCTAGATTGTTGTCAGCGATATCATTCATTTTCTGTTTATCCCAGAAGATTTGTTTGCAAACACTGCTGAAAAAGTCAGCAAAATTTAGTACACTGAATATTCTCCTAATGAAATAAATATATCATCACAACAACTATTTCTCTCATGCGTAATTGTAATGCTGTTGTAGGCTTTAAAATCTTACCAGTGCTGTTAAGTGACTAAAGGTTTAGTCCTTATAGCTCTTTCCTTGTTGTGCAGCACTTTGGTTATGTGATCCCTCCCACTGGCTTCAGGGAGATTGCTGGAGTCATTCATCACAAATCAGGATTTTATCGTGGGCATCTGTCATTAGATGATGTCAGTATTTGCAGGAAGCCCAGTATTTTCTACAATGGATGTAAATACACTGAGCACAAACCTGAAGAAAACTCAACCTGCCTTTGGTAGACTAGAACATCCTTAAGATGCCAGTGCTGTAGGTGATGCAGTTACTCATGTATTTAGGTGATGCAGTTACTCGTGTATTTTGGCAAAAGGTAGGCATGCAAGATGCGAAGTTTCAGGTGCACATATTATCCTGTCATATTTCAGTGTTTCACGTCCCACATATCCTCCTTTTCATTTCCTTATTTTCTCTGCCATGAATGACTTTTTTACAGCTAGGACATATGAACATTTGTTTTTCCAAATGCTCAAAAATGCCACGTTCATTTCCAAACCTATGTCTCTTCTCAGACAGCAGTGCAGTGCAATGCTGCCAAATCCCAACTTGTGGGCTAGATGCCTTGTTTAACAAAAGTAACCTGAAACTCTGTAAACTTTGTATAATGCTAACATCTGCATTTATTCAGCTTCAAATTATATGCACGAGGCTAGCTCCTAGCTGGTGTAAACAAGGACAGCTTCTCTGAAGTCACTGAGGATTGCCTTCACTTACACAATCTAAACATATGGTATATATTCATCAGTTCACTTCCCTTACACAAAGTTGGTCAGATTGCCAGTGAGGTATTCATTCATAGACTACTCATACATACTCTTCTGCTATAAATTACAGCCCTCAGATTCAAATCTATATCTTTGCTCAGCTCAAGGATGTGCTGAGGCTGTTTCATCTGGTACAAACAGTTCTTGAAACCAACATTGATTCTTAAATTTTCCATTTAAAAACGAAACTCAGAAAGTTTAAGTCTCTGCTGCAGCTTTCCTTCTGTGCACAGACTGGGTAACTGTGTTGGCTCTTTCTCTCTTGCTCCAAGTCCACTTAGTCATGGATGCAGAAACCCCCTATACTGGTTCTATATGGAAGAGAAAGCCTTGTTTTCCCCCTGCCCCACACCCTGTCCTTAGCTTTACCTCATGGCCACTAGCCAGTGCTCAGAATCAACTGAAGTTTGACATCCAACTCCTGGCATAAAGGCAAGGAAGAGCAAACAGAGCTAGAATATAGGACAGACAAAGGGGGATTATGTAGTCAAGGTCTTGACTACAAAAAAGGGACTTGCAAAGACAGAGGCAGATTCTTCTTGCAGGAGCACGGTGAAAGGACAGGGGATGATCAAGGAAAGGACGGGCCAAACCAACGTAAGGAAACTCCACTTAGACAGGAGGAAAAATTCTTCATTACAAGAGTGCCTATGCAGAGGAGCAGGCTGCTCAGGGAACTGGAAGAACATTAGTCCTTGGACATTTTCAAGACCTGACAGGATAATGAACAATGTGATCTCACTTTGAGGTACGATTTAACTCCAGAGTTAGTCCTGCTTTGAGAGGGGATTGAATGAGATTAAATCCCTGCAAACCTAACTCATTCTGTGATTCTGTGGTTCAGTTCAATTCATTTTTCAAGTGACAAAAGTGTCAACAAAATACAGTTCTAGTGACTGGGGGTGAGTAACACTGTGCTAACAAGAATATAATTTACAAGAAAATCCATGCACTCCTTTACGACAAGGATTATATTATATATTATATTTTAATATGATATGACATGATGTGATATAATGATATAATATATAGTATAATTTTTTTCATTTAAGCTCCTCCCTCCCAAACAGATGATAGCCTAATTTTTCTGAGAAGCTCTGATAAAATCTACAATTTAGGCAGACATGAAGAATGAGAAAACACTTCAATCTATTTGCTATAGAATACATATTTCCTGACCTAGCACACCAGCTTTGATAGCGTGAAAGATTTTGTTTCTGCCTGGTGGAAAAGGACCTGGGGGTGCTGGTTGACAGCCGGCTGAACATGAGCCGGCAGTGTGCCCAGGTGGCCAAGAAGGCCAACAGCGTCCTGGCCTGTATCAGCAATAGTGTGGCCAGCAGGAGTAGGGAAGTGATCGTGCCCCTGTACTCGGCACTGGTGAGGCCGCATCTCGAATCCTGTGTTCAGTTTTGGGCCCCTCACTACAAGAAGGATGTTGAGGTGCTGGAGCGTGTCCAGAGAAGGGCAACGAAGCTGGTGAGGGGTCTGGAGAACAAATCTTATGAGCAGCGGCTGAGGGAACTGGGGTTGTTCAGTCTGGAGAAGAGGAGGCTGAGGGGAGACTTTATCGCTCTCTACAACTACCTGAAAGGGGGTTGTGGCGACGAGGGTGTTGGTCTCTTCTCCCAAATAACTAGTGATAGGACAAGAGGAAATGGCCTCAAGTTGCGCCAGGGGAGGTTTAGATTGGATATTAGGAAAAATTTCTTCACTGAGAGGGTGGTCAGGCATTGGAACAGGCTGCCCAGGGAGGTGGTGGAGTCGCCATCTCTGGAAGTGTTCAGAAAATGGGTGGATGTGGCGCTTCAGGACATGGTTTAGTGGGCATGGTGATGTTGGGTTGATGGTTGGACTTTGATGATCTGAAAGGTCTTTTCCAACCTTAACGATTCTGTGATTCTGTGATTGTGTGATCCTCAGAGAGAAATTTCAAAAGAAAATGTAGACTTTAAAGAACAGGAACATGAAATTGTATTAAAAGAATGGAACATTTTAGTGTCCGGGTTTCTCTGTATATGTTAAATACCAAAGGATTTTAATTTCTTTCGATACTAAAGATTAAAAAATAAAGGTTTTATTGATCATTTTATCTTGATGTGTTTTTTAAATCTGTAAATACTAGTAAAACATTCTTTATTTCTAACTTCTCTACAGCTTATGATGATAACTAGACGTTATATTTGTATTTCTTTGCAGAAATGGAATGTTGTACTCTTAATTCCCTTCAATGGTATTATTTGCAGTTTATTTTTTACTAATACCAACTAAAATAATATAATGCCCAAAAGGCATCTAAGCGATAAAAAAAACTAAAATGACTTTTTGTTTGTTTCCATCATATTAGTGCATTCTATATAAAAATTACTTTTATTTAGACTGTGTGCAGGGGGGCATCTGCTGATCTATGTACAAATTCTGTGTTCCTGTGTAATAAGAAATTAATAACGCCATATATGGAAATTACATGTTTCTCACTTAACGTGATTGTGCAAAGGGAACATAAAAATAAAATTAAAAAATAAGTCTTTCTCTTCTGATTGCAATTTACATCACCCTGCACCTGTGTAAACCACCAAAGAAGGTGTGAAGTAATCAGCAGCAAGGGCCAAAATACTTCTTCACTAACAAAGATGTTTTAAATAGATTATTGTCAAAAATAAGTTTCTATGATAGGAAAAGAAAATTAACATCTTTAAATATTTACAAAGTGAATGTGTATTTTAAAACCAAGTAGGAAATCAACATCCTCTCTAAGATGTAAATTGAGTCTGACAAACTATTCAGAATGAAAAATGTATTCAACAACTTGAGCCTCATTTTCTTTTCATGCATCTTTTGTGAATAGACTTGAGTTTTGATAATGCCCTCATTATTCAAAAATATTTTAACTAGTCATTACCCAAAGATGAAGATAAGCAGGAATAAGTCCTAAGGCTGTTTGAGGTGGCTCACAAATATTCATTTACACTTTAAAAGATTTTTTTTTTTTGCATATCAGAATTGTTCTTTGAATGTTCACAAGATAGAGTTTGAAAGGTGATAGAAAATACTCTTGGTAAATGTTCTTTTTTCTGCAGTGACTCCTTTCAAATTTAGCTAGGTTTCTAACTTCATGCCTCGTCTTGATTTGAAAGGATGTCTCCTACATATACAGCAAATGTGTGACACTTTCTCTGACAAAGTAGATTTGTACAACATCAAAAACACAGGTATGTTCTGGCATTACTGGATTTTGCTGAAGGCTTCTTAAAAGCTCTTCACTGTTTGCTTTGAGTCGTAATGGATTACTTTTAAGAATTCACCTAAAAGCAATAGAGCATTAGGTGAAGAACGCATTGAGAAACAGATCCTTTCTGCAAAGTCTCCTTTTCAAATAGAGAAGCGAGAGAAAGAGTGTGGCGAGGGCGTCTCCTTGTCTCCTTTGCTGTGGGAGGTGACGTCAAGGCACATAAGAATGGAGGCGAAGTTGTGACACACAGGAATTAACCATCAAGATCACAGAAGAAAATTAGAGTTCTGCATTTATATCAGGTTTTAGCTGGGTGGGGGAAGTTTTTTTGTTTGTTTGTTTGCTTGTTTACTTTTAATCCAAAACGTACAGCAGTGAATAGAAAATCCTTCTTTATAATCTCATTCTTTTTTTTACCAGGCCCGAACTGAATAAAACTATTGTCCCAGCAACTGGGAAAAAATAGGAGAATGGGACACCCAAGTACAAGTTTGAAGAATGTAGAAGGCTGTAGCTTTCCTTCAGAGTGATGCCACAAAAGAGACTGAAGGAAGGTGTATCTGCTGGCCTACGACTCTCAAAGTGATAACAGATACTTTCTTCTAAGAGGGTAGTACTAGCTCTTTCATACCTGACTACCCTGCCTGTTTTCAAAACAGTTCTAATGAAGTGCCTAAAATAACATTTCATGAAGCAGCTGTGTGTTTAAAGGTACTGGAAAAATACGGAAAAACCTTGAAACCTGTGCCTAATATGTGTTCCCAGGATGTGTAACGTTTGTGCTAAAGAGAGAACTAAAACAACAGAGGAGGTACACTGTCTTTTTATTATTACTGTTATTATTAAAAGGTAACCTAAGCCTGCTTGTAACATAAAGGAGAAAATAGCCTGGCAGAGGCCTCATTGCTCCCAAATAGGTACAGACACTATTGCAGACCCACCTCCAGTTGAGTCTTAAGGATGTGTTAGATGGTCTTGATGGAAGTGCCTGCCTTTCCAGGAGCCAGAAGACTTTTCTGCACCTTAAAAGGCCAAACAGTCATCAGTATAATTTCCTGCTAGTGACTATAATTTTCCAATTAGTTACGTGCAACTGCAAACTTCCATTTGCCATCTATTGCTTCAGACCTCCAAGGATGTGGGTAATAGTTATAATCACAGCAATAACAACAAAGACCAAAAAATTACAGAAAAACAGGAAGAATTTTGGAGGAGCAACAGCTGGTATGTTTGTGAAATAAAAATCCTATGATTTTGTTTGGGCATATATGTGAATCCATACAAATGGCTCCACAAATCATTCCACAAATGGAACAAACGTAGCACTCCCAAAGCAGCCAGTCATGGAGCTGTCTGATTTCAACCTGTTCCCAACAAAGATGCCACTTTAAATGTTGGAATTTAGCCAGGCTGTAGTCCATCATTTCAAATATTTGTTACCTGATGAATTTAACAAAAATCCAAGCATTCTCCCTAAGGCAGGAAGGAGGTGAAGAATCTGAAGTTGCAGATGCAGAATTTCATTAACATGATTTCCATTTTTAATGGCAGGAATTCCAGTACAGATACTGAGGTATCATTGCCTTGGGGAATGTATCTAGTTCTTATAAGGTATGCAGGCGTTAACATAAATTATTTGTCAGTTCATAACTTGGTGGACTTACTGGCTTCACCAGAACGTTTTTTTGTGCCAACTGCAGCAACGGCTTTTCAACTCTTAATGTTATGTCCACGCAATGATGAGGTGGGTTGAAATTCCAAGACCATAAATCTTTCCCCTACAGAATTATTTTAATATTAATTAATAGTTCTTCATAAAACTACCCAGATGACAAAATGATCAAATTCAGTTCTTCATTTCAGCTAGAAATTTCTGCAAATAACAGATTACTGCTGAATCTCTGTGCTTTTCTGTTACGTGCCAATGGAAAAAAGATCTGACAAGCTGGAGAATATCCAAATCATATCTGAAAGCAATTTGTATTCTGCTCATCAAATTGTTTTTCCCTATGTTGTTAGTGATAGTGACTTAGAGGTAGAGATCATGTGATAAATTACATTAATTCCAGGAAACAGGACAATGAAATGCATCCTTGGTATAAGTTAAGTAATATTAAGTCAGAAAATTATGTTCCGAGAGACTTGGAATTAAAAGAATCCATTGCTTGTTGGGGTGGACAAAGATGAGACAACCAAATACTTATCTAAAGACATTTGCAATACCCAATAGAGCAGGCATACAGTGTAAGACATAGACAATCACTGCCCAAGACGCCCAAGACACCCAAGATGTGTGGTCCAGAGTCTGCCTCTGTACGTGAAAAACAGACTGCAGCTTAAATGGTAACAGTCTTTCAGGGCTCTGAAAGCCCCACATAGCCCATATTTTTTTGTTAACAACTTTTCTTGTTCCAAAATGAAGGTTTTCTATCTTTCTGGGAAACAATCCAACATTCACAGACATTAGCAGAAGTCATTACAGAATGTTTTGGGATCTAACTTCTACTCTGAACTTTTTGGTGGGTAGAGGAGAAGAGACAAGTCTTTTCCATCCCAAAGGTTTCTCAGGTCCCTATTTTGACAGGGCACATCTGTCTATTCTTCCCATTCTCACAACCTACATCAGTCTTAAAAAATGTTAGAGGCTCATGTTTAATTTTTTTCTTTTGATTCACAGCAGGAAATTAAGAATCCACATCCTTTGTCTCATACATGCTCTAATTTTTCTTCAGTCCTTTTTTCATAATAAAGCTCCAAGGTTCTAATTTTTTCTGTCTTGCTGCTTGTTTCAAGAGAAGCATTTGAACGTATCTTTAACTTCCATTTGCATGGAGAGCATAAACAAGTGCTTAACGTTAACTCTGCCTAGGCATACTTTCTGAGTTGCGTCCATAGGTCAAACCACCAACTTCTGGCTTTGTCTTCTTCTGTGGTAGTTTCTAAACTGCGTAAGTAGTACTTTGCCTCTCTTTTGGTCTTCCCTTGTATTTTCAGACTATCCAGTAAGAAAAGCCAAGATAGTGAACTGTGCCTGTCCCAATAACTCATTTAAAGTATTCCTAATTACAGAAGTATTCATATTTTTTACTCCTTTGGTGCATGAGTGGTGCCATTTCTTAAAACATACATGCTTATATTGTGATGCATTTTCTATCCTAAGTGCACGAATAATGCCCTCTTATGGCAAAATTTAGGGATTCCCCAAAATTTATCTGGTCTAAGATCATTTACATTATGAACTTATGTTCAGAAAAAACCCACTTATCCTGGAAGGAAAAAGTAATGAAAAAGAAAAATATGATGTGCATGATATTACAGTCATAATGAGTTATACTAACTTTTTTTCTTCTTTATACTTCCTCCACTTCTGTGATATTTGAAAGGAAAATCCAGTCTTAGAAGCATGTTTTTAACAATTAGGATGGGGAACTCATTTTTAGAACACTTTTATGAGTGTTCTTTGCCAATTGCTAGATTAAAATGAGTGTACATAAAGCAAAGAGTAAGCATATATTACGCATATATTTATGGATATTAACAACAAAGGATTTAACTGATTTCTGCAAGTTTGTAGTATAAGTAAACAGTAAGGAACAAACAGGCAAGACTGTTGTGAAATATTACTGAAAATGTTTATCTCCAATTTCACAGTACTTTGGAAGTACATTAAGATAAATTTGTATGAAGTAGTACAAGGTAAGTGTTTTAAATGCTAGCAATAGCAATATCACAACTAATAAAATTCTTAAGAAACATTTTGTATCTATTCTGTGGGGTTTTTTGCCTCTTCTTACTTCTAATTGACTTTAAAAATTGACAATGAATAGATTGATTTTAAGTTATAAAGGTGTAATTGTGAAGAGGATACTGTGTTCTGGCTGCCATCCAAATTATAGATTTTTCTTTATGTCTTCGTGGCTTAAAACAAACTACTGCTAATAGATTTAAATAAAGATTCAATTAACAGATGTTCTGTAGAGAGTCAGATTAAAAATAAGATAAATATTTAGTGGAATGTTTATGTTGTTTGAGAAAAAATTAAATGTAGACTCACTTTAAATTGTGGTTCTTTCAATAGGAAGCCGAGAACCAAGTTAAAGTAACAGACACTTTTCCATATGATAGAAAATTCTGAGGTTTAATTCATCTGACACTGCGTTTCTCATGCATCAAGTGCTTCCATGAAGCCTGTGCTAAATTTCAGTGGGCAATTAATAAATAATCAGCATAAAGCAGACTTTTATTCCGTAATGGCCAATAAATAGGTAGATCAGATTCTATGACTGCTTCTCAGTCCTTCTTTTTTAACTAATTAAATTTGATTTTAAGCTGATGACTTAATGTTATTTTAAATTAACCCAAATCCTGATTGTCCTGAGGCCCAAAAAATGTACAAAGAATTCAGCAGACTCTCTTAAACCCCACTGAACATACATTGACTTCATAGGCATTCACTATCCAGGCAGATGTTTCCTCATGCCTTTTATGCCACACATTCTAATGAATCCAATGGGGTAGCTTTCATATGATAACTTAATATACAGCAAAAAGCATTTCCAAGAACCTTTCAAAATGTCTGTTGCCCTGATAGTGAAAAAAGGAAACCAGAGGCTCCTGTCCCTGTGAATGACGAGCATTCAGAGGTGCTGTGTGAATACCTGTGACAAAGGAAGAAGGAAGTTCACATGATCAAGAATACATCACAGAACACAATAAAGACCAGAGCTTCAATTTTATCTTTTAGGACCTTAGAAGAATGCCGTGGTATCTATACAACAAGGCACTAAAATGATCAGTATTACAGCTAAAACACCAATACAATACCATCTGTACCATGCTGATTCCAGAGACAAACCTTGGTTCATAGCAGACAACTTGACAGCCCTTTTAAGAAATGGAAAAGAACACTTTGCTGGAAGCTAGAATGTCTTCCTTAATACGAAGATAATACTATGGTAAAGAATTAGGACTTGAATCCTATAGCGTCTCAATGTTTTCCACCTTGGGAGAATTATAGGGTGCTTTGGATTTACATTAAAATTGCCAGGCCTACTTCAGTTTCCCAAAGAAAAGGTAAGAATGGTCATAGTGGGTCACTTGAGAGATCTACTTTAAAATCCAACCTCCAGTGACAGCTGGGATGTAATGCAAAAGGGTCAGGCTTGAAGAGCAGGAGAGGAGACATCTCTGGGGCCTGTTCCATTCCTCTGTGTCCTCTGGTCCATACGCGCAGATCCTTGAGATCTCCAGGTGACAGTGGGCATTATTCAGATTGTTTCAGTCAATGCTCTGCATGGCATGCGTGCTTTGAGTTGCGACCTTTTTCATTAGTTGTGTTCTTCTTTCATCTGGAGACACAAGTTCTTTAACTTTTATTTCTTCTGCGTGGGAAAAACTTCCTTATAGAAAGTAATAGGAACAGTGGCCAACAGGACATGTTTAGGGAAGGACAAGCCATGTGCAGAATGTTCCTTCTGCTCCTCTTCTAAAGTAACAGCTTGCAGAATGCAAACAATATACAGTGAGCAATTAGCTGACAAAACACCATCAGTAAAGCTTAGTCTGTATTTACAGAGAACAAAACAAATCGAAGACTGCAAGGTATACAGTCATTACTCTTCATTCGGAGATGAAGGACGGTGGGAAATAGGACTGCACTGCTATATGATCTGGGACCAGACTGAAGGTGGGTAGTTTTATATAACCAGGCTTCTACCAGTGTGTTTCAAGCCTAAGATGAATGGGAAAAAAATTATAAGTCTTTTTTTTTTTCTTTTCCCAAACCAGTGATTCACATAATGTGCTATAAATACTGAAGTAGCTGAACCATTGACAAAAAGTTACCTTTCCAAAATTGCCTTCCAGCAACAGATCGAGCACCAGGCTGGAGAGTGGCATGTCATGCTGGAAAAGGCCAGGATGACCAGGGTTATGTCACTGCCTCCCTCTATCCTGCAGTACTCTTCTCACCTCTCCTCCCCTCCTATCTCTATTTGTCTGTTTGAATAAAAAGCTTCTCCATAACTGCTCCTGCTTTACTCCCCTGTGTTTGTAGAGTTCCTTGCACCATAAGGAACCACCAAGTACTTCCTATACACAGATTACGCATTGTTGTATCATCCATGCACTTGTGCTTTCTTGTATTTATAGCTTGCTTGGCCTGAAGCCATCCTTGGTGCGTCAACAGCCCATCCCTTTTCATTCAAGTCTTCCTAATACATATTCTTACCAATCAACTTGCAAAATAATGATGACTTGTTTTATTTGTTAAAAACTCAAACCCAGTTTTGTGTAAGCACAGTGACTCTGGTTGTATCACTGACCTCACTGAGTCATAGTGACTAAAAGGTGGAAAATCTGACCAAAACACTGTGCTTCTCCTGGAAACAGCAATAACGTGGTTGCCTCACTGAAAAGAGGAGGCATGAAGGTCTGGTAGCATACCAGGAATCAACTTACATCTTTTGTACAGGCACGGAAGTACTTGTTTGATGATGACTTTACAGAAATCACAGCCTGTTCAATGACAGAGGTCACTATGACGTGCTGGCTCACTGACTTCCAGGGAAGCCATTCTGAGCTGGGTCTATTTGATTGGAGACAACTGGAGTTTTATCAAACCAAGAGCATAATGTTTTCCTCTGTTCCCATAGAGGTAATAGTGCTTCATTAATGTAGTTACACTGATCCTGTTCCTAAGCATCTCATTTTTCTTAAGCTGTGAAAAGACAAATTGCCTCCTGCAAATGGACTGTCCACAGAACCTTAAGTAGTAAAAAGCAAACTGATTAATTCAGTTTGACAATTCATTGTTAGTTACATGCCAGCAATTTTATAAGGCTTTGACTTTGGTGATAAAGCCTCACTCTTCATGAACAGTCCTTATCTGACCCACACGGATTTGCCCATTGACCAGTTAGGGCACACTATGTTCAAGGATCTTACGCCATATCTGATCACACAGTGATATCACCAGTAGCTTTATCTTGACTGTCTCTTGAATCTTTGGAGTATTTTTTGTGAAAAAGAGTATAAATTGCTAATCATATTAACACACTTTCACAATGAACACCTAATAGCTTTCGCACAATAAACTGATGATATGTTGCACACTTTCTGCAGTTCTTGTAACTGTAAGAAAAAAATAAACACAGATGAACTAATTGGATTACCTAATGACCTTGCATTTCCATAAGGTGATTTGATACTCATAAATGAGGACAGAGGAAATAGAAGTTAATACCTTTTCTCTCCTCACATGGAATCTGGACACTTACTGTATACACAGTTCCTTTGATTTTTTAAGGAAGGAATGGATTACATTTGATGGTCACTTTATCATGCCTTTACTACATTTTTCTTTATAATAGCTAGCATTTAATCTTGTCTGAATTGTAAGTCTGTGCTTGTGTTCAAAGCAGAAACTGATTATTGAACCTGTTGACCTTAATGGCTAGCTGTTGCCAATTCAGTGAAATAATTTTATTCTCTTCCACTGTACTGTCTTTATCCATTCGTGTCTCAGGAGGTTCCTGTCTTCCTCCTCTGCCATCTTCATCCATCTTGGTTTCTTTTCTCTGTCTTCCCTCTTTTAAACCTGTGTTCCTTCTGTTCCTACTGTTTCAAATAATCTGTTCACTTTTTTAGGAGCTTAAAATCTAAGTTGGGAGAAACAAAACACAACAAAACAAAAAAGCCAAACCCCAAAACAAAACGTTAAGTAAATGCCCTGTTCCACTCTTGCCTTTCTCATTCCTGGCTTCAGTTAGTGTTTAGGTCTAAAGTTAGGCCTGGGTCCATTAGGATGATTTGTTTGGGTAAGAAGCAAACACCATGCAGAGATACAACAAAATCAGCATCTCTTTGTTTTGGCCATGGAGGTTTGCCTGCGCCGGTCACATTGCAAGAGTCAGAACTGCTCCGACTGCTGAGAGCAAGGGCCCGACCGTCCTGACACGTGATGCAACCCGGTGTAACTGCAGGTAGTTATGAATCTCACATGCACCAAATCCGAACTAGAAGCAAATTGTACAACCCCTTGTATGCTTTGTGTAATACTGGAATGGTTAAAAATCAGCTGCAGAGCAGAGTCCCACCTATTTGTCCTCAACCCCGTGTTAGCCCGTAAAACACACAGCCTGGAAAGCAAGTGTCTTGCATACTTTTCATTTCACTCACAGGGCTGATTCATGCCAGTAAATACTGAAACCCCACCTCATAGTTTGGAGAAGTAATTTCCATTCCATGAGTTTTGCTTGAAGCTAATACATGCTATTACAAAACATCTAAAGTAAAACTTTAACCATTTCACTCAGCCCAGCTGTGAAGTTCAAATTGCTTTTTAAAGTTAATTATCGTGCTCTGACCTGCACATATGCACATGTTAAATACAAATAAATCAATATGGCATGCTTATTCTTGTTTCAATTTGATTTTTGTTTTTAAAATTAGCATATTCTTGCTTTGCCTAACAGATATATGAGTGTGATGGTATCTCACAGATTAAAGTTTTGCGTTTGTCTCTTTGTAGTTCATTTGCTATTTTATAAACTCAAAGTCCTCGAGGGAGTGTCGGAAAGCCCCATAATTTTCCTCAATGTTCCATTTTACCTTTTTATCTCTGATGTAGCTAGCACATCTGAAAAAGAAATGCAGACAGCCAGATGGCTCCCCAGTGTCCATACATACAAAAGCACTGACAAACACAAGTGACTTCAACTAATGCTGATGTTGATTCATGCTTAAGCATATTCATTTAGTTGTCTTTTTCTAATGCTATATTATTAGGAGCATGTGTTTGTCATCTTACCTAGAAGATTATTATTCTGAATTTAAAGAAGAAAAAGTAGAATAATCATACTTTTTTTTTTTTGTTGTTTTATGAAGGCAAAAATATTTGGGGAGGACAGTTAGAATCATCATAATCTTTAGCGTTGGTATTTCATGGTAACATTCTCCTTTTTCTTTGACTAGTATTTCCACCCATTACACATCTCCCAAAAATCTCCTAAAAGAGAGGTTATTTCATATTTGCTTTGTGGTTTTCTGCGCACTCTCCTCTGAATCACCCTGCACAGACCACAGCAAGAGGGAGAATACTGAATTAGCTGATTCACTTCTGTTGCTCGGCGGGGTGATCTCTAATTGCACTTAGTTGTGGGGATTTTCCAAAGCAGACAAGTGACTTCTCCTTTTGCCAGGGTGCTGCTGTCAGACTGAGGCATTTGAACATCACCACATTTCAAGGATGAGCAGCACCATGCTCACAGCCACGATGCCTGCCCATTGAGAGCACAAGCTCTCCGACGGGTTAGTTTAACTGCTCTCTAGGGCAGAAAAGGTTCACGCAGTTCTGCGTAGTTCATGTTAAGGAGCAGAACTGGAAGAGCATAAATATTTTTAAGGACTCATGGTCTGGAGAGTTTAGTTCATCTGATGGCATCAGCTAATTCATCCTCAAGATATGATCTGAAGTGGGCTAAGCTTCTCAAAATTCTGGACCAATTTATTTTCTGGCATCAGTTGCAAATCTGATGTTCCATTTCAGAGGAAGGAACATCCCATACTTTTATGTTCTCTAGGATTATAAATGCCTTATAACATTGGAATTTCTCTCTTGAAGAAAGTGCTAACTTTGCTAGCCTGGCACTGAAGCGCGGGGGAGAAACTGTCTTTGAAATATATGTGACCCTAAATCATGCAGATGAGCTTTTACACAAAATAGCCTATAGACACAGGCCATAAAGACATTCACATGTATAGACAATATTTGTTTAGTAAGGGCACTGTATTCAGGCTCCTCCTTGCTTTCTGGCTATAATGCATTAGTACTATCGACTGCTTTGGTTAGTATGGCCAGAGTGTGTAATAGTTGGAAACAAAATTGTAACTTGAGCGCGTGCACTGATTCATTGTGGGTACTTGTTTACTTGTTAACATATTTCTGCCTGTGGGACATGGCTGCAAGAGTATGATGAGATGTGCTCGCTCGAAGTATTGCTGCAACAGTACCCTGCTGTGCAACCTGCACCGCCTCTGCTGGATCAGAGACCACCTCTCTCGGCAGGAGTGGAAATCGTGATCCAAAAGAACATAAGAATATAAGCACAAAACATGCTTGCAAGACAACTTTGAAAAACCTAACCCAGACCCCAAATACTGTTGTTTGGAAAATCCTAGTGGCTTTAATGGAGCTATGCTGCAGTTCACATTTTCAAGACACCTTGGGTAAAATTTTCAAAGCTGTCCCACTGCCATGAGAGTACATATCTCACCAAAACAGGAAAGTTTTCTCAGTACCTTGGGGAAAAACTGAGCTTGAGCAAATGCAGCTCCCAGTCTCCTAAACTGCAAACGAGCTTCTGAAACCTTGCGGTAAAACTCCTGGAGAAATCAGGAGACTGAACTAGAAATCTAGCTACTGCTCTAACGCGCCTTTCTTGCTCTTCTTCGCTCATTTTCTTTTAAAGTTTCAAATCGAAGAAATAATTCCGGGGCGGGGGGGAGAATAGGGAGGGGAAAGACAGACACCCCTCTGTCCGGGGCTGGTGTGACCTGGCCGCTCCTCGCCGGCGCTGCCTCTTTCCCGCTCTTCACAGTGACACCTACCGGCCTCCCCCGAAAGCTCCCCGCTCCCCCCGCCGCGCCCCGGGGCCCGGCTGCCCGTGGGGCCGCTCTCCCCCGTGGGCGCGGCCGGCGCTGAGGGGCACTGGGAGCCCCGGGACGGCCCGCACAGAGGCGCGGAAACTTTCCCGGCGACTTTCCCTCCCTCCCCCCCCGCGGGCGCGCAAACTGCGCGGAATGGGGTGGGAGGCTACCTGCTGCTGAACCCCCCTGGGGGCCGGGGGAAGCTGTTCGCCTACAAAGCCTTCGCCCGCGTCGTGCCCCACTACCCCGCGCAAGAGAAGTGCCGCGCGGGCAGGCAGCGCCCTGCGCGCCCGCGGTCGCGGTCGCCCCGCGCTGCCTGGGGCGGGCCGGGCCGGGCCGCGCTCGGCGGGGTGGGGCCTCGCCGTTATTTATGAGCTCCAGCCCCTATTTGCTCAGCTAATGATGCACCGGCGGCCGCGGTGCCTCGCCTCGCTAGTGCGGCGGCGGGGAGGGCAGGGCTGGGGCTGGAAACCGAAGCCGCTGCCGCTGCCCGCCCGCTCCCAGGTGCCGAGCTGAGGGCTGAGGGCTGGGGGAGGCGCCCCGGCGGCCTGAGGGGTCCTGCCGTAAGGATTATTTTACAAAGGAGCCGGGAGTACCTCTGCAGACACCAGGAAGAGAGACTTTTTTTTTCTTTTTTTTTTCTTTTTTTTTTTTTTTTTCTTTTTTTTTTTTTTTTTTAATTCCACTCCCCTAATGAGCCAGGTTTGGAATTAAAATGTTCTGGTAACAGGAGTGGAGTCCATAAACTGATATAAACCAGATAGAAATCTGTATTACTGCTTCCTCCAATAGCTGGGTAAGCATAATTGAAAGTTCTTTTTCTTTGCTCTAATATATGTGAAATGTGTTTGATGGTTGAATTTTCCTACTGTTCACAATTGTTAAAGCAATATTTTCCAGATTAGCACAGTCTGTGTTTGGCGGCTGGTTTTTTTCCCCCCCTTTCTTTCCTTTCTTCTGCTGCATGATTTTCCTTGCAGGATTTAAGGGTAGGACTCAGCCTGTAGCAGATGACACCTGCGCAGCACTTTACAGCAAAGCTATATAATACTTTCCAAAAGCAATACAGCATGCTGAAAGCGACCTCCGTGCAGTAAAACTTCACCACTTTACTTCAGTAGCGGTTTGCCACTTTGGTTACAGTTAGAATAAGGTATAAGGGCAAAAATGTAATTAGACATTGCTTTTTGTCTGTCCTAAAAGCTTCTTTAAAAGTACTTGCAAGGTTTTAGGTCTGTGGGTTGTCAGCAGAGATCATGTGCCCAGGACATGCTGAATATAGTATCATGACTTACTGAGATAAATTCAGAACTGGGATATAAGCCCAAACCGAGATTCAAACCTGCAATGAGTTTGCGCTTAGTTACCAGGTATGTAAATCTGTGAAATTAAACCTATTTCCATTAGGTAATTCACATGTCAGACACCCTGGGGTACCTTTTTGACACCATATTATTATTTATGTGTCTAACAGCTAGGTAGGAACCCTGCAGCTCAGAATTTGAATCTTGTATTTGCCTGTCACTTCTGTGTTAATAGTGAAGATCTGCAATTTGAGCAATGAAAAGTAGCAATGTTTCACTCCTGTAACTGATTGATTGCACTAGAATTGGCAGGGCGCATGAGTGTGGGAGGGAAAGAGGGCTGAAAGGGTTTCTTTTCATTATTATTTCCTACAATATCATTTAAGGGAAGAAAGCCACACACTTGTTCCTCTTTTGAATTTTTATCTCTATTGCAAAGAAAGCATAGTGCTGCTACTGTAAAATACTAATCCCATTGCATCTGTTAAATCACATGTTCACTATGATTGGCTATTTGTTTTGGCCTGACAAAGAAATTTTATCAGGATTAATGGCATCTCTCTCTTAGAAGAGGGGTAAGTTAAAGGATATCCCATGGGCTAGTCACAAGGTTTTAAATTTAAAGCCCACAAAGCAGCACTAATACTAGAGTTTGTGCAGCCTATTTAAAAATTATTCTTGGCGAAAACTCTGCAACTATCGTTTTATTAGTTAAAAGACCCTTAGAGATGATTTGGAACTGGACCAGAAGGGATAGGTTTCTCCTGTAGATCAGATCTGATCTATAAGCAAATTTCTGACACTGGTGTTTTTGTCAATTAGCAGAGTTGTAGCATTACTTGATCTTCATGGATTTCTCAGTAAGCCAGAGCAAATCATGAAGGAGAGTTTAGTGTGTGGGCTACAGAGTTTGTGCGCTGGCTTGTATGCTCTCTATCTCACCCCCAACTTAGTATGAAGTTCTCATGCAATGAGAAAACTGTAAAAACGATTTACAGTGAGTGGATAGAGAATGACAGAGGTTGTAATGAGATACGGGGCTTTTACTGCGAAGTTAGTGGTGTGGATCCAGCCCAAATTGGTGTTGACCTGAATTCATCCCTGCCTGACAGCTGGTTCCTGCCATGCTGTGGTGGTTACAGCCGGTTCTTTTAGGACAGGTGTGAGTCTCAGAGGGACTGAATGAACAAGCATGTAGAAATATCGGCTTCCACTGGAGGGACTGTAGTACTAGAGCAGAGCTGAGGTAAAGAAGTGTAAGGTGATTGCACAGGCAACAAAACTCTTCGTGAAATAAATGTACAGCCTTTAATGCGATCTTCTAGCTGTGGGAGTTGTATCCTTCAAAGCACTTCCAGTTACCATACAATCAAATATATCACCTGATTAACCAGCAAGTGGTGTCTGGTAGAAAGGGCAGTTGATGCCAAAAAAGAAAAAAATATATATAAGCAGGAAAGAAGAATGTGTCTAAAATGAGTGCGTGTTTTGTTCTCACTCTTGCGGCTGAACTGAATAACAAAGTTGTTATCGTAGGTGAAACGAAAATTGGACTTCACAGTTTTTGGAGAGATGCAGTTTAGGAGCATTATAGGTATGCAATATTCCACTTCTGATGTCTGCTGGGTTTTATGGATCTGGTCCAAAGTCTATCGGAATTGATAGGAAAGTGCCACTGACTCCAGTGAGCTCAAGCCCTTCCTGACCTAAGAAAAGATGCAGATTTGTTTTGGGGTGTTTTCTGATTCTTTGAGGAGCTCAGTCTCCCCAGCAGCAAAACCCTGTAAATGGAGACTCAGCAGATGTGCAGGAGGAGTAGCAGAAGTATCGAGTGTAATGCACTGGCCAACGCTGGGTATTCTTAGTGCTCTGTAGAAGCCTGAGAGAGCAGGTAAGTATCCTGAAAGGAGCTAGGCCAAAAAGCAAATGTTGACTAATAGTTTCAAGCATGTTGAAATACTTTTGGTTTCAATGGTTTTGAAATTAGTGACGTACATAGTCAGGATTTCATCTTAAAAGAAGACGTAGAGGGCTGTTAGAGGACTCAACTTAAGAAAAGTTCATTTCAAAGCAACTTTGATTTCAGATGTTAAAAGAAAAAAAAAAACCCACAACACCCCATCCCCCAAAACCCAAACCATGAGAGTGAGATCAAATATGTGAGGTCTAAAAATAAAAAGCTGGCTTATATTTGTGAAACTTTATCTCCTGTCCTTGCTTTGTTCTGCCTTGACATTTAGTATTCTTATTTTTCCAGCAGGTGAAATAGTTCTTATTTAAATAAACTGAATCTAATGCTGTAGTCTACTTAGCCAAAACTCAGGCTCTGTTGGCTCACACTAACGGGCAGAGAGCTCCTTTTGCGCCAGCACAGAAGACTGCTGGAGAAAACAGTTTTCAGATGTAGGAAAAAAAAAAATAAAAACACAGGAGTGCTGTACCTCCTTCACCTTATCATATATTATGGCTTCAACTGGAAGAGCTTTCTAACACAGATCTTTCTGTAGTGTTGTTTTTGCTCCACAAAAAATGTATAACAACAGTAATGTGATGTCTCTGTCTTTCAGGTTTCGTTTCTTGGATTTTAAGTTGCAAATCTGAAGAGATGGCATTTCTTGCACTGCACGTGTTGATTGGGGTATTTATTTACCTTAGCAGTGTAAAAGGATCTTCCCAGCCTCAAGCAAGAGTGTTTTTAACATTCAATGGTAAGAAAGAAGATAAACATTCTTAAGCAAATGTTATGATTGAACATTTTCTTCTTCCTTTTAAATTCAATAACTGAGCAGAGATTGGCTTTTTTGATCTGCGTCCACAATTATTATTTTTGGTTTGTGTTGCTGAGGTACCTGTCAACCTAAATTTGATTTTTACCTGAAGTGCATTGCTACTATAGCTATAGGTAAATGATTAATAGTATCTTCTCTTTATTCTGACAGTTATTATGACTTACTAACAACAAATGGTTTTATTTCTTACCCTTAATTCATTGGGGGAAAGATGCTAGCACATGGCATGTAGTGGAAGTTATTGATTTGGGTTCCTTTCATTTGATGCCCAGCTGAGACACTGTATACTCTGAAAATCAGGCTGCCTGAAGGTTTACGAAGAGAGTTAGCAAGGCACAGGGTCCTCTGGCAAAATATCATTCCTTGCACACTTTGTACAATGTGTTGGATGTACGAAGAGTGTAGCAATCGCTGATGCTGGCACACTGTAAACAAGCAATCAAAATTATTATTTTCAAAGGAAAGTTGCATTTACTTCTGAAGTGATGAGCAGTACCTTATTACTGTAATTACCTCAGTATTACTTTAATAGTAAGGTAGCTTATTCTTCTACTATTAATCCCTGTCTTAAATGCCGATTTTAGCCCCCACTTCAGAATGTGTTCTTTGGGCTTAACAGTTCTGTTAAATTTGAGCAGAATTTCTCCACCCCTATATACAGGGGCTTTAGCTCTCTTCAGCCCTCTGCCTTTTCTGCGGTTATCTTGGAGGCAGGAAGGCTTGCTACTCCCTACACCGATACCGTCTGCTTTGGGATGGTTTGTATGGTTCGCAAGTGCAGGGATGGCCTGCAACTGCCGTGTTCTGCCATGGGAATATTCTGTGTGCTCTGAATAGTCTTTAAAAAATCATTTTAAAGATAACAGCTAGTAAGTATCTCAAACTGCTCTTCGCAGCCATGACTCTTGAGTCTGAGAGACATCCAGAAGGAGACATGCCAAGTTAGACCTTCTAGAAATATCAAACACCAGACTGAACAATAACAGAATATGGTACATTGTGGAGCAAAGGGCCCTAAACTTGTGAGTGTGATACTTAATAGGTGTAACTTGGCATGGTTCCACTAAAAGCAATAGCAGAAATGGCATTCCAAGAAGGAACTGCCAAATGAAGAAGTAAGTGGGAGTTTCTTTTCCTTGCTTAAGTAACATTGTCTTAATGTAGATGGTATTGATTCTACACAACTCAACACAGGAGCAAGTTTGGCTGTGGTCGTGTATTGCACCTGCAGGTTTGTCAAAGGTACGCAAAACAGGCTGATTCAGATTTCCACATCATGTCCATGGTGGCCTTGAAAGTAATCTAGGCTTCTCCTGAACTCTGGTATGAGCGTGAAGTAGGAAGTGTTCAGGTTTTGTGGTATTCAACCTTGTGAATGTGAAAGAATCATAATAAGGAGCAAATGGTTTTAAACTGGAGTCAAGAGATTTCGGTTGTGTTCCTTGTTTCGTCACATGTATCCTCCAAGTCTGAAACACAGAACCACCCATAGCGGGGGAGATGGTGGGAAACACCCAAACCTATGGATTTAGGAAACAAAAAAATGTCTGGGTGAATTGAAGCCTTAGTGGAGCTGTCCCCCCTTCCTTAATCGGGGTTATGACAGCTCTGTGTCGCAGCGGTCCCTTCCGGTGGGGAGCCTCTTGGGCCCCAAGAGCTCTGCCACCCTGCTCCAGCCCTGGGGAAGCAGCCTCAGCTCTCTGGTTCCTGACTGCGACCCTGCTGGGCTGCCTCGATTACAGCTCGCTTCTGCAACGTCACGTACAGTAGTCGCACATCCTGTGCCTTCGCCTTGACTTTTTGACGTGATGCTTTGCATGGGCAGAACCGGGCGTCTCCAGCCTCAGTGAAAGCTGGGGAAAGCATGTGTCGTCAGAGCCTTGCAATACTATCTGATTCTCTTAAATTGGACATTTTACTTTCTCTAATACTTATCTCAACACTCAACCTCTTAAAAAAAATATTACATTTTGAAGTCCTTGATTTTTAAAGGACCTTTCAAAGTCATAAAAGCAAGAAATTAATTATGCATTTTATAATATGACAAGTACTGTCTGAAATAAAGGGCTGAGGTTTTCATACAAGGTAAACCCGGTAATTCTGTTTTTAAGACCTGTTTCCAGATGGTAAGGAACAGCTTTCATTATGTGAAAAGTGTTTGCAGGTTGTTGTGTATAATAAGGTAATGGCCCACCTGTAGTACAAACTTCTGTTCTACAAACCTTCATTTATTTACATGGATACTGACATAAGAAGAAAAGGTGAAACTTTGTATTTTTCTTTTACCAAATGTGATAACATATACTTTCTGCAGAAGTTGCTTAATAGCTTGTTGCTTTTAAATCATGTAGAAATATCAAGTTATTGGCTGTCTCCATGCCCTGAGAAGTTGTCAGATTTTATGGAGAATTGTTACTGTTTTAAAGTGCATCATTTGAAAATAAAACTATAATTAGGACTCCTTATGTTTTAAATGGCATTAGACAATAAAGACAAGTCATTCAAGCTTAGGATATTTACATGATATTTTTCAAGTTCTGAATTGGATTTGGCTTGGTGTCTATAATTACACTGCATAAGTTTTGGGGGTAGAATGTGTACAGGAGGAGAAAATGAGTGATGCTTTTCAAAGCTAACCTGCTCCTTCAGGATCAAGTCAATTGAGCTTATTCACATCACAGCATTTCTCATGGGAAAATCCAGCAAGTATCTTGACCTATTCTGTTGTTCATCAGGATAGATAAAAATGCGAATTTTTTGAATCGTGGGCTGCTTTTCTCTTTGCCATCTACTTCATTAAGAATCAAATGTAATTAAAAAGTAAGCCTGGGTAATACCTCAAGAGCCTGATAATAGGGATTTTGCAATTAACTTCAATGGGTGAAGGACTGCAACCCTAATTTCTATCTTTGAAATCAAAAGCCTTGCCCCTTGTCTAATTAAAATGTAGTTCATGACTTAGCTGAGATTGTTAAATGTGTGTCTGACATGAGCGTGGAACTTACTGCTGTCTGCAGCCTGAGTGTCTTGAAAATTGTAGAGCCGTACAGAACACCGAGGCCCAATTTCTGTTGCTTTGCACCTTGTATAGCCATTTACTCGGCGGAAAGAAAAGGTCGGGCTGGAAGTGAACTGCATGCTTTGCCCAGGCATACGTAGTTACACACAGCACTAGGCCTATGGAGAATCAGGTGAAGGGGTTCTCAGTTTTTTTGGAATGTTTTGTCATAACCTAAATGTCCCGTTCAGCTGTGGCAGCTGGGACCATCGCTATTTGTACAGCATCTGCACTTGAAGAGCCCCAGCAGTTGAAGAAAGGTGGCTCCAGCTCTTTGATTCTGAAATTGCAAAGATATGAAGCCTGTGGTGTACCTACACTATTAGTATACCACACCCCCCCCCCCCCCTTACCTCTTCTGGCTCCTCGTGCCCAGAATAGATCTTCCTTAATCTCCTTAAATCACCCATCATAATTTAAAGCACCATAGTTTATTTTCTCCCCATAGCAAAAGACTTACCTTATCTGTTTATGAACTATCAAGTACAGTGTCTGCTGGTTCTCAAGCTACATGCATTCCTCCTTGTTACTGCACGTTCCTGAACAGACAATTGGGAGCTGTATCCTTCAGTCTTTGCAGGGGCAAAAACTTTCTCAGATCAGTGGGAGTATTATCAAAATAAGAAAGGAGTTATTAGACTCCAGGATAGTGTCAGACCTTCATTTCATTCCAACTCACATTTACACTTTGGGTTTTATTGCAACCTTAAAATGTTGGGCCATGCTGTTTTAACGTCAGGTTCGGAATCAGTCAAAACAGTTCCAGTACTTATTTTTGAAAATACACTCAAACAAAACTTCATTGAGCTTTATATTTATATGGAGATGCACAACCAAGTGATGATTTTACAATTTACTGGGAACATTTCATGCATTCCTACCTAAAATGTCTGGTCAAGCAGATATTTCTCATGCAGATTCTTCCATTGTCTCCAGCAAAAATTCCCTATGAGAAGTGGATCAAGGCTAATTTGCAGACGGTTTTGTTCCTCTTTTTGTCATAAAATTACTAGAACACGTAAAGCACTTTTAAGAAAGTATCAGTCAGCTTCATTAATGACAATTAAAAAGCATAAAATGTCACCAGAGCAACAGCAGCACTTATTCAACTGTCAACATATTTTAAAAGATTTAATGCAACCCCTGTGGTTACCCTCAAGGAAAAATAAAGGAACTGAGAACCATTTTCTTTGAGCTCTTAAGCAACAGAAGTACAACTTGTTTTTAAACAATCCTTCATTGTAATGTTAATGTTACCACAGTTAATAAAAAGTTCATTTATTATTTGGGGGACTTTGTGCTGATGACAGTCTAGTAGGCAACAGTTTATGCTCAAATAGTTGATTGGATCTTTGGTGGTGTCCATGGAATGAAAGCTACTTGCAAAATGACGTAGAGGTAAAACATTTCGGGGGGAAAAAAAAAGGAAAGAGAAAATAGAGAGACATAAGAGAAACATGGGTTTATTTTTGTTTATATGCAGAACTCATACAGAAATCTCTTGAGTGTTTATATAGTTGCATAATTTTCAGCAGATTGTGGGTCAGGTTTTCCCAAAAGTAACTGATTGTGGCTTTCACAGCTTCATGGATCTTACATAATATTAATTTATAAAACATTGCGTATCAGCCATGTGAAAATTCTTCTCCTTCAATTGTCTCACACTGTGAAGATAAAAACTTCACTCACTTTTGAATACTATCAACTAAAAATTAAATTCTTTCTTATCTTTAGTAGTGAAGTTGGTGTTTTTACATTTGTCTGAATTGAAAACTTTGGGGCTTTTTTAAGACAAATATCTAATTTACAAATTGAAGTGTTTGGGGGTCATTTTTAGACTTCACCTTCTCTGTGTATGGATTTTTTTTCTTGCTTTGTCTTTTTTTTTCTCTGTTAAAATAAACAGAGACATAATGCAATAAATCTTACTTGTATAGAAATTTAATTACTTGAATAGGTTATGAGTTAATTGTGAAAAAATAATTTTCAAACAGATATTAAAGGAAGCATTATGTAGAAAGATCAGTAGAGTTCCATGGGTAGAGGCCCCACATGCCGAATGACATTGAATCTGCTTATTTTCACACTTATTTTTGTTCAGCAACAGTGTCACTAACTTGGCTTCACTGTCACTATTCATTGTATTTAAAGTTAGATTTGCCATGTGCTGTGACTTCAGTTATGAAAACTATCATGCAATAAAACAGAAGTCACAGCGATGTTTGGTCCAGTTCATTGTTTGTTGTCTGAAGTTACTATAAGAGGTACTCTCATAGGAAAGCACAAATAAGTATGTGGTCTTCAGTGCAGTTAATTATCAGTTACCAAATTTGGGAGTAAAGCTTATAAATTTAATCCTACTCTTGGATGAAGAACTCATCCAAATTTTACAAAGCTTGAGAAGACTTGAGTGTTTCTTGCACGTTAAAAATTAGATGTGTTATCTAAGAGATGACTGACTTCCTTTAATCTCTTTCTGTTCCCCAACTCACTCAATTTGACCTGTATCTGAACCATCTCTTTTTTTATTATTATTTTGGTATGGAAAAATCAAACTTCATCTTAAAACATTTTGACAGATTCGACACATCTTAGCACTCTCTACTTATCATAGAAGAAAGCAGCTTTCCTCAGCCAAATTTTCTGTTCTGTCATTACAATTCTGCCTGGTGTGGCCTGTCCCAGGCAAACGCTGAAGTCCCTACACAGGCGGGTATATTGCCATTATTGTACAACACATCTTCTTTTATGTTTAAAAAAAATGTGATGAGAGAAAAATAGCATAGACATTTTTCAGGACTATCTTTTTCAGGACTGTTAAGCAACAGCAACAAGAGCTCCTCTGTGAACTGTTTCCATACTGGATGAGTTCACACCACTTTGATATGTGGTGCTGCACAAGCCTTTTTGTGTATCAGATGTAATTAGTGACGTGACTCACAGTAATTACTCCTTTTATTGAAGTGCGTTGACTGAGATCCTGCCATGAATAAATACACAGACCAAGACCTTATCCTGTCATTTGAATTGGCTGTTTCCTCAACATCTGTATCTTCTTCTTGGTGCTGACTTTTCAGTGTTCTCAGTGGCAGTCCTTAATAAAAAGACTAGGCACTCTTTCTCCGGGAAAGGCCTTTGCCACTGGGACCCAGTTTGCTAATTCGCAGTGTTCCTTCTCACCTCATCGTACGTTCAGACGGCAACGGCTGCAGCGGACGCCGGGTTAAAAGAAGGCTGTGTGTTTTCCCCTGTTCATCCAGTTACAGAGTTGGGGTCTCAGAGATGCAACTGAGGAGTGGAAAATACTCCATTACCTGCGTGAATCGGTGTGATGTTGGATCTTCTGTCTCACTGTGAAGTACGCCAAGCGAGATAAGTGCGTGTTTCCAGTAATGAAGCGAACACTTGTGATTAATGGAGGGTTTATGCCATCTGTTCTTCCTCCCTTCCCTTCATCTTTATTCAATGCGAACTTGATACAATGGCATCTGCATCATTACTTCATCTGCCATTGGTATGGCTTCTTCCCAGAAGCAGACATCCTGCTTACTGGTTTGCTGAAGCTGAGATTCTGGTACCGCAGCAGGAGGAGGACATGGAGCGATTGCTTTGCTTGTCCCATGAAACCACTCTTTCTCTGGAGCTAGGCCCATCGGGCTCTTCAGAGAATTTAGTTTTTCTTCTCATCCTGTGAATATAAGGCTAACTATCTCTCCTTGAGGAAAAAGTCTCCTGCTTTTTATGTGGATAAGGTTGATTAAGGTTATGTTTCCTGTCGCTTTGTACAGCAACTGAATGCCCTCAAATCATCATGAGCTTAGAGTTTGGTCTATAAGCATCTTTCAGGACTGAGCTCTTAATTCTTAGCTTGGCTAATTTGTAATTTGGCCACCATCTCAGAGCGTGTGATATGACATTTTTAATGACATCAGTAATCCTGCGGAAGGAAGAATGTTTTTGGTTTTTTTTTAAATTTTTTATTTTTATTTGACAGCTGGAAGTAAATACTTCATAGAAATAGGGTGTATATTATATGAGAAGTTTTTACTTTTAGTGCAAATTTAAAAAGCAAATATGATTTCATGTGATGCAACATTTAGAAATAGTTTGGAATGAATACCCAGACTTTTGAACTGTTCTGCTTAATCTTAGCACTGCTCTGGGATAAATGATTGCCTCACCAAAAGTGTCTTCCAGAACGTGGATAAGGATACATCACAATCACCCTGGATTGCCAAGTTGCTTAATGGGGAAAAAAAAAGTGTCTTGGCAGTTAATTTTATTTAAAAAAAAAATAAATTGCTGAAGCCAAATTCTTTAATTAAAGGCATCACTTTCAGCCATTAAGAATGTCAGACTGGCATTCTGAAATGAAGAAAAATGACTTTAGAGTTACATGGTAAATGTATGACATATTAAAATTCACTTTCAACTATCTGTTGTCTCAACTATTGTGTCCTTATAGTATTTCCTTTGCGATTTCATAGTTTCTATATTGCTTTGTAAATGCAAGTGAAAAAGAAGTCTTGTAAATCCTTCCCTGAGAGTAGTAAGTTTTTTGTCACTTGTGTTTGTGATCTTTTATTGTTGTTTCTTAGACTTCTTTTTCTTTTACTTAATACTATTTCTCTTTACCATTCTTAATGAAAAATACATTTGCTTTTAAAAGCTTTGAGTTATGCAGAATAAATTAATTTCTGTCAGCTCAGAATCAATTAAATTGGGCAAGTATTTGGCTTCCTTTTAACATCTGTGTAAATCAGGCTATATCTCTCAGTTTCCCAGCTTAAAGTAACTGCAGAGTTAGATTTACAGGGATAAGGGAAATATGTGAGGCAAGTGTCTGATCGCTTATTCAGTTCAATGGCTGGGAATGATGAGGTTCGTTTTCTTTCCTTCTCATATAACAGACCAAGAATGCAAAGTTTTCAACAGCAGAAGGAGAAGATAAATTTCATGGTATACATGCACATAAAAAGTAATAGTGTAACAGAAAACAAAGAGGGAAAGATAGTAGGATAGATGTATTCATAATCCTGCAGTAATTTATTTTTAATGCAAAAAGGCATGTGTATTCAAAACAGTATCATACGTACATCAAAGCCCGCGTTTTCTGCTTTTTGATCCCAAACATTTACTACATGTAAACCTAAAACTGATACAGAAACTCCTTCAAAACAGCTACTGATCTCCAAAGACAAGAAGAGTGGAGTTTCCTTACCCTCTACTGAGCCACAGCCAGATGGGGAATGAAACATGGTGTTTTCCTTGGGGCAGACACTGTCACACACTTGAGCCTTTCTGGTACATTTCAATGGCACAGGATAGTTCGTAACACATTTAGTTTCTACAGTTCTTAGAAATTCTTCCTCAGCTGAAATTACCAGCCGGCATGCCTGTCGCTGCACTTTTCTGAGACAGTCTCTGTGCTAGTATGTTGAGTGCTCTTACATGGCACGGTATCAAATTGCTATAGAAAAATGTGAGCACTTGCATCTTCAGAATGGCACTTTCTGGGTTTTTAATATGAACCAATTAAGATGTTATTTTCAAGGAGTGGCTTGGCATTTTTTCAAAAATTTACTTTTTGAGGCCTGAAAAGGATTTAGTTGGCATGGAGAGCTGATCCCAGGCTTAGGCTTTTTGATGGCTTCAACGTGAACACAGCTGGAATTTTTTAAGCTGATTCGGCTAAAAACCCACTTCCTGCCACTGTTGAAAATAATGCACCAACATTTTTTTTTTTTCCTAAAGCAGACAAACCTGCAGCAAAGACAGAGGAGTTTAAAGCCCTCATGAGATGTTTTATTGTGGTTTGCATTAGGGAAATAAAGCTGTGAATACATGGCTATAAAATATGAAAATGAATGTACCTGTAAAGCTGTTACCTCTGATTTAACATCATCTTTATAGCTTTGATAAGTCCCTTTAAAATGAGATGTGTGTCAGCCATTCATTTCTCCAGTCGGAACTTTGTTTTTCTTATGGATACTTGCTAACGTAAGACTTTTTCAAAAGTAATTTTCAGGAGTAGGAGAAGAATCAAATGTTCATGGTTTTTATTTCATTAGCTGCTTCTTCAAGCTCCTTCTCTACAGTTTCCTGAACTCAGGTAAATGTGTTACCGAAGCTCACACAGGCAGCTGAAAAAGTGGCAAAACTGCATAAAATTGTAAAAATAATTTGAAACTTTCAGATATGGTCAGGTATACCATGATCTGCACTAACACTGTTCAGAAGGTGAACCAAGGAGCAGACTTGCAAACTTGGCCAGCATGGCTTGGCCTACCAGCCAGGTCCAACAAACAACCAACTTTCGTCTTGTCCCATCTTTTCCATTGAGACACGGGAGCATCTTTTTTTGGACAGTATGTACATCCTAAGCCAATGAATTCTTCCTCCAGCTCCAGCACCCTGAAAATGAGCAGTGGGCTCACGAAGTGCTAGCGTGGCACTTGCAGAAGAGGAAGAACATGAGTCTTGATGCATTCATGTGTATATATGCAATTGGATGAGTTAAAGCTGCTGCTGTGTCCACTTCAATAAAAGCAGCCGCTGGGGGACAGGGGCAAAGACAGGAATTCAGCATCTCCCCAGCAGCTGGGCAGAGCAGACCACCCTGATTCAGGGCCTCTGGAGAGGGCTTTTAGAGGAAGGTTGTACCAGCTGAATCAATACTGGGGCAGGTTTCATACCTACTGTGGTAAATTACATAGATGTGTCTGGGATGGTGGTGATCTGATAGAATTACACATTTTTATTTTTTTTTAGAAAAACAACCTTTCTTGAGTTGGATTTGTTTGCAGATACAGGAATCTGCCACAGATGATGACTTAATTTCCATTTGCTATTTCAAAAAAAGATACATATCATTCCAGATTCTCAGGGTGTCATTGCCAAAGAACTTTCCCTTGTAAGAGCACTCGAGATATGCTGTCCAGTGATGAGATGCCTCTCCATAATTATTATGTTTGTGCTTCTATTGAGTGTTTTTAGTTGGTATTGGTATTTTGGTATTGGAGCCAGGCACTGAATGCTGGTTATGAGACAGCCTATCCTTGTATACTCAGTTCCTCTCTTCTCTTGTCCTTAAAGAGGTGAAAAATCTGCCTGGGTTTGTCCAACAGGCAAGCAGCTGAGTTTTTTCTTTTCACTCTGTGTGATGACTGTGAAGGACCTTTGCTTTAAGGTTATTCTCTTTCTTCACATGAGGCATTTGGAGGGGTTTATGGCTTTCTTCTGGCTGTTGAAAGCTTCCCTAGCCAGCTGGAGAAACCTCCCTTTCAGATCAGGTTGGACGTGCGAGAAAACATCTAACATCTAAGATCAACTAAACTTGAGATTGTGTGTAACATCAATAAACCACAGTACTGTGAATAAACAAGGTGGCCACTCACTGTTTACTGTTCCCTTTGCTTATTTTTCCTGGTCTGTGTCTTTGATAGCTCCAGCCTGTTTGCTGAGCAGCTGCAAATGAGTTTTGTTCGAAGTGGGTCTAATCTTGGTTGATAGGTATAGGTCCTGCGTGGAGTGTGTGAGAGAGAAATAGCAGACTGTGGGACATTTTTTCTCTCAAAGGACCTTTTCTTGAAAGCAACTATTTCTCTGTGGAGAGTGAGGGGGTGACATAGCAGTCTCCAAGAGGTGAGAGTCTTGTGAAGATTACTCACAGGCACAAGAAGTTGGGAAGAACTTACTCCACCCCAACTCACATTGTATGAGAACAGCCAGCCATAATGTCTGCTCTAGAGGTAATTTCCAGCTCCTTTGAAGCTCACTTCAGATCTGATACCAGATTTTCTCATGTTGAAGAAAGTACACATGTATATTCTCTTTAGACTCAGTTAGGAGAGAAAATACTAATTTTCTACACAGGAGTTGAGCATGGTTCTGACCTACTGTGTCATTTATATGTTAAAGTTTTCTGCAATCATGACAATTTATTTGTTTTGAGTTGTGGAGAGGAGAGATCACGGAAAGAGATTGTTGTGCCCAGCTTTGCACCCTCCCAGTATAAAAAGTGCTGGTGAAACGGAAGCAGTGAGGGACCGCTAAGCTGTTATGGGTGCTGGAGCATGTGGCGGACAAGGAGAGGCTGAATCTTCAGCCTGGAGAAGAGAAGGCTAAGGGGCATCTCGTGGCACTCTTCAGCTGTCTGATGGGGAGATAATAGAGAGGATAGAGCCAGACTCTTCTGAGAAGTGCACACTGACAGGACAAAAGGCAAAAGTTTCAAATTTTAGCAAAATAAATTAAATTTAGATGGTAGGACTTTTTTCTTAGTTTTTTTTTTCACCGTGAGCATGGTTAGGCATTGAAATGGATTGTGCAGGGAGACAATGGACTCTCCATCACCCCAGGTATTCGAAACTCAACTAGATGAGATTCTGTGGAAACCCATATCACTTCAGTAGCTAGACCTGTTTTGAGCAGGATTTTGGCCGACACAACCTTCAGTTGTCCTTTCCAACCTGCGTGTTTTGTGGTTCTGTGATTTTATCAGCAATCAGCAGGTGTGGGCACTAAGATGTTGGTATCTATTTTGGCAGTGTTTCCAGCACAGCTTATCTACTAAAGCAGTTCTGAAGAAGAAAGTCATCTTTTCTCAGAAAGGTCAGCAATCTGACACAAATGACCTGACAGCCTGTGACCACAATGGAAGCTATAACCACTCAACATCAGGATTTTTTGTTTAGGTCTCCTGCAAATTATTGTGCCTAAAGTGTGAGTTTCCAGGTTTAAAACCTTGCATGTTGTGTAAATTGTTTTCTTACAGTTTAATATAGTGCATTTCTCTGGTGTGGAAGGGAAAAGCATGGATCTGTCTGTAGCTGCACTGTAAAATATAAAAATTCCTCTTTTAACGAATGGCAGAAATCCTAGACATGCAGCCTTACATGAAATGATATGAAGCAGTGTCAGATGATTCTACCTGCATTTTCTGTACATAATCTTCTTCGTTCTCTTGTTTAAGAAAAAGAGATTGCCTTCTTGTCATTAAACTGTGTTCATTCATATTATGATTAGTAAATCACTATATGATATGATGGAGTGTGCAGAATGTAACTAAATTTACAGGTGCAGAATTTATTTATTGATTTTTAAAATTCTCTTGAACTCCTTCAATACCAAATTAAAATTAAGGTTAAATTAAATAAGTGATATTTCTGACCAAATTTCACAAGTATACATTTGGTCTTGGAACAGATACTGTATCTTTATTTACAGTGACATCTGGTTTTAGTTTACTTTCAAATTTTGTATCTGTACATGTGTATAATGTTACATAGAACAGATAAAGCATACTTCTGCAGTATATACTGTGTTTGTGGAGGTATATGAGTCTACTTCTGGGCAAGTCTTATGTTATCTGATGTATGGCAGATGTATAGCAAAAAAAAAAGTTTGCAAAAATGATATTAAAATGGCAAAGTCCAGAGTAAAAAAATTCTAAGCTATCTAGCCACATAGTGTTTCATATGCATATCATCCTAAATTTGCCTGAGCTATGGTATTTTCTTTCTTTTCAGTGGCTGAGTTTGCAAGCTTCAGCTCTGTTCTTTAACAATAAAAGCACATGCACACACATGCATACATGCATGAACAACCAGCATACAAAAAGCTAATAATAAATGTGCTTCTGAGGTTATTATTTTCAGTCATGTGATTGACACTGTATTATTTTGAATATTTGAAAAAGTCATTAAAAGTGTATTGATAGGCTGTACAGGCTTAGGGAAACTTTCTTTAACCTCTCTGAAAGGCTGTAATGGTCTCTTACTGACATTATTTGACAAAAAGACTGTATTTTTCCTGTCTTCCATAGAATGACAGAATCATGTGGATTGGAAGGGACCTCCAGCCAACATCCTGCTCAAAGCAGGTCTGATTAGATCGGGTTGCTCTGAGGCATGTCCACTTCAGTCTTGAGTAACTCCACGGGTGGAAATCCCACCCTTTAATGTCAGTGTTCTGGTAGCCTCCCAGAGGTCACTGTATACAGCAATAAGATTTCCTCTCTCCATTGCTTCTTAAAACTGAAGAAACCCAGTTCTCTCATGTCTCCGTGTATGCCAGGTGCACCAGAAACTTTGTTTGTTCTTTGGCTTATTTTCAGTCTTGGAATGTGGTTCTTCCATTCTAATGGTGAGCTGCTCACTTCAGTAACTGTTCACCATCTCTTCATCCCTCTCCAGGCTCATCACCACATATGATATGAACAGTGTTTGACTTGGTCCGTATTACGATAGTTCAACCTCATCATTCAGCCACTTCAAAACTGAATAAGATCAGAATCAGGACCCTATATCTGACTGTGTATGTACTTAATGACTATTAAGCTGTTTCGGTGTAAGTTGTTTTGGTGTCCAGCTGGGGAAGAAAAAGGAGGATTTCGTTGGCTCCAGGGGGGTTAGAGTCAACTATTGAGATTTTTCTTCAGGAGAATGTGAGCAAATGTGAGCGTTGTGCCCCATGGCAGTTGTTGAGTATTTCTTGAGGAACTCACCTGCCAGCCATTTTTAGAGAAGTTTCTCTATAACTTTCTGAGGATACCTTTTGATTCCTGGCCATAACTCTGTTCATATAAGCAATTTAAAAGGAAAAACCTGTGTGTCCATTACCAGTTCCCGCTTGGTTTACATTTTGGGCATTAATTGTTGTCACTGGGAGAAGCCAAAGAAGTGTGTCATTTTGGCAACAGCAAAATTGGATCAAAATACTTGTATACAAGTAACAAAATAGAAAATATCTCAATTCACTGATTTAGCCTCTACTTTGTGCAGACAAATTCATTCTCTGAGTAGAAAATCATAGGTGGATTTTGTCTGTAAAGAGGTATTCATTTTCATTTGATCTGCCTTAATCCTGAGGATATGGGTTCAGATCCCAGAGCCATTGAACATATTAGCTTGATGCTTCTATCAGCCTTCAAAAGGTCTGTGACTGAAGGCTCTCAGCAGCTGTTATCTACTACAATAAATGCCGATGATAAGAAGACTAGACGAGATGAAGAGATTTTTTTGAAGAACAAATAAAACTATTTTCTTTCTATATTAAGTTAGGGTTAAAAATCCTTTGATTATTTCCTTATTGATAGAAAATACCGACAAGATTGCTCTTAGGTAAAGCAATTGTTCTTTTCCACAAACAATGCTTAGGGTTTGGGGGTCACAGTTCATAGCAAAATATGCCGCCTCTGTTTGCCCAGCTGCCACATCTTCTCTGCCTTGTCTCCTCCTGCACGTGAAAAAAGAGGCTGAAAGCAAGGTAAAGGGAATAACAGATTTAGTGTCACTCTGCTTGTAGACCATAATTAATATAAATGGTGTTACAGGTTTAAGAATTTTTCTTCCATGTATATATCCCACCCGACAGGAATTCTGCCCTAGTATTTAGCCCAGGGAAGAGATCATAATCTCTCGGTGTGGTTTTGACTAGATAGCGGCATGTAGTGGTGATCCAGAGCACAAGAATAAGTCTTGGAACTTTTTTAATTACAATTTTTTTTTTTTTTACTGTTAAGTCAGGGTTGCAACAACTGAAAACTGCTGCTCCAGCATAACCAGAGCAGCCTAGATAGAATGACACCTCAGAAAGAAGCAAACCAAAATGTCAAAAAGAAAGAAAACTCTTAAGGAGAAAAGGGACATAGAAAGGCTGTTTCTTCCAGCTTTCATGCCAAGTTCAATTTTATGGATGTTATACAAAAGTCAAAAGTATGATTGTGTTACAGAATTTTGTGGTATAAAGCTTTAAAAAAAAAATCCATATTCATGTCTGTGTCTCCATACACTTTGGACAGACGCATTTTAATTTTAAAATGGTCCACAGAGGTTGATCCACAGCATATAGCTTTCACAGCAGCAGTCTTTCTCTGCCTTACCTGTTTCCACTTGGTTTTGGCAAAACAAAAGGAAGCAACAACTAAAAAGACATTTCATTTGGGGTGGGAAGGGAGCGGACCAAAACAAAACATAAATCCTTCTGCAGTCCAGTGATGTTACTGAACTTTGGATCATGAATGTATTTTCCAATGGGTTCAGTATTTCAATTAGAAATCTACATTTAATTACTCTCCACCCTAAAAGAAGGTGTGTAGTTGTGAATACGGTGATACGTGACAGTGCTAAATGACTTTTTTTCACTGTAAGAGAGCATTCAACTGCCCAATGAAAAAAAAAAATAGAATGACTTTCTATGTTTTCACAATTTTTTCCAATTTTTTCTTACGTCCCAACTTCAGCATGAAGCATTTGCCCAGTTTGGGGGTTTCAGAGCCCATGGAAGTGGGGATGCATTAACAGGGTGGTGCTTGCACACCTCGGGACGGGCCTGGCTGCTCCCTTGGCAATGGTGAACAGGGCGCACGTTTGCTGCTGTCCCTTCTTCACTGCCCATGCCAGTAATTGCCACTTTGTAGTATTTATAGAGACAGAGTTGGTTTGCAGGTTTGTTTTTTCCTTCTTTTCTCTTTAGCCACTACCCCACACGACTGCACCCAAGCTTTTTGTTGAGGTTTGTCTGGTGGAAGAAGAATGAAAGGTTTTTGTGTACTTCGCCATCTTATGACAACTGGCAGCAACTGAAATGAGGCATGTCAAGCACTACCACAAAAAGAAATCAGTAATTTACAAGTTCAGACAAAGGTTAAAGAAACAGACCTTCTCTGTAATTGTGCTTTCTCATACAGTTAGTTAATATTTTCACATTTGAGAATATTTAATTTTCCTAATTGAGGGAATGTTACACTACAGTTCAGAAGAGAAGGTGAATCAAAATCAAAATACGGTCTTTTTCAGCAGAGCAGTGCTAACGCTTGTGTTAGTTGGTGGGAATAATATGGGGGTGGATGGGAAGCCATAGTTCATTACTGTCTCTCCTGCAGTCAGTTAAATATCTCATACCTAACTGATTAAAGCTGACTTTTTTTCATTATGGCAATAATAACAAGATTCTTCCAGAACAGACTGAGACTAGGACCACTTCTCCCAGCATCTCAAATCTTTAGGGGAAGGGAAAAAGTAAAACTCAAATGCCAGCCTTACCAGTTTGAGTTTGGTTATGCAGAGTCAGGATAAAATCAAGCTATTTTCAAAATGAAAAGAAGAACCAAATGCTCAGCTACAGCATCTTTAAAGAAAACAGTCTCAGCAAGAGTTCATAGGAAACATGAGATACGTAGAAATGTCTATAAGCTTTTTAATACTGTTAGTATATATATGGCCATTTGTATTAATGCTGCCTCTTTATTCACAGGGGTGTTGGAAAAATTAGATTTATTAGTGACTCTGAGACATGCAAATACCTGAGTTATGAGAACCATATAAGTACTGAGGGGGTAACTGTGTTCTCTACCAATACAAATTTGAATTTCTATAGCTGCAAAGTTTTTCTTCCTACTCTGATGTTGACTCCTGTTAATAGCTGGACCTGCTGAATCTTAAACAGTGCAACACATTCAAGAAATTTTCACACATTATAAAACCATGGATCAGAAAGCTGATGACCTGCCGTGTAGATACAAGTTTAATAGATGAAGATCCTATGTGAAATTATAGATCGTCTCATGTAGTGAAGGAGTTCCTGCTGTCTGCACCCTTCTCCCATCCCCAATTTGTCTGCCTTTCAAATAGTATAATTATAAAAGGATTTCATAGAGCTGATCTCTTTAATGTCCTCATTCTGTAAAATCTATTGTTATTTATTTCTGAGCTCCTTAAGAAACTGTGTACTATTTTGCCAGGCTAAAACATGTATTTCTCTGACAATTCTTCACACTTACTGTCTTCTCCAATTTAATTCACATTTGCTCCCTTCTGTATCTATGCCCCTGCCTAAGTTAAAAAGTAAAATAAAGTAGAAAAGGTGTTTGGGCCTCTGAACACATTGCTGAAAGGTTCCTTTTTCTACACACAAGTGTTCAGAGTATTTCTCACAGAAGAATAGCATAAATTATGGAGATTTCGTTCACAGAACAGTGAATGGTATTGTCAGTTTGCTTAGGAAAAACTAATGGGGTTGTAAAGAAATACTATCTGCTTTATTAGAGTAAAATTTGACAGCTGGAAAAACAAGGGCAACAGGCTGGCTTCCATTTTCCATTGATTTTACCCCCTAACATTCAGAAAACTTCCTTTTCTGCAAAACCACATTCACACTGTCTACACACGAACACACAATGCTCTTTTGCTTCAAGCCAGAGACAGATTAAACTTCATTAGAAGAGTAAAGCTTAAGGAAAGTTCAAACTGTAACAGATAGTAATTTGACAAATAAAGAATTAGGGTTTGTTTTACTAAGCCAAAAATAAAGGCTAGAGCGAGATTCCCATGGTTCTTTTGTGCCTTTAACCATTGGGTGTGAATACAGTCACTTTCCACAGTCTGGTGTACATACCATGTAAGCCTGGTAGCCACATACCACGGCTTTTTTAATGCACTTAAGCACCCAGTGGAAGCACACATATCTCTCATTAAATAAAAAAAATATGCCTATAAAGTATTTACCTTAGAGGAAGAAATAAGAACTAGAACGAGAATACGTGTTCAAACTATTCTTAGTAACTCAGCTTAAAAGCAACAAAAATTAATGCATTTTATGTCTGGAGAGATTGGATTAACTTTCTGCAGCAACATTAAATTCTCACCCAAGCATCTTCATAGCTGTACGCTTTCCCAGGCCTTGCTAGCTCCAGGATAAAGGACGGATCATTGCAGTTGAATGACAGATACCTGTGGTAACTGATGAGCAGTGATTTGAGAACTTAATTTGTCCTCACTGCAGTAGCAAACTGTACAAGGGCTGACGTTCAGTGACACGATCATGTACAATGGTCTCCATACCTGAAAACCTTGTATTAATTTATATTGGATGAGCTTCAACAGACAATTTACCAATGAATGATGCTACTTGCTATATGTTATATGCTGGAATGCACAGCATACTAGATAGTGACTTCATGTATACAATAAAGGAATAATGTGCTCAAATGCCTGGCAAAAACATTATGTGCATGGCTCCTGGATGGGATTCAAAGCCTGTGTTAGGTGTCTGTGCTTGCTCTTGAGCCCATGGGGAGCGTTAGGCACCTCAGATTGGGAGCTGAAGCAACCCTGTCGAATAAACAAATGCTGCCAAAAAATCATTGTGCTTCTTTAAACATTACCTGGAAGTAGCTAGGGGAGAATCTTTGAGGACAGGAATAGGACACAAATCTTAGTGGTTTATTTAGGTCTGCGGGGAGGCACCTCCATCAGCCTGGAATCCACATGAAGGGTCACTGCCTGAAATGAAATGTTTGCATAGTTTATGTTCAAAGAACTGAACAGATTATTTTCTGCATAGTATATAATAGAGTGAGAAAAAAATGTTTTAATTTCCATCTTAATTTGGAAGCAAAGAGGCAGAAGTTTCAATTCCAGCCTGTTTCCTAAATAACTGTCCTAAGTCGGAGGCGTAAGGTAATCAGTGCAGTGTACTTTTCACACCTCTCTTTAAGCTTTGCCACTACACACAAAAAATAATGGAGAATGAACTGGACTGAGAAGCATAGAGAGCGGTAGACTAGATCTGAGTCTTAGCTGCAGTTTCTTGTTTTCATGATTACAACTTTATTTTTTACTAACTGATAGCTCTGTAAAAAAGAGCAACTGCCTTAGGAGCAGCCTTTGGGACAGTGGAAGACTGGACCTATGGCCAGCCACTGTTCCATTCTTTACATCCACCAAATGATTCCTGTAGCCCACTGAAGGGGCACATCAGCCATCTGGCCTCAAAATCTTCTCTTTGACTGTCTTCTACATATATTAGGCCTCAGAGATTAACTGTTGGGTTGCCTCTCCAAATCCGGATGTAGGGAAACATCTTTTGAAAGGCTGCTAACACTTTGGTCAGATTTTAGGCTGGCTTACAGATGCCGAACTGAGTTAATTTTGTGTGTGTCACCGTAAGATACTCCTGTGCTTGGATGTTTTAAGTTCTTGGTATTATGAGTGAACAAATCTGTCATTTCTATATGCTGTGATCCCCAAATGCTGCGTGCAGACATACAGAGGTGCCTGTGTTCTGGAATCGATTTAAGCCCTGGCGAATATCTCCTTTAAAACTTTGATAAGGTTAATTAGATTGTTTTTTGGTGCTTTGTAAGAACAATTTACTTTATGACTTGAGGAAACTACTGCCCCAAAAGTAACTACAAAATGATGAAGACTGTGAATTTTATGTTGAGATTCATTATTGAATGAATGTTTTATAAATTATTTTTACAAAAGTAAAGGAAAAGAAAAAAGAGATAAAACAAGTCAGGGTGAAGATAGTAAATTTCTTCGATATAAGGCATACTTTGTAGTTAATAGATGTATCAGAACAAACATGAAGATAATAATTTAAAAACTGTGAATTGCTGGGCAATACATACTTATAAGCTAATTCTGAAGTGTGTAATTAAAAAAAATCACCCTATGTTGCAATTACATTTTGTGCTGACAGTGAAAAATACAATTTGAAACCACACATTTAGGCTGACTCCCTCTTCTCTTTTTGTCGTTCAAGTAGCCTTCTCAACTATGTATGTGGGGGCAGCTGCATTTACCTCTAATGAAATTATGCCAGCAGAGAATTTGGCAGGGTTTCATTAACTTTGCTTGTTTCTTGGAGCTTTTATGTCTCATTCCCTGAAGCAACAGGATAGATATCTGTTCAAGATACTTGTGAATTCAGAACACTTTATAATTTTTGCCTCAGGTGAGAAAGGTATCTAAATATCTCTCTTTTCCTAATATGTACACACGTACACACACTTCTCTATCCCTTTGTCTACGTGTGCACACACATATACATAGGCACAAATGTCATTGTGACACCTCTGTCTTAAGAAATAGACCAAATCAATATTTAAATCCCATCTTAATGAAAAGGCATGTCTTCTAAATGTAGGAATCTTGAAAATCAGAAATATTAGAAAACTTTAATTCCTTTAATCCACCTCATTTTATTGAAAAAATGTTTGCTACAGCACATTTTTGTAGTGCTTTCCCTTGTTGAGTAATGAATGTCCTAAGCAGGGAAACTTTTTTCTGAGCTGTTATTTCAGGAAGAAAAATTATTTTCTAACTGTGAGCCTTTGTTTTCTATTTTGTAACTCTTTGTAACTGTGAATTATACTTTTGTGCACCATCCTAATCCTATCCCGTCTGAGCACAGAGCGCTCACACAGAACTGCTGTTATGTTGCTTTACAATCATTTTTTTGGCCGTGCTGGCCATGCTTGTTTTTGTTTGTTTGTTCACGTTTTCTTGATCTTCCTTCATAATTTGATCTCTTTTGTCTCTTGAATACTTACAGAGTTCCAAACTGGTGCCAGTTTTCCTTCACATTACCAATACCGAAGAGCTTAGCAAGGGAGTTCATTATTCCGTGGATAATCTTGGGGTGGTAAAGGGCTGTTCTGTGATGGGACAGGTGGGGTTCAAAGTAATGCTAAATACAGTTCAGGGTATTTTTAATTTATTTCTTGCAGGTGCCTATGCTTCCATTGTTCTAATGATAATTTAATGTGTGCAAATCCAGACTAACTCCCTTGGAGTCAGTGATTATTCATCACCTTCCTAATTGTGTATTAAGGTATTAGATTTGAAATAGTAAAAATACAGTGAGCCAAGTCCGTAGGCACCCTAACATACCACCGGTGACACAGTAGTGGCTGTGTAGTAGTGAAGTAATAGAGCCAGGACTTCGGACAACTCTATTTACACGCTGTTTCCCAAAGCTTGTCATTTTGCCATTGACTCACCAGCTGTACAAATGAGCAGGGCTGCAGTCTCAGCTTTTGAATATATTCAGGCACATGTCTGTTCTTGCCCTCTAAAGCCCACATGTGCAGTAGGACAAAAGTATGAATTAGAGGGTATGTCATTCCAGAGGTTTTCAGACTAACTCATCCTAGATTTTGCCGTTCAGTTTGACTGGAGATGGAAATCTCTGGTTTTACCTACAAAAGGAAATGATACCTGAAGTCACACACCTGAAGGGCACTCAAATAATTTGAGTGTTTTTTTTTTTTTTTTAATGATTTTTTACTGATGCCTGAGACAGAATTACCTTAACAAGTGTAATGGGGGAGACCCATACTAAGTTGGGTTGCTGGTTGGGTTAGGAGCAGGCAGCGAGGCTGCGTCAGGCTGCTTTCATCTCAGAGATTTGTCTCCCCCGTTCTCCCTGCAGCACTTCGTGTCAAGGCAGTCTTCTGTGCTTGGCATACACAGACAAAAAGCAGACAGGTCCAGATACAGTGCTGTGATACTGGAACAGGGACCTTGTGATGTAGGAACCAATTACGTGTTTCTTACTGTGTGACTGATATTGTCAGTGTTGTTACCAGTGTTGGAATATTCCACTGAAAGCAGATCTCATCAGATTTGTTCATAACAGAGACCCGCTGACGACTCTGAATCCTTTCTCTATGTGTTCCTCATTGGTATGGGTACATCTGTTCTGCTGAGGGCTTCCTTGAGAAGCAGGGTTTTGACTTGACCCTACAGACTTATGCTCTGACAGCCTCACACTTAACCAACAAGGATATTTAGGTCTGAAGTTTGGTGCGAGCCTCAGGCTTGGTGTAATATTGTTTAGTCAGACAGTTGTCACCGGTGCCAGCGTTCCTTGTTACACAACTTCGAAATCTGCTGCCTCCTTGGCCCTTCTTACGACATCAAGTCATATTCCGCAGAAAGAACCCTCTGCATTTACTCATCCTCTCTGCATGCTCTGAAAGAAGGTAGTGATGAAAAGGAGATGAAAATGTAGTTCAGCAGTGGATTCTTTACTGCTGTTGTGCAATACACATGTAAAATCATCTCCTTATGCCTGTTCTTTACTACATAACAAAAAAGAAGTTGCACTGCTGAGGAATTTCCACTCTTAAGAAGAAAAAGTTTAACTGACCCATCAGTTATTTGAGCTGGAGTTAAAAGGGGTAGAGAGAAACAAGGGCTTGGGGGGAGTGAATGGGCTTTTGTTAAAGAACGATAAAAAACAAGAAAGACTCACCATGATGCTCAGGAAAAGCTTGTATTTTCTCTAATGCTTAAGGTATTTTTTCTAGCGAATATAACCTTGCAAAATAGGCCTCAGGTAAATCAAACTAACAAAATAAATTAGACTTATATGTTTGTTTGTTTTTTCATTTTAGGTGCATAAGATGCCTGAAGGCAGTTTTAGCTTGCATAAGTTTCAAAGGATTCTAAAATCAGTTATATGGTATATGCAAAATAAGAAGAATTTCTGGTTTGTTCATTTGCTTTTTTTCTGGTTAAATGTCTGTGTGCCGTGCAGCAGGCAGGTTTAAAGTGCTGAAATGTTTAGGTATGCAATAGAGAATGGTGTTTAATGGTGTTTAATTAATTTGATGCTGCTGGTCTTTAAGTAGAGTAAATGAGTGTAGACTCACTGAATGAAGTGAGTGTAGCATTATCACTTCCTTGAAGGTATGAAAAAATTTAGAAGAAGCATTAGTGCAAGAATGAACTAAAATCCAAAATGCTTATATTTTCATTGGAATCATTAGAATTTGTCCTTGGATTTTAAAGGAGTTTTTCATTACCTACTGTGAAGACTTTTTGCATAAAACACAAAAAACCTGGATGAGACCATTGTGCCATGTTAAGTGTATCAGGAGGGTCCACATGGGAAGACCCTCTGTGTAAGCTACACAAATGGCATCAAGATCTGTAAGACTTGTAGGAAAACCAGACTCTACTTCACTTTGCAATGTGGATTAGACATCAGAACTGAAAAGAACATAGGGAAAATCAATCCTTCTAATATTCAGTTGCATTTTATGGTCATTTTCTCTCCTGCCTTTCCCCATTATTACCTTCCAAAAATCAAGAGAGTTTTGTCTAATAATGCTCGAGCAGCTGCAATGATCATTCTTCCTGGGGCTGGTTTGACCCTGTGTTTCTCACACTTTGCACATACCCATGTCTGAACAGGGAATTTGATTTTACTAGGGCAGTGAATGGGTAAGTCTGAGCATCCCTGCCCACTCTCCGCGTCCCCGTGAGAGCGGCGCGGCACGCCGCCGGCCGCCGTGGTGGGGCAGGACTCCCGGCACTGCGCTGGGGTGCCGCTGCCGACGCCCGGGCTGAGCTCTCCTGACTTTTTGCCCAGATAGCGGAGCTGCCTCGTGAGCTGGTCTGGGGTCACGGCCACCCCCCGTGCCTGCGGCACAGTGCAGAGCAGCCTTCCCAGATGGAGATGCCACTGCCAGCAGGCAGCTGTGTCTCACGTGGTGTGTTTTTGGAAGTCTCCAAATTTTACAGTTAAAGATATGCCAGAAGTAGTTAGGAAAAAAGTTCAGGAGGCACAGAGCACTTGAGTGCTTGCTTTCTAACCCGCTGGTCTGATGGTGTTAATAAACCCTAGTATGACAGTCCTTAACTGAATTTAAGTGGGTCAGGCTTACAGCTGTAGGTCAGTTTGATTCAGTTGCCTCACGTCCAGCAATTACTGCTGCTCATTAGCAACTCCCACCATTTGTTAAAGGTGATTAAAATACATTTTTGAGTTTCTAATAAAGGAGGGCTTTTAAGAATATAATTTTTCCAGTTATTACAGACTTGTGATATGTCCTGGAGTGATGTGGGCTGAGCGAGCATTCGCACCGCTGGCGAGTGTGCCGCAGTGGCAGGCTCTGCTCGGCCGCGGGGAGATGAGAGCGGGCTGGAGGGGAAGAGTGGGGAGTGGTGGCCGCAGAAAGGCAGAAGTGGACTCTTCTTCACAATGAGCAAACTAGCCAGGAAAATGCCGAACTTCAATTAAAGTGGGAAATAAATGTGGGGTTTTCTTTTGCTTTTGTTTTTTGTTTTTTTTTTCCAGAAAAGGAGTAATGAAAAATTTTGGTTAGTCTGTCACGGAGTCTGATTTAGTTAACCCCAGTGGGCCACTTATTGGCTTCCAAGGAAGGAAGAGCTGTGTATCCATTAATTCATGTTCAAGTTGAATAAAAATTTCCTGTTGCTTCGAGTGTTCCACCTTTTCTTTCTGTAATGCTCTTAAGGGTTTCCCATGAGGGACTTGTTTACTTCTCGTGGGATTTAGTGTTCATGTAACAGTCCAGAAATATAATTGTCTTATGATTTGGTATTACAGGAGTATTTTGAAGAGATTTATGGGGGGAGAGAGTTGTGAGGAGCACCACAGTGCCTGCTCTCTTCTCACAGCAGGTTTCTACCTCTCCTCCCCTGCACTTTGGCACCTGCGGAGGGCTCAATGTGTGCTTCTCTTTCGCCGTACCTGTTCCTGCTCTGCCTTCCACCTTTGCGCCTACCCACTAGTACTGTGTACTGCTTTTGCTGCCTTCACTTCTCTGTGCTCATGAAGTGGAAGCTCAGAAATCATTAAATCACTAAAAGAATGTAATGCAATGTTTTGTTTCTGCAATTGATGAACACTTGTAATGAATGCTGGCTGGAGCAGAACTTCTAAAGCATCTTGGAGCAGTGATTTGTGATCTGTCCACCTGTACATACTCAAATCCAATTTATGTATTTTTATTTTTTAGCTAATATTTGGCTCTCTAAAACATAAATAAAGAGCTAAATGAGCTCTCTAAAACTCATAAATGAGTCCCATAAATGGGACTTTGTGGCACTTTAAGTGCTACAGCCTACAGCCTAGTCCATAGATGTATATCATACAGAAAAAGGCTCTTTACATTTTCTGTCTGATAACCATATTTTTGCTTTCTCTCTTTGTATTGATTTTAAAGTTACCCAAACTGCTTTTAACCCTGTAGTGAGCACTGTTTTCGCTAGGTAGTAAAGCTCCAATACGTTTCTAGCTGAGAAGACTGGAGCTTGCACCCATGGAGCCAATGCATGACTTGACAGCTTGAATGCTGAAACCTTTGCCTTTAGGCTGCAATTTGTAAATATTGTTTCTTGAACATTCACCTAATTCTTTTAAGGTTTTATTTTCTTTACGTGTTTTGGGTATCTGCCATGAACAGGCCACTGCTTACTGTTCAGTATAGAGCAAAGTTTATGAGTGTATTGAGGGAGGGAGTTGTTTTTCATCAACGTGTCAAAAGTTAGGAGGTTAAAAGAGTTTCACACAGCTCTTCTGAGTGCCCCAGTTGAAATTTCTTTGAAATGGTTAACTTGGCCTCTTAATATAATTTATTTTACTTGTCCAGCCTAAAAAGTTTCAATAAATCTGACTTGTTATACTGCTAAACATAAAAATTCAAATACACCAAGTACTGATCTATACATGTGTGGAGACATTTTATGCAGAAATGATAGAATCTCATTTGAAAAATCATTTCCATTTTATTCTGCCCTTATAGCTCTTTTGGGGTAGACACTGTGTAGACCTTTGGTGTGAGCTAAAACAGATTTCTTTATGTTCTAACATAAAGCCTATTAAACATTTCACAGAAAGGGCCTTACAGATTGCATGGCTGTCCGGCTGTCTGGCCAGGCTCTGTACAACAGGTGTTTAATTATGATCTCAGTCACATATATACCAACAGTCCCTGGTGCTGCCTTTCAGTACTTTGTTTTAGCTCAAAATCTAGCAGTTTCAACTTGATATCACTATTGATTGTAACTCCAGTGGTCATGAATTTCTATCTGAGTAATAAACACAGTGGAAGACCCAGTCTGAAGTTCATTTGGTTTAAAAAAAAAAGCAGTTACTAAGACTGAATTAATATTTTAAGAACTGTAATAATTTAAAAAAATCAGGAAGACTCACACCTACTTTTTCCATCTTTTTCCTTTTAGCCATCAACATGTTTTACCCAGCAGGTCTAACAAACAGCCATATGCTCTCTAGTCTCAGGGGAAGTAGTTCCAGCTTGAAAATCAATATGTCACTACCAGGCTGTGGTAATGGATGCTTACAGCAGCAGGTTTATATAAGCTAATGGTACACCGTGCAACAGCAACTCATTTAGATGAAAGGGTTGCCTAGTCTCATTCAAATGTTTGGGGCAGCAAAAGATGAATGTTTGTAAAAGCTAATCAAAATGGTAATTTGTTCACTGAAGAGCAGACCGTCTATAGTTGGTACAGTGGAGATCCTACCGAGGAGTACATTCAGTACACTAGTCCGAGGGTTTTTTTTCTGCAAGATGTTTTCATATTTGTGGAGTAGACTGGCACTACCCTATGAGCCGCTGTAAAACAGCATAGCTTAAACTGGAGCTTTTTCTTGCACAAGCCTCAACCCCTCTAGACTTGGATAAGCTGGAATAAATCTGCAGAAAACCGAAGTTGTAAATATGTGTGTGAAATTTGGATAGATTTTTACAAAAATGCCCACAAATCATCAAGATCTAGATTTACATATGCTTTGAAAAGAGAAAGACTAAATAAAAGGCCTAAAATAAAGGGGTTCCTTAAAAGAATCCTACCTTGATATTTTTTGTGGTTTGTTGTGGAGGGCAATGATGACATATCATATGTATCAACATTTGTTGAAACAAACTTTTTTTAAGCTGCATGCCATTGGAAAGCCATTCATAGTGCCACTAGTGACATCCTGCTTGCTTCCACAGAAGGGTTATTTCAACCACTGCTGCCAATACATTGTACCCTAGTGTCTTTCGGAGGAGTTAAAAAACTCTTCCAGTACAGTGCATCATTACCTCTTTCAGAGCAGTGGAAAGTGGTCTTCAGTACCAAGTACAAAAGAAGCTGCAGACACGTACGTTGTTAAAGACATGTACAGTTTTGCTTTCTTTCCACGTGCTATATGGTAACGCTCAGAGTTTCGTTTCTTTCTGTTGCTTGGGACAATCATAATGTACTTTTCACCAAAAGTATGTGTTTAGTTAGCAAGGACAAGAGTGGGCTTTTGGCTAGAAAATACACGTTCATCAAGTCAGGCAAGATTTCTGTCCTCTAATCATGAATAGTGACCAACAAGATATCCAGACCACCAGGTTAAGCTAGCATGTATTTAAATTCTCTATGTAGTACATAGCCCGTTTTACAGAACCTGCTTTTCATTTCCATCAATACCTTGTCAAGATAAGTTGCCTCTCTAGATTTGCTTCCATCTATTACAACAAGAGGTCTTGAGACAGTCCTTTCCAGTCCTTTTCATTATTTAGGATAAAATAACATGTCAGAATATTTCAGATCCATACATTAGATTTTGTTTGAGTTCAGCTCTAGAAATGAGTAAAACTGCATGGAGGAGAAAGAGCCATCATTTCTAATTGTGTCGGTTTAATTCTAATGTGCATAGCTTGTGGGGGTTTGTTTAAAAAGTCCCGAAACACATAGCCAGTGTATATCTTAATCTCCTGTTCAGACATGGTGTTCTTAGTTTAAATAACTAGTTAAAAAGAGCTATTTAAACAACCCTTTATGACTTGTGGGAGCCAAAACTTGCCTTGTTGAGCTTTTAAAATGTAACTAAGCCATGTTTTGGTGATATATGCGTAACTCTTTCTGTTTGTTTATTTCAAACTCTTCCAAACTCTTCCAGCAGCTTGTTTTACATATATTTACAACTGAAGTTTCATCGAAAGGACGTGTGGCCTCTTGTTTGCAAATTTACAGGGATCATCAAAGGACATTATAAATACACTGAAAATTTCCTCTAGCAAGAAACAAAACCACCAGGTTATTTGTGTACTACGTATGTTTATAGCCTACTTCAAAGGTTTTGTCTACCTTTACTCTAAGCTGTGGAATCTCTCTTGCAATGTATGTGTAGGTCAAGAACTCCTACATGCACACATCAACCTGGCAGACTAAGCCCCATGTTGTCACAATTCAGTGTAGACACTTGTGTGCTGCCTGTTGTCTGAACAGTGATCTGAAGCATTCATAGCCCTGTGAAATGTAGAGAAACACCCACTTTTTGGCATCTTTTTAAAACCTGATCCACTGTTTGTTGAAGTCAGTTGAAGGATTCCCATGACCTACATGTTGCTCTGGAGGCTCTCGTCTCAAAGGGAGCTTGTCGGCATTTTCTGATGGGATCCCAGGTTGGATAAAAAATGAAAAACTGACAAACTACATTATAAAAGATCAGAAAACATAAGAGCTTGTGAAATGCGAATCCTTTCAGTATATTAGGTCGGATATTCACAGAGCTCCCCCTTCACATCAGCCTGGAAATAGAACCAATGAGTGAGCACGGGTGAGAATTAGACACGTTGCAAAACTCTTCCAAAACCCAGCCATGTGAAGAAAGTGTTACTGAAGGATCAAGTCAATCACTAGAAGGCTAGAAAATAGCCTGCCTAAATTTAACTCGTCTGCTTTGTGATCATTTATTGTGAAATTATCATGCCCTTTTTTTGTAGGCTACCTCCATCTTTGGAATTAATCAGGGCCTGAGATACGATTCCTGGCTGTGGATGTCTACTTTGTACCTTGCAGAAGGTACAAAGTGGAAGAGAAAAATGTCAGTCCAATATTCCTGAGGGAATTGAGTCCTCTTCTTGTCTGTTCCACAATTTTCATTGACAATGCTAGACCAGTCTATTCAGTAGTGTTTTCAGCTGATCACAAAGTGCTTTCAGCAGGGATGATATTCCTGTTTGGTTGAAGAAGTGACGAATATTTAAACTTGAGGCTTGATAATAAGCAACATACAACTGGACATATGAAGTGCTATGTAATACTAAAGTCTGCAAAGAACTATATCTTTGCGTCTTCAGTTGCATACTCCAATTTTTCTTAAATTCAGTTTTCCAAGTTAACAGACATGTTATAATAGTAATTTAGTTAACATTTCTAATGGAACTCAGATACTACACTGAGTAGCATTGAAAAACCCCGGAGGAATGAAAAATACTGTCCTCAAAAGAAGTTGAATTATTCCTATCACTGAGAAATGAAGATGAAAAAGTATTGAATAACTTCAAGGTTATTCAATATTCCATGCACTGAATGAGTTAATTCAAGTACTAAGCAAAAATGTGCTGATGTAATTAAGAAATGTGTTATAATTCATGATATTATAATTCACAATAACATAGAGGTCAAATTAGATTTTATTCAGGCAGTTTCTATCTTCTGAGTGCTTGAATTTAGAGCATTAGTTTTCTTTCAAAGTAAAGCTGAATGAATAAATAAAAAACTTCACAACAGTGTTTTAAATTCACAACAGGAGCACTCTGAGTGCCTCCTTTCTCTTCTGCTGAAATTCCACCATCATCCTAATGCTCATAAAAATCATAAGCCATATTTGATTTTACAGGTCATTCAATCCTCTGCCACTGAAGTGGAAAAAGCAGCGAGATGACCCTTGTTGACCAAATCTAGAGGAGAAGTCATTTGTGACCATAGGCCAGCCTCCTAATGTTACCCATTGTATTTGGTTGAAAGGGGATACCTCCATATCCTGACGGACCTTGTGTTGGAAGGGCAGAAAAGGTTCATCTGAGACCAGTTTCTTTCTCTTTGGACTGGCGTCTTGGCCTGACATGCAGCTGTTGGTCCAGGCTGGAACATGTCTCTGCTGGGCGCAGGCAGCCCAGTGTAATTTCTCAAAGGTGCACGTTTTAGGCACACGTGGGTGCTTTTTCTATAGGACAGAAGAGGATGCTTCCTTGTAAAAATTAAAACAGCCATTGAAGGGATGCTCAAAACTGTTATATGAAAAGTTATTTACACTAGCATTATCAAGATGATATGTTATCCTAGCCTCCTCTTTTTAGAAGAGCAGAAGTGTGGAGGTAAAAATTTCCAGGGTTTCAGCCCAAGGCAGACAGCCAAAATTGAATAATTTAGCCCAAACAATTTCAGTTAAGCAATTGAAAACAAAAGTGTTAGGTAACCTTTGTAAAATCTGCAAACCATATAAGACTCTGATGGAGTTGTCATTTCTGGCTACTAAACTACTAGAAAAATCTGATTAACCACGTAATTTGGGAAAGTTCTACTAAATTGACTGAGAATGTAAATGAATTCTAGTATCAGAGATCCTTGCTTTCTTTTTGTTTTGCAGTGCTTTTAAGCAAACTAAAATAGACTTTTCTATAATGATACAAAACAAATTTGAAATGTGTTTTAATACTAAACTAAAACCTAACTTTGGCCTAGAAACGTTGCTTGTTAATTGATGAGTCAGTGAAGAATGGAAGAACTGCTCTTATTCAGAAGTGTTGCTTTAGAGCAGGTTGATGATTTACTGTAAGCCTGATTCTGAATTATGCAAGTACTGCAAACATTTTTTTTTTGATCCTGCAGGTTTTGATATGGGTGGGAAATGCAAAAGAAAAGTACAAATCTGTAACTGACAGAAAAGAGAGCAAATAAACATATTGTGGTTATAAGTTTAACAGTTTATTTTAGTAGGGAGGAAGAGACAAACACTGATCATAATGCAAGATGAACAAGTTAAAGGATATTTAGACCAGTTAGATATTTTGAACTGTAAGAGACTAAGTTTATCCTAGTCAAATTCAAGGAAAGCATGGGGAATCCTTCAGTTCCAAGACTATGCTTGTAATAGTAAATATGACTTTCTAGGAACTTTCCTGGGTACTGATATCATGGGGCATCAAACAGCCCAGGTCTCCACTAAAAATTATATTTACCTCCAAAAGAGGTCATCTGTATCCAAAGCATTTGCTGGGAATCATCCCTGGCTATTTCCGTACTGCACCCAACCTCAATATTTGGTTGGGAAAGTGCTACGTGGCACCAGCCCAAACAATGCCAGGCTCCTGTTATCACAGTTTAACATTGTTAATGTTAAGTGAAGACTTGTGTCTTCATTTTTAATCACATCATAGGTCACTCTGTCTTACTTGTTAAGTACAGCATTAGTAAGTCTTCCCAAGAGTCCTTGGAGGATAACGATGTCCAAGTGGATCAGAGTATGGTGCGTAAGTAAAGATGAGGCTGCTCTTTGTGAAGATGTAAACAGAGGGTTTAAAAAAGTACAGACTTGTCAATAATACTGGAACCAAAAAAAACTTCCAAAATAACGAAAATGCTATAACAGTCAGTTTAAGTGCATTGGAAGGATAATGAGGTAAACAGAATCAGAGAAAGTAAATTTATAAGGACTAAGGTAGATTTTAGTTTGATCCAAATTCCTCCTTTGATAGAATGTCTGCTTTTATGGATGTGAGGAAGTGAATCTGTTACAGCTTGATTTATGATTGCCCCATTTCAGATTCATTAAAGCAAACTATGGAATTAAGGTCTAGATTAATTTAATATACGCTTAGTGGGTAGAAGATAATTTAAGAATACTGTTTTGCTGTCAAACTGGAAAGACTTCTCTAGAGTGATTGTAAAGTGTCTGTCTGCAGTCTATTTCTATTTACACATTTTCAGCAGCAGCTTGGATGATGAATAGAATTTCCATGTCTGAGCATGACAGCAAGCTGAGAAGAGTTTCAAAATTTTTAGAGGATAAGGTCAGTGCTCAAAATAATCTCTTTGAATTGAAAAATGGTCTGAAATCAATAAATTGAAATTCACTAAGAACAACTGCAAAGTCGGTGTGTGCAATTAGGGAGAGGATATTAAATGGTCAAATGAAAAATGGAAGAAAACTGGGCAGCAGCATCAGAGATCTGGAGTTAGGTATATTACCTTGCAAACTAAGTAAGTAATAACGTAAGTGTGTTAGATAAATTCATGGCAATGTCGATTTCAGGCACAGGAGACAATTATTCTACTGCACACTGAAGAGTGCAATTTTGGTCACCACACTTAGCAACGATGTAGGCAAAGTGAAGGGACTCTGGAGGACAGCAACAGAACTGATAAGAGGTATAAAAGAGGGCACTTTCAAGAAAAGCTTGAAATAACTGGGTTTGTTTAGTCTGGAAAGGAGAAGACATATTGTAGGAGAAGGGAACTTGATAACGGACCTCAAAACTGTTAATAGCCACAGGGGTTATCAGTTGTTCCCCACATTCACAGAGGACAAGGAGTTACTGACTTAGCTTGCTGTAGGGTTTCATAGGAGAAACTTTAACTGTGCAGACTTAAACAGGTTGTGTTGGAAGAACAGAAGTGATGGTCCCCAGAAGATTACACAGAATTGCAGAAAAACCAGTGTAATCATATCTACATATATTGATCTTTCTTCAACTTAGCAGGATGGTATAATAACATTATGATCCTTCCCAACTCTGCTTCTCCATTTTGATTTGGTCCATTACATTAGCTTCCATGCGAGCGGTATAATAAATAAAACGTGCATTTCTTGCCTTTGCTGAAACATAAATTAGTCAAGTAATTGGCAGCAATCCATAACCTCTAACATTTTTTAATGCAAACTGTTATTTCTCCAGTAGTTTTGTAGGAGGACAAGATGTTGGTGTTTTACTCTGATGAATTATATATTTTCTATATATAGGAAATAAATAATACTAATATATTCCATGTATTCCATATACTTCCATAATGTATGTGTTATAAAAGTTATCTCACTTTCATGGTCTCTCCATCACAGTCTATGCTAGGGTTGTACAGACTGCTTATTAAAAAGTGAAGTGTCTAGAAGTGAGCATCTACACAAACTTAAAAATGAAACCTTTCCTCCAAAACTGTATTAGTTGCCATAATCTTTAGTGACTCTAATATGGATCCCTTTTCAAGGTGAAAATGAGCAAATCTAAACCTACTATCTCAGATCCATAAGACTAGACAATATTTCACCAACAACTTCAGTGAAGATAAGACAGAGATTTTTAATGAGCCAAAGGTGGCTCCAAAATTCACTTTTCAGTTGCTTTTGCAAAATTGCATGTTTCCTGATACAGGTCTGGGTATGAGTGGTGCCATGGTTTGTATTGTGGTGCATAGTATTAGAAGCCTGGCATTTCCCACATTTTTCATTCAGCTTTCATAGTTTTTCCTTCTTTTTTTTTTTTCCATACCATACTGTGCTGAGTTGAGTTTCCTGTACTGAAGATATCTACTAACATTTCTGGAATCCCTCAAGGGATGTCCCATGTTCTTACCCTGACTTTAACTGAGCCAGAAGTTTAAACTGAGCAGTACAGTATGCCCAAAGAAAATACAGCTTGAGCTATTGGAAAGAACCATATACCAGCAAGGAAAAATGTAAATTTTGTTACTGCCAGTCAGTTTTACCATGTCAGTTCTACTGGTTTTGTGGTTTTGTAACCGGATTTTGTGCATTAGAGTATTCTTTGTGATCTCAAGTGTTTGCTTACCTTTAACTGCTGCTTGCTGCTTCTTGACTGGCTTTGGTCATCAATATGAAATGAATATGAATATTGAACTCCTGCGCACACGTTTGTAAAAGTGTGCCAATCCACCTTCAATATTGGAAGTGAGGCATAGTGTGGAGCAGAGGCCAGACTTGTAAGCTCTCTGGGCACATTAGGCAAAGGCTTCGGTACGGCTGCAGCAGATACCAGCACCCCGAGGGAAAAGGAAGAAAGTGAAGGCTGGTGAGGATGCAGCAGCAGGGCTTTGAGGGTGAATAAAGATGCAGTGACACAAGGCAGGAGAGGAAGAGAGAGTAGTGAATTTAAAGACCAGCTGCTAAAAGGTTAAAAAGCAATGTGCTAAAGGAAGAAATAGAAATTTTGCACCCTGGCTTAAGCTGAAGTTCATGAAATCCTGTGGATTCTACCATCGTTCCTAAACTGAGTAAGATGATTAGATTTTGGATTCTACCCAGTATACTTTCAGTATATATTCTGCAAATGAGTAAATAAGTAGCCTCACTTTGCTTCATAATGAATATGCTTTTCTGTAAAGTGTACAATAAATTAAGCAGATTGATCACACTTTCAGCCTGTGAAGTGTAAAGACAAATAGCTTAATTTTGTGTTATTCATCCCTTTGAACCTTAAGTGTGGTTATTGAAATAGCTTGTTAGCTCGAACTACAGCAGAAAGCTCTTCTACTGCCAGTGTGGTCTACACATTTGAAAGTAAGGTTTTGCCTCCCTATACAGGCGCTCAAACAAACAGACAAATTATGAACAATGAAATCCAGGAAAATTATTCTTTCTTACTATAAGAGCTGTAGTGACATTTTGGTAGTATCTCAAAGGTTTCTTCACCACCACAAAGAGTCAGTAATACTGTAAGCAATGTTACCATACAACAAGTTTCTGGAATAGGCTGTTTCTCTAATACGTACCATTTGTGAAATTACACTACACATTTGCATCAAATATATGGACATATAATAAAAAATTAATTACTTGATTCAGTACATTTGTCTTGAAAGGGCATAGAAATTGGGCTGGTATTTACCAGCTGCTTGAATATGACTTCTTTATGTCTGCAAATAGTGCCTAAATGACCTCCCCGCCAAGAACTGAGCCAGTCTAGATCTGCCTAGATTTGAAGATAAATACTACAAGAGGCATTTAGGCAACCTAATTCACATATGCACAAAATATATTTGTGTGGAAGGAAGTATTACTGGACCTGTATGCAATTTTTTAGGCCAAGATTGGTCTGAATTAGTGATATCACACACAGAGATGCAGAGGAGTGAATAAATAACTCATGATGCTGCTTTTGAAAGAATGAGCCAAAATGAGCCACCATCTCTCATGGAGCAAGGATAGTTTTTTTCAAGGAAGGACAGGAAGGATGTGAGAGCTTCTAGCTGAGATTGGGACTTGATCTTTTGATGGTTTGTAGTTTTTTTTTTTTTTTATTTGAGGTTCAGCAAGAATGTTTTACTTGGACTGACCTCCCCGTGCTGCCACACCTGAGGTAAGCACAGTAGAACTGGAAGCTAGATGCATTTGTCATGTTGGATTGATGTGATTCATTATTCTGATAAAGAATAATAAAGGCCACAGGGAACTAATGATAACGAGGTGGGTTTGGCTAGTAGAAGTGAAAGGTAAATGCTGTGTCTGGTTAAAACATTAGTGATGTAAAAACACTGCTGGATCTGCAGAAAGGGGAGGCATCCCCAGTGTAAGCTGTAAATGCATCAGGTTGTGTTTTTTTTCCATCAGTCACATTTTTGTGAAGGTCAGCCTTTCCCTCACATGTACGCCAAATCCACTTGCCTGTTAGCATTTCTTATCAGCTACTCCCACAAGAAATGATGAATACTTAATGTGCTGAATGTACACAGTATCTACTTTCTGGTGGGATTCCAGCTGTAAAATCACTTAATATTTCCATAATTAAATATTAGGGACCTAGGGGGAACGTATTTATTTGACTGTCTGAAACTGCTATAGCTACTCTAAAAGCCTTAGTTCAGATAACATTGTGAGTCGTGTGTACAGTTTGGTTCCAGGATGCGTCCCTGGAACTGAAATCAAGTGCCCCTCTGAAAAGCACCGAAATATAGGAAAGCTCCAAACTAGGTTTGCAATTCTGAATGTAGGTGCTAGACTGAAGTTACCCTTATGGAGGAAAAGGGACAGACGATAATCCAGGGGCTTCTATGTTGAAAGTGTTCACCTATTCTAGCAGCATCATTTTTGATATCTCACCCCTCTCCTGTGCTCCAGGAAAAACACAGGGTTTTCCCATTAATAATTAAAGATTTATAGATTATATCAGAAATGGTTGTTGTATCAGAAATGCAACAATGTTGTACTTCCAGATGGGTTAATGCTTTTAAAAACAGCATAAGCTTCAAAACATAATGACGTACCGCACACTATACTCTTAGGGATAGGATTTTATCGTGTTGACTTTTAAGTGCAGAGATATGGACAAAAGTCTGTCAACATATTGTTTTAATTATCAACATAATATTTTGGAAGGGAAAATTACTCGGCAGTACTTCAGAATGTGGAAGGGGATGGTACAACGGGCACACACTGACACAGAGCTGATCTTCTGGCGTTGCACGTATTTGAAGCTGATTTACTGGAGAGCAGCAATGGCCTTAAGGATTCATCATTGTTTTAATTACAGTGGGTTTGAATCAAAAATATCTTTAACCTTTGTGTGCATAACTGTTCTGTTCTATAGCTATAGGAGAAGTCTTCCTAAGATACGGCTGTGACTGCAGATGCATTCCTGGTCTGCCACACTGATCCCTCTGCTATCTAAATGACTTGATATAGCTCTGTAACTCTGCTGAACGCTTTTCATACCATTGAACAGAAAATCATCCCTTTAAAAACCAATGCATTATGTTTGGATTTAATTGAAAACGCTGGTATCTGTGAGGCACGTAACCCCCACCTGCTGAGACAATAAAGTCTTTGATGACACAATGTCTCAGTAGGCTGGTGGGGGGGGAGAAATGTTTGCTGCACTTGAGACACTATGGTTTTCTTCACAGCCTGCTGGTTTGGATTAGAATCAGAGATGAGTTTCCAAGTCAGCATGTACAGCACCCTGCCAGAGAGTTGTTCTTGGAGCTGCTGCTGCTTTGCAAAATGCAGAGGGGGGGGGGGGGGGGGGGGGGGGGGGAAAAAAAAAAAAGAATGGCTACTGGCATCTTTTCACTCCTGCGATTAGGATATTGCAGAGACAACAACCGATACTGTTTGGACTTTGCTGCGGTGAATGCTGCGTGGGCAGTGCAGTTTCTCACTCTTGGTAGATTCTGTTGTTAGTACATTAGTGTTAGAAGAGAAAGGAGAGCTTTCACGGAGACTAGCAGCATTAGCAGCATTCATTTAATATTTGAATGAAGCAATAGCTCTAGCCTTTATGAAAAACATAGTGGAAAGTTTATTATATGTTTTAAGATTTTTACCCTCAAAAGGAAAACACTGTTTTGGAAAATATAAAATGTCTTTGCTCCCAAGTAGCTGAAAATTTTCCAGTTTCTATGAAGAAGGGTGGACCAAACCATTACATTTAGAGGGATATATCCAGCCTACACTACAAAACTATGTGAAGAATTTCAACCCAGTGGTTGGTTGTAAGATATTCAGACCTGTTCTGCTGACTCAAAAACTTGAATGGTAGCAACAACAATATTTGGCATTTTAATAATGTTTTTAGAAAAAGAAGCATTAAAAACTTTGCAGGGAACTTTATCCGATAGGTAAACTGAAACACAGAGAAGTCATCTCAGTTGTCCAAGTTCAAGAGAGCCTACAATATTACTTGGGATACAGGCGTGAGCATGATACAGCACCCCTTCTGCTTGTCATGTGTTACATACCCTCATCAAGTTTTTAATGTTTGAGGAAGAAAAATTACATTTCTGCCAATTTTGCCTGGATATGTTTTGGTAGAAGGCTGACCAAGCAGCTGTGGTACCGCCTGTAGATGGAGATTCACCTCCCTACTGCTTAACAGCTTTGCTGTGATGCTTTGAGCAAGTACCTTAGTCCTCTCTCTGCAATTTCCCATCAGTGGAACAGTATTGATGTTACATCACAGTTATGCTATGAGAATAAAGACCCTTACAAATTTCACAGGTATTATGGTACCTATAGACATTTAAGAACAAGAACAGCATATATTCTAGCGTATGCCTGGACTCAGTCTGAGTCACCTCAACAGGGATTTGCTAATACAAAATCTGGATCAACACAGTCCACCAAGAGTTCATAATCAAGACTTAATTTCCATTAGTTACTTTAATTTTACAGTGTATCTAGTTATGCTTTACATAAACATCTAAAGGGAATTCCAGTTCCTAAACCTTCACTTTCCTGATCACTAATTATGTGAGTTCTTGTATACTCATGCACAAGTTGTTTAGAGCTACACAGAGTGTGTTCGAAGAGAGGGACACATATTTAATTAGTTTATCTAATTAGTATTTCACATAATCCTACCAAAATAGCACGTAGAGAGAGTATTCTAAAAAATTAGTAATTGTACAACTGTTTTGATACTGCCCCTGCATTCCTTGTTATTTAAAACCTCTTCTTTAAAAAATTGAGAAGCATGAAAAGAAGACATTACTAATCCAGCTTCTTTACTAGCTGCACTTTTCTTTGAGTTCTGCACCCTCAGTTTGTAACCTTAAATGGAATTACTGCATTTGATAATTGTAAACTAAATACATGATTAAAACAAAGTTTCTTTCCCGCATTTGGCATTGCTTCCTATCTTTTTGTGTTTTATGAATTTTGGCAGAGACTACAGGACCATACATATTTGTGAAATACAGTATGCTGTATGCCTGTGTTATGAAATGACATTATCTTTTTTACTAAAAGTTAATAGTGGGTGGGGCGCGCTCAAGCAATTACGGCCTGACAGGACAGATCTCACTGAAAGTGAGTTGTATTGCTAAACCTTTCAGATGGAAAATTCCTCTCATACTTTTCACGTTACAGCAATGAAATCTGTATAATTTATTCTAATCAGCAGACATGCAATGTGAATCACAAAGAAAACAAGATCATAGTAATGTAAATCTGTAAACATAATGAAAGGAGTACTTTGCCATCTTTTTGCTTACAGCAAACATTTTTTTCTTGGATGCAGGAGAAAGGAAAGCAGCGGGCTTGTTAATGTCAGCTAATTGTGCTCTTTGAAGTCTTTGGAGGCGCTACTGATTGCCTTAATAGGCAAAACGATGAAGAAAATGAAATCCCATTCGAAAGTAAGAGGGAGACAGCTGATGCTCCAGCAAACAAAAACCTTTTCCTCACCCACCTGAGTGATGAAGCTAGCTATGAGAATGCTCTCTTGCGTTTCGCGAGACAGAGATCTGTTCTCTCCCAGAATAACTTTGTTCCGTGGGCCAACGCCAGAGGTGCCTGTTGGCAGCCACCTGGGCAGAGGGACCCGCTGGTTTCCTTGGTCAGAGGTCCATGGTACACCCCTTCGTCATGGGGGCCTTAGAGGGGAATAAACTTAGAGGACAGGCGTTATTTGTTTATAAGAAGAAATTATCCTGGCAGAGAGTGTTAGCAGCCTCACAGCAGAGGCTGTCAGATCTTTTGGTACCTTGTTAGCTTTCCTCTTCTGTCTGGTGGATTGCAGTGCCTTCTGCCGTGCCATGGCGTGAACACCGTTTTCTTCAGGCTTCGTTGTCATAGCTGTAGAAAGGCTTTTGCTATTGTAACACTGGATTTTTTTGACTTGGTTAACTAACCTGGTAATGAAGCTTTTCATGCCATCTGCATCATGTCAGCAAAGTAATCTTCAGATTAGACAGCAGCTGGGCATGGTTTCTCCTGACAGATGGTATCCTGTCATCTTTTTAGCAGCTGTTTGGACATGGCTGCATGTCAACGCCACCATGATATAATCACTGTAGTCCTGTGAAGCAAGCCCAGTGTGACCCTTAAGGCACTTGGCATCATGTTGGTGGTGGCATATTTTGCAAGAATATTTTGAAGAAAGGGTACGGAAACAAGAAATCCTTGCATGTGTCACATATGTCCTTCCTTTGCACACTTTTATGGGGAGCGACAAATGTGTTCGAGCATTTTAACAGTAAGTCTTTTGCTGGTTGCAAACCTAAAATTTGGATTTAGAAAGCTATATAGAGTTACTGTGAAACCGTGCCAGTTTTGCAGTAATGTTACATTGTTCTGGCTTTATTCCACTGATACTGAAGACATACATAGTCTTTTATACTCAGCGTTTAATAAGAGTTCTAGGCCTTGTCAACCAGCAAATTTTAAAATCAGTGAGACTATATTAGTGTAAATCGTGGAAAGCTGCTTTGAGAACATACTTAAATCTTTTCTCTCCCTTGATGTCTGGCAATTCTGAGAGAAGATGGGTATACAGGAGTTAACAGAATTCAAAGCTCTGAAGAAAAATAGCAACAGAATGATTTTCCATGTTGGGATTTAAATGTTTAACCTGGCTGGTATAATGAGATTCTTTACATTTTTAGACTCTTGTATTGTAAATTACAAGCCTTAGCCATGTGTTTTACATCTGAAAGCTGAGTTCTCTTCACTGTTTAATGTGCCTTCAAAGATGACAGTGTCCTTTTTTCCTTTTTTTTTTTTCCACGTATGCATCTCCCACTTAATCCCATTATGTGCTTTTTCTCTGCCTATGGCTGAAGTACCAAGTGTGACATTAACAGATGTGACACAGATTCTTCTGTGTCTTCGTGACTGGCCCTATGGAAAACTTGGTTGGCAGTCTTTTTGAGTCGTGTGCGTCTGTGTTTATATATACACACATACATATATTTGCATCCAAGCCACTTTGGCCACTATCTCAGAGTTCAAAGAATCTGCAGTATGAGTGCTAATTTCGTCCAGATGTAAGTTGTTTTGGTCAAACCGAGCTGTACGTAGGACCTCACCACAGGAATCTCATTTCCAGTGCCTCCTTCCTTGACCTTTTCTGTGTAGTTAATTAGCAAGTATTGTGACTACCAGTGAGGACTGGCAGGTGATGATTAGATTCTCTATTTCTATGGGGCATATTGTATTTGATTTTACCACCAGGCAACACAGCTTCAGTCAGTTACATGCACATGACAGAAAAAGCTCACATGGTGATTAAATAGTTCAATATTCCTTAGTGTTGGTAACGTTTTCAAGAAGTTCAACACACAAATATAGAACATATTGATAATGCAGTCAAGTGTACAACAATAGAATTCTTAGCTTCTATGGGGAGTTTTCTCTTTGTTTGTTTGCTTGTCTTTTTTTGCAGACACTGAGAAATAACAAAAATATTTCCAAGTTTACTGTGGGTTCTCTGTGCTCAGTAGCTATGGAGGCTTGACATGCTATTTTTGGACAAATTCTCCCTTACAAAGCAGCAGTGAATAATAACAAATATGCTACTTTTCTGTCATCATTGTTTCCAAAGGATGGTTTAAAAAGTTTTTCAAGGACATGACATTTTTCAAGGGTCATGAGTGGTCTTTGTTTTAGTGAACTACAATATTAAAAGACCAAAAAACCTTTTCCAAATATCCAGGCCTCTGACTTTCTGATGATTCCACTTCTATCTTGAGCGTGAGAAGCAACAGGTATTTGTTAATGGTTACAGATCATGCCAATGACATAGAAATCCGTGTCAATGTGCCCAGGTTCCACCACTTAAAACTCTTCTGCCTGAAATTGTGCTTGTTGATAATCTGCTACACTGTCAAAATAGACATTTTGGCCTGAATGCTATACAGTCGATGTACAAATTGGCTCTTACAAATCCAAGCAATAGAAAAGAACAAATGTGTAAAAATCTGAATGTCCAGAGCATTGGCATTTTAAAATTGATCCATTGATATGGAAAGCATTTTCCTTTTAACATTTTTTTTTTAATAAAAAGCTTCTTTTTCCTTATTTGTAGCATACTTGTTTTCCTAAGTATTTTGACAGCTAATTGACTTTCGTCATGAAGACTGATCTCTCTAATGCTTATTTTTATCCTTGGCAAGTAGTGCTGAGAGGACTAGCCAAGGTTTCCCAAATTTTTATACCTGGGTATCTTTATGTGTCTAGATCTGGATAGGTAGAGGATGACATGGACTATAAACCAACACTGCTGACAAATTTCCAAGTAGAGACTCAAAAGGCACAGAACTGTCTTCAATGTCAAAACATAGCTTTGTTAGATATTTAACTGTAAATATTGCACAATATTTTTTTCCACACTTATCAAATTAATGTGCATTACAGACTGCTTGAGACATCACTCCACCTAGGTTCTGCAGCTGCTCTGGTTCGCACAAGGATCCTGCCAGCTCTTGAGGCTGTGGAGTCAACTGGAGCTGGATCCACCCCCAGGCACACCCAGCTGCTGCTGCAGTTTGGCTGGTGATTCAGGGCTTGACCATTTCCTAAATCAGAACAGCCGGAATGAAGTTTGATGGCTTTGTGCTGTTGGAGGTGCTATCCTTTAGGTGAAACGTTAAACAGAAGTCAGGTTACTGGAGTTTGGAGACTCAGACATAGAGTGTGAGCCCATATATAGCTGGCTAAAGCCTAAGCCGCTGACTTTTGTGTTTGACCTGCCACCTGCGTTTGTTGGCTTTAGTATTCACTTTTATTCTTATCCCCAAGCTTGAGTGTTTGCTATGTGGTGTGAAACAGCTAGTCTGTTTTAACCTGGAACTGGCTGTTGAGAGATGTGCTCTCTGTACTCTGTTAGCTCTTCTCCAGGCTATGTTTTAAGACTTAATTAAAGTGGTTTGGGATCCTTGGGGCAGTGTTACTGCATGTAGGTTTTTTATGACCTGCTGCAATATAAATGCTGGTTACTATTTTTTAAATTGCTTTGTATACCTGACGTAAATTTGTAAATCTAATACTCAAAATGGCATGTAAGAAGGTTGAGGGCACTAACCTGATTCTTTGGAGACAATGATTAGATTTCTGGCCTTCCACCAGTTTTCCTTATGGAACCCACTAAAAATAAATTCATAGTATCCACATGAATAGTTCACATGCTGTTCTCCTCTGAAGTGAAATTCAAAAGAAAGGATACTAAGTTGAAGCAGCTGATCTGGTCAAAGAGTGGTACTTCAGTCTGGTCAAGCAGGCCTTTCTTAATTAAGATTAAAACCTCCAACAATTAAGCAAGTCGATTCCACTGCTTTTTCCCTGGACATATGTAGTGAGCAGCATTAGAGCTCTTCCTGGACACCAGCTGTGAGGCTCTGTGCTTCCCTGGAGGGAGAAGGAAATAATTTTGAGATACAAAATGTTTATTTACCAAGTGCAATAATGCATGTATTTTATTATTTTTATATGCTATTTTCTATCACTTTTTTGTGCTATGAACACTTACTTTATTAGTTTTACCATATTAACTAATTGCTACATGTAATTTTTGCTGTTTGAATGCTTACATTGTCTCATAGCTAGATTTTCTGTTAGGTAATTATTGGTATTCAGTCAGCATGGATGAATAGAATTGTTGTACTTAGAAAGCTGAATACTTTATATGGCTTTAAGAAATTAATTAAACCTGCTATTATTTAGCCTGCAGGTCTAGCTGTATACAGATTGTTGTAACAGATACAAATGTATTATGAGTCCATAAAGGCTTATATATTTCTAACTAGTATTTATTATTTCCCTATGCAGTGTGAGGCAACAAATGAAGCTTCTGTGAAACATTTGTGCTGGGAAACATTATCAAAAACCTCATTATTTTGTACCCTGTTTTTACAGCTCAGTCTGTTACACCGATGGGGAGAGCCTTAATAAAGTCAAAATTTAGTTTGCTGCTGATAGACACACAAAGTTTGAAGGCCAACTTTCATTCTGTCTGTACTCAGTCCTTTCTCAGACTTACTTCTTCTGCCTGGCTTTAGGGTCACGTTGTTTGACAAAGCGTGCATCGGTTCACTGTCGCCCTGACCTATTGAAAACAATGTCTTCTACTGCATTTCTATTTTATCTATAAACTTTTTCTACTGTCACTAATACTATACCTGACAATTCATGTGCTTTATACAGATTTGCACACATGGTCCCCCTCACATCAGTTCCTTCCTTGTCACGGCTTTCTTTTGCCTCTGGAGCGACGTGTGTCCAGGACCTGCTGACTGTCCTGCTGCACCAGGAAAATGAGCTTGCAGATTAGAGACACCAGTGTATTGCACCTCAGAAAAAGCTCAGGAACGCTTTCTGGAAAGCACACTCCCTTGCAGAAGTCCTTGGCTTCAGCTGCTGGCCGGCACGTCCTGCCCGCCCTCTGCGAGTGCCCTGATGTGGGGATGTAACCGTTCACACGACCCTGCGTGTGGAGCCTGGTGTGATCAGAAACAAAAACTTGGGAGGTCTCTGATGGGTTTGGACCAAGCCCTGTGTAAGACTCAGCGTTGATAATTGACTATCTCTTTGTCTGAAATCATGCTTCATTTCGTACCAGAGGAAAGACTCTGAAAAAGTAACACTGAAAATTACAGAACTTCAGGAAATATCAAACCACTCCTGTTCTGAACAAACTGGAGATGTTACCACATTTCCCGTGAGAGTTCAGCTCTTCTTCTCTCTGAGCCATAGAAGAATAGTGGGAATCAACATTCACAATAAGATTTCAAGGAAGAAATTACTAAATTTCTTTGAATCTTAGTAACTGTCTTCATTTTGGAGGAATAGAGAAAGTTTTATTGTTTTATTTCACAGAGATTGAGTCATCTTATTCTATTCTGTTCTTATTATGAGACAGAAATAATTTTCTAGTTTCCATGATTGCTTTATGATCTTTGCAGTACCAGAAACTGTTTTCTTAAGTCTTCAACTCCTGATCTCCTTCAGCAGAAATGGTCTTGAATTAGATGTGGTCACGCTTCTTCTCATTCCTACCAGTGTAGGCCAATGTTTGGCAAAAATTATTGTATTTGTCTTACTATTCAGATTGTTCTGAACACTTCTCGTTCTCTGCCAAGTGTATTTGTTTGTTTGTTTGTTAAAAAAATTATTTCTCTGAACTTCTGACTTGTGTAATATTCCTCAAGGCAGTGATACTTACAAGGTTTGCACCTTTCTTTGACACGAAAGAGGGTGGCAGGCTTAACTGGAGAGCAGTGCATCCTGCTGCTTCCTTCTGAGCACACAAGGGCAAACACAATACACTCTTCTTTGCACTCTGAATTTCCTTTGAAGCACATCTCTGCTATTGGGCATGTCAGTGACTGTTTCAAAAATTCTTCTACATTTTGCATTTGCGACACTGACTCGCCAAGATATACATACATGGCCAAAATATATATCTTTTTAGGGAACTTTAGAACTTTTTTCTCTCCGGATGTGCATCTGGGTTTTCTTTTTCTTTTCTTCCTGTTCTCTCTGGTGTTTTTGTTTTCAGGGTGGTGATGAGTTTATTCATTGTAATAGCATTCTAATGCAGTGACATAAATCCTCTGCTAATAGGAAACAGAAATAACAAATAGCTTCCTATACGTTCAGTGCAAAGCATATTAAGTATAGTAAGAGTAACAAATGCCAAATAAGAAAAACCTAAGACTTGCCAGTGGACTTCAATTTCAGTGACAAGGTGTGGAAGTAACAAGCCTTTGCCGTTTCACATGCCGTACTTGGAGGCTGTTGTGTGCTGAAAATTGGGTTGCTAGATTTCAGGCCTCTTTCTCTCTAGAATATCTGTGTTTGCACGGGTTTTTTTCTTAAGTTTACAAGAGAAAATATACTTCTTTTTGCCCACATAAAGCGTTCCCTTGTTCCTCAAACATTTTTAGTAGCTGTTAACCAAGTGAAATACATACCCTTAAAACACAAGGGAAGTATGTTTAGGAGGTAGGAGAGGCAGATGGGCTGAGTGATGTCTTAGCTCCATCTTCTGTAATGTGGGAGGCTGCGAGTGAAGTGTATCAGTGTGGGCTTTATAAAAGCCAACTTCCTTCTGACACGTTTCCTGGGGATATACAATCAACCTATCCTCACAGGACAGTAAAATTTGAAACTCTTTGGACTGAATCTCATGAAATGTCTTGGTCACTGCACAACATAATTTGAACCCATAAAGAAAAAACAGATTCAGATTGTGTTTCCAGCCATGGTTATTTTTAGTCAAGCCACAAACCATTAAAGACTGTTTAAAGTAGGGGGTTCCGCATTTTCCTCCTCAAGCATGTGCTGTTTATTTGCTACCCATGCAAGTACACAGCCGGAGTACTTGGTCCCTCCAAGGACATTGGAAAGGCTTCGGAGGGGCCGATTTGCACTGGGGCTGTGAGAAGGGATCCTGGCTCTGCTGCATGCAGCCTCCTTGGGGTGACTGTTCCCAAATGATTTCTCCCTTCGCTTAAGGAGAGGCCGAGGATTTTACAGGACATGAAAGTGGGCCTTGGCAGTGAGTACTCCTCTCAGTTACAGTCTTGGATGACCTTTGGCAGGTCACTTTCACTCTTTATAGCACTGATGTCTCTTCTTTGACTTGTTTACAAAAGTGCAACTGTTTCTGACAGAGATTGCCTTATGTCTCTGTTGCACAGAGAGTTGTGATTTTGCTTTGAATCTGAAGTAAATTAATACTGTCTGACCAATAAACTATCAGGTAGATATGTTAGCGTCTTGGGTGTATGAGGATTATCCTTCCACCATCCCTCTTTGTTTCCTTAACCCAGAAGGACTCTTGAAAACAGCAGTTTTTAAATGCAGCCAAGCAAGATTGCATAGAGGCAAGAGGAAAAAAACTGTGTGTAAACCAATTTTCAGCTATATTGGCAATCTTATTTCTAGAATGGTATTTTCTCCTCTTCTTATTCTCTTTTTTTTTTTTCCCCCCCCATAACCCTCTTATTTCTTGTTGATTATTTCCTCTTCTGGGATAGCAATACATAATTGTGGCAGCCCAGTGTTTATGTACAACTTCCAGCTGAAATTTAGCTTCCTATCTTTCAGTAAGACACTGCTGTCTATTTTAAAACACTGACATCACTATTCCCATTTGTAATAACTAACGCAATATTTTGATTTTCTTGCTTGTTTTCTTTCTTTTCCCTCACATGTGAGTGTCTTTCTTCACTTTCTTTTTTACCTGAAATTAATGATTGGTCCGATAGAGCATTTAAAGATGCTTAGCTTGCATTCCTGAGAATTCTTAGTGGAACTTCTTGTATGTTTTCAGTTAATCTCTAAGTGCTTAAATGCTTCATTGGAGTAGACCATACTACAGCTGTAGCAGATGAAAATCTGTCCCTATTTTCTTCTTGTGCCTTGTTTGAAATCTTTAAAATTTCCTGGTTTATTTCAACCTTTTAGCCCTGTCCTACTGAAAATACAGCCACCAATTTTTCAGTGAAATCTTGTGAATCCCACTGATTGTAAAAGGAGTGAGCTCAGGGGTGAATATCTAGAGAGGCTGGATCAGCTCTGCAAGTGTAATCTCTTTGGAAGGACATAAAAGGAAGATGGAAGTTTTATTAAATGAAGTTACAATTTGTTACTCTCCCCTTGCCAATGATTCCTGTAGGTGATATGCATGACACTGCAGCATTTTCTTGCAAGAAAAAATACATAACCACTGACCTATGGAGCTAATGTTTTGAAAAACATCCATGATCTTTTTATTCAAGGAGGTACACTTTCCACCCGTTTTGAGATCTCATGGGGAACTGACACCATCAGATATGCCCTTAGGCAGATCAAGTAAACTGAGAATTATTTATAAATTGGGGGGGGTGGGGGGTGTCATCTCTTTAGGCCCTGCTTCAACCTAATGAATCAAGGCAGGTTCCTTCAGAAGGAGTTTCAGAGAATCTGAGCTGTTCCCCTGCTCTGTTTAGCCCTCAGATTTTTCTCTCTCAGTAAGAACATACAGAGCTGCTAGAAACTGCGCTGCTAAATTCAGTACTTCAAACTAGATGCCTGCAGCAGTCTGTATGACTTTCTACAACCTGCCTGACCAGTGTATGGACAAACTCACATCTTCTTCGGATTTGACTTTACTAATGGAAAAGAAAGATTAGGGCAAGCCATGTCCTTACCCTCAGATAACCTGGAATTCTTAAAATGGACCTGCTAAGCGCCCTCTTAATTGCTTATGTATTCCCTGAGTCAGAAAGGGCGATGGAGCCATTGGTTTTTGGAAGAATGCCCTTGGTTTTCCTCCTCCTACAATGTTTGCAGGTCTGTTTTAACTTAATGGCAATCCTGACTTTGGGTCTGTGGTTTGTGCTACCATACAAAGTGTTTCTGACCTTCTACTGACCTGCCTTGTTTAATATTCAAAGGCGATTGTTACATATCACTTTCCTATGTGTTTCTTGCCTGTTTGTTTGCAGAAGATGACGCTTAGAATGTTTGTAATCCTAACGGCCCCAGAGGATTTGGCTTTGGTTTGGGTTGTTAATGTGGTTGAGTGACTCAATAGCAATGATAACGTATTTATTGTGGATCTCCCAAGAGAGTGAAGCAGACAAAAGGCAACCTGAAGGAATGTTTCCAATAAGAATATCCCTCTGACACTGTTCAAAATCCAAATTAGGAACCTAAAATCGTTCAGCCAAAAGCACCGTTTAAAAATTAATTTAAAAAGAACAGGTGTTTGCATGAACCCCCTTCCAAGTAATTTAAGCCACTATAAAACTTTTTTTGCATTGACATTGCAGTAAACTGGAATTATGTAATATGCTGCCCCTGCCCTTCTGCACACAGGTTCAGGAGCTGTCTGTGGGCCCATCTTGAGGCGTTTATAATCTAAATAAACACGGCAGACTAAAGCTAGGAGGAGAAATAGACAAATGAAATGATGCACCCACAGTTATGCTGCTGGCCAGTAGCAGAGCTCAAGTTGATCTAAAAGGTCTTTGTCACCAGAAATATGTGTTTTTTCAATAAGAAAAGCCTGGGTAATGCCAGATAAAAGCCCAGTCAATTGGCTTTCAGCAGCTACTCGCTATAATTTTAGAGGCAAGACACAGGCAAAAATGTGTCAACTTAATGAATGCACAAAATAAGACAAAATATGCAAGAGCATCATCTCCCATGTCATGAAATAGAATAAAAAATAACATGTCCCTTATCACAGTGTGGTATTCTGACATACATACCCACAATAATTAAGTGCTTTTTACCTTGACATATAGCAAAAGAAATTAGATTCTGGGAATATTTTATTACTTTGTCAGATTCTGAGAATAGTCTAGTACTTTATCTATTCCAGAATGGTAATGTATATTTGTTATGTCCTCATATCTTAATCGTCAGCAGTTATTTTATGCCTTTTCTATTTTCTTTTTTTTTTCAGTACAGAGGCAAGCTTGTTTAAATACTCGCTCATTTCTGATTAGAATGTTTTTCCCGAGGCTATTGACATAGTTTCCTTAGTTCAATTAAATCTAACCAAGTACTAAGGTCTCGTGAGTAACAGTATCATGACAGCAGAAAAAACAGTTCAAACAAATTACACTCTATAATATTCACTTGTTAGGCACATATCCACACACTAGCAATATTAATTAATGTAATCAATAGATCTTATTTTAAAACAATACAATAGTTATGAATAACCTTGTCAGATATTTAAAATATCATATCTGAAAAAGTGAATGGATTTTTGGTGTCAGCTACTTGAAGTAGAATTTTTGCAGGATATGAAAAATTTGGGGGCCAAGGAACAGCACAAAAATTGTCATTTAGCAACTGCATCTTCTAATAAAAAAAAAATGTATTAACCAATGTTTGTAAGTGTACTGTAGTTCAGACTTGGACCTGGACTGTCTGTCATCTCAGTTGATGCACAAAAGTTCACACCAGCTAAAAGCACAGTCCTTCGCCTTATAAGAGAGCTTGAGAAAGGAAAGCGTAACCAAAGGAGAAAAACTGCATTAATTATATGATCTGTAGAGTGCTCTTTGTGAACAGCATGTAAATATGGGTAACACGCGACGTGAGTGAACTTGCAAAGATTTATTCACATGGGGTTTTTTTTGCGTCTATGAAAAGTCACGTTCTGATTGCTTCTACAGTGTTTTCAGGACCTTTGGTTTGCATTGGCTTAGTGTGTGAGGGGCAGGGGGATATTAGATGGCATTTAATGTTATCAGGAAATGAATGTAAATGTATTCAAATTGCAGATATTTTATTGTCTTCCCTTCCTTCCTTCCTTCCTTCCTCTCCTCACGTGTCACTTGCTTTCAAAGATGATAAATCCAACAAGTTAATTTATCACACTCCTGTGATTTTTGTCCTGTTTGGAGGTTTTTGGTGCAATTACTTTCGAGTTCAACATATTTATAAAGCGTTAGATCTTTTCTATTTCAGTGGCCCAAACTTAACCAGTAAACAAATAAAACCCTTAGTTAACTGTTTTCAGATTTTTTTTTTTACTGTCACTTCTCCCTTGAGGTACCAGGTGAGCCAAAGTAAGTGTTATTTTTATCATATCGACAAAATTCACCTACTTCTGGTGTTGTCATCTAATCATTAGATATTTAGTCTAAGTTAATCATCCAGGCTTCTTTTCTAATCATTAGAGAAAAACAAAACAATACAAAGTCAAATAAACAGGAACCTTCAGAAGAAGGTTGAAATAAATGACAAAAGAGAAAATCGTGTCAATGTGGATGAGTTAGGTTCTTGTGTCACTGTCCTTCATTTCAGAAAACACCTGAAAACTATGACTTCATTTCTCCCTCCTTCAGCAAAATGTTTCTCCCCAGAATAGTCACTGATTGTTAAGGTTTCCCTTTTCTCATATCCAAGCCTAAAATACACTGCCCTCATTGTTTTGTCATTTTTTAAACCTGGAGAAGTGATTTTTCTGGCAGTGCGGGATTTGTGACCATTTCATTCGGTATGAGGAACACTGATGGATGAACTTCTTTGTGTGTACTTTATCTTACAAGTTGTAAATCATTAACCATTCTATTTCTGGCCTACTGTGCATTGATTTGACATGATAAAGGGACAGGTCATCTAATAGGCGGTGACAAGTCTGCGACGGCCCGCTTTGCCTTCTGTGATTGGGCTCAAGAATTAGTCTTCTGAGCGTAGCAATATCATATCTGCATGATGGAGTGCAGCGCATGTAAGACAGAATGAAGTACAAAAGGAAAAACATATTTTGCCAGACTCCAGAATGTTTCCTTTGTTGTGAAATCAACAGGTATTGGTGAATTTTTTTGGCAGTCATATTTTGGAATATAAAGTGGCATTGAAGTACTGAATTTACTCGTAGAAGAGATAACAGTCATTGCAACGTGCCCAAAGCTAGAGCAAGGGAAGTGCAGTATAGCAAGGAAGTGTAACAAGGAACATGTTCAATACACCAGTTATGCACCTAAATTGGCATTGAGTTGGGAATGAAGAGAATAAATTCAGAATATTAATTCAGGAAAATCCAGCCTAGCTCATAATCAGAAATTTTCACAGATGAAAGCTATACTACCGGGCATGCCCAGAATAGTGTTTCTCTTTGCGTTAGGTTGGCGAAGGAGGTGGCTGCCTCAGGTTTATTGGCATGCAGAATAAAAGAAATTCTCTGCCTAAATTCTTTGGTGAGCCTGATACGCAATGGTCAGGCCTTACCATCCTGCACCAAACGGTCTGTGGCAGCTGTAGGAAAAGGCAGAAGGCTAATGCCTGAAATATTCCTGCAAGTGGCTGCGTACTTGTGTTCTCCTCAGTTCTGCCTTAGGGTTGATGTATCAGGAGAGTCTGACAGGTTTTGCAAAGCTGAAAGTCACATTTCTAAGAATAATTGTCTGCACTCTAGCTTAGGTAGAGCCCAAATGTCTGAACTTCTAGGCCGTTTCTCACCCTGAGCTCATGTTTCAACAATTTTTGAAATTTTACTTGCTGACAACTGGTAAATTTGATAAATTTGGAGACTGTATTTCTGACAATCGGGTGGAGAGCTAAGAATTGATTCCTGATTTTAACCATCTTTTATGCCAGTTTTATGCTGATTTTATTGGTGTTGAGAGTGGAACATTTGGAGCAATGCAGTAGAAAATCAGGTCAACAGACTACTTATCAGTGAGAATAAAATCTAGTGTTGTGCAGTGTTGTTATTCTCAGGCTAGTGATATTCCCATTAGAAAGAGTAGATTTAATATCTTTTGTAGCACTAGTGAAAAAGATAGGTTTCTCTCGATTGTGGTGCCTTCAGTGGATAATATTTAGGTTTTACAGTAGATTGACACCAAAAATACATCAAAATAAGCTTAAATTATTTATTCTACACACAATATGTATCTGATGCAAGAGACCCCTACTTCTAGGAACTTTTAGTGCCAGTAAACCACACAGTAACCCGACATTGAATAGTAAACAGAGCCAAGGAAGAGGACCACCTATGAGAAATCAGTTTAACAAAGTTAAAAGTTACTAGACTTGCTTTTAGTTTTCCAGAACTGATAAACAGTTGAAATATACCATGAAATGCTATGAAGGTGAAGATATTTAAGGGAACTAGTCAAAATATTACTTATATAATAGTGAAAACCCTATTAAATAAACACCAGCTAAAAGACTTAAACCTGTTAAAAATATTTTTCATTCAAGTTAAGAGTTCAAAGGTCACTGTTTGGCATTCCTCCTCATGGGCAAATCTACTGAAGTTAACATGCCATTAGTAAACAAATTCTGATTAAAAGCTAGTCAGAACTGTCTCTATATACCCTGTCACAATCACGTGGTAGCGATTTCCTTTCTACTATAATAAAATTCATTACATTATCTATTTAATAGAGCTGAAAATAAGTGACATTACTTTATATGACACAGAAACACTAAAGCATGTGTACCTGTAAAATGGAGTGATTTAAACGTATTATGCAATAAGCCTAAATGGTTAGCAGGAACATGAATTAGAATAATACCTTGAACATAAAAATGCCTTTCATCTGTTTTTTTTTCAGCAAATATACATTAGCTGAACTTGATAGTAATTCTGAAAGACAGGTAAATGTTGTTATAAACATATAGCAGATGGTTAAACTGACATAAATGGAGGGTGAGAGATTTGTTCAAGGTCAGAGAGCAAGTGCCCAGGAGTTCTGACTTATAGTTCCCTGTTCTGATCATGAAACAAATCTCCTTTGTTCTAGATATTTGTATATTATGTTTTAAATGAATAGCTACTTTATTTTGCTTGTGCTTCCAAAATATGAGTACAAGGCATACACAAAGGACACAATCTACGAATTTTGCCTTTAAATTTAGTGCAATTTTTATTTTGTATCAGGATCAAGGACGCAGAGTCATATACTGAGGGCACTTGCATGATCCTCTGCTACAATTAGTAGTTGCTACAGAGATAAGTGGCTGACTGTGGTTGACTTCTGTCCCACAATGTCCACTATCACTTCCTATCCTATACCTGCAGTGTGCAAATTTTAATCAGTCAGGAATCTAAATACCCTTCAGTTTTGGGTTGCTGTTTGAGTCCTTCGTTGCTTTAACGTGATTTTTCTATGCTGAACCTGTAAAAGGTCCGTGTAGTACCTTAGCAGAATATGTTACTCTTCTTGGCTCTTCTCTCTTTTACCTGCAAGCAATGACTTATCTTCCCTTTTCTCTTTGTTGATGTTCAGCACATCCAGATGAACTAATATCTCACTCCTGTTAAAGCCTACCATTATCTAAAGGTGGTAGTGTTGTAATAATGAGATGCTTCATAACTGAGGGTTGGATATAAGCAAGTTTCATCTAATTTTTTTTTTTTGTATCTGTGGACATGTAAGAGGGGGAATTCTTATACTTTTTTTCCTTCTTTTGTCCAAATACTCAATGGTCATCCTGCTGAATAAATATGGCGAGTCTAGTTTAAACACAGAGTGAGTGACTGCAGAAGGTTTATTTATTTAAAAGGCTTCCCGTTCAGATGAAATCTAAACAGAAAAGCATAAAAGTTATCTCTTAAATCCAAACCAGAGTTTTGGCTGAGCTTATTAAGTCTGAAGAGTCTGGACTTGAAACAAACAAACAAAAAATCTCTCTTTTTGCATGTGAAACACACTTGAAATAACTTCCTCCAGCTATTTCATTTTAGTTTCAAAGGCTTTTTTGTACATTACCAAGTGCAACCCAAAAACAATCCAGTCAAATAAATACCAAACTCTTACCTTCACTTTATATATGTAACTCAGAGAGTTTATGTGACATGTCTTAAGTCAAAAAGCAAAATAACAGCAGAAGAGGATTTAGAGTTGAGTGGACTCTAATCCACCAGGCTATGCTCAGCCCACTAAACATGACTTTCATTGTGCACCCAAATGCCAGCTGGTGATCGCTTGAAGATTGATGGTAGCATGCAGCTCTGGAATGTGCTCCTAAATTCACTCTTTGTGTCAGTCTTCATGGTGCAAGAAAGAGTGAAATACGGTTACGTTCTGTGTGTTTAAACAGCAAGTATACTACCCACTGAACATGTCTCCCTGCAGGGCTTGAGCACAGCAGCACAGCACTCCTACTCCCCCTGAGCCAGCAGTGGGGACAGCCCCAGCTCATAAATGACACCTAACAGTGACAAATCCAATTCCAGCTTCCAAATACATACAGAAATAAAGTAAGCTTAAATAAAAGGCTTTTCACTGCACACATGCTTGGAAGTTTCTTGGTTTTGAAGTTGACATTAAAAAAAACCCCCTAAGTCTTCATTAATTTAATATTGAAAGTACTCATAGCTATCCTAGGTATTTGGCAACACAAACAATGAACACTGATGATGAAATTAATAATTTTGAGTTGCGTCCAGCCTCTGAAGTCCTGTTGGTGATGTGGCCAAATCATGTGTCCCCTGAAGAAGGTTTTGGCATTACAGTAATTTGGAAAAAAAAAATAATGTGCAGTCTGATGAAACAAAATGAATATTCCTGCCATGGGATTGGATGCATTTAATATACCAGAAAAACTTATTTCAAGGGACAAAAAAGCAGGAGAACATTTAAGGATAGGCTTGACCTTTGGTCTTCTCACAAACCAAATTTTCCTTGGCTTCAGGAGGCATCCTAAACACCCACGTCCAGAAAGCAGCTTGCTTCCTGTCAATGTGAAAGGATGGGTGGCCTCTTGGATGTAAAATCAAATTTAATCAATGAGCACAGATTAGGCTACGAGGGGTAATTTAACCATACAGAACAGCAAAGAAATACAGGAAAAAGAATGAAGAATATAATAGAGAAGCATTCTACTTTTCTAATATTTCTATTCTAGAAGTGGAAATATGAATAGGAGATTCAGATAAACACAGTTGTGAAAGACCTGTGGAATTGAGTGTGGTTGTCTCTTTTGGTAAAGTTTGTTACCTCCAATACAATGACCCTTCTGGCATCATGTTGGACTAGGGGTTCACTGAAGGTTCACTGAAGGGGGGATGCCATTTGTTGACCTCCAGCTGCTTTGTTTTCTCACACAGTGGAGCAAGAATAAGTGTTTCTTTTATCCTTCCCAGATGTAAAGCAGAGCTTGCTAATTTTCTAGACTTGGTACATAAAGATGATTATCTGATATATAGACAAGAGTATATAGACACTAGGTATATGCATACCTTTGACTGTCATGCTGACACTGCTAGGAAACAAGAAAACACACTAAAAAAGGAAGCAGTAGTTTACCTAGTTGTATGTGATGCCCACCATCCCACATACCTCTTTCCTTATTTTTGCTATAGACAGCTTGGCTTCTTTTACGAGCATCCCTTTGTATTTAGAATTTTCTGTGTCTAAAAATACCATCTTTAATTCACCACTCCATTGAAGTGAATTTCTTAATGAAATTCTTTGGAATGTGAAATACCGCTCTCCAAGCCTTCTTCAGCTCATAGATGAGTAAATTTTGCATTATTTTACTGAAGAATGAATAAAAGCTAAACACTTGGGATTTAGCTTCATCTCTATGCCTGATGCTTGCCTGATAGCTAATGCTAATTTGATTAAAATGATAACAGAATCATAGAATCATAGAATAGTTTGGGCTGGAAGGTGCCTTTTAAGGTCATTTAGTCCAACCCCCCTGCAGTGATCAGGGGCATCTTCAACTAGATCAGGTTGCTCAGAGCCCCATCCAACCTGACCTGGGATGTTTCCAGAGAATGGGCATCTACCACCTCTCTGGGCAACCTGGGCCAGGGTTTCACCACCTTCATTGTGAAAAATTTCTTCCCTAGATCTAGTCTAAATCTGCCCTCTTGTAGTTTAAAACCATTACCCCTTGTCCTATCGCTACAGGCCCTGCTCAAAAGTCTGTCCCCATCTTTCTCCATAAGAAGGGGCTTATAAGCCCCCTTTAAATACTGAAAGGCTGCAGTAAGCTCTCCCTGGAGCCTTTTCTTCTCCAGGCTCAACAACCCCAACTCTCTCAGCCTGTCCTCACAGGAGAGGTGTTCCATACCTCTGAGCATTTTTGTGACCCTCCTCTGGCGCTGCTTCAACAGGTCCATGTCTTTCCTGTGCTGAGGGCTCCAGAGCTGGACACAGGACTCCAGGTGGGGTCTCAGCAGAGCGGAGCAGAGGGGCAGAATCCCCTCCCTTGCCCTGCTGGCCACGCTGCTTTGGGTGCAGCCCAGGATACGGTTGGCTTCTGGGCTGCAAACCATAATAATGAAGCAAGCCTGCATATGTGATGTTGCCCTTTTCTATACAGAGTAGGGGTGGGAAGTGACTGCTGAAGAAAGGACCAATATGTTTTAAGCAGATCTGTGGATAAAGCGACATGGCTAAAATTTCAGCTAAAGTTGGTAACATCATTAAAGGCAAGGATTACTGCAGCAAGGACAGTCATGCCAATCCTAGATATACAGAAATTGGCTGAATCTCTGGGGAGGTTGCTCTTTGAAGGAGAGAAAGGAATATAATGAAAAGGGTTCCTCTGCCTCACCACAACGAAGTGGGTTCTTACTTTATTGCAGTAACAATAATGAAATATTTCAGTGGTTGAGCTGTGTTTTCTCAATGAGTTTTTATTAGCTCTGGCAGCAAAAGTAATTCTGCAGCTTAGCAACAATATTCTCAGAGAGAAAAAGAAAGACTGTGAATGTGAGTTGATGTGAAAAACTTTTTCAGTTAGAAAAGAAGTTGAGAGACTGCTCTCATACTTTCATCATTTATGGTGTTGATTATTTTTCACCATTTGATAGTTCTTCACTACTGTTCAGAGGCAGTTGACGGTATATCAATGAAAATGTATTAACACCTCAAAACTGCGCATTTGGGGAGTAGCTGCCTCTGTCACTTTTGCAAAGGGCAAATTATGTCTTCACTGTATACAGGCTACCTCAGTAAACCTTCAAAGTACACTCTTACACTGAAACAGGAAGGTAAACTTGCAAAGACAGACAATTATAGCAGTAAAACAACCTACCTTTCACTCAACCTTACTTACATTCTCCCTGATTCTCTCTCTATCCTTCCCCAATATTCAAAAACATCCCAGCTGACATCATCTGCCACATCAGTTTGTGGGGAGTAAATAGTCAGGTACCCAAACCTAAGCCTAAAAAGGTTTCTTTTTATCACAAAAATAACAGCCTAATGAGATGTAAAACTAATGAGAAGTCCACTCAGACCTCTTTCTTCTCCCAGAGGTCAACCCACTAGCAACAAGCTGAATGAAGATGAATGAACTGGGAGATCAGCTCACAAGTCTCATGCTGTTGCCCAGTTCTGAGTTGGAGCATAGCGCTAGCTTCAGTTTGTAATTAATTTTTCAGAGAGACAGTTAAAATAATTAATTGTCTTCCATTTGTCATATCTTCCTCTGCATTTGGATCAAATAGTTTTGGTGTCTGCATACACTCAAGACTTCAGCTGGCCAGTTAGTCTGATAGCTGCTTGGAACATGTCTCTGCGTGACTGAGCATCACAGGAGGAAGGCACAGCCGTTCCTGCAGTGAGGTGATTGCTCGTCCACTAGAAAAAAAGAGTAAGAGAGAAAACACAAGAGATTACAATGAAAAGATATACTGCTCCCAGAAGAAGTAAAATAATGTGAAATTTGTCCAACTTCTCCACGGGTGTGGCTTTTTTTCTTACTCCATCTCAAAAATGATGTCATACTTGGCAACTGATAGTTTCTGACTCCTGCATCTGGAAAACAAAAACATCTCGAACACCAGTGGCAAAGCCACTGTGTTCACCCAGGCTAGTGAGACGGGTTGAGCTTGTGCAGCCTTAGGCAATGTGGCAAGGACCCTCTCCACGTCTGCTGGAAAGAAGCAAAAGGGTAAACTCTGTATAACTATGCAGACTTTGAAGTATGCAGCTTACAACTCTTGGAGAGCAGTTTGCGCACTGCGGAGCTGCTATAGACGAGCTCTTTATACACAAGGGAGAAGGCTGGCTCCCGTCTGACGTGGCTAACTCAACTGCAGTAATCTTAAGCCCAGTTGGCCTGTCTTTATGTCTCTCCATGCTTGCTAAATTTGTCTCTTTGGTTTTGGATCCAAAAATGAGATAAAGTCTGGACAGGTTAATAATGGGCAGAAATGAGCAAGGTAATATTTGAAAAATCGGATAATTTCTTCTGGAAAGTTCTGTACAGTGGCAGTATTTGTGACATCTTTTGGAATAAAACCCACAAACAGTAATTATATAAAAGAATAAAGTTGATGACCAGTAAAATTATAACTGCACACTACTTATTAAAAAATAAGAAGCACACTTTTCAATGTTTTTATTGAGATACCTATAGAAAATTCAGAGGAGTTATTCCAGGTTTATTACAGCAAGGTAAGTGGAGAAATAATCTGAAAATTATGCCAAGAAGTGTCTACAGCCTAGCAAGACTGGCTGATTGGAGGGTGTGGGTGGTCTTGCATAATTCTCAATGAAGGAATCTCAATACTGGAATTTGGCAAGACGTGGAATAGCTATGCAACTACGGTTTGGAAAAAGTTGATGTATTTTTCCTTATTTGTTTCAGAGTGGGGCTTCTATTGTGGAATGTGATTTGATTTCGTCATGACAATATATGTGCAAGTAAAAAAAAAAAAACACAGCATTTTAATAGTGCCTGTTCTTCATAATGTAAAGCTTCAATAAAAACACACTTAACCTTGTAGGGTATGTGGGTTGATGAATGTGCCACAAAGCCATGCTAGTACATTTTGCCACATACGAGTAAGTGACTTTCTCTTGTGTGTTTGCCTTTGCTTAGAAAGCACATTCCTCTCACACAAAACTGGCAGCTGCCCACACCTCAGTGGATCAGCCCCCCCTTCTTCATTCTTCAAAGTAGCAAATCAAAGATGAAAAATTCTCTGATAATTTTAATAAAACAGCACTCTGTCATGAGTGGTTCCCCTTTCAGTACAACTTTTAAAAAGCCCCAACATCAAAAGCCAGTTAATAGCCCATTGTGATCTTTTTGAAGTCTATGAGTTACCACTATTTTAGGACATCTGTGCATCTTGTGAACTGTAAAAAAAGGACTCATCTGCTGACATATGTAAGCGCTCTGCTTAAGGTCAACTATTAACTGGTATGTCTTTTCCTATCAACACATGGTCCCCTTCACAAAGAGCTATTGAGTGTTTTACTGCTCCTAATGTGTATGTTGAGCTGCTCAAGGTGACAGATTGTTCTTCAGACATGCTAGAGCTACCTCTGGGCCCGATTCTCCAAAGTATTCACCTTGGTGCTATTATTTCTATTTATAAAAGACTGCACTATCTCAATCCAGTAATGTTTAAGTTCCATTTTCAACTCATTTAGTAAGTATACTAACAAATATTCAAGGCGTATATTTAAACCAGATCGTATACAGATATCGTTGACATTTCCACGTTATTTACTCTCATTCCAAATACAGCAATTAAGCTTCCTTCTAGCAAATTATACATTTTAGCTCTGGGCAAAGAGGGCTCCTGTTTCAGCCTGTACTGCCTGAACTCCCTTCCTCCCTATCCTCCAAGTGATCTTCTTAATTAGTTAACCTGTGATTTTATGAGCACTTGTAAATCTATTTTCTTCCCTCTCACTTGCTGCTTTTTTTTTAAATAAAAATGTAATTAAAACCCTTTCAGACAGACTCAGAAACTAGCAAGTGTGCACATCTGTGATACCCAGTCCTTATAAACCTATTACATCCTTATACAAAAAACCAAATCTCATTCTAACAGCATTAAAAAAAAGTGCAAAGACTTCTCATGCGTGAAGAAGAGATAAAGAGATAAAGAAAAGGTCAAAGGTCCACCTGAGCTTTTTGGGCCCCGAGTGGTTAAGGCACACAAGGGACTGACTAGTAGCACATCTGGCTGCTCATGGCTCTTTGGCCAAATGACTGCTTACCCATTTATAATCCGCTTCACTCAAGAGCTGGCCAAAGGTTGGGCTTTAGTTTGAACACTGCATGAGCAGCGGCAAAATGCTGTAACAGCTCTCTTATCTCACCCCTCTAAGTAGAAGGAATCAATATAGGTTTCTTCAAAGAAAAGGAATATCAACAGTGCAAAGGTGACTTGTTCTGAAGTTTTGAAAGGAAATACTCAGACTTTCCTTCTTCTCTTTCCATACATAAAATTAAACAAATAGTCACACCGCATCCTTACACAGTTGAAAAGCAATTTTATAATAGCATACTCTTTCCACAGGTACTATGTAAACTATAAAAATAATACGTTTATTTTTTCCATCTGTTTACACTAAAAAATTAGAAATAGGGTCAAGATAAAAATAGTTAAAATTATCAGCATCTTATTAAATCCAATAATCTTTTAAATAGATATTTTCCAGTTTTTTCTACTAATAAGGTACAAAACAGAGAAGTTAGTCAATGCAAAGTATAAAGCAAAATATTTCAACTAAAATAAAACAGAGCTTTTCTCATGGTTGAAGCATTTTTTCAAATTATTTTTTGTAACTTTGCAGATACCACTCATATTTTTTAAATATATAAACATTCCTTTCAATGCTAGCAACATTATGTACAGTCTCTCTATAAATGTATATACGCAGATTACTTTTTCACCTGTTCAAAAGTGACCTGTGAGTAAAAGGGTGTCATTTCCATTTGACACTAGGAGTAAAAATATCATTCTACTTAAATATGTATTTCAAGGCAGGAGGGGGGGAAGAGGAAATAAAAAGGAAAATTGGTTTCCTTCCAGTTCCTAGAAGGTAAGATTTTGCATTGCAGTTTCACATTTGGCATGGACTGGCATATTTATTGGCACAAACTGAAGGTTTAATGAGGCTTAAGGGTGTTTTCCATTGGCCTTAACTAATAGCTAATATTGTCAAGCCTACTGCCAGATGTGCACAAGGTCTGTTGTTTGTGGACCCCATACCCCATGAGGGAATCAAAGAAAATGGCATTGTATTGTTGGCTTCCAAATCACTAAGGTTACATAAAATCCATGCCGATTTGGGCAACAGAGGTTCCCTCAGATGTAGCCCATCCTTCCCGAAAGCTGTGTTTCTCCCCTTCGCTGTGGTGCCGCGTGTGAGACTGGATGGCTTTGCTCTACTCCTGCTTTTCTGAGGCACACACCCCAAATCTCTGCCTCTGCTCTGAACTTCCCCATGAACGGCTTGCTGAGACTGAATCCTTACGCCAGCAGGGAAGAGGAGGAAAACATGTTATTTCTTGTACTTTATGACAGGGGATCCTAAATTAAAGCTTGACAGAGCATCCTAGATTTGCTCAGAGAAGCCCTGCCAGGCTGGAAGCCCAGAGATGGTACAGAGCAGAGACGACTGTTCATACTCTTTCACGTATCATCGTTTATCCACAGCTTATCTGCGGATAAACTCGGTGCTTTGAACTTGGGCTGGGGATGCTTGCATACCACGGCTGTAGCTTACCAAACTCTGCAATATAATTTCTTGATCGTATTGAACTTTTCAGTAACAAGTGGTTATGTGGGTCTGTGAATAGGAAATAACTTTATTTTGGGAAGGTCCTGCTAAAAATTGTATTAATTTCAATAATACATGTATCAAACATCTATATTAGTATATCTACTGAGGAAGTCGCTTATATTAGGGTCTTGTCTTATGTTAGGGATAATTATATCCCTTAGATTAGGAAAGTCAGGCTGTGTTTTCAGCATTGCGACACCAGTAAATTTGAATTAAGGAGTGATGAAAGGTTGATGCTGAGTGATTAAATAAGACGTTCAGAGGACAACCTGATGAGTGGATCTAGCTCATATACCCGTATACAGGTTGGACAATTTGGTATAACAGGGTGTCAGTGGGGGAGTGTCGTGGTTTAGCCCCAGCCGGCAACTAAGCCCCACGCAGCCGCTCGCTCACTCCCCCTCCCACAGTAGGGTGGGGGAGAGAATTAGGAAAAAAAAAAACCTTGTGGGTTGAGATAAACACAGTTTAATAGGACAGAAAGAAAGAAGGAAACAACAATGATAATACCGACAAAGGAATGTACAAGAACAAGTGATGCCCAATACAGCAATTGCTCACCACCCGGCGATCGACAGCCCGTCCCCGAGCAGCGATTTCCGCCCCCCCGGCCAACTCCAGTTTATGTACTGGGCATGACGTCGGATGGTATGGAATATCTCTTTGGCCAGTCTGGGTCAGCTGTCCCGGCTGGGTCCCCTCCCAGCTCCCCGTGCACCCCCAGCCTGCTCGCTGGCAGGCCAGCACAAGAAGCTGGACTGTCCTTGACGGCTCAGCAACAACCCAAAACATCAGCACATTATCAACAGTTTCTCATCCCAAATCCAAAACACAGTATCACACCGGCTTCTGTGAAGAAAACCAGCTCTATCCTGGCTGAAACCAGGACAGTAAGACATCTCCACCTTCCTGGATTTCCAGTCTGTGATAGCTGTAATTTGTTTTGTTCTGGCCAACACAATGAGTTTTAAGCGTTACAAAGGCTTTTGTGATGTTAATAATGGATATTACACAAATATTTTGTTGTTTCTCCTGTGAGAACACAGCTTTTAAAAAAAATAATACTTGCATTAAATTTTGTGGTGGATTAGAAGGATAATTAAAGTGTAGGTGTTAATCTGCCTAATTGTCAGTAAGCTGTACACTGTGTACGGAGAAAACTCCTGGTCATTGGGATCTCCAAAATGTGCAGTTTAATAATAAATAATAATAATAATAATATAATTATAATATAATATAATATAATAATAAATATTTTGGGGGGAGAGAGTTCACTGAAGCTTTTGTTTTTCATTAAAAGGGATAAAACCTATATAACCTGTCCTCTAAAATCAGATTTCTAACACTAAGAATCAAGTTGGTATTGGCTTTATCATTGAGGAAAGCCAAAACTAAATTCACTGACTGATGAACAAAGATTATTTTATCATTAAGGATGATTGGTATTTGCATATGAAAAATAGAATAATCTTTTTTTATTGCCAAACAAAATTTTTAATATTCACAGAGAGCTGTCCATAACATCATTCTCCGTACAGGGTTTACTGCTTTGAATGTTTGGGTAAATTCCCAAAGCATGGAATAGAATTTACTTTGAAGGTCAGTAAATGTTTCCACCATTTTTTTACAAAAACTTTTGGAGATGAGAAGCATGTTTTTAGCCACTGCTCTTTCCGAGTAACAGCATTCAGATAGTAAATCTTTCAGAAATCAAATTTTCCTGGGTGATTGTGTGGTAAATTTTGTTAAAAGAAAAGGAAATTTGATTAATTATAAATTCCTTCCCCATAGCCCTGGGAGGCTAATAAACTGTGAGCTTCAGCACTGAAAGAAATAAAACTAATAAATCTGTATGACAGTATTTGTTTCAGGGTTTTTCTTCCCTCTTATGAATGGCGTTGAGTTTCTGTAGTCTAGCGGCATGTCATAAGGTATTCTCCTCATCAGCAGCTTCATGGAGACAGATTACCCTTCAGGTGCCTTAGAAAGAACAATACCATTACAAAAATTTTCAAAATCCAGGAAAACAATGGATTTTAATAAATGAAAGTCATGGAAATCAAATATCTCTCATTTTGTCTCTTGCTTAAGAACGCCCATCATGATCTTGGTCACCTTTTATTTCAGTTATGGCTTATTGTGCAATCACCGCACTTACATTTACCCAGTGTTGTGCAGGAAACTATTGCCTCTCCCAGTTTATATGTGCTTTCCTAGGATATCAAATATACAGTTATGAGGAGGTTAAGTTTCACCTCACAGCTGCCAAATATTACAGTAAAGTTAATAAGGCCACCAGGAAAAGGGATGAGCGCTAGCTTCTCAGGCTTGTTATGAAAGGTCAGTCTGAGAATTTCAGAGAGGGCAAAGGGACTGCATTTTAATAGCACTGTGCTGGTGAGTCTTCCTGGTGCCTTTGAGAATAGTAGTCAAAAGCTTACAGGGAGGATTTTTTGAAAATGCAGTAAAACAATTGATTCTTCAAGCACTGAAGAAAGACTTCTGAAAATTACGTGGACAATTTTCATATATATTTAATGAGTATTGTTTCAGTTTAAGCTATTAGGTGCAGACTGTAAATCTTGATTGTATGTTTGTCTTCTGTTGAGGGACATATGAAATGGAAATATTATTTGTTAATTTTTTTTTAATATTAACATAATAAATGCATGTAGGCAACCCTTAGCTCCTGAAAGCTGTCACACATCTAAGTGAATCAAAACATCATATCTTTCAGTAATTGAAGATATTTTTCATCTTCTTATGAAACTATTTAACAATCATGATAAAAGTTAAGAGGATTTATGTGTGTCCCTTCCAACCCAAACTATTCTATGATTCTATGATCATATTTATCATTGCAAATCATGTTCTGGTAAGTGTTGTCTCAATCATTAAACCTCTAGTAGACATGTGTAAGTTCTAAGACTGTAGCCCTTGCCTGTATGTTGTCCACGGCTTGTGAAAAATTGCTCTCCAAGTAATTTTCAAAGAAAAAATTATGCTTCCAGCTAAATATATGGTTTATAGAAAGTGCCTACTTTAGGCACACTTTTTTTTTTTGACAGAACAAATATCAAAAAACATTTTTGAGAGTTTTGTTTTCCAAAATAACATAACCCCACATTAATTTATTAGTCTAAAAGGCATAGATGATTAATTTTGAATAAGACATCAACTCTTTTTTATAGGGAACTAATAAGCAAAAACTTTGCTTTTAGCAAAAACTAGGCTTTAGCAACAGTGACAAGCCATATTGTCCCAGACAAGGAGTTTGCAAAAGGGATGTGGACTCAGTTCTTACATTTATGAATAAACATTTATAGAGGGCTTCATTTTTGTGTGTACTGTGTATTTGCCACTCTTTTAGAGTCACAGGGAACACAATAATGCTCATGAAGTCAGAAAGCATAATTATATGTTAAATATTTGAATAAGGAGAAATTGATTATTAAAGTTTTGTTTTTCCATTCTCAGTTCTTGTGAAATATCCCTTCTGTTATTATTGGGAAAAAAAAAAAAATCTGAGTGGGCGTCAAAATATATTGGCCAGGCAAAGACAGGAAGGCTGAGCTTTCTCAAGGGCAGCAAGTAATACTTATATTGCAGATGCTTGTGCTATTCCTGTAACAGGCCTGATCCTGCATTGCTGAGATCAAAGAAAGTTTTTCACTTCACTTCATTGGAGAAAGTTTTATGTGGAAAAAAATAGCTAGTTCTACAGTTTTGATAGTTTGATCCAAATCCCGTAAACAAACTGAATAAATGGACACATTTAGGCTTGACTGAATATTTTGTTTTCTTTTTAATAAGCCATGCATGGTGATAAAGAACTAAAAAAAAATTCGACCTTGAAAATGATAAAAAACTATTCTTATGAAGCCCCTTGTTAGGAAAAGAAAGTACACTGTTCTTATGTAGTTTTCATTGATCTTGTGCATTTTCTGCTGTCATAAACTTCAAAATGTATCAAATACATTGATTAATTTATGATCTTCTTTGAAAGCCAGTGATTAATTTATGATCTTCTTTGAAAGCCAGAGCTGTAAATAATCATATCCATTAAAATAAGAATTAATTAGCTGAATGAATAACAGCAATGCCTGATTTTTATGAGTTATGTCTAGCTACTTAATGTATAAAAAGATTGCGTTCAAACCAGGAAAGGGAAATTTGTTTTAACTCAACCATTACATTATTACTAAGTGTCTGATAAAGGTTTTCCTTCTCTTATTGACCCCACTTGTGTTCAAAGATACCTTTATTTAGAAAGAAATGCAGTTGTGAAGTGAGAAAGGTAACTGAACCACTTTACTAACTTGTTGTATTTACCATTTCAGAGCTGCAAGAAACTAAAACCTCTGAATATCATAGAATATCCCACAGTCCCCTGGATTACAGGATATTATTGATGGATGAAGATCAGGATCGTATCTACGTGGGCAGCAAAGATCATATTCTGTCTTTGAATATTAATAATATAAGCCAGGACCCTCTCAGTGTAAGTTCAAGATTTATTTTGAGAAGCCAAAGTTGCTTTAATATATGCCTTTCTTTTTAAGACAAAAGATGTGTATTTCATTATTTTGCACCAGACAAAAGTCCAGGCACAAATGCTATTGAACTGTTAGTCCTTGGTTTATGTGTTATACAAGATGAACAAACTATTAGCATGGCTGTTCCTCGAACGCTGTCTAACAACTGACCCGTGTACTCGTTTTGAAGTGACATTCTTGGCCTCATAAGGAAGATTTGTCTGGATTGATGATTTCTACTCCTCTTCAAGTTTTAGCATAATTCAGAGATGCGCTTTTAAAAGAAGCCTGTAAGGAACAGTAAGGAACATGTGATCATTTTCAGGCCATGGGCAAAAAACAACTGAGACAGAGTTGCCTTCAACCCTCAACTATATTTGTTCTTGTTTTGTGCTCTGAAGCCTAATTGCTGAACTATTTTCCAATCTTTTGTTATGTCTGTGTCAGCCCGCTCTCTACAGCTGGGTAGCTGAGACACCTCCAGTTTGGGGTTTTTTGGACACTGTGACCCTCATCTCCCTCTTAAGTACACATCTTTTCTGGCTTCTTCTCTTTCTTATCGAGACGTCATTTTCAAAGGACTCTCGGTGTTCCACCTCCCGAAACTGTAGGCAGCCTGTATACGAAAAGAACTGATTTATCAAATGTTTAAACCACTTTCAGAGATTCCTCTTTTGTTCCCAGAGCCAGTTCAAATCCAGCTTCTCTGCTTTTAAAATAGGTGGCCTGCAGAAGTACCTGTGTGCCCAGAAGCCTGGCTATTAAGATATTACCTCTCTACAGACTTTGCCTTGCCTATCTTTAGATTATCACAGCTACAACACTACCTTCAATTATACCGTATAGGCCTTGTACTACCAAATTCATCTGATCCTTTAATCTATGGGCTTTATTACCGTACCTCAGGAATATCAAGGGGCAGAGATATCTAGCTTGCAGCAGCGAAGTTAAATACCTTCCTTAAGAGGCAAGGCTTTTAATGTGTCAGGAGAGAGAGAGAGGCCCTGCTGGAGGGTGATTAAGAGCACTTAAATTAGGCTCACGCTCTGGACATGCCCGTCTACCTGAATTGATTGTTCAGGGAGTCTGGGGAGGCTGAGTCTAACTTACACAGTTAAATTAAATGCCTCTCGTGTGATGGCGTGAACGCGCCCTTCCTCCTCCTGAGGGTACAGAAACCTTCCTCTGGAATGGGGCCACCTGCTCTGATCTGAAATAGCTTCTGTGACCTTTTTGGCTAATTCCCATCTCACCAGTGATCCAGCCACTCTTGTCCGGGAGCTGCTGTGCTCCTGCACGGCTTCAGCCTTCCCTTAGCGGGTCCTGCTTGATTCTGCACAGAGTTCACTTAGGTAGGAAGGCTTCTGTTGCATGAAACATATTCCGCAGTATAAAGCTGTGAGGCACTTCAACAGTCTATTTAGGCCTTGAAAAATAAGAATAATAATAAAAAAATCAACAGAAAGCAAGAACACCTGCAATTTTCTGGCAGCGAATGTGGTCACCCAGTGTTAAGCTCAGAACCAGTCTCTGCAATTCCACGCATTCTTTCATTTGTTTATTTCTTTTCATAACAGATTCATTTTGCTAATCTTACACCATTATAGAAACCCTATGTACGTATGCATACAAATCTACAACTCTGCATATATATATGTATGTATATATAGACATGGAGATCTTTTACTGCTATTATTTATGTTATCTTGAGGCTAAATGTTGTCAGGCCCTGTCACCTACTAAATTTCTAGGGAGAGATTTCTAATGGATATCTTTTTATTTCAAAATCAAAATAAATAATGGAAGAAGCTCAATAACTGCAGTGTTTGAGTATAGATCAGAAAAACACTCAGACATTGAGGTGTTTGTCAGAAAACTGTCTGTAGTGCAAGATATCTTGTAAAGAAATGCGTGAACCATTTCTAGAAATTCAGTAGAAGAAAAAAAGTAAAGACAGTAATTTAGACGATGATGACAATATCTCTTATTTAGAAGAAAGAAATTTAAGTAAATTGATTAATTAATCTTAAAAATATTTCATAAAATTAACCTCTATCAGCCAAAGACCTGTACCTTTATCGTGTTTACTGCATGCTAAGAGAGAAAGTTGTTTTCATTTACCAGTGAAAATCCTTTTTTGTCTTATCATCAAGTTGTAAAAGTTATCAAAATATTAACTTATTAGTGTAAGTTAGGCAGTGAAATGTTTTGTTTAAATTATGTAACAAATACATTAATTAAAAGATATTTCTTTCCTTGTAGATTTTCTGGCCAGCGTCAGCAAACAAGGTTGAAGAGTGCAAAATGGCTGGCAAAGATCCTACAGTAAGTTATAATCCACATGTACATGCATACACATACACAAATTACATACTTGGCAATAAAGTAAGAGCACCTTGAGTGCAGCCAAAAACAAAATTAAAGACGTGTTTGTTTTGCTTTTTAAATTCTCTGCAGACCAAACGATAAAGCGAATTTATGAAAAAACAAACCGTGTAAATAGAATGCACCTTCAAACTTCCACAAATTAAAAAAAAAAATGCATTGTCCACTTCCTTGATTTTATTTCTTATTACTAGTCAAATTAGACAGTAGTACTTTTCCAGATATGTCCTGGAGATGATGCTGAAAAGCCTGGTGATCTGTTGGTGGTGTGGAGAAGTGCTCTGGCTGTTTGCTCACCTCAGGGATGGACTCTACAGGCGGGTGGTACCCACTGTCTGCAGCCTGAAGACCCCAGACTCAGGAACACCCCAAACACCTCTTTCCATTGCTTCCACAAAACAATGCCCAAATAAGTATCTGGAAACCAGTATGCTTTATTAGAAGGAGGTAAAGATGATCTCTGTAGTCACGGGAAACAGACCATGTAGAGTTTATCCTGAGTCGTTTTGCCCCATAGCTGACTGTTTTCCCATCTGAACGCAGACACCTTCCAAAGGACCTAGATCAGATGATAATTTCCCTACACACTCGTTATATCTATAAATAGATAGAAATCAGGTATTTTGAAAGACCCAGTGGTACAATAGAGCAGATCTGTCTTTGGCAGAGCTGTATATTAAAATGGTTATCTTCCTAAAGTAATGAGCACTTACAGTCTGTATATCCCCAGATTTTATTAACAGAAATTAAATTGTAAAACAAAAAGCAGAAAGTCACATTTCAATTCTATTCAGTTACTTTTTGACTTTTTACCAGTTGAGCAGCACCTAAAGGTCTTTATCCTGGGGTTTTTTTTAGCTCTTTAGATGTAGATGTTTTCCAACTGATATTTTAGTATTAGAATACAGAATCTAATCTGAGCTAGAAGATTGGAATTTATCACTACTAAATTTATATGAAAAAACAATTAAATTTTGCTTATATTTTAATTTGAGAAAAAAACTATGGAAATCAGAAGCCTTCACATTAGATACAATCATCTTTGGAACATACTCCTCAGCATATATCTAGGATCATAATTAATGAAGTGATCGAAGGATGTAAGCAGGTGTATATAAATATAGCTTTTAATTTCAGAAACAATAGAATTAATGCAAAAGTCCACTGAATTTAGTATAAAAACCGTTATTTATTTCAAAGGTCTTTCTATCATGCCTAATATTTATATTTATTTTAGCTACATGTTCTGTATTGTTAACTAAGCCTACAGATGACATGCAATTCAGTTACTGCAATGTTACAATAATTCACCTGAGTCCATTTTATAAGAAAAATATGTGTGGGCTTTATTTTGAAAATCTATTGCGAATGCTGGTGGATGTAAGGAAACCAGAAGGTTGGCCTGCGGGAGTGTTGTTGTAATATTGCTTTTTCAAAACTGTGGAGAGTAATTCACTATATTGCTGCACAGCAACAGAATGATTCTTCATGAATAACTATATTATGGTTGGTATGGCAGCTGATCTGCTTTCTTTCCTGATAGCTATGGTAGTAAAACCCAAGTATTTTTCCTATTGAATATGCTATTTTTCTACACATTTTTACACTGTTCTGGTTAGTGCAGTGTGCAGTAAATTCTACAGCTAGTGGCCTCTTAAGTTGCATTAAATGTGAAAATGTGAAAATAAAACATACAGCTTTGTTAATGGTGATTAATTTTGACCCTAGTTACTATGTTGACTGCATCATGAACTTGTGATAGACTGGTTAAGGAATTTTCTTTTCTTTGAAATACAAAAGGTCATTAGTCTTAGTCATGTTTCCAACAGATGATGACACTCTTCTAGGGCAAAAATAGGAAAAAAAGTAGATGATACTCTAAGTAGAAAGTAGCACGCAAAATGTGTGATCCATGGGAAAGAAAACTAAGACACTACTAAATACTGTACTCCGCAGAGAACTTTTAATCTGGGATATTAAGTGGTGAGGATTTCCTACCTTTTAAACATATTTAAATACCCAAATGTTGCTGCGTTAATGGACAGATTTCTGGATAGGACCTCTGTTTTTGCAACAGTTTAATTGTGTGTACACCTAATAACCTGTAACGTAGTGTAATTAAAAATGTCCATGTGCATCAACTTTAACTGATTATTTTTAATCCCAGCTGTGCATTGCAGAAGAAAAATTAAGTTCCAAAAATAGAAGTTTACATTAAAATTCTTAGTATTTGTCCTCAAGAGTTTGAAAGAGAAAAAAAAAGGTACTGAAGAACAGCTGCTGATCTCACTAGAATCAATGATATGTCTTATCGAAAGCTCACTGAAATAATGCAAAAAAAAAGAACCCAATGATAAATCACTGTTTGCAACTTAAAATTTATGGTTCTCTTTTAATAGCATTCTTGTGAGTTTCATTCATTATAATAACGGGAGAAGCAAGGAATGGATTCAGAAGAATTAGGAATTTCAAAAGAAAAAAAAAAGGGGGGTGGTGAATGCATGATAACCTTTGGCCTATCAGGGACTAGCCATTATCACAAGGTAAAAGAGGAATAGATAGACTTGGAGCAGCCAGTAAAGGACTTCATACAATCAGCAAATTCTTTTCAGAGGATATTCAGGGAGGGGGGTTCGTTGTGGCCTACCATAAGACAAAGCAGCGTCTGAATTTGTCATCTTCGGCTGCCTTTTTTGTTACTGAAAAGACATTGTCACTTCTAAATAGTATGTTCACTAGACTAACTTGAATGCTTACATTAGTATTCCCTCCATTTACTGTGATGAGATCCTAGGGCATAGATGCCTGACTGGCAGATGTCTACATTAAGGCAGCTCCCCAGACACTGCTACGGAGTGAGTTGTGGTATCAGATCCAAGAGAAGCACCGCTAGTATGTGAATATCTACAGCTTAGTCACCGCCTTTGACAAACATCCATTCTAAATACAACTATCCCGTGACCTCAGACCAGACTGATTTAAAAGCACAAAGTATTTCAGTATCGAAGACAGGGAAATAAACTGAAGCATAGGTGCTCTTGAACAGCAGTCCTACAGAATATATTCTGAAATAACAATTTGTTGCTTTGCTGGGTTGTGGAGTCACAGTGCCATACCCAGGTTAATCAGGTAGCAAACTGCAAATGGAGTTCAGTGGTTCAACACTAGAGAGATGGGCAAAGTCTCAGAGAAGATCATAAAATGGTCTTCCTGCCGGACAGCATTAAAATACGAGAATATTGGTATTGAGCCAGCTTGTGTTACGTGTCTGTAAATCATCAGTGAAGAGACATGAAGACACAGTATATGTCAGGCGATTACCCCAGAAGGCTGTCCTTAAAGAAAAGAGCCGTTCATTTAACCACCCCTGTGTTCTTGCCATAGACACTTTGGAAAGCGCACAGCGCAGTACTGAAGCAGAGTAGCATGTGCCATGTGCCACTACTGTTCATGTAGACATTGTTTCCTGGTCCTGATCCCTGAAGACTCTCGTTCTGGAATTTCTCAGCATGTAATCCTTTACCTAGGAGTCTTGTAGAAAAGTTTTCTGCAAACAGCAAGGAAAGAACGCATCAGTTAACGCTCTGGCGTATAAAAACTAGCGGTATACCTTCACCTGTCCTTCTTCCCTTTCCACAGCTATAATGTGGGTTGGTAGTACTGTTGAGAAAAAAAGAGTTTTGATAGCAAGACATTACTAACGCCATCTTTGAGCCAAACTAAGATAGCTAGACATGAGAAAATGGAAGCATTTAGGAACAGCCCTCAGCTTTAGAGAAACAATGTGTTTTGACTGGGTTAAAGGATTTTTCTGATATAGCTAGAGCTAACATTTAACTGAGGAATGCAGTGTTCCCTGTAGAGAAACTCCTTCTACGAACTCTGAACTACCTACAAGTATGCACTGGTTTTCAGATACTGCAGTACGGTACCTGCTCCTGCTGAACAAAAGATGTGAATGCCTTCAAGTATAAGTAAACTGTGCGGTCTGCTGAAACAGGATTAACTCTACTGATTCTCATGAAGGTGACTGATGACACAGTTTCCAATCCTGTGCTCACAAAACTCATGCACTTCTCACTGTCTTTGGTGAAGGTTTGGGTGATTAAATATGAAGGCTGTTCTGGGATCTCAGTAAGAAAAATATTCAGAAAAAAAATCTATTTTCAACCTGAAGTGCATTAACAGTTTAGCATAGTCAAAAAAGGAAAGAGCAAAAGAAGAGAAGGGTGTGCTGGAAGGAGAAGACTGTAAATCCAATGGTGTGAAGCCGTTTTTAACATTCTGTTTTAATTTTCATGCTGATTTGAAGATGTTAACCATTGATCTTCAATATGAAGCAACAATTCACTGCAAACTTGCTTTGTGTTGTTAAGAGTTTTAATGTTTTGGAAATTTTTTTTTTTTACACAAATAATGGGATCTGAGATTTCAGCTTGATTTGTTTTTTAATTATCTCCAGCTATGATGAAAAAATTAGGGAGAAAAAATAAACTATTTTGGAGGTGTCATTAAGGAAACATCATAAGGTTACTAACTGTTTTCCTGCAGAGGCCCTGCCTCTTCCCATGCAAGGTACAGAGAAGTCTGTGGATGAAAATTAGATTTCTGTGCGGAGATGAGAGAGTTATTCTTTTGTAGCTCCTCTGTAGTGCCCTATCAATGCCCAGTTTCCAGAATAGGCAAAATGGCATGAAAAGAAAATAGGAGTCTACAGGTGTACGAATTCAGAGACTTCTAAACTCAGTAGTGGTTTTCATGATACTATTAAAATTGTAAACCATGCCTATTCCCTAGAGTTCCCAACATCTAATAACATTTGCCAGTGTGAAATTATTATTTTCTGTTTTCCCTGTAGCATGGCTGTGGAAATTTTGTGCGTGTGATACAGTCGTACAATCGCACACACCTGTATGTCTGCGGCAGCGGCGCCTTCAGCCCCGTGTGTGTGTATGTCAACAGGGGACGCAGGTCTGAGGTATGTCTCTTTGCATTTTATCCGCTCCTTTTGTGGTGAAACTTACTCGTGTTAGGCAAAAATCAAAATTTTGAAAATACAAAACTGAATGATCCAAATAGATTTCTTCACCTGTATTAAATAGAAAAAGAACAAAGATCCATAGTTTTCTGACCTGTTACCAGCAAGAAGCAAAGCCATGATCAAAAGCCATGCCTCAGATATGATCTTTGTCTAAAATTCCACAGTCATACCAAATGCTGGGCTACATTTGATAAGACTTTTTATTTGATGTTTTCTGGTGAATTCATTCCTACTATTTGTTGGAAAAAATTCCAAGAAATACTTGAAAGGAAATAGCCAGTTAGACAAAAAGTAAAATTTGCCGTCCACTTTTTATAACTTCCATGTGTTACTGATTCCTGGGAGAAGCCCTTAAGTGGGCTAACTATTCAGGTGTGTGAAGGTTTGATGGACTTCAGCTTAATACCCACTAGATGCAATCCCATGGTATGGTAATGGTAACTTTCATGGTGATGGTAACTTTCATCTACTGCACAAATTTTGCCCCAGTAAATTCTGCTGGGATGACGTCGGTAAGTTTTCTCACCACTGTGGGGTCTTCCAGGGTGTAAATCTTATTGTCTCTAGATAGGTCTCTAGTTTTTCTATATTCAATTTCATTGTATATTTTCAATATATAAAGTACCAGATGTTTCATAAGTATATTGTCCAAGTTTCCTGATTTGAAAGTGAAATGTTTGTTTATGTGCAGATGTAATAGGTAATAAATTAAGCAACCAAAAGGAGCCAGAAAAGCACTTTACCAAGACCCAGCACCTCAGTAGCTTTTGTCTGCAGGCACAGGGATATGCAGTATATTTTCCTGTACAGTGTGGAAGCAGATGTGTTGGGAAGGAAGATCAGAGTGTGCTACCTCGACTTTTGCCATGTGAGGGCAGCTTTAAAAGCTGGGCTGGCTTATAGGGAAGAGACTGGGAAATTCATTACTGATTTCATTGGGAGTGGGATGGGGATTCTTGCCAAGACTCAAAACTACTGCAGAGGTTGCCAGGGAGGTGATAAATCATTCTTCCTCCAGGTAGGTTTGCATGGGATGATCTCAGTGACTTGTGGTAGATCCCTACCTTGCTCCAGCCTCCTTAACAGAGTGTTTAGTCTGAATCATTGCACCTTCAGTCCTAATGAAGTATGCAAAAGTAGAGGTTCATAGGCCTGGATTTAAAAGCACAAGCAAGCAGAAGTGAATAAGTAAATCCATACTTTTGGTTAACAGAGTCTGCATTAACTTATTTTGATGTAGTTTTGAAACTGAGGTCAGCTTTCCTCAGCATTATCCTGTTTCTTGAGAAATTATTTAAAACATGGAAAGTGATCTCATTTGTGTCTAGTTAATGCAATATTCATTTATCAGCTTAAGTAGTAGTACTGTAGCCCAGCGAACTCTGAATCTCATTATTTTAAGGTTTTTGTAAATGAGGTTAGGAGGGAGGGCGGGAAGTGATATTTCCAGATGATGCAAGACGTTAAATTTCTTAAGTTAAAAATAAAGGTACATGTCTTGGAAGAACAGAACTGACTTCACTTAGCCTGTCTGTATAGCTACATGCCTATGACCAAGTGATTAAATAAACTGCTGTTTCAGATGTCTGGAGTCTGTCAGACACTTGACTGTAGGCTTTGCATGCTCAAAGCCATTACTGTACAGGCCAACAATAGCATAACAGTTTAAAACCAAGCATTTCCTTCTGAATTCATTGCATATATCAGTGCATGACTAATTAGTAGAGCAGTATGAAGAACTATGCAGTGCTGATGGGACTAGTGAGAACTCCTTTTTTTCCCTGCTTTTATCATTTCACCTTTCATTTAGTACAGTTTTCCTTGCAGAGAAGGCTGGTTTGCACTTGCAAAATGGATATTTTAGAAAGCACATCTACTTTTCTCTAGGAGCTACAAAGCCTGACAGTAAGGATCATGTCCAACAATCATAAGAACTGGGCCTGTTTTGCTCTTTTGTCTCCAGGATTCCACATAATCTCAGAAAGGCAGCAGTTTCATTGATGAAGCAGAATGTTGCCCTTTCCCCTGAAACAGAGGTTAAAAATAATTAATTTTCTTGCTTGGCACACTTGATACTTTGGTCTTTAGCAATGAGTCTCTTAGTCACCCAAATATATTCTAAAGTCAAATTTAATGCAAGCAGAAGGTAATGTAATCACTATGTGAATTAATTGCAGACTAAAAAGTAGTTTAATATATATGAAAATCAAGTGTCATCCTGGAGCTAGTTTAATAGTGCAGTAATGGGCATTTTGAATTGGAAAATAGTGGTACAATACAGTAAATATGGATTAACATCAAGTTGCATATTATCTAGAAGTAAAACAACAAAAAAATACCCAAGATCATATTAGAAACTTCATACTTATGTTTTAAGATAGTTTAGAAGACTTATTTCTGAAACAACAGATAAGATGTCTGTGATTAAATTAGGTAAAACAGAAGAGGGGGAAAAGAGATAGGGGATAATGGATATTAAAGCTTCCTGCTGTACTGCGCATTTCAGGTTGTTGGAGTCTCCAATTTGCTGTCACCAAATGGCTGCTCAGTGGTATGTGTGGCATCCCCTATGGTTTATTTTTAAGTGTTAAAGGGAATATAAAGAGTTGATGCCCTTAATCAAATAGTTAATACATTGGCATCTACATCACAGAAGCCTTTCTTTGGAATTTTTTCAGCTACCTTTTTCTGTTGAAACAGAAATGTTTTAAGTTTGGAAGTGTTTTTTTTCCTTGCAGTTGTGTCTTTTGGCCTTTTATTAAAGATTAGAAGTTTGTTATAGGAGGCTAGGAACAAGCTGTTTGGTATATGAGTCAATGTGTTATGGATCAATGCCTCTGCCATTACTGACTGCAGTTTTTAAGGAACAGACTTGGACCCAAGAGTCCCTTCTAGCTTGGCGTACTGTACTCTTCAGTATTGCTGTGAACAAAGAAGAGAAGAGGTGTACCAAGACAGTTGAATTTTCTAAAGATATTTAGACTGTTTGCATTTCAAGCTGTAGTCCGGGTAGCTTCTGCTTTGCCAACTGTATTTCCTATTTATAAATCACATAAAATATAACCAAAGCCCCATACCAAGATTCCTAAGCAGCAAAAAATTTCCAAGAGATTTCAGGCTATGGCAAGAAATATTGATAAATCATCTATCACTATGGTATTGGAGCTCCAAGAGAATTCCAAGAGAGCCATCCAAGAGATAGAAAATAAGTATGATTTAGGGGATTTTGGAGGTCTGATAGCTCAGTAAAGAGCAAATGATTTACAGTATCATAAAATGACAGTTATCATAACAGATTTTTATTTAATATGAATTATTGTTCTAGTACCTTTATTATAATGTCCTAGACTGGTATAAGTATCACTATGTATTCAGCAAATAAAGGATAAATAACTTCAAAAACAGAGAAGTAATCTCCACAGATGTTATTGCAGAGAACAGTCAACATCTCCAAAGTGTAACTGAGCTAGAGGGAAAATTCTTTGTTTCAGTGTCTTGAATTTATAACAAGAGTCTTGAAAATAACTGGGTACCCATAAAAAAGTTATGTAAAAAGATGATGAAATTCTGAATAGGAAAGCTAAACTTTTGCTGATAGTACAGCAAAAGTGCCCAGCAGTGCTGAGTATTGTTAATGGTGGAAACAGCCAAGCATAATAATCACTTTACGTCTGATGGTTTCTGAAATGAAAAGTGACACACAAATCTACATTGCAGGAACAAATCTTCAAGATCGACTCCAAGTGTGAATCGGGAAAGGGACGCTGTTCTTTCAACCCCAACGTGAACACGGTGTCTGTTATGATCAGTAAGTAAATAATCCAAGTTGCGGAGGTCTAAACCCATATGATCGTGTGTGGTGTGGACTGATGGGATGCTTGAAATGAGTTGGACACATGATTCGGCCTCTAAGCAGCAGTACCTTGTGTGTGGCTGATGCGCGCGAGGGTTGGGTCCGTCCTTGTTTCAAGGTTTACATGGAGCTAAAGGTAGCTGTACAAATGAAATGCAGAAATAAGCTGTTGAAAGGGAGAGAGAAAGAAATAGAAAACAAAAGATTGTCCCTTTTCCAGCTTACACATTTTTCCCAGGGTTAGTTTCAACTTTGCATTACCCTGTCTAGCATTTTATGTTTGAACAGTTTCTGACCTTGTTCATCCTAGACAGCACTTGTGTCTCATTTAATTATTTGTAATATCTTAGAGTAGCCAGGGAAAGAAAGCCTGAAGACTTTAGTTACTTTGAATTTCATTTTTGTTGTCATCTCTGCTGTAGAGCCCACTAGCTGTTGCAAGGCTCTTCATTCTTCAGTTGGCTTTATACCCAGCCGATTTTGCAATTTTCTTCCATTTGAAAAGCCAGAAAGTGATACAACTGACATACTTCAAATATTCTTGTGAATTGGTGGTGACTGTACTCAGTGACTGTGAGGTATATCCCATACAAAGAATTGCTTCAGTGCCTACTGCACACCTAAGTAAGTGGAAAAGCAAAGGGGGCATAGGCTTTGTGCAACCTAAGTTATCGGTAAAAGAAACTTTTTTTTTTTTATTCCGCAACAAGGAGACACGTTATAGATGCTCAGTGTAACGCATCCTTCCACGTTTGCAGCATATTCACAGACTTCTAGTGCCAAAGCCTTGATTTTTCAACATGTGCCTACTCCTTTTTATATATTTGGCTATGAAGAGAACAGCAGTTGCACAGATTTTTCAGGGTTTCTAAGCCAATAAAACTTAGTGCACACAGGTACTGCATATTTCACCCAAGGTTTACAAGGGAAAAATGTTCAGTGTTTCTGTCATTCAGTACCATTCATCTTCCACTGAAATCAATGGCAATTACAGATTGTGCCAGATATTTCCCTTAAAGTTTGAGTCTCATGGAGCTTAAGGGAAATGTTATACAGTCTATTCCACATGGTCTGTTCAAAATATAAATTATCTTTTTTTTTTTAATGATTCCTAACTGCAAAAACATATAGTACAAAGGACAAGTAATTTCATTCACAGAGGTATGACCTGAAGCACCTTAAGAATGCTACCTAGATACCCCTCTGAACCTTGGCTGCGCTTATACCTTTATTGTATTAGTGATCTACGGTCAGTATTTACAGATATTCACTGTGTAAAGAAAATATTTGTTCAAATCAGTGATGAATTAATCCACTGCTACTCATTCCTGTTATGGTATTATTAAGTGAATCAATTGTCAAAAGATAAAGCTTCCTTGTTGCTTCTGGATTTTATGAAGCACCATTACATTGTTTCTGAATTACTGTACATATGGCAAGCGGAAATTTTTCTACAATATATCTATGGCAGCTTTGTTCATCTTAGTAAAATTTATGTTATCTTCCTTGATCTCTCAGTTATGTGACTGGAGAGACCTTCCCTAGTGTTTGACTTATCTTTCATAATATAATTCACCTACAAAGTTTAAATTATTCCACAAAGGTCACATTCTTTTTCAAAAGAGTCCCACAAATTGAGTTTTATACTTTCTCCCTGTTACTACAAAGTCCAGTCATTTCAAAAACATTAAGCTTGAGTGAGTTTAGCCTCAATATTCATGCTGGAAAAGGGAAGATTTTGTAAATCACAGCCCAACTTAAAATGCGAGGACTGAGCCCATGTACCGGACTCTCCTTTGAGTATTCTTCTGCAGGAATAATTCCTTCCCCTCCCTTCAGAAGTTAGGAAATATGTCCAGGCGGGGTAACTCTTCCATAACAAAAGAACCATTTTTAAACATAGCTGCAATTTCTTGACAATTTTGGGCATCACCAGCCCAGAATACAGCAGGAAAGCTGATTCACCCTTCAGAAGAAAGTGATGCTATAAAAACAAATTTGAACTTGGTACAATTTGCCATTGTACAAAGACACTTTTGCATCAAAGCAACGAAAAATGTCCTTTGAAGAAGCTTGGCATAACTAATGTGCAGGATGCATGTCTCTTTCCCCACCAAGACTCTGAGATATTTATAAAAGCAGACATACCTCATCAATTCAGTAATTCCCTGAATAACAAAGAGTAGTGTGGACTAGTTGTGCTGTGCAGACCAAGTGCTGAGTGGAATTTAAGAATTTAACCAAAAGGAAGTGGAGCTGACAGATATCATTTGATACGTGGTTAGCAAGTAGTCACTGGGAATGCTTAAGACATAACTAATAGTGTTGATATGTAATAGGATTAAAATTACATAGTCTAGTACTATTGTTAAAGTGTGTGCCTATGTGTATGTGCATAGGACTGTATATAATGTTTAGTGTGAACCATAAGCCTGATCTTTTTCAGCCAATTTCTTTCATAAAAATAAAGCTCTGATGGATTGAGCAATGAAACCGATATGCAAAATCAGTTATAAATCAGTATGGATCTAACATCATTCTGTCAAGACCTGCTCAGGAAGTAAATGCTTCACAAACATGCGGCGAATTCATTGTTTAAATCCCCTGTGTATGAATCTTGTCATCGCTGGCAGAGATGAGAGCAGAAGAGTGGCTGCTGGCTGCTCTGCAGGGGTTCAGTTCAGGCTCAAGCCAGCAGCAGAAAAACAAAATCTCCAGAGTTTTAATTCTCTCATGAGCCAATAGTCTTCCATACTGATGCACACACACACACAGAGAACGTAAAAATAGCCTCAAGTGCTTCTGAACCTGTGACTCTTGCCAGCTTGACCACACTCTCTGGGTAGTCCAGGAATTCAGACAAAAACATCAGTCAAACAACCCAGCTGTACTGGAATGTATTCAGCCACCACTCCCACTCCGAGAGTTAGAGTTTATTTTAGCTACTGTTTTCTACTCTGGGGTTTCATTGTCATTAGTCAGTGGAAATTACTTGGCTATTCACAGAGCAGAAAATGATAGTATCTGTAATTATAATTATAATTATAATTATATATATGTATATTTATGCACACACACAGACTTACACAAACACAGATATACATCCTGACTGATGGACTGAGTATTCAGCCCTGTGCAGGGAGCAGAAGTTCATAGTTCTGTTAATGTAATAGTTGCGTGTCTAATTTTGTTCAGGCATATGACCCTATACTTAGAATCAAGTACATAAAAGGGGGCAATTGTTGCTCCATATTGCTCTGTGTCAAGTTCAATAATATGATTGTCTGGCCTCTGCAATACTGAAGTCAGCTTGAGGCTGCCTAGGGCAGCCTTGGCAATACTGTTGGTAAAAATTGGCACCGATCCATTGACTGCGATACATGCTGTGCCAGTTTACATCAGCAATAAATTCAGCCCAGTCATTTTGTCTACTCCCATAACAAAAAAACTTTTTTGAAGTATGTACTTAAAAGACTGAATGTGATTCTTTTTGATAATTCTAGACTGATTTTCCAACGATACTTAGCAGTGAAAGTTGAGCAACTAAATCATATCAAAGAAAAGTTCACCACACATGCAGTTCTGCTGTTGCATTTAATTATGCATTTCCCTAAAGTCTTTAAGAAAAATCTGATGAATCTTGTGCGTTCTAGATTGTGTCTTTGTAAATCAGAGGGAAACCCCATTGCCATGACCCAATATATATCTGTACAGACTCCTATGTAAATAAAGAGTTGACGAGTTTAAAATAAAAGTAGATCAGTAATCTTCCCAAAAGCCATAACAATGCATTTGCTTTTCCCCCTCCACTTCAATTCTTTTCAGATGAAGAGCTTTTTTCAGGAATGTATATTGATTTCATGGGGACGGATGCGGCCATTTTTCGGAGTCTGACCAGGAGGAATGCAGTGCGAACCGACCAGCACAACTCCAAATGGCTGAGTGGTGAGATGCCTTAGTTTTACCAGAGCTTTTAATGGGTTTCACAGAGACTCTGCTTTGTTTTGTGTAAAATAAAGAGCTTGTCTCTTAAGGAGCTTTTCTCTGAGTTTAATTTAGGAAGTTGAACCATGAAGAAATGTGTGTAAATACATATTGTAGACAATACACAGATATAAAGGGTTCGCTACATGAGCCAGCCTCTTAGGTCACCCCACCTCATGGCCTTTTCTGCGTTAAGACTGAACCAAACTGTTCAAGGGAAAGTGTATGAATTTGCCAAAACATATGTTCTGCGGGTACCAACACCAGGCTGGTTGCCTAATAAGGGATTGCAAGAAACTAGTGCAGTCACCTGGATGTCATAATGTACATTTTAAATTACATTACAATTTACATTACACTAGTGCTCCTTTACAGTGTTTTGTATGTTTATCAACCTCTGATATGAACTCAAATGCTGTTCAAGCATTTGCATATTCTGCTTTCCTTTTCCAGTGTTCCAACAGCTATTTTCCTCTCTTATGCATTTTTAAAGTACCTTTTTTGTAGGTACTCTGTAGAAAGTCTTTTAGCAGCTTACTTTTATGTTTTGCCTCAATGAGCCTTTCCTTAAGTGCCCCTGATAACACACTGATCCTTCCCTCTTCTTCCTCGAAGTCTTTGAATCCCTGCAGTACTCTAATACTCTTGTTTCTGTATTTGAATCTTTTTTCTAAAAATCTGCTGTGGGATAAAATGTGAGGATGCAGAAATTTAAGGGTGCCAGCAAGAAGCCATTTACCTGGTGATATTCGGTATATCCACACCCAAGGCTAGAGCATATAGCCTAACCTGACACAGCAGCACCTCTATATGCATTATATAGCGTTTTCTTGAAGCAGTCAGTAACTGCCAAATCATTATTTGCTTATATTGATACATCTTTTGGTTTCATTTTTCTGGTATACTGTTTCATTTCAGAGCCTATTTTTGTGGATGCTCATGTTATCCCAGATGGCACCGACCCCAATGATGCCAAAATCTACTTCTTCTTCAAAGAGAGACTCACAGACAACAGTGGCAGCACAAAGCAAATTCATTCAATGATTGCAAGAATATGCCCAGTAAGAACTATTTGGTTTTCCAGGTTGTTGGGACAAACCGCTAGTGTGACATGATAAGCTAAAAGACTGACTGATTGAAAAGCCTCTGATTTATATTCAAAACAAATTTCCTGTTTCAGCTTCCACATTCATAATTAAGTAAAACTCTTACTGAACACACAGCTAGGATCTGAACACGGTGTACCTGGCTATACCATGACCAGTATATCTGGCTATACTTATAGTGATATGGAAGTTTAGAGATTCAGGAATTTGCGTATTACTCTGACTGACTCAGAATAGTTACCAGTGTTGTATTTCCAAATTTGATGTACTTTGTACGAATGAAGTACGTTCTTTGCTTAGAAAAACTGAATTATAAGACAGTGAGGTCTGTCACATGCACACAAACATACTCAAAATCTTTGAAACACATTGGAAATATCAGAGCCAAGTTTTTAAATGGGTTAATTTAACTTTCATATATTGTTCTTATTTTTAGAATATCTGTCCTTTCTGAGTTCTTACATTGATGTATATGTGAGCCTAGCTTCAAAAAAGTGCACAGGAAAATGAAATTCAGGCATTATGGTTACTCCTGTGCAGTGATTAATTTACGATCTCAGCACTCCTCATTGTCTGTATTTCCTTTCTTGTACCTATAATCAACTGTAGATGGAAAATTATTGAAGCAGCTATTAATATCTCTGGTGAAATGGATTTTTTTAAATGACTGTAAATTATAAATGAACAATTACTGCTAGCCTTTTCATTCCTTCTTTTGGAAAGGTTCAGGAAGATAATTGTGAGCGTTTGTGTATTCCTGCTCTTTAATCTGGATCTTCTTTAGAATTTGATGCTTTGTGTTGTTGTTGTGCATGGGTGTGAGGGCATGTTTGGGACTGTGTTAAACTCCTTCTCAAACAATATGATGAGGCATGTGATCTCTTTTATAATCTCCATTTTCCATATTTTTATGAGGGTGCCCAAAGGCCTTTTTGGGTATTTTGCAAGAAGACATTTCACACAATTATAGCTGTATTTGTCATTATTACTGTTATAATGAAGCCCAGATGATTTCTGAAAGGCCTCATCTTGTTAGACTTACACTAAAGTCAGTGGCAGAATCCCAGAGCCAATGAAAATAAATCTGAGACAGTCATATTTATATACTTGTATACCATCAATATTCATATATCAACACCTTTGAGACTGGCCAAATATATTAGTTCAGTGGTGCCAAGAAAGACCCCCCCCCCAAAATACCCTTTATGGGTCACCCAAAAAGTCTGATTACCAGCTGTGGACCAAGCTAGCAGGACCTGCAACAGTGCAAAACTGGCTTGACCCATGCTAGCCATCATTTCTGAATTCAGTTCAGAACATCCATCTCATGGGGCAGCATGGCTTACTAGGTCAGATGCAGGTATAGTGTTGTCAGGATTAGAAGAAACATCCCTCCATAGGCTTGTTAGACCTTTTAGAGGTAGCATGGACTTCACCACACTAGGTGTCAGTAACAAAGAAGTCCTCTCCAATCATGCCTACACACACTGCTGCTGCACCAAATCTACTGCCCAGCCCTCTGAAGCCTGCTAGCGCAGCACAGAAACTCTGCTCAGAAAACGAGTTCTTGTTTTTCCTGTATCTGGAGTGTTTAGATGAAGGGATTTGGTTTAGGCTTATTTGTATCTATTTTTCATATTGAATATACCAGAATATTTGTCTAGATGATGAGACCAGCTAACCTGAGGAAAATGTGAGAAAGCCTAGTGAAATGTTAGTTGTCTTGGGTTTTTTTTTTCTGAAAATAATATTCCTTTCCAGAATGACACAGGTGGTCAGCGTAGTCTCGTGAACAAGTGGACAACATTCTTGAAAGCAAGACTTGTGTGCTCAGTAATGGATGAAGATGGAACAGAAACGTACTTTGATGAATTAGGTATGGCAAGAAAATCCCTTAAAAGTTTTATCTAAATCCTGGACCCTGTGAATATTTAATTATTGATGTTCATACAGCTCCTTAGTCAAGTTGTTGAAAGTAAAATTTTGTCCCTGTAGAAATTCATTACAAAATTCCTCTTGCAGTTTTGTAACAGGAAATGAAAAAATTCTTCATTAATCTCACTGTGTAATTTTCATTATCTTTGAAATGAAGGTAATTAATCTTGACTATGTAAAGGAATTGTATATGTAAAAAATTAATATTTGGAAGGGAACATGTAAGTGAAGTCTATTGTTATTTTGATCCTAGTTAGGCTTGTGACAGAGGTTTTTTAATATACACCTCTTTGAAACTGTTTCTTATGCCACTGTGTAAGAGACAGATTTTCTGCAATACAGATTGTCTTTTTTGTTCACTGGGTAGAGGCCTCAATTTGCTAGTTCAAGATAATACTAATAAATCCTGTTACTGGCACCAGCAATACTACTATGAATAAATGTTCAGTGAATAATCTATATAGCAATCACAAGCTATATAAGGAATTAATAGATGCATGTCTTGATACAGAAGTGCCAAACAACATTAACAGAAAGTTTCATCGATTTCTATATTGTCCACAGCTGTGACATACAAGGTCATAGTTCTAAATTCGGGTGTTGGAAGATCTGCTATATGTATTGATATCAATATCAATATCAATATCAATATATAACTAAACTATAAAAATAAGCATAAATATGAATATAAATATGAATATAAAATAATATAAATAGCTAGTGGGCCTCACCACTGGGACTACATCTGATTCTGACCTTCTCTCCATTGTAATTTCTCTGTCATTATTCTTGATTCTCATCATAGAACATGGGATTTAGAGTCTTTCTGACTTTATATCTTTACAAATATTTGGTGTGCTTGCTTTGGTTCAAGGTTTTGATGGAACCTGATAGGCCTAGGAGCAGATCTTAACTTGCTGTAACTCAGAATATGCAAGGTGCTTGGAGGACAGACTTTCAGAAGTTCCCAGTGCCTCCTGGTGCTGCCACAGCCACTAATCTTTCAGAGCTGTGATTTACCAGCCCACTCCTCTTCAACAGAGCAGTCGGGTAACTGCTTTTAGTTTTCTTATGACAAAATGGAGGACCATACAGAATAGCAGACAACGTTCTCATCCTGGAGTCCCGGCACAATCCTGTAGCAAAGAGTAAGAATACAACCGCAGCTGGAAATTCATGTATAATGTAGAAGAGTGTAACGCTGCCAGTCCTGCATGGTGCAGTCTTCTGCTTTTGACACATTTAACAGAATGTTTAAAAATTTCAAAGCATTAATGAAGGAGCCACACAAATTAATGGAAAGCTAAAGAACATGTTTTATGATGAAAAGCTCAAACAGTTCAGTCTTTTTGTGTGTTGTAAAATAAGTTTAAGAGGTAGCTTGATTATAGTTATTAAAAACATTTGTAAGGAGAAATTGACAGAGATTAAAGTATTTTTCACTGAAGTGTAAAAAAACCCAACAGATCAGAGGTAAAGGTGGGCAAATTCAGTTCAGTGAGTAAGTACAGTCTTGCATAGTGCAGTCAATAAATCTCTACACAGCAGAAGCTGGGAGGTTTACATCTCTCCATGTCTTCACTGCAAAACTGTGTGTCATTCATATCATGTTGAAAATGAGCTAATGAGAGCATCTAGAGTGTGTACTGGACAATAAAACACCTAATTGTCCTGCTCTGGATTACATCCGTCTGTGGGAACTCTTTGACCTACTGCAACTTAAATGTTTGCCTACTGTTGAACAACCTGCTGAAATGAGATACAGATGAGAGAAATGTGCGACATGGATCCTGAACATATTTGAAAATCTTTGCCTTCTGTCTTCATAAGGCTGAATGGCACGGAGTTAATTTCCAAAACTGTTCTTGAATGTTCAAATGCTACATTTATGCATATGGTCCATTCATACGATAAGTCTGCTTTTTCCCATTCAAGTCTGAGACAAAACTACTGTTGACTTCAACAGGAATAAAGTCATTAATTAAACTGAAAAATAAAGGTTTTATTGGTATTCAAAATGTTTTTTCTTTTTCCTTTTCTTTCTTACAGAGGATGTGTTTCTTTTAGAGACAGATAACCCAAGAACAACGCTTGTGTATGGAATTTTTACAACATCAAGGTAAATGGAGAGATGTGAAGAAAATTGCCTGTCTGAACTGCCCAATTTTCTATATGAAAACTGAAAATGATGGTTTGTGGTCAAGGCCATTCTGTGCAATTTTGTGTGTCTGCTGCAGCCATTGTTTGCATGCAGGAGTAACAGTCTCGGTATCGTTACTGTTGGTATCCATGTCACAGAATCACAGAATCACTAAGGTTGGAAAGGACCTTCAAGATCATCAAGTCCAACCATTAATCCAGTGCCACCATGTACCCTAAACCATGTCCCAAAGCGCCACATCCACACGTTTTTTGAACACTTCCCGCGATGGTAAATCCACACCCTCCGGGCAGCCTGTTCCAATGCTTGACCACCCTCTCGGTAAAGAAATTTTCCCTAATATCCAATCTAAACCTCCACTGGTGCAACTTGAGGCCGTTTCCTCTCATCCTATCGCTGCTTACTTGGGAGAAGAGGCCAACCCCACCTCGCCACAACGCCCTTTCAGGTAGTTGTAGAGAGCGATAAGGTCTCCCCTCAAGCCTCCTCTTCTCCAGACTAAACAACCCCAGTTCCCTCAGCCGCTCCCCGTAAGACTTGTGCTCCAGACCCCTCACCAGCTTCGTTGCCCTTCTCTGGACACGCTCCAGCACCTCAACGTCCTTGTAGTGAGGGGCCCAAAACTGAACACAGGATTCAAGGTGCGGCCTCACCAGTGCCGAGTACAGGGGCACAATCACTTCCCTACTCCTGCTGGCCACACTATGGCTGATACAGGCCAGGACGCTGCTGGCCACCTTGGCCATCTGGGCACACTGCCGGCTCATGTTCAGCCGGCTGTCAGAGCTATGCTGCTTGGAGCGAACTGCTCCCTGACGTACTGTCAGCTAGCCCTGGGAAAACATTTCTGTGGAGGGCCACTTGTTACCATTCAGCAGCGGGAAGCGGAGCAGCTTCAATGCAGTGAATTCATGTGGCATCTGAGAGTACTTAGCACCGACTGAAGGACATCCAGCACCCTGATGGATCAAACCGGGAATTCTTACATGAATTCATACAAATAATTTCCAGTCTCTCAGCTGCCAGATGATCGCACAGATGGCAAATAACCCATGTCAGCTTCAGTTGGCTATGAAAACACAAGCTTATATGGCATTTGATCACCTCCTTGCAGCCTTAAGCTCCCTGCTATCAGTCAGAGGTATTCACTTACTGTCCAGTTTAGAAAGAACTCGGCAAGCTCCCAAGGGCAGTGGAAGTACCAGTCGGTCTTACCATGCTGAAAGTCTCCACAAAGGTAGACCGACAGGTGGACCAACAGATCCTGCCATCTCTACCTTTATTTTTTTTTAATTTCTCTTTCCCTCACCACATAGTGGTAGTATACAGTACAGAAATGGTTACTGCTTACTGATTTCTGACATGCTATCCTGTATTATTTATCTGTTTTTACTTACCTTCAAAGAGGTTTTTCTCTGTTTTTTAAATTTCATTTAATTTATTTGATCAGATTAGCAAATTATTTAACTTATTACTAGTAATTCCTTTAATGGCAATTTCCAGTAAAGAAATCCTTGCATGAAAAAAAAAAAAATTCGCAATACACTTTTTTGTCTTTTTTTCATGTGGATCCAGGGATCTGCTTTCTCAAATGTGTGAACCAGCCAGGAAAATACAATTTTATGGTATTTAATTGGGAAAAAAAGAACCCCATAACTTGTAAACATCTGGCGCTGTCTACATTTTATGATTCCTACTGCACAAAAAGAGAAAACGCTGAGGTTATATTTAGCAATAAAACCAAACTTATGATTAGGTTATGGATGCAACATGCCTGAACTGGAAACACTTTTACCTAATTCTCCTGGTATTCCTGCAGTGGAAATGAGGTTTGAATCACAGGACCATATAAGGTGACAACAAAGAGAAAACTTCATTTTTTCCTGGCTCTCAAGCTGTTTTCTCTCTCTAGAAGTTTTTATACCTCATGCATTTCTGTTATCATGAACGACATGGTCTATGCTTTGTTTCCCTTTGCTTGGCTATCGATTGAATGTGTTACGTAGTTAAACACAGCAATCATGATTATTACTCCGTAGCAGTTTCTTTATCTTCACCTCTGTAGACCTCCAACTCATAACAGTAACAAGAGAGAAACACCCCAGCAAATAATATCTATCAGTACTTTTATCTAAACCATACAGAAGGAAACCAAGTAATATTGAAGCAAATTATTTTGGTGGCATAATCTCCTGTAAATCTAACATAAAACATCTGGAAAGATTAAATAAATTTCTTAAAACCTATTAATACCTACTAAAATTTCCACAAACTTCATAATCTATCTCAAAGGTTCCTCCTGCTAATCCAGACGTAGCTGAGAGCAATGTGGATTGCACTTTCCTTCTTTAGACTCTATGTTTTCCGTTTTTTTCTGGGGTGCTTTTTTTCTTTTTCAATTGAAAACAGAGGGTTATTGGATTATCTTCATCCTACAGTTAATATCAGGCAGGTTTCAAACTGTATGGAGTTTCCACTTTGTTAAGATAAATATCCCAAACCTTATACGGAGTGAGAGAAAAAAAAAGGAGTTAATTCACTCCAGTCAGCCTTAGCATCACTCTGGAAATTATTCCTCTAGTGCCCTCCATCATCACAAGGTGGTGGTGGCCATTCAGGGCTTGTGGTGTCCGAGGATACGTCTGAGACCATTGCTGAACCCAGAGCAGTGGAAAAACAGGCCCTTCTCCTAGGTGAACTCCAGGGTTCTTGTCGGGAAGCATCAAACTTCAACCCTCTTGAAGGGTCTTTGTAAGACCAGTTTTGTGGGTGGATTTGAGGACTGTATAGGAGTAATTCCTTTACAGCCACAACCTGTCCCCATTTTGCCTGGAAAAGCTGGCAACTGATTATAATAATTTAACCGGTTGTAATTGCACTGGATGTTTTGATTAATATTTTAGCCATGTGTTTTAGGAGGCTCATGGAGGTCTTGTGGTTAATATACTGGTAGAGAGTTCTGGAAACCTGTGCTGTGTTTGGCAGTACAAAGTTTATAAAACTCTTGTCTCACTGAAGTCAGCAATAATTTTGCTATTGATTTAACTGGGGCCAGATTATATTCCTTTTATATTCGACATTAGGAAATTTTTTTATTCCACCAGTAGGGTAGTACCTTCCTCCCTCTTTTTTCAGTTCACTGTTCAGAAAGGTGCTAGATCTTAAGGAGTAGTGGTGTATACTAGGAAGTTAGATTAGTTGATTTTAAATGTATTAAATCCATGCAATAGAAGCATTACATTGTATTAAATATATTATTTTAAAAGTATCTTTCATCACTGGACCATGCGGAACGATGGAGAAGCTATACAGAAGTTGGTAGATTGCAATACTAACTTTTTCCTACTGTCTTCCAGCTCCATATTTAAAGGCTCAGCCGTGTGTGTGTATCACCTGTCTGACATCCAGACCGTGTTCAATGGGCCATTTGCACACAAAGAGGGCCCGAACCACCAGCTGATTCCATATCAGGGCAGAATTCCATACCCGCGACCTGGCACCGTAAGTGCAAAGATGTTTATGCAGGCTTGCCAATTACTTGTCTTTGTTTAATACATAAATAAATATTATGTATTCCAGGGGAATGGACTATATGTGACTATGACACTTAGTTACAGCTCAGAACAATTTTATTTTCTTCTCAGCTTGCCATACAAATCACATAGTATCTGGAAATCTTCTAGAAAGAATTAAAAGTCGTGCAAAGTGCAAACCGCTCTTGCTATTTCTGCTGAAAAGGTGGTAAGAATTATTTCATTAGATGGCAGACATATTGCTTACATGTGCATTTACATTCTGTGTGTAGTTTTGAGCAAAAGATAGTAAAAATAAACATACAAAGACAGCATTGTGAGTATGTTCTACAGCCCAGATCCAAACGTCTGTAAGTCTGTCTTCAGCTTGTATGGATTTTCCTTAGTTCTTTAAAGTTTTGCAGCTCTACTGGGATGCTTGGGAGATGTAGTGGGAGAGCAAGGCTTCTGGGACTTGTCATTTGACTGGGTCTAATACACTGTCAGGCACTGAATATTAAAAGAGAGACCTAGAAATAGATGAGTTTTCATGCCAACCAGTTCACAGTAGTCCTCCTTGTTAATAAAGTTTTTTGTATGGCTTGAAAATTTTTCAGGACTTTCTTCTACTGTATGAGGGTTAGTAATAACCTTCCAATAAATTCCGTACGCCATTAGAGCTAGCTCTGTTTCCAATTTTTACAAAAATGTCCCATGAAAGATTTTAAACATTTTTTTTTCACCTTTATGGTGTATAAAAATTACACTTCTGTCTTTATTTATTTATTTACTTATTTCCACTATCTCTAATTTAGATTTAGCAGAAGTATGAAGTCTAACATTTCTAGCTTTAATGAATAATACATGAACTTACTCTAGAAATCTAGAAATTCTATATTAGAATCTTGTCTAAATCCATATTTGCTAAATGAAATATGGTAGTGTGGACTTCTGTTGAATTCTGTGAAGTTTTCTCACAATTTATTAAGTATCAGAATTAAATAAGTATGCACAGAATCATAAACCATCTCTCAACAATATAGCTATAAGTTTTTTTAGATTAACACTGTGTTGCTTTTCCATTTATTGCAGGAAATTAAATTTTATTTTAATTTTGCAAGTCACTGCAACGACGTTTAACTGTATCACTATTTTGTTCATATTCGTCTCTGTGCTGTAGATCTTGTTTTTATTCTCTAGTACACTAATGCTCAGATACATGGAATAGCTCTCCGTTTTACACAATTCTTCATGAGATTTTAGTGCAGTTATTACTGGCTGTAAGATTTAGGGCTTCATGTTCCCAGATCTCTAGAATTAGCTAGTCAATACCTGATATCCCACTAAGGTCTAATGCTAGCATTATTCTTTCTTTGCAGTTAATTCATACAGCTCAAATCTCATGAGATTACTGAGGCTTTAAGTTTAAATTTTACAAAAAAAAGAAAATAAATGGCCCATTTAAACAGAAAGTTTCACACACTTGTGATTAGTCACATTTCAGAGTTTCTTTCTTCTTCAGAATATTCTATCTGTATGTGTTTCCTCAACCACTGCCATGTTATTCTTGGTTCACCTCATGGAGGTTTATGAGGTATTCCAGATGGGCCTAAAGAAATTGGGCAGCACTATAGAAAGGGAAAAAGAAAATTCAGATTTGGATTTAATATGGTGACAGTAATTATCTACATTTTTCAGATGTCCCAAATGAACTCTGAAGATAAACTTGTAGATCATAGCTCACACAAAAAATAAAGCCAAAAGAGATTCTTTTAAGATGATCATTGCTGGTTTTCTGATCACTGGCTTTTCTGTGCTTCCTTACAATTCAGCCACAAGGCAGCATCTTAAAGGTGTATTTTCTAAGCTAGGACTTGATTATCTTTGCTTTTATTTCACTGCCAAAAAGTTCCACTTTTAAATGCATGCCACAAACTCTATTTTTCACTTATGTCAAAGCATCTGTAAAAATAGGGACATGGATATTTTTTTTGCTACTCAGAATTTGTGTTCAAAGGGTTAACTTTGAATAACCATGCTTACAGACTATGGGGCATGAGCCTTTCCTCTGGAACATAGGTTTCTTGCAACTTCTGGGATGCCGAACTAGACAGGGATGCCTTTTTATATGACATGGAAAATCCTACTTTACAGTTGCCTAAAGAGATATTCAGACTAAACCTCTGGACAGAAATGAATGTTCATTGTGTTGCAGTACATTGGATAAACAATATATAGCTTCAGTAGGATTAAATAAAGCAATACGTCCTTTTGGCTGTGATCAACTATGCAGTGTTTGCCTGCCCTTCACTAAATACCAACGGTTTCTTATTTCTCCACAAGTAAAACTTATTTATGGAAAAAGAAAGGAAAAAAAATTACATAATTGGCAGCTTGCTACTAAATTCGGTGATGTTTGAGGATAGTTTCGATTTTTCAGAGTTTACAGAAATAGTTTTTGTACCTACAGCATGTTGGGGAATATGCTGCAAATTAAAGCAGTCTGTTTCTCTCTGCAATCTAACTGCATGGTGATCAACTGTGAACGTAATTATCGTGTAGCCAAGTCCTGAATGAGGTGTGACGGATACACATTCAATCCTTCCAGGAAAGAGAGAGCTTATAGGGTTCTTCAGTAACATCTTTTGCTTTCATTGGTTTTTATGGGGGATAGCAAAAGAATTAGTTGATTAAAGATGTTTGTTAAGGCTTTGCTGAGAACAATGATATAATGTAAGTTTTCAGGGTCATACTGAGGTGAACTATAGCACAGACATTTTTGCAAGAAGTCACAGACAAAGCTCATATGATCTCCAAGTCAAGAATTGAAGGATAGAGAGTATCAGAGAAAGCCTTCTTTTAATTCAGCTATGCAGGATAGGAAAGTTTAATTTGAACTGCCCATGAAACAGAATCCCTCTGAAGAGGAACTGGAGCCTCATAGATCACTACCAAGTAGAATAATCTTGCTAATAGCCCACAGATTTATGAACACGTTCTTTTTTCAACATTCGTTGCTAATCTTAACAGATAGCTCCATACATTTCCTGGAATACTGTGGATGGAAGTGCCACAGAGGGAAGAGGTAGAGTACACAAGATAATCAGACTTCAGTTTTGTGAGCGCTCTTAGAGGACTAGCATGTAGTGTCTTTTCTAGTGAGAACCAAACCAAAACCCTCAAGATAAATAAGAGACCAGAAGAATCAATTGTCAAGAATGTCACATGGGAAAAGGGACCCATATCTGAGCTGATTTCTGGTTCTTCTTTCTGATGCCAGAGCAGTTATTTTTAAAGAATTCCTACCAGAGCTGTTCTACTTTGTATAAATATTAAATCCAAATTGAAACTGGTTTTAAAGCCTGGGATTAGGCTGTAGTCCCCTCTCTACTTGGTTCCTGGTATTGCTCAATGAATAATTTGCTATGTGCAATAGATGGAACAGCTTTTAGCAGCAAGGGTAGAATGGGCGTTCCTGCCTGGTCTTAGAGGGATCCCCTGGGAGGTGAAGAGCCATATTCTAATGTTTGCTTGTATCAGGTAGGTTGGATGCATGACTCATATATCCCCAGCAAGTTTCCTAGTTTCTCGAAGTATGATTCATTTTATGCAATTTTAGCCATCTAAAAGCAGGGCATCTAGTCTGAATTACTGACTACAGAGGAAACCTAGATGGCTAAATAAGAATAAATGCCTGACTTTGAGACAGTAGAAGTCAGGTGAGGTAAATCTTTCCCTAAGCTACTAGCTATTTTTGTGCCTTTTGACCAGAAATTCCATCCTAGATGTAAGAATGGTCCTCATCAAAATAAAAAAGTTTCCATGAAATGCTTCATATTGAACAAATCAACATTTTCCAACTGGAAAAATATTATGTTGAAATATTTCTGAATAGCTCCAATACTCCGAGGAGAGTTTCAGAGCTCAGAAATCTGGTAAGGGGTAAAATGAACATTCAAGACCAGCAATAAGAAGTGTGGTAATGGTGGCTGAAAAAAGCCACGTAAATTAGCATAGGTACATCCAGAACATTGTACCAGTTACTGACAGAGCTCCTGATTTCTTCCCATGGTCTTCTTTTAGTTTCAATCTCAGTAAACACTGGAGATTTCTAAGATTGTTTTTATTTCCTCATGAGGTCCAGAATGCCTCAGGGCTGATAATTTGCATGGTTCTTCATTACATGTAAAGAAGCATCCAGAGTATTCATGGACCTCTGTTATCTCTCGGGCATAGGGGAAAGTGTAGACAAGATCTTATGAATAGTCAATCTTCCCAAATGTAAATGAGTTGTCATGCAACCCCCTCATCAACTCCATATTATTGTTTTTTCAAATCAAGATGAGTCACAGACCCTTTCACCACCTCATAATCAACATAATGACTAGAGGGATATTGACTAAATTACAGTTAATAACAGATTTTACCTTTTGCCTTTGTACTAAATCTATAGCAAACCAGCTGCAAAAGTTTGGTATCTTCCCATACCAATCGCTTGGACTTTTTCTTTTCAACAAGCAGTTTGGAAGCATGAAGAATGTGGGAATAGGTCCAGAAGTATGAATCTTTGCCATCAATCTGGGTTTTGAAAGTGAAAAAATATGTTTGTGTTTGCTTTATCTGAATTGATGGGAGTACAAAGCGTAGCCATTCAAGCACTTCATTCCTGTTACTGGAACATAATTACTTTCAGTCCGAGTCTGAAGTGCTCTTTCAGGAACTTACTTTGTCAACTATCTGTCAATATTTGTAAATGACTTGGAGATGAAAACTCTCTGAAAGATGGTAGGTATTGTTAAGCATTGCTGTGCATGTTTCTTACAGTGTCCAGGAGGAGCCTTCACACCTAATATGCGTACAACCAAAGAGTTTCCAGACGATGTTGTGACCTTCATCAGGAATCATCCTTTGATGTTTAATCCCATTTACCCAATACACAAGAGGCCATTAATCATCCGGATAGGAGCCGACTACAAGTATACAAAGATTGCTGTGGATCGAGTGAATGCTGCTGACGGAAGATATCACGTCTTGTTTCTTGGAACAGGTAAGACAAACTTAACAACAGTAATTTTCCTCCATTGTATTATAATTTGCAATCAACTCAAATCTGTACAACTTGTAGCTTTCCGAAATGTTTGTTCAAACAAATTTACTACCTACAAAAACATCTGTAAAAATCCAAAAATTATGCTCTTTTTACTTTCTGTGCATTTTTTTGTTTCCTATTGAGGTTAATTATGTGCAAGAGATACAGTGTATTGATAGGAATTTTGAGACAGAAATCACCAGTAGTGTACATTGGATTTGATCTAAATTATAATACTTCTCTTGAATATGGTTTGTCTGCAACATGTTTCCACATTAGAATTTGATGCTCTCTAACATAAGTAAAAATACCAAAATCTGACTTTGTATTGTTTTGTATACTTTCATCATCATTATTTAATATATGCTGTGTAAGCTACTTCTGAAGAAAAACACAATCTTATCAGGATGTTACAAAGGCAGAAATAACAACTCCATAAAAAAAGTAAAAATATGGAAATATTTAGCAAAGAAAAAGAAACAAATAGTTGGAGTCCTAGAAGTAGTGGACACAGAGAATTTGATTCAAGTATTCTAAAAAAATTTCTGTCTCATATAACCTACATATAACCTACATTTTGTTTTTAGTTACATCAAATTTGAATCTGGCGTTATGCTTCTGAAGTCTGCGGGGAACAGGTCAAGTGATTCTCATACTGATCAATTTTGATTTTTTTAAATACTCTGATACGAATCACACTCTTCTGATTGAAGCAGGCAGGCAGAGTGGTATTCTGGCTAGACCTAGGATTCATTCACTTCTGAAACTCCCGCTGGCTTAACAGGGCATTATAGGTTGATAGGCACAAAGGCTAATCTTTTTTACTACAGATGGTTTCAAGTAGAACAAAGGAAAAGAACTGCAGGAGAACAAATATATCTCTGAACATCAGAAAATAATTACAGAGATGGCTTGCATTGCTTTTATGGCTCACATATTATTGGGGTCCTGGTTGTTTTCTGCTTGTAGAATAACTGTGTCTGCCAGCAAACTCACATGGGGCTGGGAATAACCATCCTGTTATAATAGATTTAGGAAGCTGGTGCTAAAAAATCTCTCAAGAATGTTGGGCTTCTATAGGGGCAGGATTAAAACGAACTCTCTTCACTCTTCTTAGAAAAACCTCCCCAACTATCAAAATCAGCAGGGTGCCCTTGTGCCAAAGGAGGCCAACTGCATACTGTGCTGTATGAGCAGAAGTGTATTCAGCCAGCGGGTTTCTGGAAGGGGTTCATCCCCTGTATTTGGCTCCAGTCAGGAGTACTGTGTCCAGCTGTGGCCTCCTCACTGCAAGGAAAACATTGACCTGATGGAACAAGATCAGTTGAGGGGCTGTAGCTCATGATGTATGAGAAGAGGTTGAGACAACTGGCTTTATCCAGAGGAAGCTAAGTGGAGACCTCATTGCTGTTGACAGCTATCTAATGGGAGGGTACAACTATCTAATGGAGAAAAACAGAGCTGGACTCTTCTCAAGGTGCTTGGTGTCAGGGGGAGAGACAATGGACACAAGTTGGAATGTGGGAAATTGCCATTAGATATAAGGGAAAAGGTTTTCACCATCAGTGTGGTCAAACATTGGAACAAGGCCCCAGAGAGGATGAGAATTATCCATCTTTGGAGACTCAGACGATTCAAAACCCCACTTAACATGGCCCCAAGCAACCTGCTCTAAATGGACCTGTTTTGAGTGGGGGACTAGAGCAGATGACTTCTAGAGGTCCCCTTCCAACCTACAAACTTCTGCTGTTCAGTGCAAGGAAATAGGAAAACAGAAACACTTTGTTCATGTTCTTGTGTCAAACCTTTATCAGGTCACCATCTACTGTACTGTGAATGCTTAGTACACTATAAGGCATAGTCAGGATAGAAGCAGCTCTGGGTAATTAATTACATTAGGAATTCCATCAGTTTTTGAGCTGAGTATTTTTGTTGGCAGTTGGTAAATGAGTTTTAAGGTGTTCTTGAAGATCTCTTTGATCCTACTTGCAGAGTCTTTGGAAACTACCAAACTGAGCTAATTAGGACAGGGCTTTCTTCCTGAGGTGGGTCATCTCCCCCCATCCCTCCACATGTAACCACATTTTCTTTCTAGTTTAATTAATGCAGCTACAGTTCCTGACTTTGGGACCCTTTAGGGAAATTTTCCTTCTTTCCTACAGAAGTGAAGAAAAGAGTCTTTGTACACCACTGTAGAAATATCAGAAGTGTTAATAGATATTGTCCCTACTACTGTTATACAACTCCACAAGAACTCTTAGTAAAAGAGAAGGTTTGGCTTTCTATTAGCTTTATTCCTTGCGAAATCACTATGTTTAGCCAGAGTAATAGCTTGGTAGGCTACTAGAGACCTTTCAAAGGAACATTTTAGGCATTTTTTTACATAGTGGCGCCATTGTTTTAAAAGGCTCTATAAACTTCTAATGTGAATTGGAGGAAAATTCTACTGAAGATTAGTGGAAAAGATACCACATATAAGTTTCCAACCAATACAGAATTCTTAACGTAGCGATGGTAGTTAATACTGGAAATGTACTGAAAATCTGAAATGTGCATGAAAATGCACAATACTGATATTTGGCATTTATGTCATTCTGCAAGAGATAACTACAATTAATTTCATTTTATATTTTGATTATCTTCTGACTGTTTTTAGGTGGTCAGTGTGGCCTCACACATACACCTGTGATTCGTCAAAAGCATTAATATATCTCAGCTTGTTCTTACATTTTGTTAATCCTCTTCTGTGTATCAGCACAGGGTCCATTATGAGACAAATACGTAAACTGCAGCTTTTGACACTTCACATTCATTGCTTTATCTTCTGCATTACACTGGAGACAGGATCATTTTCTGCTTTCTAGTTAGTTGGAGGAGAGGCATTATTCTTCCTGAGCAGGGCACAGTGACACCCTGAGACATCAATAGCTTCCAAAGGCTTCCTCAGAAGAAATTGGTGCAACGCGAGTTACCGCATTTCTCAGCCGTTTCGAATAAAAGTGATCAAGTTTCAGCCACTGAGAGGAGAAACTCGTTTGCTTTATTCTCTGCTTTCTGTGAGACTCAGGAGGACTCGATAGAGATATTAACTGTCAAAGGGAATGCAGAGGGGATTTGCTTTGGTGTCAGTTCGTTCCGGCAAATGCAAAAACCACATTGTATAGGAGAATTTCATGTGATAATTTCCTTGGGAGCCTGGAGCCCCACAGCCGGAGACAATGGGACTTGACACCTGGTGACAATTACACTCAGCTCGGATGATGAGTTACTGCTGCTGAACTGAGATGTTGCCAGCCATGTCTGTCACTGTCAGTGACCTGTCTCATGCTTGAAATTGGAGTGTTTTATGTCTTGCCAGATGCAGAGCACACAAAATGTTTAGCTTTTCCTCTCTTCCTCCTCTGTAGCCTCAGTAATAAATCAGTTCCTGAATGCAAGTGAAGAATAACAGAAGTATAAAGCTCCAAGAACCCCAGTGGTTTTCATCATGTAGCCATGGCATAGGAAGATACAGGCGGCTGTGTCATATTTTCACGTTGGTGTGAACCAAATGTAATGTTACCTTTGCACGCCCAGACAAAAGTGCTGAGCTCACAGGGACTGGTCCATGCCTAGTTAATACGTTACTTTTCTCCCTCACTTGCCTACATAGCTAACAAAATAAATCCCAGGGACAGACATTGTTCTCAGAGCATTCCAGGCATTTTCAGATGATAATCTCCTGTTTTCTCTATGCTTTTCAACCTGAGGACTCCCAAAGCACTTAGCAAAAACTTGCTAGTTTTGTTAAGTCCACCAAAAGGGATCTTTTCACTCACCCTCTGAAAGGAGCTGATTTAGAGTAAGAAGCAAGTCTTTAATGGTAGAGAGCAGTGCTACAAGAGAAGAGTACTGTATACCTTGTCTTCCCAAACAGAAACCCAAGGCGTAATTAATTTGGGTAGAATGTAATCACTTACTTGCATATTTGACAAGGGAGATGCTGATGATTTTTTTTTGCTGTGCAATGAGTAATAACATATTCAGTTCAGGAATTTGGGGTTAGAATTCTGCTTGGATTATCCAATTTCTCTGGTAGGCCAAAACTCTGTCCTGAAGTTTCTGATTCACTATACTTACTTAAATCTCATTTCAGTTATATCTAAAGAACTCAAGCTTTCAACATTTTCCATTTATCCTTTGGTAGATTGTTTTCCATCTGAGTTTTAAGAACAGCAGTAAAACAGCACGGGAACATTTTCTTGAGATTAATATTTATTTTTTAAGCATGCCACCTACTGCTTGCAGTACGAAAGCCTTTGGTCAAAGTACATGCAGATTGCACAACCAAAAGATTATGCATGGGGTTTTTTATTGCTCTTGGTGTTATGAAAATATTTAATTGTCTGGGTCAAACTTGGGTACATTAAACAGCCATGGGCACCAATAGGATTTTTTTCAGCTCCTTGATATCAAGATAGGATATGTTTTTGTGTAGAGAGGTCTAAGTTCCTGTCACGAAAAGGCACTTCAGACTTCAGTGTGTCTTATTCAGATGATTAATGTGGGCCACATGCATTTGATGTGGCATGAGGCTGATCGATGTTTTTTATTATCTGTTCTTCTCTGATGCAACACTTGTTTTCAAAGTCTGGATGCAGTAAGTGCCTTCAGAGCAGAAGGTTGTAATAGTAGTTTTCATGGTGTTACATGATGGCTGTCTTTCTGGAAAACTAACCCTTGCTGACAACTGTAGCCTCCAGTAACACAACAGCCAAAATCATGTAATGAGCTACAGATTCTAACAGAGAGAGATAATCTGGTCACAAGAGCAAGCTTGCCTCCCACAGACTCGCGGGCTGCAGCTTTGTGTCTGTGAGCTTGGGAAGATGATGTTGCACAACAGTGGCACAACGGGGAGCAGTTTCCTTCTCCCTCTTGGCCATACTGTCCAAATCATTCAAAACCTTTCATTGACCAACTCATCCAAAGCTTTTTCACAGCCTTTTAAGAAGATATGTAAGTTAAGAGGGTGTTCCTCCACCTGTTTCATTTTCCCTCTTCAGTGTTCAAACAAGATCACAGTGTGTCCCAGAAGACTGACCAAGCTGGGACTATGTGAATGTTTTGCGTTCAAGTGTGAGCTCATAGACATTTGTATCTGTCTTTTTGTTCTTTGATGAAGCTTGAAATGACTTTACAAAGTTTCACAGCAATACTATGAGCTGGAAGAAAATTACACCCATTTAAGAGATGAGTGAACTAAAGCAGAGTGGTTGGTGGGAGCCTTGACTTATAGCAGACACCTAAAGACAGCAGGTAGCATGGGGACCTGGCTCTCAGCCACCATCTGCCACCATCTCAGGTCCCTGCTGAAACTCAACATTTTCTCAGAGAGATTTTGAGCATTCTGCAAACTTTGAAGAGGAGAAGGTTCCAGGGACACCATATTGCAGCCATTCAGTATTTAAAGGGGGCTGATAAGAAAGATGGGGACAGACTTTTTAGCAGGGCCTGTTGCAATAGGACAAGGGGTAATGGTTTTAAACTAAAAAGGGGCAGATTTAGACTAGATCTAGGGCAGAAATTTTTTACAATGAGGGTGGTGAAACACTGGCCCAGGTTGCCCAGAGAGGTGGGTAGATGCCACATGCCTGGGAGCATTCCAGGTCAAGTTGGACAGGGCTTTGAGCAACGTGATCTAGTTGTAGGTGTCCCTGCTCATTGCAGGGGTCTTGGACTAGATGACCTTTAAAGATCCCTTCCAACTCAAAGATTATGTTTCTATGATTCTATGATTCTTTGCCTTCTTTGTTCTTTGTTATTTGTTTATATGAGATTCAACTCAGATTAGAGATCAAAAATAATTAAACTGCCATCAGGATGACAGGTACAGCAAGGAGAAAAGTTTTTAGAGGGTCTCCAGCAATGTCTGACACATCAGGGAGGGGGATTACTGCAGGAGGCCTCTCTGTGAAGCTCCTGGCAGGATAGCAGTTGTTGTTCATTGCAGTCATTTTTTATGATGTGGAAAAGTCAGGGGTTTTATTTGCTGTTCAATTTGTGCATGTGATGTGGCTCAGGGGTGGATGGGTCTTGACTCTGAGGCTCACAATATCGACAACTGCAGTGTGCACTTAGGGCCGGGGAAATAAAAGCTAGTAGAAATTCGGAGAATGAGATTTAAACTCAGACCTGCAGATTCAGTTTCTGGAATACGAGTTTCAGTCAAACACCTGTGTATTTTTCATTACTATTCATTAAGGTTTGCCTTTTCCATTGCCCATGGTCAGCCAGGAATTAGTGTAGTCAGGCATAGTCCAACTGGTATCAATGAAGCTTAGTTGATTAATACCAGTCCAGAATCATGCCCTGCATTTCAAGGAAGTTTGTTTGGTTGGTTATTATTATGGCTATGATTATGATTATTATTATTATTTATTTGTCTTTCCTTCCTTGGACCATTTATTAGATTGCCATCCTTCTCCATTTACTTCCCCCTCTGCATATTCTCTACAACATTTTTTAGCCTATAGCATGTTAGCACTTTCTTCCCTTGCTGTTCCCTCTTTCTTGGTCGTCTCAGAGGGAACATGATCTCAGTAACATTGTCTCTCACGTCAAGCTGGGAGACTGCAGTTGTTCGAGCAGGTTTGAAACAGAAAACCAGTCATTATGAATCGCCCTTGTGCTCTTGCTGTCAGCTTGAGGGAGATTCCTTCTTGTTTGCCCTTGACTCACAGGCTGCTGGGCTGATGTGAGGCTGCAAACAGCTCCTGGTGAAAAGTCAGGGAAATGGGGAGCACAAATCTGCCTCTTCACTTCATACATTCTAGTGGTGGACTGATAATCTGGAGACACAATAGCTTTTTTCAAGACTATGTGAAATCATAACAATAGACAACTGTTTTCAAGTGGTTTTGTGGAAGTAACAAGTAAACAGAGAAGGAAACCATCCTGTTCATTTTTATGATTATTACAGAACTAGCTTATAATTTCATACGTTGACCTAAATGTGAAAAAATTGTACTTCTATTTGTTTGGTGATCTTTTATGCCTGGTTCACAGCACAAAACATTATCTATTGTGAAATACACTGGGAAACAGCTCAGGCACAGCAACTTTGCATGTATCTCCTGCAGTGCACACTGCTGCATCCTTTCCAACCTTCCTTCTGACCCAGGGAATTTAGTTTCCTGCCTTGCCATTAAAGGAAATAAGCAAAACTCAGATGTACCATAAGCTTTCTGACAAGAACGTGTATAAGTGACTTGATTTGTCAGCTACTGTGCTCATGGTGTAGACTTCATTGCTACTGAGAAAGGGATAAGAAGTGTTTTCTGGGCACAAATATTTGCTTTTCATCTATTAAGGAGCAGGCTGCAAAACAGTAGAAAAACTGTCTTTAGAAGGGGTGGAGGGCTATAGCCTACAAGCCATGTATTGTTGGAAGTACGTATTCTATAGGTACAGACTATTGGAATTCCTTGCTTTTAAGAAATTTCATTTAGTGAATATGTTTACTTTCCCTACACATGAATATTTATTTTAAATGTTGTACTAAGCTTACTAATTCCTTTAAAACAATGGAACATTCCTTTCTGCAATGATCTGTCCCTCATGGTGCAATACTGAGTTAAAGTGAATGGTAAGATATTGAGTCAAAGGGAATGAATACCAAGGTAAACAGTCCTTAACTCTGTGTATTTTGCTGGGGTGTGACAAAAAGGCAGATAGGAACCTAGTTTTCAAATAAGAAAGGTTATTAGGACACAAGGACTTGGCGTCAGGCATTATCAGTATTTTCTGTGCCAATGCCCAGGATTAAATCTCCCCTCAGGTTCTGATTTCAGTTTGGGGCAATGTTTGAGGACCAAAGACAAGTTAGGAATTTTAAATGTGTGGCATGTGCTAATGGGTCACTGAAATAAACCGGTTCTTCAGAGGCTCAGCAGCCTCACATTCCTTTGCAGGTAAGGTCACTGTCAACACGCTTGGTGCCCTGTATGTCAGGGTTACAGGTAGTTGACACTTTCCAGGCAGCTGAAAAATACCACTAAAGGCTGCAACTCCTTCCTGCACTTCTGATACAGTATTTTGTATGGTATAGTCTAATGTTAGAGAGAGGACATAGATAAAAGGATGCAAAGAAGCAGAGGTACATTGGGCTTCAGCTGTGTATATTTGTGAGTGGGTTATTTCCTTTAGTAGGAGCAGAAATACACACACACGCACACACGCACACGAACACGCACATGCTTCTCCTTAGCTCCAACGAGGGATGCATCTGCAGCAGTTTAAAGCTTCGGTGAGTCCTGGCAGTTAGTAAATCTCTCTCAGGTTCTCATAGCTTTGCTAATACTGGCACCCAGTCTAGACCACAGCTGTGCTATCACAAGATTTAGTTTCAGTAAAGTTTCTTCGGAAGGAACTGGTTTATCGTGCCATTGTATAATGAGAATAAATGTTCTCCATAGAAAATTCTCATGAAAAATTCATGCCTAATGTGCCCTGAACATGTACAATTGATAGCTACACATTTTTAAGCATTGTCAGCTTTGAATTTCTCTTTTCCTTTTTTTCCTAAGTGACAGAACACTGCAATGTTCTCACTGTGTGTGGTCAGGTCATTACATATCAATAATGTGGCTTTAAACCTTTTTTTTTTTTTTTAAATAAAATATATTATTATTTGTTGGCTTCCTCTAGGGAAATAATGAGATGTAAATTATTTACTGTAACCAACTTGCCCTCCAGCTCCAGCTATGGAATTTAGTCACAGACCTTAAAAGCAAAAGCAACATTGCTATTTTTTAGTTTACGTTGTCTACATCATGAATTGCCAAACAGGAAGCTGAGATTTCCTTTCCTCGGTCACAAATTCATAAAAAACCATGTAGATACTTACCTATATTGTGCTGTACTAATGCTTTACTAACTGCACAAGTCTATATTGCTCATAAAACTTTTGAAGGCAGAACTGAATCTATACCATGTGGTCTCATTCCTCAGAATCAATATTGAGCAAATAAATTTATTCTACTCAGACTAATTTCCAAGCCTTTCAGGCAAGAGAAATTCTGTGTGCTGTGCTTTTTCCAAGTAAATATACCCCATGTTTGTCCTTGTGATTCTCCCACAGTCTGCCTTTTCTGCCACATCAGAAATACTTCAGTGACTGTCTCAGCTTTTAAGAGCGTCCACAGATGGACCTCTTCATGTCATATGTTCTTTCCACATAACAAATTTGGAAAACTAATCACAAATATCCCCTTGGTGTCACTTATCACATCTACCCTGCAAAAACACTGCCATTGCCCCATCCTTCTTACTTCTTTGACTTGCATGGATTTGGGAGGCTTGGAACTGTATTTTGAGAGGGCAGCCATGATACAGTAGCTACAGCATCTTCATCTTGCTTTTCATTTTTTCCATATGGACCAAAAAATTAACTCCTACCAATACCTAGCAGACTTGATTATTGTTTGACTCTCCTGAGAAAAAAGCTTTCATCTTACTTTGTTTAGATGTAGATAGTTATTCTCTGGAAGGTTTACCTTCCATGTCATCAGCTGTTTATATTGCTCTGTTTTTGCTCTAAGATCATTAAGATAGATATTGCCTCTGTCTGTGTGTCTGTACAGCAATTAGTACAGAAGATTCTGATTTTCATTGATCTTTTTGGGTAGAGTAGTAACAGTAGTGGCAGTAACTCCAATCTTACCATGACTTCTTCATGTTCATGCATGAGGATAATACTATATACAGTCATGTACAAGTTATCCACAGTCTGGGACTTCTGAAAGAATCATCTCATGGTCCTTTTTGACCCCAAACCCTCAAAATTACTGAATATATTTTAATACATTTATGTCAGAATGCTTGCTTTGATGATTTCTCTTCATAATTTATAATGGTGCATCTGCTTTTTTTGTTTCCCCCTCTCTCTGCCACATGGTCTCACTTCTTCCCCTCTTTTCCAGATCAAGGAACCGTACAAAAAGTTGTTGTCCTACCCACCAACTTCTCTGCAAGTGGAGAACTCATTTTAGAGGAGCTGGAGGTTTTTCAGGTTTGGCTTGCTCCGACTTTTACTCTTCCAATGTGTTCACACAAACACTTTGTTCTCAGAGACTTTGGCAAGGGAAACTGTGACTTGATAAAAGATAAACTAAATGTGCATACTGTCAGCTTGATACCCACCCAAAGATGAATATAAAATGTCCACTGTTATGAAGGTTGTAGCTAGCTTAAGATGTCTTTTCTTTACTCCCTATATTTAAGTTACTTATTTTTTATATTGCTATACTGTCTAGAAGGATTTTGATAATCACATTTTTAGAAGGTTATGTTACAGTGGCTGCCAGAAGGCAACTTTTATCATTGGCATCTCATATTGAGACTGTCGCTATTTACAGATGGAATCTAAGATTTTTGTACTTCTTTGGTTATCTGATAATCTTCCTGATTCTGAGCAGCAGAATGGAAGCAAACTAGTGTTGCTTTTGCTTAATTCAATTTCTTCAAAGCCACATGCCTCTGGAGTCAAGAAAGCTACAAGCTTAACGCAACGTAAGCTGAAAAGAAACACAAACAACTACAGGGAGAAATGAGGGAATAGCCTCTGTCAATCACTCTGGCATGTAGGAGCTTGTAATAACCTAAAGAAAATGTTCACCCTCATGTTGAAAAATCCCTTTCAAATTTTTGAATGGGCTATTCTTTATAAGAGGTAGTCTAGGGGCAAAAGGTAGTATGCATCTATAAACTTAGTTAAGGGTTTTGTCATGGGCTTTTGTCTATTTCATTGAGGGGATATAAAAAGGAAAATTTAAGCTTTTTTATCTAGACAGGCAGCATTAACAATTTCTTTAAGAAAAGTAATACACACTGTGTTAACCCTCATAAAGGCATAATTAGTCTTCCTAGGCTTTTGTTGAAGACAAAAAAGATACATGTGAGTAATATTACCTAAAGAGTACCCTTCACCCAAGTATTACTAATTCCATCTACTGACAGATAAATTAATACAGAAAGCAGTTAGGTAGACTGGGAGGAATCCTGACCCTAAACCTTATTTCTGGACCTCTGTGCACAGACTTTTTTATCCCGAACCCTAAAAATCACGATATCGTAACCTCTGCCAGTGCAATCTGTGTGGGCACCATGGCAGTATTTTGATGATTCTCTCCCAAGAGAGAGGGAATGAGATCATGGCTGTGCACTTGTAAATATTGAGAGTAAGCAATGCACTGATTCCTTTCCAGAATATAAGCAAGGAAAGGAGAATGTGGCATCAGATCCAATGTTGCATTTGACCTTGAGTCTCCAGACAGTTTATGAAATACTACAGCAGCTCTAAATTCCTTCAAACCTTTGCCAATTCACATGATTCACAACCAGATTTTCTAGTCCTGGCCTCCCTGCTTTGCTTGTAGTCTACTGCAATTAATCCTGGCCCACCAGTACGGCTTTCCTTTGTGACTGAGCAAATGGTAAATCTTAAAAAAAAATGCTCAACATTTTTATTACCATCAATTTTATCATTTGTTTGGATGAGAATAACGAATTGCTTCACTTGCTTAAGGCAATGAATGTGATAATTCCTCTTCCAGCTCTTCACCATTTGGTTTGGACCCAGGCAATAATAGACTGCAGTGATGACACACAGTAGTATACAGTACTGTCTCTGGGAAAGAAACATTTGATAACACACATGCCATTTTTAATATTCTAATCATTGATAATCTGAAAGTGTATGTTGGATGGTAATCAAACTGTATGCACTGTAGATAATGTGTAGGAGAAATGTGACATATTATCTGGATCGTGGTAAATATGCATGAGCTATTGTATGATTTTGCTTTATTACCATCATCAAAGAACAAACGTTGTTTCTTATTACAAAGTGACACTAATGGCTTCAAAACACGTTGCTCGTATACTGCTGAGGTAACACAGGTGCAGGTTCTTCAGAAGTGTACATAAACTTGTTGGTGCTCATGAGTAATGATAATGTAGTTGAGCTTAGCCAATATATTAATGAAGCATTACTTGCATTTATGTCATTTGTTTAGTTCTGAAAATAGCAAAAAATTAGTAGGATTGATGCCTTTCCAAGATGTGAAAAGTTCTAGTATTCTTAGATATGACTTAGGTTTTATTGAATTTTAAATTTTAATGTTGGGACAGTATTAACAAGAGAGTCCTTGTAAATGTCATTTGGAATTTTGTCTTTCAGAGTAACTCTCCTATAACAACAATGAAGATTTCATCTAAAAAGGTAAAGAAAAGTGGAATGTTTACTTAGTGCTTAATAACTGAGAAATAAATTGACTTAAAGATGTTAGAATACCAATTGTTGTGCAGCATATTAAATACAGGCAGGAGATTTTCCATAATGAATATGGAGAAACTTCACTGAAGTTTGCATGAGCTGTTTATATGCCCCAGAGCCACTAAGATAAAACAATTTCTATTCATTATGTATCATTTCTAATTCACTGAAAGTGTGAAATTTTTTGTTGTTTTGTTTGACAATCAAGGAAAAAAAGTACTAAGAGAGGAAATTTGCCTTCCCCTTTCTGTCTATAAGTCCTAAATAGAAATTTTCTCTTAGAAGTCTGGTCAATGCAAAAAAGGCAGTGTTGGGGCTGTTGGGTCCATGGTGCAACGGTGTGTGCTTGTTTATTAGTAATAAACACTGGCAATAAGAATGATGAAAACAGCTGAGAGGATTTCTGCGGAAATGTTAAACACTCAAACTAAAAAGATATATTCCACGATTTCGCAAACAACATGTTGTTCAACATTTTACAAAACTACTAATAAGTGAACATTATTCACTAAATTGAATTCAGTGTCATTTTTTAGTTTTATGACAAAAAGGTATGTGGAGTTTCAAGGTTTTTGTTCAATATTAATCTATATTTTAAGAATAATAGATTAATTGTTTCTAAGTAAAACAGTCATTTTGGCCCAGATTTTGGTGATTACCTATTCACTTTGAACTTCTTTTGCAAAAGCTCTCATTTATTATAAAAGTTCTTTTGGCTTATTTTTCCAGGTATATCAGGCTATCAGAATCTGGCCCTAAGCCTCAGCATAATCTCTAGGTTTTATGTCTTGGAAATCTATGCACTGGAGAATCCAACTAGGAACTCTGCATAATATTTATTAAAGTGCCTATACGCAGAGAAAATACTTAGTTCAAAGGCTTGAGCCAATAATCCTCACTGAATAAGAACCAAGGTCTCAAATCTGAGCAATATTAACTCAGCCTGTCTGCCCCAGCATGGAACAATGACAGTCAATGTCCAAAAAACATTAACATTCCCCAGTGTTTCTAAGTGTTTTCTAACAGGAAGGTGGAAATATTATAGGCCTGTTCACCTGGGAGATTTCTGTTTATCTTGGCTTTACGTATATTAGTGGCTCCCCTCTCGGTCTTGAGTTAATTCCAAAATTAATTGAAAGGTTTTTAGGTGCGTTAGCTGAGTCTCGGGTGAAGCTCCTCCACATCTGAAATAAATCTTCCCATTTCCTTCCTCAGCAACAGTTGTACGTGAGCTCAGATGAAGGGGTCACCCAGGTATCCTTGCATCGCTGCCACATCTACGGCACCGCCTGCGCTGACTGCTGCCTAGCCCGGGATCCGTACTGCGCCTGGGACGGAAACTCCTGCTCCAGGTTTTATCCCACAGGGAAAAGGTGAGCAGTATTTAGCAGCCCAGTGAAGTCTGCAAGGAAAGAAGGCTTTTGTTCTGCTCTATAGCCTGGGGTGTTGTAATGTGACGGAGAAGCTGGATGTCATTCCTTTCAGGAGCGTGTACAAACAGCACCTCTGCAGCTATCGTGCTTGGCACGGTTCATCACTTAGGAGTGTATGCTGCAAGGGTGTATGATGAAGAGCTTGCCTTTTCATACTTAAAGAAATGCTCTGAAAAAAAGAAAAAACCCTGTTCCTAATCATAAATATTAATCCTTCTGTCTCACAAAATCAGCAAAACATTTGTTCTCTTTGTTTAAAATCAGTTGCTCACTGTGGATGTAATTATGACAGCCCTAAATACAGCAAAATATCTCTCAGGCTGTCTTGAAGAATAAAGTCTTTTTTTTGTTGTTGTTCCTCATTTGCTTCTAAGTGAGAAGAATTATTTCCAGGGAAATTTTAGGCAAATGTGATTTCCATGTAATGCCTGCAGATTTGGGGTTTTTGACATGAAATTTATTAAAGCAGACAGGGAAAGCAATTTCTCTTTAATTTACAACAGAGATAATAGTCCATCTCATAACTCTTATGCAAAACAGGAGCCTCTTTCCTCCTCCCAAGGGAAATATTTAATAGCAGGAGGCTGCAGTGAGCTCTTGTATTACTAAGATTTCACTTCATACACAGACAAAGCTACCGAATGCACAATGAGGTGTCACTGCAGAGGAAACAAACCTTTCAGATGTGCCAGAGCTTTACCCGCTGTGTGCCACCGTGCTCACTCCCTGCACCTGAGCTGCAGATGCAGAAGACCAGATACAGTTAATGGGCTCCACTCCTTTACCTACATGAAGGGAGGCGATGACGGAAACAGGCAAAGCTTGGCTCTGCTCCAGTGACCCAGCCAGCTGATGGCAACGTCATCCCCTGGGGTTAAAGGCAATTACTTTTGGTTTTGCAAGATTTTCTTGGTTTATTCCTTATTTCAGACTAAAAGGTAAAACCCAACCTGGCCATGTAAGCAATTGGTAAAGTACCTGGGTTTTTTACTGCTTTCACTCAGCGTAATTCAGTCTGCAAACTGATTGTTTTCTTTGGAACAAAGGTCAGAAGACAGGGGGAGGAAAGAAAAGAAAAATCCCCAAGTCTCAGGCCACCTAACTCCTACACTAACATAGATGCTGAAAGATATAATGAGCAGTCAGGTCTACCCAGTCTGTGCAGTTTCCAGTGGATTCCTTGCCATCCCTGTTACATACACCCAGGGTTATTTCCACTGGGGCTTGCCTTCACGCTGACATTTTGTTTGCAATTTTCTTTTTATATCAAACCAAAATAAACACCTAAAACTGTACGGAAAAAAATCTGGTTTTCATATGTGAAGGAAATGAGTTGTCTCTTTATCTAACAAGGGAGATTATGAAGGAGAAAACATCGGTAATTAGAGCCAAATCCCATAGTCTAGACAGTAGTATCTGCTGGACACATTTGCTTATTTGATTCTTTTGACACTTCTGTCTTCCGTGAATTACTGTGGTTCTTCATCCAACATTGATTTACTTCAAAACACCTGACAGTACTATCTTAATTTTCTAGCCACCATCTTCTCAACCTTTTTTTCATAAATATCAAACTGTAAATTTACATTCTCAGAACTGCTTAATGCAAGCAGCATGCCGTTTCTGACAGTGCGGAGCAGCTCATGGTAGCACAGAAATCCTGAAACTCACTCAGAAATTCTTCATTGTCTCCTTTGACTCACACACATAGTTTACAAGATTAAGATCCCAAGGCATAAGATGAAATATTTTTGATGGTAAACATCAAACTGGAATGTCAGAAATTATTCCTTTGAAACGTCAACTTTCAAATGTTTCCTTTTAAAACAATACAGTGAAGGATCAGGGGACACAGGATTATAAAGACTGCCTCTGGGTGTTTGTGCAGTACCTGGTACAATGTGGCCATAGAGGCATCACCCTTCACTCAGTGGTACTGGAGCTCCAGGGGCTTTTTATGGTTTCTGGGCTTGCACGTCATTAGTGCCTAGTTCAGAATACAGCTGTTACATATCCCAGCAGCCTCCATTTGCAACTATCTATCACCAATATATATATTTTTTTGAACGTGATAGGTATTGAACTAGCTTACAGACTATACAACAAACAAAATAATGTACCTTAAGAATAAAAAATTTGGATACCAGATTGTCATGCACTGAATTCTGTGAGCTATGATCTCCTAGCTGAGGAGGGCTGAAATGCCAGTATTCCCAAACCCAGTAACATCCTTAGCTAATTTGCTACACAATTGTGATTTTGCATCTGTCATCCAAATAAAGTCCTGTTTAGAAGTATTCTGAGGCTTGCTAAGTTTGAGTATCTTTTGGAAATAGTCACATACCCTCAAGTAGAAGACAGAAATGAATCTTAGCTCTCCACCACTCTGGATGAATACTTCAGTCACTCTGCTACCAAGGTGTCTATAGGCACCAGAAATAAAGTGCCTGCCAAAATCAAGGAAGGAACATGCCCTATACCATAATGTTCTGTTGGTGCATTAGATATGAGCACTGTGACTCTTATGCATCTCATTTTTAGACGCTTGCCTTTATGAAGGGTTCCAGCTGGGGATTCTGGCTTTGAGTGTTAGGTCTTGCAACAGTGAACCTATGCCTATTTTATGCATCACCTCTAACCCTTCCATCTCTCTATCTCCGTTGGAAAACTACTTTACCTGCCAAAGTACAACCATTTTATAAACTTCAGCAAACTGATTATTCACTTAAACAGTATCTTTACTCCAGTAAGCCTGCCAAGAGTAAAGCACGCTCACAGTAGGTCATGAACTATCCCTAATGGTTGATTTAGTGAAAAAAAAAAAAACAACTCACAAATAAAAAAGTGTTTATTTGCAGTGTAGCTATCTTGGAATAATGTTTTGTTTTCACAAAATGTTTCAGGAGGAGTCGTAGGCAAGATGTGAGACATGGAAACCCTCTGACTCAGTGCCGAGGTTTCAACCTGAAAGGTACTATAATTTAGAGATCCTCATGCTATATAAAGAACGCATGGCTTTCCTTTATGTGATTCATCGTAACTCACATTATCTGTGTGGTTTACTGGTAAAACATAGTTATTTTCCAAGTCTGAGGTTTTTTTTGTTTTGGTTTGATTTTAACATCTTTCCTTGCAATTACATGAAACTTGCATATATATGATAAAATGATGATCTGTGAAATACATAGTTCAGCATACATGAAATGAGATGTTGACAGTGTTGACTAGAAACAGGTAGAGCTAATTTGAGGGCTTTTCTACTTCTAAATCCCTTGAGTCTTTATTAATGCCTCTTTATGCATTTAAGTCTCGGATCTCCAAATTATTCTGAATATTTGATACCGTATTGAGTTTTGGAGCACATCTTTCAGCAAACAGCAGGTTCTAGGCCTGTCTTTTGAGTTACAATTATTCCTTTCTCCCTTTTCATGGGAAAATAAACCGTTACAAATCTCTTTATGAAGCCTCTTATTTCCAGCTGTACAACTGTTTAGTCAGCCTGGCATGGAGTGAGTGGGCAGGGGAGCCAATGTTCTGCCCTCCCAGCTACCACTTTCTCCAGATTGAGGGACACCAGTCAAGTATGGCCAAAGTCATAGTAAGAGTAGACACATACATAAAGGCAGCTTAATCCTCTTCAACCCCATGCATGTCTGAGCTAGGCAGTGGCAATATATGCCATCAAAACCAAGGGCACATATTAGAGAATTATGCTCCTTTCACTTCTGTTTCTGAGCCTGCACTTTGAAGTGCATTCTCATCTGTACCATCTGGAGACCAAATAATAGTCCTGATTGGTTGTAAATTTTTGATTGAATTTTTTGAATAAAAGAACAATGCTTTAAGAGTTACATGTGGAAGGTTCAGTTAATAATAATTCCACTGAAAACGGTCTCTAATGGGTCTCAGAAGAATCTCCTGGATCAAGACAGACCATAACAGTCAGTTGGACATAGAACCCTCAGCCCAAATGTGTCTAATCATGCTTTAGCTGCCAATTTACAGTGCCAGTGGGTCTTTCCCCATGACTCACTATTGGGTCATTTATATGAAGCTGAATAGCTTATACAGGTAATTACAAAAGATGATCCCACCGTTAGAGTATGCACCTGAGCTCGGAGAGATCCATACCAAAGCTTAGGCTCTGAATCATGAACTAACTTGAGCTGCGTGTCCTACCTTGCAGGCATGTGCTGTGACCACCCGCCCATTGTCTGTCCCAAGGGTGGGTGTCTCCTCTTTCCATGTGGAAAATGTGAGAATGTCAACTGTCTGCTTTCTGGACTGAGGGGAAACACATATTTAAACCTTGAGAGTCTTGTGAAACAGGTTTCTTCTTTTCCAAATATTTTTTTTAATGTCAATGTATTTATAGTTTATGTGTTTTAGCAGCTTTTTAAAGGATGTTTTGGTGACAGCAGTGGGATATAGCATAGGTAGATGGCAGCTGTTCCTCCGGTGGAAAAAAAGATAAAAATAAACAGCAACTTAGACTCTTTCAAAATATAATTAAAACCATTTATAGAAAAACTACTATGTTTGGGGAAAAAATGAAATCTACCTGAAGGACAAAAAAGCAAAGAGTCAGGCAATAGCAAGAAATCTTCCAAGTTCACAGGGAACCATAATCTTGAAACAAAGTCTTTAAACATGATAGGTTGCATGCCTTAGACCTCTTAGCATGTATGAACTCAACATTTTTGGCATATTATAATTTTTAAATAGACCATCAAGAACTAAGGGGCTTGTATGATTGCTTTTTAAATGTTCTGTTTAATATTGTTATATTTGTGTTAGCCCTTATGGCCATTAGAAAAATACATTTGTATTCTCTCAGTCTTTTTCTTAACAGGTATAAGTAGTAGTAGTATTACAGAGAGGTAAGAAGTCAGATATATATTGATCAATTAAACAGACAAAAATGCCTTTCTGTGGTACACCTAGTTCCAGTGTACCTAAAAATAATAATGTGTTACATCTCTGATTCTCACTGTTCCACAGCTACAGATAGATCAGTCCACAGATAAGCTCTTTGCTAGCTTATGGTCCTTGAATGCAAAATATTTCCACTTCATTCTCCTAAAAGTTACAGTTGATTTTGGTACAACCTCATGAATGTACTAAAAACTTTGAAGGACTAGAACCAAGCAAAATCTCCTTCTTTTAGTAGAACAGATTTCAATTTCACATATCAGTTGATGAAAGAAGCTGAAAAGAATGGGAGATAAAGTAGAGTCTGAGGAAAACCAGTTTTAGGACTGTGAAAAAACGGAGTTGGATTTTAGATGTGTAGACCTCTAGGTATTCTCATTTCTCATATAATTTAGTATCCATTGCTCCTTTGTCAAAAAAAAAGAAAACCAAAAAAACCCCAAACACTGTTTTTCAGATATATTGTAAGCTTTTAAATCTGGAAGTGTGTTGTTTGCAGGACAAATACTATGATTTGGGCCAAGCAACAAGCATCTAAAAGCTCCTGTCGGTAACTGCCGACTGTTCATCTATCAAGACTGTAAAGGGCACAACAAGTCTACGCGGTGACATGCGCTCAGCACTTGCCCAGGGGTTGCTGGAGTGCTATAAATCTGTCCTGCTCTCTACGGATTCACCGCGTTTCAGGTTTAGAGCCAGGTCGCTTCCCCGCCGTGGGCGAGGCGCGGAGCCGCGGAGCCGCGGAGCCACGCCTGCCCTCTCCCGCCTCCCCGTGGTACCGCACGCAGCTGGAGCAGCGGGGCCTGCCTTGGGGCACGCTGCTGCCTTTGCGGTCGTACAACCGTACTGCCCCGACTCGTAAATGGTGGAGTGTGAAGAAATACATTAAATGCCTCATTCTCCTTTGGACGGGCGTTCTTGCAGCGGTGGTGAATAAGATAATTTCAGGGAACGCTATCGCTGAGCTCAGTTACCCCATCAGCAGAGCTTACCAGCACACAGGTATCCTACTTTCTCAGAACAGACCATGTCAGATTGAAAACATTGCTATTTGGAATGGGATGTGCTTCTTCACATTTCATTTAATTTCCTTTATTTGAAAATTCTGTGCCCTAAATTACTTATTATTGTCCTATATGAGGATTAGGTATACTTCATTTTACCCGTATTGCAAACATTTTACTTGTATTGTGAATAGTTACTTGCTTTCTGTATCAAATCACCGTTCAGAGTAGCCTGACCTGTTTTCTTTTTCTTTCTAGCATACAGAAACGCTGCAGAAATAGTTCAGTATGGAGTAAAAAACAACACCACCTTCCTCGAATGTGCACCCAAGTCTCCTCAAGCTTCTATTAAATGGCTACTACAGAAAGACAATGACAGAAGGAAAGAGGTGAGTAATGTGAGCAGTAGCTCTGGAAGGGACCTCAGTCAGCATCTCATCCACTCCCTGGACCAAGGCAAGGGAGCGTTTGTGTTTTCGTCAGTCTGGTTATTACAGTGAAGCTGGAGAATCTGTGTGGATGCAGGACAGTGACCAGCACTTTACTCATATAAATAAGGGCAGACTCTTCAGTATAGCTGGGATTTGACGACTCAGCCCCAGTGATTTCCGTTAAAGCAGAACAGCTATCAGAAAATTCCTGTCACCCCCGTAAGTCAGGGAACTAGTTAATGAATTTTTCCTTCACACCTTACTACCTCCAAACTGAAGGTCTGCAGGACTCAGGACTTCCTATTGATCTGAGGAAATAGACATAAAAGCTATAATCTCTATAAAGTTCATGAAGAAGTCAGCATTCAGTAGCCCTTCTGTGCTATTGAAGAGATAAAAGGCAAAAGTGGGAGAAATGTGAAAGGTTTCTTCAGTAAGAAACTAGTCCAGGCTAAGAACACGTATTGACAAAAGCATTTCCCCACCATGGTGCAATCACATTTTCCATTACTGCACTCTCTAAGGCTCTCAAGTTTCAGCACTGTAATATACAATACGATTGTTTATGGGGAATGTGCCTTCCTTAAGTAATATAAAAGGGGAAAAAATCAATTTCAAATCCAAGGCAGTTACTATGTGAATAAAAAGGAACATCTTTTGAAAGGAAGTATTAAGTAATATGGTGTCTGTTGATAGATTATAAATACTGAAATGCATTATTCTCATACCAGGCCATTTTCCAAAATCAGAGAGGACTTACAAGCCTTTCACTGAGTCTTTCATGCTGTTTTTCTCATGTACTCTTCAGAGACTCAAGTCATGTCCTGGCAATCTAGGTGCAATTCTTTGCTTGAGCAGAATGTCTCCTTTTTTCCCCTTATGTTCAATAACTGTATTAGAAACAATGCAGTTTTAAATAACAACAGACAAAATAAAGCAATCAAAGGGTTAATTACATTTCAATCTCTCAGAATCTGAAAACCTTACCTCCACAATATCTACAAAAGTTTACAATGACAGAATAACATAATAAATAAATGAATTCCCGAGAGAATCAGGTATAATGCAAAGTACAATGGCAAAACAGAAAAATCATTCACAAAAACACCAGCAATGGTATTCTTGCATAATGGATTAACTGAGTGATTTTTACTTGACAGCTGATATGCAAAGAGACATGTGCACAGTCATTTATAATTGGATGACATCTAAACAAGCTGTAGAAACTTGCTTCCTTCAGATGATGTGACCATCTCCTGGGACTGTCCAGAGTCTGAATCCAGAAAGGAAATAGGAGAGTACAAAAATGACTCTAAGTTTCCAATGATCCAAGTCCCAGCTGAGGCCACTGCTATGCAAAATTTTATACAACCTATAGACGCTGTAGTGCAGATAGAGTTCTTCAGAAGTTAGATCCAGGAACCTGCTCAAAGTCAAAATATTTAACCAGAAGCCACCTTGTGTTCAATAACAGATCAACACCCAGTTCTGCACTTTTCTTCCATCAAATCTCAGCAGCTGTCTCTGATGCTGGACGAGGTGTTCTTGGGTGTGTAACTCTGGGAAATAAAAGTTAATTTCCTCAGTTCTGCTATTTGAACATTATGAAAACTCTTCTTTCATGTAGTCTCCAGATTTGCGTGTTTATCTTCATCCTGATCAAAACTATTGTAACTTAATGAACAAAAATATTGAAGTTTTGTCTTTAGCGACACTTACATACCTTGAGTAAGTTCTCTCCTAACAGTAGCAATAACAGTGGTCTCTGGGAGATGTGATAAAGCAAAATATAGTACCTTTAAGAAACCCTTTAAGAAAGAAAAAGGTGTTTGAAGTGAGACTTAGCAAGAGGTCCAATACTGTGTTGTTCCATAAAATTCCCTAAAAGGTTCCTTCCGTCTTTTTGCCCTTTAGGTCAAGTTGAATGAGAGGATCATAGCTACTGAGCAAGGACTCCTCATTCGCTCTGTCCAAGACAGCGACCGGGGGCTTTACCACTGCATCGCAACAGAGAACAGCTTCAAGCAGACCTTAGCAAAGATCAATTTCAAAGTGTTGGATTCAGAGATGGTGGCCTTCATGACTGACAAGTGGTCCCCTTGGACCTGGGCCAGCTCAGTGCGAGCGCTGCAGTTCCACCCAAAGGACTTTGTGGGAGCTTTCAGCCACTCAGAAATGCAGATGATTAACCAGTACTGCAAAGACAGTAGACAGCAAGGTCAGCAGAGGGAAGAATCCCAGAAGATGAGAGGGGACTACAGCAAATTAAAGGCCCTTATCAATAGCAGGAAAAGTAGGAATAGAAGGAATCAATTACCTGGATCTTAATTTTATTTTGTGGTAATAAGTATAGTTGTCCTCACTGTAGGGGGCTTATATTTGTCTATTGAGAACAAATTTGAGCAAATCTGATAAAAAAATTAAATGAAAATCCAACAAGCCTCAGAAAAGATGTGTCTCCCAATAAAATGCAGTGTAACTTAAGAAAATAATTCAGATCATTTTCTTTTCTGGATGCTTACTAACACTAGGTTGGGCTCTGTCCTAGAAGCAGAACTGGGTATTCATCTTAAACCAGATTCACCACTAACATCTCAGTATTTATTTACAGCTGAATAAAAATTTTTATAAAATCAATCCATTATCTTTCAACTCTGGAACTGAACCAATCAGACTGGTGGTGAAAGGATCTGGGTTAAGACGCATGCTCAAAGTAGGATGGTACTAAGATTTCCTTGCTCTATTAACTCTATCCCAGCCGAAACCAGGACACACTGCATTTAAGAACATGAGTTTCTTCTTGTTTACCGTTCAATACTGGGTTTACAGCTTTCACTCGTTGTTCAAATCATGTGAATGCATGCTGGTAGGAAGCGAGTAAATTATAGTAGAAATGTTTCATTCATTCAGAGGTCAAATGAAGGAAAAAGAAGAAGAAAACCAAAAAAAAATTATACTTTATCGGAGGAAACACTGATTATTGTGCATAGTATGAGTTGTAATAAATTAATGAGTTCTGGAATGTAACTTAAAATATCTCTTCTCATGTTGATTTTTATTAAAATAGGGTGTCCTATCACACTACATAGCTTTATAAGTGGCACAAAGCTAACAAGAGAATGTTCATTACACATACAGTTTTGGAAAACACCTAAGTGACTTAGGTATTTTAGCTACTTTTCAAAGAATTACGCTCCCATTTTTGCGAGGACAGAATGTGGGTATACTGTATAGTGTTTACTCAGAACTGAAAAATACAGATTGTCTTTAATCTGTTCCATGATTAAATTGGAGCTGGTCTGCAATGTGGAAACAAGTCATGAGTGTCTTTGAAATTTTTAAAACACTATTTTTTCAACTCTTTTCTCAAAGTTGCAAATATTTTAACTAGAATTTTTAAATTAAACCATTTCCATTTTCCAGTCTTTGTACCTTTTGTCTTTTCAATGTTAATTTCACAATTTCCTCTTATTTTCAGTTTTCCGCTGAAAACAACAGGAAAAAAAAAAGAAAAAATAAAGAATGAGGGAAAAATAAAACTGAAAAATGGGTTTGGGTCAAAAACCAAAAAGTACAACAACTTGAGAAGCATGTTTAAACAGAAGTATTTTTGTTTGAGAAGCAGCTGTCAGGTCTGATGAAGTATATGTAGTTGAAAATTGGGTAAATGTGCATCAAGCCATCCTGGGAGAAGCTATCACTTTTTTTTTTTTGAGCAACACTAATGCCAAAAGACACAGACAAATCTTCCTCATTTTACTGTGGAAGAGTGTCCTGGAAGTCACTGAGTCTGTTCAAAGGAGATAGATAACAGGGATTAAAAATGTATGAGTACCTGAGAAAAATTGTAGTTTATTCCATTATATTTCATGATAGTATATAAAAATATAAACTAAACTCATCTCAAACCTGAGCTATTTTAAGCTCCAAAAAAAAAAAAAAAAGAGGTAAATTTCTGGAAAAAAAATGGGTGAAAATAATTTTTTAACCCAGAGAAGATAAGAAAAAATATATTTTAAAACTTATTAGTTCCAGCCAGCAACAGATGGATACTGTGTTTTAAAACACAGTTTCAAATATTTTAATGGGTCTTTGTTGAAACTCCTTGGGCATTATTTTGATTCTCCTTCTATTAGAATAACTCTACAGGGCGTAGGAGAACACCTCTGGGTTTGTGCCAGTGTGAGTTGAGATCTAGTGCAATGGAGGTAACTCTGGTATCTGCCTGATATCAGTTAGATGTGTCACTTTATCACCACCTGATGCAGAATAGCTGGGAAATGGGCCCTGATTGATCAAACCACTTAAACGCTGCCTCTCAGTCCCGTTGATGCTGGCGGGAGCTCTTTGAATCGAATTTGTGCGCTTGCTGCTTGCTTCAAAGGGGATGGCAATGCCAGCCTGCTCCTATATCGCTGTCTAGTTAAGTGCTTTCCTTAATCAAGGCCTAAATGCATATTTCTGCAATATGTAGCCACTGGTATCTAAGGTCCTTCCTATGGAAACCATTGGGAAACTTTCTCTTTGACTTCAGTGAGCTTGGATCTGGCCCCAGGAGCTGGCAAAGCAGACTCTGGAGGGAAAAAAAAAAGGAAAATGAGATGGGTAAGGGAAAACCAGGTTTTATTTTTTTTTTCCCCAGCTGACTTTCAGTGCAGCAAAATACTTCTATTTTCTGAGGATGACTGACTTCTGAAGTGTGTGAGTGACAAACCAAAAATCGAGTGCCACAAAATAGAACTACCTCCTGGAATGACATTAATGCATATACTCTGTCTGCTGCCATGCTCTTCCTATCTCCCCAGCAGATTCACTGCAGAGTTAGTGTGGTATTAATGTCTATTGTGAGGATCATAATTGCTTCCAGATGGAATACAGTGATTAATAGCTATTTAAGGGTACAATTTACCCTTTAAGTGGTTAGGTACAGTGATATTTTAACAGGCCCCCATTAGGCCTCAGAAATTATAGTTACACTGTTTTCTAATAGAATATTGGCAATAAGGGATTCCGTTAAAACAATCAGCATAGCTCAGAGTTTCATATGATTATAAAACAATATTTTTAAAGCTGCTTTCATATACCATTATTATGGTACGACTGTTTAAGGGATTATACTTAAACTAACATTTTTCCTGCTGCATGAAAACTTCAGCAGATATATAATAAGCTTCTGTCAGTGCGTAACCGGTCCAAGCTTCCACGCTTTAGCAGCCTTCCCCCGTGTATAGAGTAGTCAGGAGCCAGAGGCTCAGCTGGTATAAACTAACGTAACTTCCTTGCTGTCCATTTAGCTACCGTGGTTTGTACCAGCTGAGGGTTTGGCCCTAAATGTACAGAATAGACAAACAGCGATTTTTATTTGTTTGAAGTAGCCCCTCTACTGTAGGTAACACCAAAACTTAAGACTGTAATATTGTTTGTGCTATTTAATACTTCCTATTTTGAGGATTACTAAATAATGTATATAATTTTATTGCTTAAAAAATACAAAGGCAAAATGACTTCTAGGCATAACTTCACCAAATGTAAAGATATGTTCTCTGCTAAGAACTTCACCATGTACTGATTTTTTTTTTTTTGGCTATTTTTATTTTGTGTAGTTTGTAAAGTTTGCTGAAATCTTGACCTAACAATGTGTTCTTTGCAATTGTTGTTACTGTTACTGTAGATATACGTGTTCTATTAAGAAAATCTTGTTTTTAAAAGAGTAGGTATGTGTATAAGTTCCTAGCATGATGAAACTGTCATTACAGTGAATATGCATTACATAGTGTGTAAGAGAGAACAAAATGTAGTTTAACATAGTGCTATTTAATTGAATATCTAAAATACTATTTGCCTGACAAAATAAAGTGTGTTGCAACAACTTAAAAATTTGTTGTTTTCCCCTTCATAGAGGTGTGTTAAAAACAAGGAACTTTATTTTTTTATCTGAAACGCAATCCCATAGACTTTCTTAAACAAGTCTAAGAAAATACTCGCAGCATCAGGTATTACAGCTGATCAGTTCTGAGCCCTGCCCTGTGCTCCAGTCACAGAGATTTCCAGGAATTCATAAGGAGGCAGAGATTAATTGTCTCAGAAGTTATCCTATGTAAAGACCCTTCCTATAAGGAGGTTAATATTTATTCATTGTAAAAAAAAAAAAATTTAAAACCCCCTGCTTTTCTACTAGAAGTATAAAGTCAATCAGATGTCTGACTATAAAAAGGGGATTGAAGGGTAAATGTTTTCTGCTTTTATTCCATTGAGAAAAAAGACAGAAAAAAACCCCAAACAAACAAAATACGAAGCGTGTTCTGTGAAATCTTGCTGAAGAAACCAATTGTGGTGTTCAGCCTTTTCTTTCAGTTGGGACCCTCCAACTTGGCATGCTCCAAGCAGCTCCTCCGGGGAGGACGGCTGGTGGGGCTGCGCTGCAGGGAGCTGCAGCTCCCTCCCGTTTCCTGGCTGGTCCTTGGAGTGAAATAACCTGCCTGACACCTCCAGGATTCTCCTTTTTCCTGCATCTATCATCCAAGAAGTGTTATTATTGCTCTTCTTATCATCTGTTTTTCCAGATGGGTCTTAACAAGAAAGCATAGGGCCTCCTCAGTTCTTTGGGATAATAATTAAAAATTAAATGTCACAAATGCTGACCTTCACAACAAAGTTCTGGATCGTTAAACCTGGATTTTGATTTCCTAGATAGATAGGCTTCTGCAAGGCTTTATGAGGTGTGAGTGGATAAGATTACCTCACTCCAGGATTTCCGTACTGGCTGGTTCCTAGATGTGCTGACACTGGATAGTTACCTGCTCAGCACTCAGGCCAGTTTGGGTTGGAAGCTGGGGTTTCAAGCACTCCCACATGCTGTAGGAAATGTTTGGATTAAGCTCCAAAAAATCTGTGCACTTACAGAGTTTTACACTCTGAGAAACCTTTCCCAGATCTGATCCTCTGTCTTTATATCCTGCTCAGTTGTCTTTTGATGATCTTTTCCCCCTTCTCTTTGTGCCCTCTTCTGCAGGCTTGCAGCATGGTTCAACACTTAGTGCTTTGATTCCTTAGCTCTGAGCAAAACAAGACACAGGACTTCTCTGGACATCAGGTCTGAAATCTTCAAAGAGACGAGATTTCTCCTTTGTCTTTCAAATGTCTTGTTGGAATTTTTTTTTTTTCCATCTGGGAGCTACTGCTTTTTCTAAGGTCTCTCTTCTGGTGACAAGTGAACGCAGGGCGCAAAACCCACACACTTACGAGTCTGTTGCGATGCATGTGCCCATGCAGGGTCCCCGTGGGACAGAGCAGTGTCGGGTGCAGCCTCCTCTATGCAGCCACAGAAGCCCAGAGGGGACCAGCAAAAACTGTTGCCTGCACAGGAGGCACCATTAACAACGGTGTGGCTCCTGATGCTACAGGATGATTGTTGTCTCTGAAATTAATTGTTGTCTCTGGAATTAATTGTTGCCTCCAGAATTAAGTCAGCAGCTGTAATTCTGTGGTCATAAAAGTGAGTTGAAGCATTGTGGCTTTTGCCTAAAGCAATGGACTAGGTCTCAGGAGACTAATATTTCTTTATCCTTTGCACTGCAGTCAGCTTGCTGAGCCCTCTCATGCACCCCAAGGTGGTCTGGGGAGAAGTGACTTCATGTGGTATGGGCCCAAGTAAAACTACACACTGATACTCACCAGCAGGTTCCAGATAGATACATGCATACATGCAACTGCATGCATACAGAGAAGCTTTTCTTTCCATATAGTACTTGCTGAGCCATTTAGCTTCCTTTAACATTAATGTATGTCCTTTTCCAGTTTCAACATGGGCAGAATCAGACCTCAGGGTCCCAAGACATCAATAGTTTCCAGGTAGAGCAACTACCATCTCTGAGAGCATTTGAAAAGTATTTGTCCACAAAACCCCTTTCTTCTAATCACTCCCATTTCTAGCTTACCTTGTTCTGCATTCGCAACAAGAATTTCTTTTTAGCATCAGGAGACTAGCACAGTGTAAGAAATAAAAAGTGTGCTGACATTTAACATGTTGAATCTAAACTAAAGACTGAGATTTAAAGATGCTTTGGCATTCTGAACACTCCAAGACACAAATTCAACACAGTTGGCTCAGCAGTCAACAAATAATTACTTTACAGTGATAGACTGTCCTGTATCCCAGGACTCATTATTGGATTTTATATACATCTTTACAAAGCAAACAGTATTCACGTATTCTTAGCACTGTATCAGCTTCATTACTCCTGGTTTGAATGCCAGCCTTACAAACAAACCCAAATGTTTGCTGAGCTCCCCATTCGAGACAGTTTAGGCCAAGGGATTTCAAAATAGCCAACATTTTAAAAAGCCCTAAAATATTTCCAAAGGATTTCAGGAAAGGCAAATTTAAAAAATGGCCAGTATTGTTGTCCATGGGAAAGGAGAGTCAATAAGAAAGACTGTTTTCTAGCTGAGCAACTTGTACAGCAACATGTAGCATGGGGAAAGAGTAACCAAAAATACATTTACTTAACCTTATGTTCACAAATCTTTTGCATAGTTGTTGTTCCTTGGCTCTTTACAGTAGTTATTTTTCTAGTGTCTGTTCTCTCTGTCTCCATTTCAAAGGTCCCTAAGAGACATAGAGTTTATATTTCCTTTCAAGTTGACACCTTATGACATGATGTCCAGGGCATACTTTCAGACTTTTTGTCTAATAAGACCTCATCAAAAATGGTAGTACATACAGTATTATCTATGCTATCTGCTTAAATTGTTTCAGTAATTGATACAATATTTGCAAAAAACTTACAACATTTTCAAGATTTTGCTCAAAATTACAGAGAGGAACAGGGCCTCAGAAAAAACAGAGCAATGCAACATGCCATGGTCCTTACCTGACACTGTGAACATTGACTTGCTACTGCATGTTGTGATATGATTCTTCCAGCCTTGAAGGTCCAATTCTCCCATAAGTCAAAGCTCACAAAGATTAATGTCCTTTCACTGCTCACAACAGCGTTTTAGTGGGGGCCCTTTCAAGAGCCTCAAATTTTGTTAAAAATTCAAACATTTCCTGTCTCAAAAGCTCTTCTTCCTTTACGGTCCTACTCCTCCTTTCCTGTATGGACTCTTCTTTAGTCCTTTTCCTTTCCTCAGATGAGCTCAGGCTAGTAGTCACAGAGGGGCTACTTTAATTTAGCTCTTTTAATTATAAACCTCCTTCACTCCAATACTCTGAAATATATTACCTATTATAATCTTCAAAACATGCCGCACATTATTGGCTTCATCAAGCTTGTCTGCTTCATAGTGTCAGTTAACAAACAAAATATAAAGAAGTACTCCCAAGATGCTTGCAACCTTTTGAACTTAAGAACAAACTTCAGAACTAGACTACTTATTTGAATGTATATGTTCACACCCGAAAGACATTTGGGTAATATATTGTGCTCTTTTTTCCAGCACTATATTCATATTGCAGACTAGTCTTTATTTCATGCCTGACAATACAAGCACCCTAGCTCAAGGATTTTGATTTGAGGAACTTGAGATAAAATAAAAGATGGAGATTAAATATATCAATAAATTATATTATAGAGATCTATTTGACAGATTGACAGTCACAAATGCAATCACTTATATTATCTCTAGGAGAAACTATTTTGTAACTCAGAAAGGTCAATAATCAAAAGAACTAGTCCAAGCTATCCAAAAAAAATGAGCACAAAAAAATGTTCCTAAGATTGTTTTCTTTGGGGGCAAATCATCAAAGGCCTTTGCCACAGAAGAGAAAAATCACCTTTATTATCACAGCAACAAATCCAGACGCCTCCTTCACATATATGAGACAAAGGGACCTCACAAGTTTTCTTCCCGTTCCAAGATTTCCAAGGATTAGAAAGATTTATGATATTTACCTATATATGTATTTGTCCTATGTATGCATCTATCCTGTGCTGTGTCCTCCACCTAGTGATGTCTGGAGCTGTCTATCAGGAAATGGTTAAAGCGGAGAATAAGGTGCCTGGTGGATTATCCAAGGCTCCAGAAGTAGGGAATAATGTTTGCTGCCATTTGGTAACAATCTGGCCCTCTGGAGCATGCTTAGTCGTCTCCGGGAACGGGGGCTGTTGTGGTGCTGTACACACTGGCCAAGGAGCCCTACATGGAGTTAGAGACAGTTAATTTTCCAGTGTTGCCGCAGACCAGTTAGAGATTAACAAAGAAAGAATTGCTTTGCCAGTTTATTCATTCCTGTCAAGAAGGCAAGCTGTTATTTCGAAAGGAGCTAACAACACGATGGCGAAAACCATATAAGCTGAACAGAAACTTCCCCTGCATCCTCCAGCCAACTGTAAAGTCAGCCAGCAGAAATCCTGGAAATGGTACAAGTCTTCCTGCATTGAGAGGACTCGAGTTTGGGTGCCAAGTATAAATCTGACTCTCAGGGAAACCTCTAAAGTAACTGCTGTTGACTGAGCTGTTCCTGGCTGTGAAGGCAGAGCTGAGTGTGGCAGACAGTGTCATGCCAGACCAGATGCTGCATCCTTCCTGGCCCCATTTACACCAGATTTTGCCTTACTTGTCAGTGTGGGAAGAGGACATGGGAGCAGTCATAAACACCATTTAATTGGTTGACTCATCACCAGAATTTTGCGAAGCAACCTTTGGGTCTAGGCCATTATTTTAAGTACCTTTACCAAGACAAAGCACTAACTAGCACAAAGGCAGCTTTGTGACTTATCAGCATCCTAAAGAAAGTCACAGCACTGGGAATGTTGGTGCAATAATCAGGAAGGCTCTGATTTGCAAATAATTCTTGGTGGTGACATCTTTCAGCTGTAAGATGGGAGAATTGTTTCTGTAATGCTTTCTGCATGCTGCACACCTGTATTTCACTAGACGAGACAGCCCTTAAGATACATCACAGCTTGAGCTTGAAATTTCACTACTGGAAAAGAGCAGGAAATATATAATCCATGAAAGAACCAGAATTCAAGTCAAGACAGTTCATGCTAAAATACCCCAAGTCTTGTGTAATGTCATAAACTCCTTGGCTAACGCACATATTATCTAGCAATTCCCATCCCCAGATCTTAGGAAAGATCCAGCAAGTATTTCCTTGAAGACATATTAAACTGCAGCCCAGCCCAATGTACTCCCTTTCTTGGTTTCTTAAGCCAGGTTCCTAGAGAAAGCTCCTACTGACGTTAGTTACTCAGCTTGGATGAGTGAGGGATGAATAAGGCCTGTGGGATTTGGCTTTCTGAGAATCATGCTCAGTTTCCTTTTTCCTGTGTCCAGGGTCTTCTGCATTTGAAATCTTTCTCACCACCTGACTGTGGGTGCTCTATCCTCTCTTCATCAATTCTTTCCAAGTCACTGAGAAGAACACTTTATTTTCTGTGTTATGTATTTTAGGTTACTATGGCCATAGTAACCATATACAAAGTCAGGACATTTGCAAACACAAAGTAATGTGAAATTATTCAGAAGGTATATTTAAAAAAAAAAAATAACCGGAGGAAAATGGGCTTTGTAGTATTTAGAAAAAAACAAAACCCAAATCAGAATTAAATAATCGCCACAAAGTCTGCCATTATGCAATAAAAAAGAAAATAAAATGCACCCTGCTGTTGATTTTATTTGACAAAGCTCGCAGTCATAACTGTGACAATTTTATTCCTCTCCATCATCTCCATACCCCGAGTCACTCTCAAATAACAGAATTATTTCCTCTACACTAAGTAATAATTAAGATAGCTACACAGTTTCTTCACTGGAGGTTCTCTCTTATAAAAAGAACCACATTTTTTCAGAATTGAATGCAGCCTTGAACCAAACTGGGAGACGAGCATCACTTTGCAATCCTGGCTGTCCTGAAACCGTGCTGTTCAGCCCACCAACTATACCGACACGGTTAATTGCTGGTTTGATGACATACGACAGTCAGGGCTTGTTTGCTGACTTGAAGTTGCCTTTCAGGTTGGCTACATGGTGCTAGAATGTGCTTCTTCCTTGCTTTAATGAGCGTATGGCTCATATTCTCCTTACTGTTGATCAGAGAGTACTTAAAATTTGGTTTTACAGTGTGCCTCCACACTTGAAAATTGTAAAATGAGTCAGTTCTACAGTCTAGCCCTGGACCAGAAACTATTAACAGTGCCTCCTTAACTAAATATTGAGTTGATTTTAAAGATAGAAGTTTTAAAAAATTTGAATTTTAAAAACCTCTTCCATTGACATAGGGTACAGCTGCTTGGCAATATACCAGTGCTTTGTGTCTCTCAAGGTTATTTTGTCTTCCTTGATACAGGAATTTGTACCCAGTTGTGCAGTTTAATTTTCCTTGCCGCCACAAATCTTGACTCTTGGTCTCCCTAGATATCTTTGCAGGGTGGTTCTGTGCTTTCCTTTGTTTGTTTGTTTGTAACTCACTTGGGTCCACCGACTCGAAGAAACCTGTGACGTAATTAGTATGGGAGATCTGCAGAGACACTTGAGCACAGTCTGAATTTATATTTTTATTTGGCTGGTCAGAAAAATTGGTTGCAGTTCAAAATGAATGTGTCATCCCAGATCTCACACTCTGTTCTGCAGACAGCTACACACGCACAGCAACACATGAAATGAAAATTCAAGTCTCAGAGGATATTTAACTTCCAATATTTTCAACTTCTCTTATCACCACTGACCCCAAATTGCATATTGTCCTTTTCACAAAGATAAAATAAGGGTTTGAACTGCTGGAAAATGAGTTATAGCAAATAAACACAATGTGCACCAGTACAGTCCTCATAGTCTGTTTGTAAGCAAACAGTTGCTGGTATTTTATAACTAGTCTTGGGAAGATGAGTTAGACCTTCGCTGGTATGCGCTAGCTGGCTGCTGTAAAGCCTGCAGGAGCAGCATGTCTACCACTGCATAGCGACTTCCAGCAACACAAGAAAGTTGATCACAGCTCAGCCATTGCTGTGACCGTGGTTCCATGCTTGCAAAATAGCAGGAAGTTCCCTTTCCCTCCAAGTTGAAAACTGAAGAAAAAAGAGATGTTTTTTGCAGCCCACAGGCTGGAGAAAACACAAAAAAGAAGAGAACTGATACAGAGAAAACACTTTTCAGTTAAGGTAAATATTGATGCAGCTGTTTATTGCCCTATCTACTGAGAAAAACAATACCTCTGGAAGGTCAAAGGGCTTTCAAATAAACATTAACACACTTTCTGGAGGAGTAAGTTTCTAATTATTGCAGAAGAACCTGTCACCTGAATGCAGAACTCATTGATTCATTCATGTAGGGTTTGCTGCTGTCAGTCCTCCCCCTTGAGCAAGAGAATTGTTAAGAAATCTCAGGCAGCAATGTTGGGCTGCTCCACGTAGTAAGAACTAGATAGGAACTATCTAGATAGGAACTGCTCCGTAGTAGGAACCATGGGCTGGATTTTCAGTGCGATCTGTACAAATGGGATGTTTGAATGCTCGAAGAGAGCAGAGTGCTGGTTTCCCTGCCAAGTGGCAGTCCTGAGCACTGTGTTATTGAGGCTCGTGAGGTTTCTTTTTTTCTTTCTTCTCTTTTCCGTGCAAAGCCAACCAACCTCAGCAACAGAGACTTAGATACCCCTGCCCAAGATGCAATGAGGGAGCTAGCCTCAAGTTGGTGAGAGAAGCAGATTAAAATATCTTCTGGATAGGGAGGGATTGCCATTTGATTTAGCCCCATGACATGTGACTGAAAAGGGAGGAGGGGAGGAGTCTTTATTTAGATGTGTTTAACTGGGGTTGCACATAGTCTGAGAACAACTACAGGCTCCTATTTTGTAATCGGAATAATACCTGCTGTGGAAATCCTCAAAACTCACAAGAGCTTAGGAAGCTGGTTGTGCTCACATGGGGGCAGCTGAAGCTTAGCTCATTGTGGCCAGGAATTGTCACTTAGGTCAGGTGCGAGTTTTGATTTAGGCATCTAGAGCCAGATGCAACACATTGAAGAGACAGTTCTCCTGAAGTTAGATCCCGTGGAACACATAGCAACTTGAAAGATTAATTCCAAAATAAGACCCAAAACCTTCTCTCTAGTGCTAGGCAGCCCTAAACACACCATGTATCTCAAGTGTCTGTGTGTGGGGGGCATTCATATGAGCTACTTCTTTTAATTCCTTGGTCAAAAGGTTAGAAATAAGCCTTTGTCATTTGTGATATATCTCATTACAAGCCTTAAGCTTAGAGGAATCATGACTCACAAGTGCCTTTTTTGTTCATTAACTGTAAAGAGGGTGTGATGTGCTGGTATAATACCTGCTATGGTAAGGACACATAACACTAGGTGAGATAAGCCTCAGCATATCTGCCTCCTGGGATGACTGGAGAGTCAGGCACTGGAAAGGAGGACTAGCAGTAACACCAACACCATGGATCGGCTGAAGGACTTCATCCGTGCCAGCTCACTCAGGGGCATGCACCGGGACATGTGCACAGTGAGAGCCCTGGGTTCATTTGCCTCTTCCCTTGGCTTTGGGTAAAAGGCAACATACTCTAACTGAAGAGTGCCAACCTCCTCCGTATTGCACCGTAACAGTGCTTAGAGGGCCCAGGCCAGCGCAGTGGTCCTTCGCTCTTGGCCTGTTCAAAAACGTAAAGGACAGCCTCTGTCTAAGTCAGCAAGGCAGATAAGAGGCAGGAGTCACAGGGCAGGACAGTTGAAAGGCTGCAGTGAGGACCGAGTTGCTTGACTCTGGTGGATATACCTGGCTGACCACTGACCTCTCTGTGCTGCTGGGGCTCCCAGGACCTGCCTCCGCCACCCTTTCCAGCTTCCAGACCACTACAAGCAGAAGCCATGTACAACCTTAATGTTCTTTCTGACAGAGTAACTCAGACTGCCCAGCACATCTCTATGACTACAGAAACCCACCCAATCCAATTTGATTTTAAATTATCTAGTTTAATTGTAGGAAATGGCCTTTGGCCTTATGCCTCTGCTTTTAAAAGGATTGCTTCAGCTCCAGTCATTATACTTATGCATGAACCACCCACTTGGGTATGGAAATTGTTGCAGCCCAAGGGGATTTCACTAAGTAATTAGGGAGGAGGGCATATAATGTCATTTGCTGTAACTGGATCTACAGAGCCAATCAATAAGTGACCATATGTGCATGAGCCAGGAACATTTCAATACCCTTAGCATGCCTGTGAAAAAAAAAAAAAAAGTAAGAGGAACTCTTTTATCTGTGACACAATCTTGTGGTCTCAGGCATATTTTCACTGCTTAAAAGAATTGCACGAGCCATGCTGTCATATCGAACTGCACAAAGCAGGCAGATTTATCATCTGCCTGGAAAAGCATGGCAACCAAAGAGCTTTGCAGTTCCAAGCCGAGGGCTTGACAAGCACTGTAAGAATAAAACCTGCTTTATATCAGAGCTTTCATAATCAGGCCATGTTTTGCATTTCTATTCCAAGTTTGCTACTCTTAAAGGTCAGTTTTGTTCTGAGTCTAAAAGAAATTCATGGTATTAAGTGTTAATACAGCTGTAAATACAGCTTTCTAGCTTTTTTATTTATTTTATTTTTTTCCTCCTGTTCTGTTGGCTAAAACCCTAAACAGCTGGTGTTTGCTAGATTGCATCCTTAGGGTGAAGAGTTTGTCCTACACACACAGAATGTGTTCATTCTTCAGGAATCAAGTGACCCCACCAGAGCTAAACAATACGTAAAGCATATAATTTATTTTGGACTATGATTTCTCCAGATGCTGAAAGCTGGTATATTTATTAACTTTTAACTACAACCTCTAATTTTCAGTAGAAAAATGCATACAAGAACGAGCAAAAACTTTTACTGGGAGGCATTATTTGGAACTTCACTAAATGCTTGCTGCTTTCATACCTTCTAGTTTGCAACACTCGATCTCTGAACACAGAGACGAGACAAAGCAGACAAGTTTTTATTTACAAGTGTCCTGGTTTCAGCCAGGATAGAGCTGGCTAAACCACGACAACAAAAAACCTTTCATTAAGGCAAAATGTCTCAAATTGACACTGACTGCACCAGTGGAAAAATTTCCATTTAATTTTTGGGACCTGGGGTGGACCACCTATTTGAAGGCAGATCAGGTCACCATTTGCAGCCACTCACGCATGGTTTGCAATCCAAAACTGTGCTATTTAAATGTCGTCCATTATAGTCTAGCTATGGGTTATAGTTATCAGTTTCTCTTTTTGGCTGGGTGGGTACCAGCAGGCCTCATGATCAATCACCCTGGGGTCATGTTTTCAGGGCACTTTGCAACCAGATCAACCGGAGCCTTGGGCACCAGATCCAGGGGTAGCTGGATTGCTAATTGCTACTTAAGACCCACTGAAATTAATAGGAGTCATAAGTGTAAGCAGTACTTCAGTGATCAGATCTTTTTGAACCTTTGGGTTTTAAATGCCCTTTATGTGAAGCTTTAAGCTCTGGAAGACAGGATCGCTGACTGAGGGAAGTGCAGGTCCAAGACCTGCCTGCAACCACTAAAAGATGTGTCCGTGGCCTGGAAAATGAGTAAAGGGTTTTTACCCTTTGATATCACAGTTGTTAAAATGCCTGAATCCTGCCAAGTAATTCACAACTCTTTTCAATCCCTTTTCCTAATCCTGTAAAATGCAGAAATCGATAGCAACCTGAAAACGCCGGTGCCCTTTCCCAGTGGAAGGCCAGGCCCTACAAGGCTGCTGGCACGTCAAGTCCGCCTGGCCTCAGGCTCTGCAGCTCTCCATGCTGACACACTGCCCTGTGCTCTGGCCAAATTGTTGGCTCACACCGAGTGTACCACTAGTACCCTGTGTTATTACATGGACATGCAGTTTTTGCTCTGAAGCATGGAGTTCTTCAAGCAAAGGGTCTGCCGGGTACTGAGAGACATTATCAGCCTTGTACACAAGGCTGAGTGATGCAGAAGAAAAAGATAGGGTATGTCCAAGACATGTTTATATGTCTTTTCCCCTGTTGCGTTCACTTTCGTTTTGTTGAGTTATGATGGGAAAGTAGGTCAAGAGTGTGGGGCTGCGCCCAGCTGAAGGGCCACGGTACACGTTATCTACTCAAATGCATTTCTGTTGACTCACAACCAGCTATCTGACTTTACCACCCTGAGCAGTTGGGGGTTTCAGGTATGAATGAACATGGAGTTGGAAGTTGGAAAACAGTCGTTATCAGAGCAACGGGTGGTTATCAAGGGAGAAGAGATGCGTTAGGAGGGTGTGATGTAGTATAGCATGTCATGGGTGTGTTTGCAGATGATGTAATGGAGAGTTCCAGCCTTATCAGGTGGTGCCATTTTATTTTTTGTTCTTATTTATGTGGGTATGTGGTAATGATGTCATGTGTGCAGCAACTGTCTGCTTCACAGTATGGCTTTTTGCATGTTTGCTACTTGTCAATGCTGTTCTGGAGGAACTGTCAGCAGCCACTGCTGAGGGCTGGAGGAAGCAGACCGATGGGGGCAGAAATATCTCCATGATATTTGAAAAGTCCTGGCAGTCAGGTGAAGTCCCTGGAGACTGCAAAAAATAGAAACATTGCACCCATCTTTAAAAAAGGTAGCAAGGAGGACCCTGGGAACTACTGACCTGTCAGCCTCACCTCTGTGCCTGGGAAAATCATGGAACACATCCTCCTAGAAGCTATGCTAAGGCACATGGAGGACAGGGAGATGATTCAAGACAGCCAGCATGGCTTCACCAAGGGCAAGTCCTGCCTGACCAACCTAGTAGCCTTCTATGACAGAATGAGCTATATCAGTGGACAAGGGCAGAGCTATGGGTGTCATCTGTCTGGACTTGTGTAAGGCCTCTGACATGGTCCCTCACAACATCCTTCTCTCTAAATTGGAGAGATATGGATTTGATGGGTGGACTGTTGGGTGGATGAGGAATTGGTTGGATGGTCACATCCAAAGGATAGTGGTCAACGGCTCAATGTCCACGTGGAGATCGGTGACAAGTGGTGTCCCTCAAGGGTCCGTATTGCAACCAATACTCTTTAATATCTTCATCAATGACATAGTGGTACTGAGTGCACCCTCAGCAAGTTTGCAGACAACATCAAGCTGAGTGGTGTTGTTGACACACTTGAGGGACGGAATGCCATCCAGAGGGATCTGGACAAGTTTGAGGAATGGGCCCATGTGAACCTCATGAGGTTCAACAAGGCCAAGTGCAGGGTCCTGCACCTGGCTTGGGGCATCCCCCAGTATCAGTGCAGGCTGGAAGATGAAGGGATTGAGAGAAGCCCTGCCAAGAACGACTTGGGGGTGCTGGTGGATGAAAAGCTGGACAGGAGTCAGCAGTGTGTGCTCACAGACCAGAAGGCCAACCATCTCCTGGGCTGCATCCAGAGAAGCATGGCCAGCAGGTCAAGGGAGGTGATTCTGCCCCTCTACTCCACTCTGGTGAGACTCCACCTGGAGTCCTGCATCCAGCTCTGGAGCCCTCAGCACAGAAAAGACATGGGCCTGTTGGAATGGGTCCAGAGGAGGGCACAACAATGCTCAGAGGGATGGAATACCTCTCCTGTGAGGACAGGCTGAGAGAGTTGGGGCTGTCCAGTCTGGAGAAGGGGAGGCTCTGGGGAGACCTTACTGCAGCCTTCCAGTATTCAAAGGGGGCTGACTTTCTGGCAGGACCTGTAGCGCTAGGACAAGGGGTAATGGTTTTAAAGTAAAAGAGGGTAGATTTAGACTAGATCTAGGGAAGAAATTTTTCACCATGAGGGTGGTGAAACCCTGGCCCAGGTTGCCCAGAGAGGTGGCACATGCCCCATCCCTGGAGACTTTCAAGGTAGGATAGGGCTCTGAGCAACCTGCTCTAGTTGAAGATGTCCCTGCTCACTGCAGGGGAGTTGAACTAGATGACTTCAAAAGGTCCCTTCCAACCCAAACTATTCTATGATTCTGTTCTATGAAGTAGCAAAAGGCAATATTTTATATATCAGCAGCTCTGTGTGGCCCCTCATGACTCAGCAGCTAGAGATGAATTCATGAGATGGCAGCTGCCTATGACATCTTCTTTGGCAAAGCCAGTAATGTAGAAAGTTTAATACACATTGCATATCTGTCGTTTTAACACGTCTCCACCATCTACTCAGACCTGGAAATGCTCTCCCTGCCCTTCAGGCACTTGCCATGAAGGCTTAGTCTTCAGCAGGAACGTCAAACTACCATGCACTGAGCTTCAATCAGGGAAGACTTGCTGCAAAGCTCATTTGCAGAGCTAATTTGGATAATGGGTAAAAATTTCTAAAACATTTAAAAGACAACACCACAAGAGCCTTCACTATGGTACCAGCTACCCACAGGCTCATCTCAGTGCCAAGTTCAGTTTGTATGGGTAAAACTATTTAAAATTCATTTCTCTTCAGAGAAAGGTAGGTGTGCCAAAAAAATAATTTCAGTCAGTAGTCAAAGGTAAAGATTTCTTATTTAAAATATGTGAAAAGACCAATTTGGTAATTATGTGTATGAAATGGCCATAAGAGAAATTTTATACTAAATTACTGTAAAATTTAAGATCAAATCCTCATCCTAAAATTTTTATCAGAAAATTCCGTAACATGCAGTGATGACTGGACACACATCCAATATCCTCCTCATACCAGATGTAGGCCAGTCAGCTGAAACCGTATCTTCAGGACATCGACACATGCATGCTGCAAATAGAAACAGAGAGGGAACTTGAACAAGGCCGGCATTTGGCACCTTGTCTGTGTAGCAGCACAGAAAACTTCTGAGGTAACATCTTGGTCCTTATTTCTCTGAGGAATAACTTAGAGTCTAGTTCTGACTTTCTGTCCATATAATTCAAGCTGTTTGATTTTGAAAAGTAAACTGATCATCCATCATTGTGAAGGTCTCTCAAGTGTTAGAAGAAGTGCTTTCACCTAGGTATTAAGATGTCATCTCACTGGGTTGAGAAATCATAGCCCATAACTTATCAGGCACAGACTCCAACATTTCTTTTTCAGTCAGTAATTATATATGTAAAAACCTACATACATATGTACATATCATCCCTCCCACACATCCATGAGTAATCAGTCCTGCAAATCGAGGTGATCAAACCCAGCAAAACCTTGTTTTTCCTTCTTTGATAATATCTTAAATTTTAATGTGACTGAATTTCAGGGGGGACTCAAAATTTCTCATCTCTTCCCTGAACTATATCAATTAAAAAAAATTTCAAATAATTATTTTTAAAATATTATTTTGAGGGAAACTGATTTCTGAGAAATCATTTCAACACTCTTCTCAAAGACCTTATATATTTTTAAATATTTTTAGATTTAAAAGCATGATCATATAAGGAAAAACATATAATTTTTTAAAATAAATTGATTTTCTAAATAAAAAAAGAGACTGTTATCCAATCTTCATAACTCCAGGATCTATACATATGTTACAGTTAAAGACAATAAATAGACTTGTAAACACACAGATGGATACATACTTTATTCCCATAAATATTGGCCACAAGTGAATAGTGGTCTAACCACAATTTCAGCTAGACCTGACCAGCTTGCTGAGGTGCTGGTTCTCAGCTGGGGTTGCACTATTAGCTTGACAATGGGGATCAAAAATGACTCATTCCCTGCTCACTCAGAAAGCCCTACAGAACACCCTGTAGACACATTTTTGAAGGTAAGGCCACAAAGTCTTGTTTGCAATTTACATAATCTTTTTAGTTCTTGTCATTCAAGACTGTGATCATGGGCACCCTATTAATTGGATATTGTTATCATTGATACCAATATGTTATCTCAACATATAACTATCTATCTAGCCACTTTTGTTGTAATGTGAGTGTTCTTCCCAGATACAAAAAATAGAAACATAACTTCCTTTCTCTACAACCAAAACATGTTCTGTAACAAAGGCAGTGTATCTGTTGGCAGTACATCAGTTAATGGTTCGAGTCTTGGTTTTACAACAGAAAATCTGGGAGGGATGCTGTAACCATATTTAAGGAAATATTTTAAACACAAGATTACACGAATACATACAGAGCCATTTCTAGAGATGTCAGCACTGTAAGTAAAAATGAGCTCGAATGCTCAAGCAGGTCATGGTCAGATGTCCTGGTAGCCACAGGAAGCAGAGAGAATCAGAGAAGGTGAGTTTTCTGGGTGGAGAATGGAGATATTAAAAAGGAGGATTCTTGGAAAGCAGGAGTTGTTGTTCAGACGGGATGGTAAGGGGCAGTGACCAGGTTTGCTGAGCACGAAGGTCTTGCATACTTTCTCATGTCCTTCATCAGAGGTGGCCAGCCTGGCTCTCCTGGCAGGCACCAGGGCCTGCAGCGGCTGCAAAACAGCAAGTGGAGCATCTTTACATTGTTTGCAGGCCTGAGAGCATGTGACCTCTCCAAGTGGAAGTATTTCGTCATTTCTTCACAAGCTGAAACGCAACTTTGTAACAAAATCTCTATAATATCTCTTTCTAGCAGAAGGGTCTGCTAACATACCTGAACGAATTGGGTAACTGTTGCAACACGACCAAGCTGTGCGAGGCGGTGATGCAATGCTTGTTTGATGCCCCGGATTAATGCAAAAAAAAAACCAAACAAGGATCTCAACTGAAGTCTCGCTCCCTCCAAGTGTATCCACCCAAACCTCGGCGCAGGGTGAGCCGCTCCGGGCAGGAGATTGGGAGAACTTGGGACGGTCAACCTAGATATCGCATTGCCATCTAGTGCACGTCGCAGGAACTGCCCGGCCAGGCCGGGAAGTCAAGGTGCACGGCACTAAAGCTGCCTAAAAGCGAGGGTGGGTTACAGAAATGTTCGATTGAAGGGCTATTAGGTAATCGCAGCTGGGAAATTCTTAACTGAAATCTCCATTCTCATCCTTCCTTTTCTAAAGGAGCAAGAATCAACGTTGCGAGGGAACAGCAAGAGAAATTTGAAACCCTTCCATCTTCCTCTCCTGGACTTAGAAGAACCCAGGGAGAAGCCCTGTGTAGCCCCTCCCCATAAATACAGAAAGGACAAGCTGCAGGTAAGCCTTGCACAGCGCTTCCTTCTTCAGCTCAGCATTTGCTTGCAAACAGAATGCAAAGATGTGACTCTTGTTTCTCATTCAAAATTTTTCAGTTTGCCTTTGGGATTGCTCCATGGTTTGCGCATTACTCCTACACTGCGAAGAGTGATGCAGTGAGTTGTAAAGCATTGATCTCTGCTGCTTCTGGCAGGTGTGTTGCATTCCCAAGTTTTGCTGCATGGGTACCTGGGGACCAAAAAGTTCAATATTGTCAAAACTGTACCTAAACGTGCCATTCAGAGTTTCAGGCTGCAAGAGAATTTCTTCCTAAACACTATTTTGGAACATCCAAGAAGTGGCTGTGAAAAAACCTCTAGTTTTTTACACTCTTGGAAGTTTTCCACAGAGTATGAGGCATTTCCATGCTAAACCATCTGTGCAGACTTGCCTTTCTTTATCTTTGTGTAAAACATGACCAGACTTCAGGGATCTCCAGCCTCTTCACTCAGTTATTCCAGACAGAGCAGCCCCTTTGGGGTCAAAGAAGCAATAAATGTGCTTACAAGTTTTGATAGTTGGTGCTACAATGCCTAAGGGGTGCTTGGCCCCAGGAAGGAATTCAGGTGAAACACATGGTAAAATCTGGCTCTTCATATCTGGATTCATAAAAGCTGGTGTGCTAAGAAATAGACCATGTAGACTCTAAAAACTGACCATCTTTCTCCTTCCTTAAGCAGAAGATGCATTTGGCACTTGCGTTATAGATCTCGCACTCGGCTAGAAAGGGAGATCAAGAGTTTCTGGTCCCTGATTTTTGGACTACTTCTGGTTTTAACCCACTAAGAATTAAAACCAGCGTAAAAAGAGTCCTCTGTCGCTCAACCAGTATCCAAAGTAGAGCCAAGATCCCCTTCTTCATCTTTGTGGATTAACCATCATCTTCCTCTAGGACTTTAGCTTCATTTGAAGGAATAACCTGAATCACTGTATACTCTCTTCACCTGAATCAGTGTAATCTAAATGCATTCACATAAAAACAGGAGCCTTTGTAATCCACATTTTCTACATTCTGGCTGATACCTCTAGTCTTTAACCTAGTTTTACTGCTAGAAACATTGTGTACATCTATCAGTTGTGGCTCCTTCAGGATTGTACTGAGTGCCAAAAGATCTAACGCAGGAGACATGTATGTACATCCACTCAGCAAAGCGGCTGATGCTCCTGGGTGCGCAGGGAAGCCTCCGTCTGCTGCCTGGAAGATTAGATGACAGATGGAATAGATTTCCTGAATTAACCTCTTAACTGCACCCACTTGTCATTGAATTAAAGTATATGCTTTGGCAAAAGTTCTTTCTTAGTGATTTTTCCCATTGCTTACAGGAAAAATAGAAATAAATAGAAGGCCCTGGCTCCCCTTTTGTTCCTGTTTTTTGGCAATGTGAGTCCGTGAATGTCAACAGCGTTCTTCAATTTATCCTGCTGAAGACAACCATGCTGAGGTTGTCAAGACTGCACAATACAATGCAGCTACTGCCACATCACAGTCAGTCTGTGTGTGTTTATGAGCGCACACGCACATGCACTAATGTAGTGATAACTTCTGACTTTGCAAATACTTTTTCTGAGTGCAAAGATAAATAGTTACACCTATAGAGTGAATGCACAGAGAAGGATAAACTTCCACATTTACGGTAAGAACACAGGAAATGTGTGGGTTCATATGTCAGTACCCAAAAGTACTGGCACCTCCATCAGGCTTTTACTTTCCACTGCTTGTTTCAGGTGCCAGTCATGTTTTAGCTCCTCTCATGGAAGAAAGTATCAGTGGAGAAATTTACCTTTAGAAGCATTCACATATGTGGGCTTTCCATTTGGAAAAATTAAGAGGAAAAAATAAGGGTAGAAATGCCACTTTTTCAGTCCTACACACAAATATTTTAGTGGGGCTGAAATTGCAAATGTGTTAAAGGTGCATCCAAACCCTAAGTCACATAAAAGAGCATACATGTGGCTATATGTAAATCCTGATTTGTCCACAAATCCTTGGTGTTATAGAAGTGATGCTGGGCAAGAAATAAAGTTCTGAAAAATATGAGTGCACCTGGTTACATCAAGTTCATATTTCATGAAAAAAAAAAAAAAAACAATTCACAAAACTCAAAGGAAACCCTGGCCTTAGGAAAATACTGCAGAATATGAATGGAAATAAAAATTTTTATCTTAGTGCTGCATCTGACAATCTGTCATTCAGCAGACACTTAAGATTTGTTTTTTTCACACTGCTTTTGAAGTGATATAATTATTTCCGCTGATGTCAACTGGCAGAGGAAGAAACAATGAATTTTAGCCAGCATTACTTTTGTCTGCCCATGCTGAAATGAAGCAGGAGAACTTGTGAAAAACTGTATGCCCTTTGGGTGGCGCCTACTGCAAAGCATTTGGTTTTGTTCCTTACACAGTAGAGCTGGGAAAGGTCCCAGCCTGGTGCTGGCTGGGTCGGCTTTAAGTCCCTGGCTCCTTTGGGTGCTACTGGGAGAGCGTGTGACCACAGAGCATCAGGGATATCTGGTAGGCAAAGAGAGGACAGGGAATAGAAAATGAATAGCATCTATTTATAAATGCAGTTTGCATTTGGTAAGAGTGAGTCATTTGCCTCTTTGGTATTTGGTTTTATATGTCTGGGAAAAAAAATCTGTAAACATATTTTATTGGTTATTAAATTTCTTATTTTTTAAAATACTGTTGATGTGTACACCCATGAAAAAAACAAGTCCTTGCCTAGCCTCACAGTTAAAAGAACAGAGAAGTCATCAATTTTCCATCTTTTTCAGGCTGCAGTAGCATGTTTACATTACTCTAACAGACACTGGTAGGCTAGGTGGGAAGAACAGGTTTTAAGAAAGGCTTTGAAAGCATAATTATAGTTAGAGAACAAGAGCTGGCACACCTGCTCTGGGGTGTAAGTATGTGGGCTGTTAGATCCTGGGTCAGATCTAATTTTCACCGGTGATTTTCGCCCATAAGGACCTGGGGTGTGTGTGGAACGTGAGGCGCGAGCGTAGCTGGGCTCCCCTCCCACCCGACCTGCCCGGCCAGCAGATCCAGCAAAGGATGTTGTAATGTGCTGCTGGATGTGCTAACACCATCCTGACAACACCTCCAGCCCAGTGGAGTTGAAAGCAGGTCTCTCTCTGAGCTTGATTTCCTGCCATTGTTTTAGAATTGCTTCAGCTTAGACATGCTGGTGGCTCAGCTCTGCCCACAAAGTCTCCTCTTTTCTGTAATCCAGAGCATACATGTTGTATGCCGCTAGTATTCATCATATATCATGTGGCAACATGAAATGTGATACGTATTTCCAAGCAGCTGTGTAGTACAATGATGTAACAAGGTTATCTGTAAGCCCGCTTATCCGTCAATTTATAAAATAAACATCTAAGAAAAGAAAATACACCCAAAATACCAAGAAAAGAAACACAAGGAGTTCATTATCCAACACAGAAGATTTTATTTACAATTAGACATAATGATCTCAGAAAGAAGAATTTGAGCTTTATTTTATTTGTATTAAGTTCATTAACATTTCTAATAAATGATTACCCTGCACTCTTTGAACAAATGTAAATACTCAATATTAGCCTAAATAACATGAATTAACAAAAACTGTAACCAGTGCTTTGGACAAAATGACTATTAATTATAATTCAAGTGCAGTCTAGGTGCTGAACATAGTTTAAGTCCAAACCTGCATTGCGATCAATGAGATTATACTTATGAACAAACGTATCTGCGTGCGTTGGCAAAATTGGGCCCTGAGACATTTAAAATCACGGCCTGATTTGCTGGATCACTGCTGCTGGAGCACCACATAGCACTAAACCACTCTAGTAGAGCATACTCTAACTTGCTGACAATGGACTTGAAGCCAAAGAAAATTGAGCTGAAAAGCTAGTGTATCAATAATGGCAGGAGCATTGCTGCTGTTCCTTTGGTGAAAAGATCTCACTTTTAGATTCTGGCACAGAAGACTAGTTTTATTATAAAAACTTGGTGTCAGATCTTGAACCACAGCAGAGTTGTGCATATTTCAGAGGAGAAGGTGTCTTAATGACTTTAGTAGTCCTCATACTTTTTTGACCAGGCTATAGGACTCTAGGGATGTTTGCAGTTGTGTCAGACTGTCCCCAGACTAATAAAATCATAAAATCATAGAATCTGTTAGACCAGACTGCTCAAAACCCCATCTGGCCTGGCCAGGGGTGGAGCATATGAGAACAGAGCATCATATATGACACCAGCAATAATGTACAGATGAGAGAAACATCCTATTTTCCATTGACTAGCGAGCACCATGAGTAATCAAATTCATTGGCTCTTTAAGTGAGAGCAGAACTTCCCTCGAGTGCCGTGCCTCCTTCACATCTCCTGCCCCGTTACTTTGCATTTCCAGCTCACAGCTGTAAGAAGAGGGTGGAGCCATGTACCACGTAGACCTTGCCTTCAAGGATAATCTCTTGGGATTTCTGTAATTCATCAGCTCTGTTGATAACTACACAACTTTTTCCACAAGGAACATGGGATTAGAACAACAGCGTTTTAGTCTGTTGGGTTTTTCCCTTTATTTCTAAAGGAAGAAAATACCTTGCTAAAGATACCGGGTGAAATATACTGTCCTTTACTAGCAAGATAAATCCTTCTGGTTTAAAGTCTGTTGTGGCACTAATTCCAAACAGCAGGCTATGAGAGGTTGGCCATATTTGATCTTCTTTCTTTGCAGCTCTCATTTATCAGCAAAAAAGATCCAAGAGATCTTTGAAAATGCTGAACTTAGGCTCTTGTTCTGAATTCAGTGAGTCCATGAGAAAAAGAGAGAGCCCACAACACTCAGTATCTGCCCCGTTGACTCTCATTTCTAAGACATGGCATTCACATTAAACGAAAAAGTATACCGTTTATGCAGATGTCAGTGTTTGCTACCTGTTTACAGGCTGATGCACCTCATTAAACAAATGGTTGCACAAATTTCCTTGTGGCAGATGGTTTATCAGTAAAGAATTGGGGCTACCTGTTTTCATTTAAGTTCTTCTATAGCAAGGAAGTGGAACCCTCTGATATTTGATCAAAATCATTATCTCAGTGTTTCCTGTGCCCGGAGCATTCTGGAATATTTTCTCTTGACCTTGAAGGTGACAGATCATTCTCTAAGGGAGGCCTTGGGTGAAGTGGGGCTAAGGCAGGGGAGAGGTTGGTGTTCAAGCAAGAGCCAGAAAGAAAATCACACGGGAGGCAGCAGAAAGAGCAATGGAGCAGGTTGCGAGCTAAGGGAGTGGTTCAGATTACTGAACAGCTGTGGAGCCAAATGTTGATGAACTCCATCAACATATGAATGACTGCGGCATGTCTATGAGCTGTCTCCATATAAAATGTATAAACCACGTATTTTAGTAAGTCTTTTATTAACCTCATGTATTACAGTTAGTAACTTTACATAATATTCACATTCGACGCAACTCACATCCCTGAATAGAGGACAGAGAGCAGTTCTATTGCAGCAGCTTCCATTCCTTGAAGGAATAGAAAGAAACATCGCGTTGAGAGCATCTAGAGCACAGCATGAGCTCAAAGGTGGTGTCATTCCCAGCCTGTGCTCAGAGGCAGAACATCGGCAAACAGCTTTCATTTGTCTTGCAAATCCCAGAAGAAAAAAAGTAGCAAGTTGCATAAATGGCAGAAGGTGAACTAAAATCCAACTGAACCTCAACATCAGTCTGCTCGAATGTCATTTAAAATTTGTAACAAGGTTCAAATAATCAAAGTTATTTGAAAGCATAGTTTCCTTGGTGGCCTCTTTAGTGATGTCAGAAGTGTGGACCTTTGGAAACATTAGCTTAATTAAGTTAGTGAGTTGGTCTTCTCAAAATGGAAAAGCATTTTGAATTCCATAGCATGTGGACTGACTGTGTCTTGAATCATACCTTTTGTCTCTGAATTTTAACATGCTGCTTGGCAGAAATTTCAATTAAACATTGACTACCTCTGACGTCTTCTGTTACCTGTAGTGAAATAAAATCAGAATTCAGCATGTGAGGACGTAAGTCTTCGTCTTAAAAAAGTCTCTTTACAACAGCATATGTTTCACCACAACGTTCATGTCTCTGAACTCTTTTAATCACTCCAAAAATGTTTGTCTCCCTAGATGTCAGTGCATTAATCCACCACTTGGTTATTCTACCCATGATGGGAGTATATTTAGTCTTAGCAGGCCAGGTATGTTCAGGAGATGTTTAGGCTAACATGAGAGTCATGCACGATTAAAAGAAAAAAGTGAGAATCCCTATCCAACACTCAATTAAAAATCTAATTTACAGTGGGTGCTCTGAACCCCAGAGAGGAGCATGTCCTGGAAGAGCACAGGAATCTGCAGCTATGTGGCCCCTGTCCCAGAGAAGTACCAGAGGGCACTTCTGAACAGTTTACCAATCATGGATAAAATGTCTGTTTTCACAAACTCACAACAATCGTGTTATGTTTTGGAATAAAAAAACCCGTTGATCTTCTGATCTAGTTCCCAATACCCTCTCCTGAGTGTGTTAAGAGCATGCGGAAAGTTTAAGGCTGGGAAGAGAATTTGAAAACATTAGCTAAATTATCTGGATCATTTCTCACAGAACAACTGCTGAATTTACTAACACTTAAAAACAAGAATAGCTAAATACACAATGATTCTGAAGTTCTTGAAACCCTGAGGAAACGTTACTGCTGAGGAGTGAGCCGTTAGTGCTTACTTACTTATTTTAATTTCTTTGATCTGCATATGAAATAGGAACCCATGAATGCGAGGAACAGCACAGAACCTGCAATCATTAACACCATCTGCAGCACACTCAGCATCTGGACCCGGCCAGTGACTTTATTTCTGAACATTTCTGCTTTCTCATCCCCAATAACAGCAGACTGAAACAGTGCAAGAGAAATGTCAGTGAAAGGTAAGTACGCAAGCACTCGCTTGCCGAGTATATTCTTGGCATGTGCAAATCACAGCATGAATTTAATTGCCCAGTTTCAGGACACCAAGACTGAAAAAGTTAGGTCGTTTTTCTTTTTTTTTTTTTTTTAAACAGTGAAGATTAAGAGTCAGAAAATATACTAACCTCATTTAGCCAAAGAAGAGGAAAAATATAAGGTTTTTGGACTTTTGATAAAGCTCTGAAATGAGAAAATAAGTACAGCATGTCACCTTTAGTTTGGTTCATAAGCCCAGTCTCTACTTAAAAGTTTTTTTTTTCTCCTCTAACTACATTTCTACGTTCCAGATGTAGCTTTTTAGTATAGTCTTGGACTTAAAAAAATAAGCCTGCAATTAATTGCAGCCATTTTACATATCAGACAACCATCTCTTTCTGTCTAGTCTTCCATATGTGGGTACTCAGAAAGAAGAAAGTTGGACACAGCTGGGTGTTGGTGGGAGGGTCTGAAGATCTGTGTGGTGTTCACCTTCCAGACATACAGGATCCCGAAATGCACATCTGTACATGTATATTTGGGCCAATGAAGAGAAAAAACAAAAACAGCTATAGAGACCCATCAACCCTTGTGATAAAATCCATTTAGTGACAGAGAATACATAATCCTCTCTCTCTAATTGGATTTATTACAGAAAGTACACTTTGCCTTCTACTTCATCGTTGTGGCCCCCATTTGGGTTTTGTAAGAATATTATTTTTAAAAATATGTTGCCTTGTAAGCTTCTGTGGGGAAATCAAATGTGTGTTAAAAAACTTGGACAATGCCTTGTTCAAGAAGAGTTCCTCTTTTGATGAAATTTATGTTCTCTGAAAAGTCATGACTGAAATTTTTGTAAGAAAGGTGAAAAGGCTTTAGGAAAGTATTTTTATTCCTTCTTTTCCCGTTCATTTCTACTAACATTTTCATAGACCACTCAGCCCTCTTGAAAAAAAAGGCTTTAAAAATAAAATAATGAAGTAGTACTTACTCAATTTTTGGTGCGGGCTTCACAAGGAGGTTTACTTGCAGCCTTTTTGCAAATTGTAGTGTAAAACCAGTGATCTAAAGCCAGGGGGGAAAAAAAAACCCTACATTAATTTTAATTCTTGAATTGGATGCCTAAGCCTAGAATATGGACTTTGTCAAAAAGCACTTTGATATTATTTTATCCTTATGTTTTGAAGGATTACGTTTTTATGAAATTTTAATGTTTTTAAGGGTCTCTTATTTCTCACAGAAGTTCTGATTTTGTGACTTTACCATAGTTACCGTTGTAATTTGCAATTAAAACTTACAGGGGAAAAAAAAAGGTTAAAAATACTAAATCAGTCATTAATGTTTAATATAAAAATATGGTTTAGGATTTTTTTCCACCAGAAATTAGCTAAATTTCGTTCTTCGATAAGAAGGACGTTTAACTTGCATAGGGCCAAAACCAAATATTTCATATCAGAACAAACATATCAAAACAAAGGTCAGATCTTTTTTTCATGTCCTCCTTTTCCCCTCTGTCTTCAACAAAAATCAGACAGAGTGTGATTCTTGAAAATTTCATATCGGGTTTAGGAAATTCTGGTTGATACCACTATTCCAAATAAAGTGAAACAAAGATTTAAATTTAGATCTCCCCATTGAAGTTACATAGCTTAGCTGTCAAATTATATGACTAAAAGTATTTTAGTACAAAATCCTGAATTTTACCTTTTCATCCAAATTCAGAGCAAAATAAAATTTTTAAACCTTAGAATCCATCAAACAATTCAGAAAACTTTGGTAAATACAAGATTCTTAAAGATAAGAATGTGAATCACTGGAACAGAAGTAAAGGTAAAATTGGAGGCAGTCAAAATCAGAGCTGTCAAAAATTCATTCTGTTCGTGAGATCTGTTGGACAATCTGGATCACAAAGACTATATTGGTCTGTTCTAGACTAGTCTGTTCAAACTTCTAGCAATTTTCTTTGAAATAAACTGGTTTATATTTATTTAATTGCAAGTTATTTTAATTTAATTTCAATTGATTCAATTAATTATAGAAAAAATGTTCAGTTATAGAAAATTAAAAATATTTAGTATAAACAGAATTCTTTTCATAGAAAAGAATTTTCTCAAAGTACTTGAAGGTAATAGAAAAGCTATAGCATACCTCAAAGTTTGCAGAATCTTTTTAGTCCTTATTATTCCCAATAAGGAAGAATCAAAACTTATTTTCCAAACTTTGAAGGTCAGAATGTGACAAAATTCTGCTCTAAATTTCCCCTGCTAAAACCGTAACACTTTTGTGAGCAGATCTTGCAAAAGCAAGCAGGAAAATATTGAACCTTCTGCTCGTCCCTCTGGGTAGAAGGCCTACTCTACTACAATTAAACTTAAACACCGCAAGTATACAATTATTAAATATTTGGACTTACAGGCTCTACATCTAGAAACGTCTCATGCTCCTTCTCGTTTGGGCTCAGGCCTTCAACATCATGCAGTACAGAATCACTTGCATGAAGAAAATGCGGAAGAGAGATAAATACTGGTCTTCCTATTTAAAAAAAAAAACCAAACTCGCTTGAATCAGTAAGCCTTGTTTCAGTGCTCATCTTCTGAGATTGTTTTCCAGGCAAACATGTTTTTTTTATATGGACAAACAATCCTGATAAAAATGTTAATAGTCCCACCCTCCAAAAAATCACTTCCTGTGATTCTGTTGTCATTAGGAAAATCACCTGCTGAAATAAGTTGTAGTTATAAATCCTGCTCGTCTGGCCATCCCCACTCTGTGTAGCTGGCAGTGCTCCCAGTTTCACTCTGGAATGAGGGCCTGACTCTTACTGTTTCCCCCCACCCTCAAGATCTTGTTGTAGTAGAAGCCTGAAGGGAACCCATGCTGTCCACTCGGCACCCAACGCAGATTCCGTATATATTTATTTTATTAAACCAGAGCGAACCTTAACCAATAGCGTCTCTCAATCTCCGCATGAGTAGTTAGTTGTGTAGACACACACACTGCGTGTGAGTTACCACAAATGCAAGGACTGTGACTGTCTCTGCCTTTTATACAGTGCCTATAGAATCCTCTTCTGTACCTTCTGTACATGCACTCCTGCAGTTGCAGTATACAGTCTGGAGTATCACGCTGTTGCATAGCATTATGCAAAACAGAGAAATATTACAGTCCTCGCTTCGGGAAGTGGTCTCACAGGCAATCTGTGGGAGAATTCCCAGACCGACACGGACGTCCTGGATCTTAGACTAACACCTCAGCTACAGGACACGTGTTTTCTCCCCAGTTAAATGGTTTGTTTGGCAGTACCGTGTCACTACTATACCTGCTTTGCAGGCACTAATATCTAGGACTCCAGCTACTGTGCAGTTCTTTGATATGACTTCATCTGTACAGAAGCAATAATTATCTCTGACTTCGGCAGGCGATGCAAATGCTTCACGAGGAACTGTGAAACGATAGAGTGTGATTCCCTTCACATCCTGCTTGCCCTGGAAAACTCCGTAGATTGATCTGAATATAAAGGAGGAGAAACATGTTTCAGTCATTTGGATTGAATCACTAAATCATCTGAATTCATGGCAATACTCCTTGAGGATCCCCAACCGTCTCTCTCTTAAAAGAAACAAGTACTCCAGAAAGCCAGTGTCCAGGCACCCTTCCCTCTGTTCGGCAGCTTGCCGGGGTGCTCCTCTATTTCTCTGTGGAGAATATTCCACACTTTCACAAAGAGATGTATAAGCTCAGAGGTGAGCATGACAATACACAAAAAGACAAAATTACTATTACCAATAAAAACCAATACACACAAAACTAACTAACTAATTAAGAATTCTTTTCCCCACACACTTCTATACCGAATGTTATTATGAAATTTTTGAAAGTTTTCAGACTACAGTGGGAATCCTTATCAATATAAATCAGTTCTGTTATAGGTTTTTGCTGACCTGATGATACTAATCTAAGCTTTATGATGCAGGCGGCATTCTGCATATAACCTTATTCCATTGCGTATGAATCAGAATACCACTTCAGCTGCTTTTTGCTGATACATTATCAACTGATATGGAGATATGGTTATTACACAGTAATGTAACCAGGGCAGCAACACTTTGTATTGCAGCCAAACAAAAGAAGATTCCGGGTTTGGCAACATGGACAGGACCATTTTGCATGACCTCGTTTCAGCACGACCTTTGGGTGATCGTTATTGTCCTCCTTCATCTTTCATTAATTGTGAGAATTAAACAGCCAGAGGCTTCTCTCAAACTGTGTGCAATCAAGCCAAAGAATTTTATCATTTCTCCTTTCCATAGAATTCCCTTTTCCACGACCTGTGAAATGCTTTCCAGTTTGGTGATACAATTACTTCCAAAAAAAAGGAACTTTAACTTCATGTAAAAACACTGATCTTTAAAAACAAACAGTCTGCAAAGCAAACGGCCCACTTTAAACCTAGTTAAAAGGAAGCAGCTGTTTCCAGGCAGCAAAATAAATAAGGGGGTCAAACCGCCCGAAGTAAATACACTGTGATGCACTTTAAATCTTTTAACATTGCTTTCAGCGATCCAGCTGGAGAACTTAGGGACACTGGTTAGCAACAGTAGAAGCGGCAGGCTGAAAAGCCATCAGTATAGGATGCATTAAGCAGTTTTGTTTGTTTGTTTGTAAATACATAAAAATAGGATATGTAAAAATTCCCTGTGAGAAAGCAATTCTGAGTATCTAGTGGACGACAGTAAATCCTGTTCTGCAGAAATGCCGAAGACGGGCTAAGTGGCCCCTGCTGCACCTACTGCCTTCTCAGACCAAACAAGGCAGGTTATAGCCTGGGTCCTCATCTTAGAAGCAGCTCAGGACTTTGAACCCTGTGTCCTCAGTGTCCTTCATAGATCTGGAACAGCTCACAACAGTGTCCTGAATTATACATCCGTAACCGGCTGGGATAAAATACACCGTAACCAGCTTGCTACTTGACGTGAATAAAAGCAGCAGAATCAGGTTCTGAGTCACAAGTACAGCTGATGAATTTACTTGTGTTTAGGTAAGAGGTTTATGTTGAACCGCCTCAGTGAGCTGAGCCCCGGCAGAGCCACTGCAGGTCCCCCCGAAACGGCGGCGCGGGCGGGTGGCACGCGCGGCTGCGCGCGCGCCGGGAGGGGACCAGCCTACCTGCAGATATCGGAGGAGAAGAAGCGCAGTATCTGATCTTTCTTAACAAATGGTGGGAACGATGCCCCATCTGTGAATAGAATAAGACAAGAGCTTGAAAGCAATCCCACTTGGAAAACACGATTTAATTTCTAGCTCAATACTCAGCTGTTACTTTCCTATAAAGCTGTGAAAAAGGTAAACAAAATGTGTCATTTGTGGGGAAAATATTTATGTAAGTTATTGCACAGTGACAGGCACTCCACAGATAAGATTGTATTGTTTTTGAAAGTGAGCCAAATTATGGCAGCTTTTTTTTTTCCACAGATGTAAAGGTATATGGCAAGCCCATGAAAAACAGAGGCTACAAAACCCAATCCTGCTTAATACGAATCCTAATAGCTGTTGCCATTGCTTCAAGGTTTATGCAGTTTAAAGACCTAAACCTTTCTAGAGATGCTCGGTTCACCTGCAGTTATGGCACTCGGCGCTTACAAGAAGCACAACTTTAGGCCTCAAAACTGCCTGTTTAATAATCAGTGCTAAACCTTTTTTCACCAAAGATTGCTCGAGCAGATGCTCTTCTTTGTAAGCTGAGATCCTCTCTACAGCTAATGGAGAGACGGAAGCGCTTCTGGGGCACAATCCATCTCACCCCGTGGTAGACATGCAAAAGAAGTCGGAGGAATAACACGTCGGTGATGTCTTTTTCTCCATCCGTTATAAAAAGAACACAGACAGCCCATTCAGATGCGTATTTCTGCATTTCAAGCAACCAGAGTTAAGTAAGACGACTCGCTGCCACTTTCCCAAACAAGGTGTTGTAACAAGCCTTTAACCAGTGCATTTGTTGCTTCTTGCTGCAATTTCTGTTTAATTTCTCAGTCAGCAGCCATAACCAAGGGATTGAAAACATCTGTGATACCTTTGAATCTAGTAGGCAAGAGGGAGAAAGCTAAATTACATACTGCCACGTGCCCACTGCTGACAGAAGCACTTTTTCTTAAAGAAGATCCACGATCATCCTAGACACACACTCTATTTCCAAATCTCGGCAGTCTTGGAGAGTTTGCAAACATGGACTCATTTCAAGCCCTGTAGAAGAATGCTGCTTAATATTTTTATCTAGATTTTTACTTATTCTGTACATGCTGCGCTTTGGTGTGAAAGCTTACAACGTAGGAAGGAATTCTCACACTTACAAGACCTTTAAAACCTGCTGCTTCTCTAAACACATGGTCTCTCCTGAGCAGTCACATTGAATGCTCTTGTCAGCTGTGCGATAACCTTTGCTAACAAGGAAAATCTCCACATTTTCACTGTACTGGAGCACTTAGTCTAGTTAGCTGAGTATGTTTATTCCATCAGCTGTGGAAGAAGGAAAAACAAAAAGCTGACCCTGGGAAAAAAGGGTCCAGGCTCCATAAAAAAATGGAAAATCCCAGAAAATACTGCCTCTTATAAAATCAATTACATAGTTTAAAAAGGAAATAATCCTTCCTGATTCACTTTCTCCTTCAATTTCCAATTTCCAGAATTGGAAAGCCACATTCTTGTGATGTATTTGAAATACTTCAAAATAACTTGCCACATGCTCTGGGTTATAAGGAAAATGATCTATGCCAGGTAAAGCAGCACAGGAAAGAAAAAAATCCCCAGCCAACCACCCAAAAACCTGCCTGTTTTTATACTTGCTCACTGAAGGCCTACAGCTTTTGGCAAAAGCCTCCACCATGACGTCTGCCTGCCTCAGCTCAACAGATTCTGGTGTCCTTCCTATCACTCATCAAAAGAAAAATATCACCTTGAACAAATGTAGCCTTAAACAACTCAATGTATCATATGCATTCCAAAAGCAAATTAAAAAACATTCCTCTCTAGTTTATTCATCCCAAACTAAACTACTTCTTTTCTTCATCCCTTTTCATCTGCTAGTGGCCTCCAAACTGAGAGTTTTTTCCCTTGCCACCTCAATTTCCTTTCCTATCTCAGTAAAAATATCTTCTGTTCATTCTGGTGCATTTAATGTTATTTTTCAACACTGTAAATGAACATACATTATTAGAATGCAAAGATAATTTTCAACTGTTATACCAAAAAAAAAATGAATCTTAGTTATATTGTACCATAAAAATAAATAGTAGAAACAGAGAGTTGGATTCTTTTCTTGTGTCTCTTCCACATCTACTCTAGCTGAAGAGTGTGTGTATATGTATATATAAAATAATGTACAGTAATGTATAATATATGTATGATTATAGATACATACATATGCATGTATAGTAGTAGTAGTAGTATGTATATATTCATATTTATATAGACATTTAATAGACAGAAACAGAACTCTCAAACCCCAGGAGAATCAAATTAAATATTCTATCTCATTATTCCCTTGCAATATGAAGAAATGTGTTGAATTTTTAAAAGCTTTGATAGGCTCACCTGTGCCATTAACCAAATCGCAGTGACCTTCCCAGTATGAAAGATTCCTTCAAGATAAAAAAGAAGTCATGCCGTGTGTAGTAAATGATAACATATATTCCACTTCATTACCTGTATTGCTAAATATAACTGCTCCAGTATAAGCCTGATTAGTTAGTAAAGTCAAAGGATAGAGGTGTTCATTCATTTATTCAGATAAACTATATGATGCATTAGAATAGGATAAAAGAGATCTGGCTACTTAAATATGCAAAACTGAGGTAACTACTTGTATCAAAGAATCAATAATTGTCTTAATTCCAAGTTCCTGACAGAATCATGAATAGCTGAAAGAGAAAGGTGGTTTTGCTAAGCCCAGGGCTTGATCCAGCTTTCCCTGAAATGTTGAAGATCTTCCATTTACCTATAGCTCTTAGTGAATCAAGCCTTAAAAGCCATACCTTGAAAATATGTATGGTTTTTAATTATACAACGCTATGATACCTTTTGTATTTATAGCTTTCAATTATTGCTGTTTTTTTAATATCTTCTTTCCCAGTATAGACTTTGTAAATTCCATCAAATGTCCCATTATACTGTAAGAGACACAAAAAGAAGGAATAACGGTTAGAAGTACTGAACCAGATTGTAGCATTGTCACATTTTTCCTTCTCACAGCAACTGCCTTAATTTTTATTCACAGAAAAGTAACTGAAGGCTTTGTTTCTTCATTGGTTTCACTTACCGGGTAGAAGACTCCCAGAACTGGGTCCAAAGGGAAGGGGACCTTGTTTAAGAAGGGATCTTTGTATCCCCATAGTAATTCTTTCACTGTTCTGTTCTGCAGCATGGATGACTTAGAAGCTTTAATCCAAGTATTTAATAGTAGTTGTATAAAAGTGTTTGTATACAAGGCGGGTGCAGCCTACAAAAGCAATAAAATTAATGTTTAGCATAAAATTCTGCATGTGCTTTGGATCAAAAACACAGAGACTGACTCCAAGAAATCCCTGGCAAAGCCAGTTTCCAGAGTTGCAGCTCACTGTAAGTTAAGTTTCTACTTAAAACTGACACTCCTTAACAAAACAATTACTGGGCACAACTTACACAAAGGTAGACAATTTGTCTTTACTGCTTACATGTGTTCACTAGATCATCCCTAATCACAGAATCATAGAACGATTGAGGTTGGAAGGGATGTCTGGAGGTCCTCTGGTCCAACCTTCTGGCTCAAGCAGGGTCACTGAGAGCCAGTTGCCCAGGACCATGTCCAGACGGCTTTTGAGTATCTCCAAGTAATAATCTCAAATCCCTATCTGTATAACATGGGTTGTACCACTCTCGGTTTTCTACCTCTTTTCTGTCGTCTCCATATGTCACATACTTCGGACTCACTTGCACTATAAATTTGTAAGTAAAAATATACAAGCCTTGTTAGTTATTGGCTTTGATAAGTGGTTTAGATTTGCTGTTACGCTAGCAGCAATACAACTGTATCCTGCACAAAACTGACCAAGTGCTGAATCTGTATTATTTCTTTACTTAGAATGAATACATATTTGCAACAAACAAATCCTTTCTGAACAGCTTTAATTCTAAATAATGGATAACTTTTCCTAATTGAAAGAATGAAGAATAATGTAGATTTACCAGCAGTAATTGTAATGAACATTCCCAGAAGCATAAACACAAAGTCAGGTCCCTAAATGAAATGGCCTAAGTTAGGACACAGGCAGAATATATCTGGTCTGAATAAGGTAATTTACCTCTACTTTTTAGGTCTTTTCTCCCTAGAGAAAAGAAGGCTCAGGCAGACTTCAGCACAATACTCTAGTACTTAAAGGGCGGCTAGAAAGAGGATGGAGGCTCTTTCTTCACAAGGAGTGACACGGAGAAGACAAGGGGAAATGGGTACAAGTTGCACCAGGTAAGTTTTATCTTGACAGCAGAAAGAAATTTTTTAGAGTGAGAACACTCAACCCATGGAATGTTGTACAGCTCCCATCACTGGAGTTTTTCAAGGTGCAATTGGACAAGGTTCTAGAAAATGGCATCTAGGCTCCCTTTCTCAGAAAAGATCGGATCAGATGATCTTTTGAGGTCTCTTCTGACATGGGCTCTTCTATGATTCTGTGGTTGATTCTATGATTCTATGTCAACACCGAGCATCTCTTCGCTATGCCCCTAGCCCCCACCCTCTCCCAGTGACCCTGAACACTTAGGCGCAGACACCGCAGCGTCAGTGCAAGACAGGCAGGCGGCACAGCCAGGGCTGCAGGTAAATACGAAAACTGTAAACGCCAGCCAAGGGCAAGCATTGTCAGCCTGTGACAACACAAAAACAGCGGTACTGAAAAGGTTCTAGCTGTCTCTGGGTGGGCACCCCTGTGCTTTTCCTTGAAGGACTAGGGTCTCAGTGGACAGGAGAGCTCAGGGATGCCATTGCAGTGGTGCTGAGGGGCAACATGGGGAGCAAGCAGCTGGGGAAACGAGGTCGTGTATACACCGAGAATGGGTTTTGATACAGCCCTCTCTGCAAAGCAGGACTGAGGATTCTATGGAAAGAATACGGCAAATCTGCTTTGTACTGTTCATCCTGTACCTCACACAGAATGGGAATCCATCCACGAACTCGTGATTCATTCCCACACTAAAATTGACTAGGAGAACACTTTTTGATACATCACATCCTAACTGATGACTGTGCTTCCATTGACAGGGACAAATCGATTGTTCCTTACTGTTAAGATTACCCTGGAAATATAAGGAAACCTTAATATATATGCAATATGTCCTCAGAATATTTTTTTTAAAGCCAGTAATACAGCTATCCTCAGTGTAGCTGACACTCATGTCGTCTGAGTTCATAGAGAGGAAAGCTATCCTGTGGCAGTTTCAGTATTACTAATGCTAACTTCTTCCCCATTTCCCCAGTATCTCAACATTTGAATGTGGGCATTATGGTTTTGTTTCTTTACTTACAACAACAGCAAGGTTAAGGCACGTGATGGTATCATTTTCTGTCCCAACAGACATATCAGGTTCAAAACGAGCAATGTTAGGCAACATGTAGGATATCGTGCCATCAGGGTTTTCCGTGACATTTTCTTTGGGTAAATATCGCACCCTTGAAATACAAAATAAAAACATAGAATATTTTTAACATTTGATTTTAGAGACAACACATAACCATGAAGTTTTTTGAAAAAAAATGAAGTTTTTTTAAAAGTTGATGAACATTTTTGTAGGTGAATGTCGAACATTTCATAACCACTGAAAGGATTCTGAATTTTTCATATGAATATATGTAAAAATTCCATTTTCTGTAAAACATTTTTCCTTTGGAATTATTTCCTTGGTTCTTAATGGCAATTTTTTTCTTGATATTAAATGAAAACAAATATTTCTTTTTTATTTTTATTTCAGTAACGGACCTTGCATCTTTTTATATTTTATTTTAAATTAATTCTATTTTGTCATTTTTTTCCTAAGCTTTCTCATAGTTGCATGTAACTAGAAGAGGATGACTCAGAATGGCTAATAAACACTCTTAAGTTTTGATTTGATCGGCCTGTGTTGCAACAAAGCAGATTATAGGTTAATCTATAATGGGAGTCACTTTGATAACATATCATATGCATGTAGAGTTTTATAAGGAGTCTTTCAGCTCTACTGAGATTCTCATAAGCCCCTTAAGCATGCCCTGTCAGCAGATCACCAAGGTACAAATCTCTGAGTGGCTGCAGTTCTAGCTCTGGCTCAACTCTTCCAGCCCCCGTCCTCTGCGGGGCCAGCATCCAGCAGGCATCATATGACTTAGCCTGCGCTGTGGGTTCACAGAGCCTATCCCAGCTCCATCCCAAAAAGGGTCTTCAGGGCACTCTATCATGTCTTCCAGCCTTGGTGTGGGGGGACCAAAAGGTTCAGAGAGCGTTTATTTCCCCATGGTACAAGATATAGCCAGTGCAGGTGAGCCTTACCCCAAAAGAAGCTGGATCTTGGCTTCTCAAGATTGGTTTGTGTGCATGTCATTTTAATTAAATAGCTTAATATGTAAACCACCTACCTGAAAGTTGGGAGATTTTTTTTCTAATTAATGTTACTTCTAACTGGAAACACAAGACCTAAACCAAGGTTTCCCAACAGAATAGTGGGGACAGTTACGTTTTCAAGGCCATTTGCTCTACTTGGTAATAAATAATTAAGTATTTAAAGGGACAGAGAGAGAGAGAGACTCAGGGTCAGAGTGATTCAGGTAGACCCAATATCCCAGGTGACCATGACCACAGCAGTGAGAAGAGCTACAGCCATCATTTCTTACATAGTCTCACTGAGGCTTCTGACAGAGATTTGTCCCTAAGAAAATAGGCACTATCACCACCACCAGCATAAGACATTTCTGTTTAGCAGGAATTCACCTTCTGTGGTATTTCTTAACTGGTTAGTTTCCTAATTCCTGTGTAACCATTTCCTATGTCTTCCCAGGTACCCTATGAACCAGGAGTTGTCTATTTCAAATGAGAAATAAATAATCTTTTAAGCGTCAAAGCCCCTCATTTCTAGATGCTGCGATGCAAAACCATCTCGCAAATATAATATACATCCCCAAAGATATCAAGAAAGAAATATCTTCTCGTTTTTGGAAAGCAATTTCATAACAAGGGTGCCAGTAATAGCTGGGTATTGGGCTTAATGATTCAGGAAGCATCAACTAGTCTTATGTCAACATCACATTTAAAATTAAGCAAATGATTGAAAGCTTCCCTGAATGGGGATGGATTGCTGCATCTAAGCCCTATCTAGTACATTCAGAAAAAAAAAATTTTCACAGGAAAAATTGAAAAAGGAAAAGCTATAGATTAAAAATAAGTCATAAAGGAACAAAGAATCAAAACATATTATTAAAATAAATATGAGTGATACACAGGTGATAAGCCCTTGGTTTTAGGGCCCCTGGCATACTTTCTTCTATGTAAATAGTTGGCAAAAACTGAACAGCAACAAATGCAACCCTGCCTGTGTGGTGTTGTGGCAAACACCTTGCTAATGAGCAATAAGTTTTCACAAGATCAAACAGCTTCACACCCAATTACCTACTTCTGTATGTATTTTCCCAATGTGACACCAATACAGGAAATGTTTGTGATTGACTGCTGTGTGTAGCTGCAATTTAGGCATTTTTATCAAGTGTGACTAAAATACGATGCAGAAATTTCAAAACCAAATTTTAACTCGGCAGAGCTTTCTCTGACTTTAACAAAACTTCTGATATGACATGCCACATATTCAGGGGGCTTTGCTTACCGGTATGTATAAGGTCCTCTTTGTTCAAGTTTTGGACGTGCTCCTAGGTCTAATACCTCTGAGGGATTTTGCACATGGAAAACCCAAAACTGCCTGTAAACTGAACTTCCCGGCACAAGCCAGTTTTGAAAAGCAATGGTACCATTTGCAATGACAGCTTCCTAGAAGGACAAAAAACAAAGCTAAAGTTAACCACAAAAAAATGAGTGACAAGCTGCAGACGATTGTAGTGGATTCCCAAACACACAGAAAAAAAAGCTATTTTATCATCAATATGAGGCATACAGCACACATTGTTGGCCAGCATTTGAAGGCAGCCTGACATTCATTGTCAATGAGAGCAAATGTGAGTCCCCCTAAAATAAGTGACCACAAAGTTGATATAATTGCTACTGTAGCCAGTAGCAAAACTTTTCTATTGCTGTGGTTGGGCATTGCCTTAGTTCCCAAATACTTGCCAAATCCACTGATTATTTGTAAAAAGAAAATCTTTGAATGACTGAATGATACCCAACAGTTTTGAGAATCTATAAACTACTTTTCATACTTTTGCAAGTAGGGAAGGGAGGGATGAAGAGAGGTAGGGAGGGGGGAAGAGAGGGAGGGAGGGAGGAAACCACCCAGGGGAGGAAACGAGAGTTATCTCTGAGCGTTACTCAGGCTCTAAGTAATTTTGCACGCGGAGAAACCAAATAGCGTTCTTGCAAAACCGTTTGGGTTTTTTTGTCAGAAAACTCTTGTCACCACAACTGAGACTTTCTAAGAAATCTCTCCTGTTTTGATAAAATTTTCTTAGGAAGGTTTCCCAGGTACAGACAATGAGGGGAAAACATGGATATAAGGACAAGACAAGACATCAGGAACCACTCAAGTATCCAACGGTTTTATGCCTGTGGCACTCGGCTATAATATGGTAAATGCCTATTCAGACCTTGGGACTGTACAGTGAGAAGGAGAGTTTGAAGGTATGTTTCCGCTATTGTCAGGGGAATGCCTGCTCTGCCTGGTCTACATCATGCCTCTTTTTTTATGATTTTCACAAAGTCCTAGGATAATGTTTTTCCCCTTGGTGGTAAAAAATTAGAAAAGTTTTTTTCAATAATAAGAAAGTTTTAGGCTGCCTGGCTCCAACATCTAAAATGTTTTTTTATTAGACTTGTGCAATAATAATTGGTTAATTTGCACAGCTCATGGAGTCCCAGGAAGCAAAAGGCTGAAATCCCTCCAGATAACAAGAAAAGACATTTTAAACTGCAAGTTGCTAGATTTTCTTGCTACCTTAATTTTCTACCTCCAGAGTTTGCTTAGCAAGCACCATCAAAAAAAAAAAAAAAAAGAAAAAAAGGTTGCTACCAATTAAGAACCACTGCAGTTAGAAACGAATACCATGTCTCGGAGAACTTGTAACACAGGCAGGGCTTTGTCTGTCAAAAGCCTGTACGGTGGAGTTGCAAAAGCTTTGCTGGTGGTGTAAAGCACTGGGCTTGCTGTCTGAATATCTTCTATAATTTATCTGTCTGTGTGTGAGAGGGGAAGGAAACCTTGTCACAGTAAACATGTTATCAGCTTGAGATCTTGCACTCAGACCCGACAGCTAAAATTCTCTTCAGCCTTGTTTTGCAAACCTCAGGAGGCCAAAGACTGTATCAAAACTGTGATCCAGCATGGGGCACACCATCTCCTTGGTGAAGAGAGAAAAGCTTACATGATTTGGAAATAATCTTCTCAGTTTCCTCAGAGAATTGCCCAAAGGATCTGGGAGAAGCAGGCTGGTCTGCTCAGAGTCTGTCTGTGACCTGTGCCCAGCGGGGTCCTGGGATGGGGACAGATGCCAGGATTTGACCTCCTGCCTCTGTGTAACTGGGGTAGGGAAATGGTTAAGGATTCCCATCAGCTATATGGTCAAGAGGACAAACTAATCTCTCTAGAAGTCAACAACACACAGGCACAGAAATTAATAGATTTCAAAAATTCAACCTTGTGATGATAGATTTTAAAACAGTGCTATTTGCTTCTTAAAAGCTTTAAGTTTTCTCCTCCCTCCCCTTATATACATAACCCTTTGCTAGGGGTTATAATAGGGGTTAGAGTATCACAGAACGATACGCGACCTGTCCTGGCGCTGCAGAGCTTGCGCAGAGTGCCTGAGCCACGGGACCCCTCCTCCTATGCTTGAGAGGCTCAGAAGTCGTCCCCAGCCTCTCTCTAGCTGTAGCCATTTTCAGCACTTTGAGAAATTCTTATTCTGCAATGATCGTATCTTATGACTTTGTGTCGACTTGGAAGAATATAAGGAACATGTTTCCTCACAGCTTTTTCCGTGTAAATTACCTTATTTTTTCCAAAGGGTGGATCTTTGCCTCTGGTCCTCTCTCTGCTATTGCAGGGAAAGCTAAGAGTGTGCAGGACTTTATATCTGCTTTTTAGTAGAACCAGGACAATCTTCCACCTAAACTGAGACTGTAGGCTATATGACGAGCATTTTCATGTACTTTCTGTACTGCCCCTTATGGCCCTTTACTATACTATGTACTTTCTTACCAATCTAGAACAAATTTTCTGTCCACCTAAAGGGTGAGGTGGCTATCCTTTATTTTCATGCAAGAATAACTGCTATGTCCATATCTCCCTTAGAAATGCTAACAGAGAAAAATTACGTTAAGCATTGTATGAAGTAGTCCCTGGGACCTGAGTACACGGGACAGCAAGGTCCCAATGAGCTACTGTGTGGATTTGCAGCCCACCATTTATTCTGTGCTAATGCCACCGTGGATACTCTTGGAGGATGCTTCGAGGGGACAGCTGATCCAACCTGACAGTGCTGCAGGCAAAGGGGCAAGCGCAGCCCTCGGTACCTGACCCACGTGCCTTCCCCTTCCTTCGTGCCAGCTCTCATTCCTCAGGGGGCTATTTCTGCCTGCTGGACTGGAGGAAGAGTCTTTCCTCTTATTTTTGCTGGGTTACCTTTCTACCAGTGAGCCACTTGGCTCAGGGGCGTGGGTAGGGGGAAGGATCAGATGAGAACTAGAGTTAAAACAAGGGAAGCAGCAAGACAAAAGAGGGAGGGGGAGGAAGGGAGCAAAACCATTATTTTTGGTGGCATTCAGCCACTATTGTTAATAACATTTCTCCCACAAACGAGGTGTGTATGATTCTCTGCCACATAGTTTGAGAGTGCAAATGGTGCATTAAAGAGGAAGAAAATCTAGAATTCTGTCTTTATTCATGTCTTCATTTAATAAAACCAACATACTCACACCAGTAAGCCCCTTGGGTTTTGGTTGTCTTATCACTAGTGAGGCCAGTCCTAAACATTACCCCTCCCTATGGCTGGGAACTTGTATATTCCTGTAGTAGCACTGCCGTGCTTTGTGATATTATGAAAGGCAGGGTAATTTGGGAAACTACTAATTAGAAATTGGTAATGTGAAACACTTCTCAACTCCCTAGTCAACCTACATCAGCTCTAATATCTTATGCAATAGTTAACTATTGAACTATTGTTAGCAAAAGTAGCTATACAACATGTAATTGCTACACAGCCAAGTTCATCTCATGACCTAACTGTGCAAGACTGAGTGAAATCAATGGGAACTTTAACCCCTTTTGTTTACAAGACTATTTTTCCCTGACTTGTGAGGGGTCAACTGGCAATACATGAATTCAAGAAATGCTGAGCTGTCAGCAATAGAGGTTTGCTTTACACTAAATTCAGCCATCATGATTTCTAATGAATACAAAATGTAAGACAAAGTTGCTGTCTTGACAAAGGATCTGGCCAGATGGACAAAAGATGTCATTTTCTGGGAACTGAGAGATGCCGTGAGTACTTCAGGCTCTAACAAAATTGTTACTAGGTTATCTCTATGTGTTGTATGTGTTGGGCTGCATAAGTAAACTGGAGGAAACAAAAAATACAATTCTGTAAAACTGAGTAAGTTAAGTTCCAGGAAAGCAAATCTTCTTCTATTTTGCAGATGAAGGTACAAATAGCCATTTATTACTTTTTAAGTGATGATTATTATCTTATTATTAGTCTTTCTATTCAAGCTTTGTTGGATCAAAACTTTATGTCCTTTTTCAGTCCATGTTCATAAAATATTATGGAAGCCAATCAAGTTTATCATTGATAATGCTGGAATATATGTGATTAGATCACTTATGTTCTGCTGAGAGCGAGCAGTTGCTCTTGCTTCATTAGTTTAAGTAAAGAAGTGACATATGAATGTCACAAACACAATTTTAAATTACAAGTGTTTCCTATGCCTCCAGTAGCTAAGGAGATATAATCTGGCTAATCATAGATAACAGATATGTAGAGAGACAGATGGCTAAAAATCACAATAGATAAAATTGACAGCTATGATTCTAAAAATAGCAGAGACTAGCTCTGAGGACTCTAAAGAGTGCAGCACTGAGGTATTGTGGCAAATCATACACCATTCTGTATTATCAATTCAGCAGGAATTCTGTATATTAAGTAACATTATATGGCTTCTGTTCACCTCCTGAGCTCATGCGCTCAGGTAGAAAGCAAAAACTCTTAAAGAAGTTATGATAAAGATTTTTCTGGCAAATGAACCAACTATCAATGGGTTTGGGTGGTTAGACCTAGCTGGGAAAAAAAGCTGATCAGCCCCCAAAAACAATAATTTTATGATAACTGAAATGATGGGTATTTTGCCTAAATAAATAATATTGCTTTAAGGGAGGGAGAGGCAAAAAGTAGTAATTGAGCAGTGTTAAAATATCTCCTTTCAACATTATCAGACGCAATCTTTCTGATTTGCTGTTTTGAATTCGCCTTTCCTTTTGATTTTGTAAATGTTAGACATGATAATGTCTAATAATAATGATAATAGACATGATAATGTATAAATGTGGAGTCAGTTGAAAAGGTACATTTTGATAGCCTCAAACAAAATATTTACTATAAAGAACTCCAAAACTTTCATGTTTCACACCTAACTTACCAAGGACAGTTTTCTAAGCCCCTAAGGCCTTCATGGAAAGGCATCTCCCCACCTTGGACACATTCAGTGTTTGGGAAAACTAGGATTTTTGTCCTTTGGTACTGAAATCAAAGGCACATTTTAAAGGGGAAATCTCCTTTCCCTGAATAGTATCAGAGCCGAAATAGCTCAGCACTAATCTCGTTCAGTGGATCCCTGCCAAGATGCTGCCAGTGGTGTAATTTTGAGTGTGCTCTTCAAGTGACAGTTTCTATAAGGAGCCTCTAAAAAGATTCAGAAAATGTATGTAATGCTGAGATTCTTTAAACCTGCTGGAGGCAGGAGTAGAAGCAGCTTATCCCAAAAAGATCTGAGACACAGGTAGAGCAGTCTGGGTTTACAGAAGATAGCAATGTGTTTTGTGTTGAAGCACAGATGTATGTTAATAAACTGGAACACATAAAGAGGTGACATCTCGGTGTTATATGGACTTTGTTTGGGTTGTCCACCTATGGACTGTTCATGAGTGGAGAACAGCACCTTCCCACTAGGAGATAACAGCCAATACCCTGAGAGTCTGTCAAATTTTTAAGGGCGCCTGAGATTGTCTATACGCTTGCAGATGCTTTCTGTTTGCTACAACAACAGCATGCAGCCTTCCAGCAAAATATGTCCTGCAGTGCTTAGTCAGGCTAATCTCTCAATGACTGCAATAAAAAAGAAATGAGGCTGGTAGGGTTGTGTAAGCTGCAAAGATGTGTGCTTAAGGGAAACAAACTCAGGCTTCCGCTGCTAGCAGAACAAGAATGGTAAGAACTAATGATTGCATTGACTTTTGAAACTGAAGTTGTCCCTATTTATTGGGAGATGCTAAGAAGCGCAGCTGGACTTGCTTGAGTGTAAATTGATGAGAATGTGATTTGACTAAATCTTAATAACAATTTCCCCTAGGAATACAGACTTGGTCTTACTGTGTTGCTGTCAGCTTCGGCAAAGCACTAGGATTTACTTTGAGACCAGTTAGGCAGAGGAACAACTAGGGGTCTTTTTTTCAAGTTTAATACTGTGCAGAATTTAACACATGATTTTGCTTATAATGGTAGTATCTGAAACAGTTTTTACCTTTTATTCAAAATCTGTAATTTTGACATTTGTTTTCACCCCGTGGGTGAGGACCTAAGTTCAGTCTTTGCCTCATATGAGTCCAAAGGGAAATAAAAATGCTTACAGGCCATATCTGAGAGAACATCTCGCTCATAAGGTTTTTTCCTGTCCCGGAGTCTCTATTCTTGGGAAATTCCAAACAAATTTGTCATTGAAATGGATCTGTTTCTATCAAACATCTCCTTAAAAAATGACATTTCCAAGAGTGAAAGTTTTCAGAAAAAAATGTGTTTTCAGAAAAAAATGTATTTTCAGTATGCTCTGCTCAGCAGACCTGTTTCCTTTGCAGTCAGCTCTATATTTATCTTACCTCTAACTGCAGTGAATAACAAATATTTGTTTTTCATACTAGCCCTTTCATCAACACAGGTATATCAGAATTAGTTAGGTTCAAGTCCCTCTTGAGCATCTGCTGAACTGATGATGTATTTCAGCTGTTGCACATGGGCCTGAAAAGGAATTGTCTTAGAGTCTTCTGGTCTCACTAAATAGTCAGCAGGATAAATAAGGAAAAAATAATCTAGTATTACTTGTGCTTAGGGAAAAAAGTACCCATTAACTTAAATAAATAAAGCTTCTACAGATTTACTCTTTTATGTTTTATATGAACATTGGTACATTTTCTTTTATATATATATCTCTCGCAAAGAAGCTGCCGTGAAATAGGTATAAGCATCTGAAACATGATCACAATGCAGAAAATTATAAAGAGGTTGAGGAAAATATTACTCTGTCTAATACTTTACCACTAAGAACTCATGCAGGTATAATTTCATATGTAGACATTTGCAAACCATGCTGTATAACTGGTTCATTATTTTAAGTAAACAGATGAACACATAACATTACTAACATGTGTAATTTGCTTTGAAAATACTTAAGACAACATTCCGGATTAACAATAAGCAAATATTTAATGTAAGGAGATACACACTCTTAAAACTATGTGCTTTCTAGAAAATCTGCCATTTCCTTAATAAGTCAATCAAATATAGAAAGTATGAGTTTTTTGTAAAATGCTGCAAGTTGGATGAGACATTATCTAGTCAGAATTATTCTTTTATTCTCTATAAATTTGAAAATTTCATTACAAATACAATAAGAATTGGAAAATTCCGCTGTAGCTAGGTTTTCACTGAGTTTGCTGACAAAATTAAAATGTTATGTAGAAGCCATATTTTTCTTTCTTTTTTTAAAATGGTGGTAGAATCTAGGCAGGGTCTCAACAGTCAGTTTAGCATTTCCTGACAGTTCATATATCCACCTCCTCAACTGCCTTCAGTAGCTGTTAAGGACAGTCTTCCAGAAGGGCCTTTGAATAAGTGTCTCTGAGATCTCCAGAGTGTTCAGCGCTGCAGCAGATCATTTGGAGAACTAACCATCAGCCAAACACCTTAAGATTTCTAGATTTTTAACTGTAGGAGAGCCCACCCTGGCTACAGTGACCCCAAGTAGACTCCATGTCTCCATGGTGGAGAACTCAGGGCTTCCATAGTCTTTCACTCCAGATTACTCCATGATTTAGGCCCTCAGTTATACACCTTTTTCACCGAAGGTGTTAATTAACAAATTAACTTTTCTTTTTTCTTTAAAGACAAACCTAGATTTTAAAGAAATAAAATAGTCTAAAAAAACAGAAAAAAAATGTGTCTGCCAGGTCACAACATCCTACTTCAATTATTCTTCACACTCCTTGGATCAAGGAGATGTACATGATCAGATCCTGTAGTCTTATGTAGCACATTGGCATGGATCATATAGTCATAGAACGTGAGTGCAGGGTTAGATTCTGCATCAGAAGTTTGTTTAGATTATCTGCAGTACGTAAATATAAGTGCATGGATTGAGTATCAAAATAAGAAAAAAATGCAAAAAAATAAGTGGATCATCATGGGGAAAAATAAAGAAACTAGAAGCAAACATAATAAAAATAAAAATAAAAAATGCTTACTTCTAAATTACATTACTGAAAATATACCTTGAAAACAATAGTTTGGCTTCTTATATGAAGTGCGAAAGACAGCAAGAAAGTAAACATGACAATATAATTAATATACTAAAAAAATATTGCTGCAACATCTATTCTATATTCTATAATATGCATATATTATAAAACCTAGGTTTAATAAAGAAAAAAAAGGAAAAAAGCAGAAACAGAATACAAAATTTAGAAATAATGACTATTCAATAACCACAAACCATATAGACTTAAAAAAAAAAGAAAAAAATTGTACCTTTTTTATTGCTTTGCCTATAAGGTTATCTCCAACTGGTATCAGAACTCCTCCAAAGATAGCCAGCACAGCGCCGATGATGGCCCCAGTGAGGAGTCCACAGTTTCTGTTACAGCCCATTACTCTCCTTTGTCAGGGTGCAGACAAACAAAGCAAAAATATCCTTGATGTAAGGCTTGATATTTTTCTCTCACTTCTTGGTCCCAATAGACTCACTGATCTTCCTGAGAGAAGCTGCTAACGTAAGAAGAGAGTGAACAAAAGTCACATTCCAAAGCTCAAAGTACAAAGTGCATAAGGTGAAGCAGGTAGCAAGATAACACATCAAAACCAGGCAGACAGTGGCAGACAGTGCCAAAAAAAAGTTGCATGTACTTCTGGCAAGCTAGTCACTTGTTACATATCATTATCTTTTTATAATTCCAATTCTCTAAAAGACCAATAAGTTCTTTCATTAGTTTTTTGGGTTGTTTTTTTTTTGGTTGGTTGGTTGGGGGTTTTTTTTGGCTCTGTTGCATTAGGGCAAACTGACATCATTATTCAGCTGACACTCTTCCTGAGGCGGACACCTTCTCTAAAATCTCTCTGTGACAGAGGAGGCTATAGCCCTCTGCTTTTATCATAGCCAGCAATGCCCATGGCTCCCACTTCAGGCAAAACCAGGAGTTTACACCACTGGTGTGAGCTACCTAGACTGTTTCTGCACTATGCCAGTAAGGAAGTCCTCAAGGTCCATCAGCACCTTGGTGGGAATGGCAGTCTCTAATGGGAGGCACCTGCGAGAAGCCTGTTCTTCCAGATCTCTGTCACTCCGCAGTCTACTACTGAAGGGATAAAACTTTGTTTCAGCAACTTCATGACAAAGGCATGACTGGAGTTTCCTTTGAGAGCTGCATTCGCACCATCACCTAGTTACATCAATCCCAGTTGCCTACAGAAAGGCAGACTTCTTAAAGCGAGTCTAGATTTTGATCTTTGAAAGTAACACCTTATATTTCAAGATCATTCGTTCTCAGAAAAAAAAGTCTACAATTACTCATTGGAAAACAACAGTCGCTGGTAATATGTGCTAATGTATCTTAAAATCTGGCCCCTGGTGAAAGGTGTTGCAAGGAAAATCAGAATGATAACAGTGCTGAGCTCTGGTACATAATCTCCCAGTGATATTTTTTCTTACTTGTTAATGTTTATTAATAACTGAGACAAAGAGATGCCTAATTTGCAATTCAATTTATTCTTGTTTAGGAATTAACCACATCCACAGAATTGGCAATTTTGTTATTTGCTATAGCCTCCAGCTAGCAGAAAAATGCTGTTTTCTATTTTGGATATCATTGTCCATATCCTTTTTTTTTTTTTTTTTAAATCGATTTCAGTTTGTTAACATGTTGTGATTATCTCTAAATCAATGTTAAAGCAGGGATTAGTTGCAGAGTTAATTACACATCCAAGGCCAAACACAGAGGGCAAAGGAAAACAGAAAGGTGGAGTGGAAGAACAACTCAACCTGAATTCCCAGTTTACTCATGAGGATTAAAAGATCTTCATGGATTTATAAATAGTAAAACAGGTTTAGGAATAGCATGTGTTTTATTTTCGTAAGCACAGTTATGAGGTCCTTTTATTAAAAAGAGGACACACACAGCATGCACTGACATATAAGGTACCATGGTCAGCAGGTTAATCATGTGTCCTGCCACATCCTACCAAACTCACAGTTATATCGTGACTGTGCCTGAGCCCAGACTGCTTCTTCTACCTGCATTGGAAAGCCGCCTTTTCCTGCTCTTGCACTAGCAGCAGTTTATGGGTCCCCTGACATTAACAATGGCTATTTCTGTACATTTTAGCTCATTTGGTATTTTAATCTTTTCTCGTTGGATACTTGCAAGTAGAATGACCAAAAGACTACATGAAATCTCAGAAAAATTATTTTTGTATAAGTCAGCCAGTCCACCCACCGGCCACCAGGTGATCCCTTGTGGTTCCCAGATCAGAACTTGACCCTTTCACTGATTTAGCTGCACACACAAAGGACCAAGAAAGAAACCAGATTTGGCTAAAGTTGTTTGACTTTGTCTAGGGACTGAGAAAAATCTCTCTACAGCTGTAAACCTAGCTTTTCTTCTGGAGGAGGTGCACCTTGTTTGAACTGCAGGCTTCCTTAGTTGCTTTCCTCTCTACCAGCAATGTTACTCTGTGCCTTTGCACACAACGGCAATAGAGAATCATCAAACAGGTAACATCAAGAAAAGAATCTATTTTCCAAAACTTTTCATGCAACCTGTTGCACTTTCCATAGAGATAACTGAAAGATGACTTGACTGAATTATAACAACACCAAGTTTTTAAAGGCTCTTTGATATAGTGGATGGATGCATAACCTGGCTAACAGCAAACTTCAAAGCAAACTCAAGTTAGAAATTTATTAGACCTGAAGACTTTCACCTTTTAAGTGAAAGTCACTAGAACCAACTCTCATATCTTTGTAGACACACTCAGATCAGTATCTTTAGTCTGGTAAAAGCAGAACTGTAATACTGCTGTGCAACTCATTGGATAAGTGATGTGGGGATTTAAAAATATGACTGCTGTTACACATTATAACAAATCTAAGGAGAAGCAGAAATTCTTAATGAAATAACATTCTGGAAAGTACATATTTCAGGTTGATTTTTTTTCTGCAGTGCGATCTATTCTAGCAGATGTCTTTTAAAAAGTGTGTAAATACACATTTTAAAATTAAAAATGGATATTATCTCTTCTATAAGTGTTTAAAGAGGGCTTTTAGACATTGTCAGACTTTTTTTTTTGGCTTACACACTGAAGGTTTTCAAATTCAACAGATATACACCTTCCATCAAAGTACATTTCTATGTAAGTTTCTACAAGCTGTTCCAATGGAATTTTTTTCTGTGTTAGGCAAACTAGGTATCTCTCATAAGCACTAGCAATAAACAGCTAGAAAGTAAGTGGCTGCTAATAACTTGTGTCTATTCCAGGCTTTTGCAAATTGTAAAATATTCACCCTTCTCCCACCAAACACAATGCAATAGCAGTCTAGACATATCCCAATTTATGCAATTCAAATTATCCATTACACAACTGCAGTGAAGAGCACTCACAATATGACACTCAGTTTCACACAGAAGTCAATAAGCTATTCTCATCTATTGCAACTGAATGTAAAATATGAAGATTAAAGTAGAAATTTTCGGTAAGAATGCAGTTGCGTCTGGGAATTCATATTCAAGTGAAAATAATTTACCTTAATCAGAACAGAAACTACCATCACAAAATCAGATATTCTCTATGAGACTATAGTATCAGTTAAACTTAGATTGGACTGCAGGATTAATAAGAATATTCACCCCATTCTAGAGTGTTGAGTGTGTATTTTTTAATATTGTTTATTAAATAATATTTTTAATGTTGTTTATTGTTTATTAGTACTATTGTCCTTAATAGAATATTAACAATGGAAATGGTCTGTTCAAATCTCTAAAAAGACAATTTATAAGCAACTGAATAGGAAGAAAGATGCAAAATGTCATTAAACCTTTTCTTCCCTACTTAACTTATACCTCTGCACATGTCAGTTTAAAGCAAGCCCTTATAAAAATCAAAGAATGTTATCTGTATTTTATCAATGATTTCTCCAGCTCTAACAGTAACTTTTAAACATTGCTTGACATGGCATTACTTCAATTCTGACAGAAAATCAGATTTATTGCCCCAAATGAGAGCAACTACATGGGAAAGAAGCACCGTGTGTAGTGAAAATTAAAATGGGTCTTGAAAACTCCCATTAAGAGTTTCAACCCAAAACCATGGTGTTTCTTTAAACATAATTCCAGTTTCTCCAAGGTCAGACAGTGGGATTAAAAATCCTGAAATTACTAAGAGATACATTTGCAAGGAAGATGTTATTTCTGTCTTTTTTTTTAATCTTTGACGTACTTTGAAATTATAGTTTTGAGATTTTCATCTGCAATAGTAAATGCTACAAATATCACTTTAAGAAGATGCATTTCTTATAAATTCACATGACTCCAGAACTGTAGTTTCAAGACTATTACACACCAAAAGACAGAATGCAATTGGGAAAGCCAGCAATACTGAACATGAAATACCATTGCTAACATAGTAACGAAGCATTTCACTAACACATGTAAAATTTCACTGTTTCTTGCAAGCAGCTTTGCAAAATCCTGTCATTTTATTTTATATTAAAAATAAATACTTTCAAGAGCTTTCCACCAACTGATTTTAAAAGTATTTCTGAGGAAAACCCTCTGATTTTAAACGTTGTATCATATGACTCACCTTGAATAAGGGCAACTGACTTTTCAGCTGAATGTACAAGTACTTAACACATGACTTGCATCAAGTTACGAGAAGACAAGCAGCTAAATCTCCCCACAAGCACATAGCCTCTAAACTCCGAGGGAGTGTTTATATATTCCAAGAGACGTCAGTTCCCTCTTTATCTTTTTGCCAGAAGAAAAGTTAAGTTGTATCCGAGCTTGGGGCGGGGGGGGCGTTATTTTTACAGTCTGACTAAAAGCCACTACCTACATCTCGTGGCAATATACTTAGCAGCTGCAATCTTTGTCAAATTTTGATCCAAGTGAGTCAAAGGTCAAGGATACAAAAGGGTAACTTACTTATTTAGTTCCCACTCACTTCTCTAATATCCATTTGCTTTAAAATTGCTCATACTGGCAAGTTAAGGCTAATCAGTTCCTGACAGCTTCTTTAAGATACAGAATATTTTCAAATATTCTTCGCAACACGGTATGGTCTGCTGTATAAATAAAGCCTTACTATTGCAGTCATTCTCTCTCAAAATAAAGGCTAAACACCTTTGCAGCTTAATCATCATTATAATATAATATAATATATTTTCAAGTAATAAAAATCAGGAAATGTCAGAATATTTTTGAAAGAGATTTCTTTTCACAGGTTAGATTACAACATTTCCTCATGAAGTGCTAAGGCTCTTCCTCTTTTACTGCAAGTTCAGTGAACTTCATCCCAGAAGCTTCTTTTTGTTAATGTATCTGAAAATCAGTTATTTTTTCACTAACATCTGTGTAGACCAAAGTGTCATCCCAGCACAGTGTCTACTAATAATTAACAATAATCACTTTGGCAAGCTTTTGCACAAATATTTTTTAAACATGCCCTCATCCCAGGTGAATTAAATGAATGGATTGTTTTAAAAGATTCTTCTGGCAGCAGAAAGAGGAAGTGATTTATATTTTGTTTATTCAATTATAAGAGAGAAAATGTTCCCCAAAATAGATTCTCAGGTCCAGATTTCCAGCATATAGCATTGAATAGTTAGTGATCCACATGTTTAGTATTTGCTATGTGTTTTGACTGACCGTTTACTGTTCTGGTTTTGATATTGCCCTACTTGAAGGTTAAGCTTTTGTGGAAGAAGATCCCTTTTTCTGATCTATTTCTGCTAAGAAAAATTAAGGTGGATGAAGATTAATGAATTTGAGGTTTTGTCTCCTCATAGTGAAAGCCGAAGTGAAAACGAGCCCGGTCCTTTGAAAGCAACCTGTAGGACAGTCTTCGTACAAGGCTCGCTGCCGGGGAAAGTTGGTGACCCTGACTAACTCCAGTTTCACATCCTTGAAAGGAGCGGTAGATTTGCTTTCCTCTATTCTCTAATTAAAGAATGGAGGTTAACTGCTGAAAGAAACAATCCTCCACACTGTGGTTCCCATGCACTACTTTTATGAATATTATAATTAATTATTTTTATTGGGCATCTCTTTGTATGATGCTCACTTGAGGATGCACTTACTTGCGATCCCCCAGGTTTCCTCCCAGGCTGCATAGCCTTCTTCGCGCTGTTTTGTCTCTTCTAAGAGAAAGTAATTCCAGTTACACCTGCCCATGGAGATGTTCCCTACCATGCTCATTTTCTCCAGTTGCATTGTGTGAGATTCAGTGTGCACCATTCATAAGGAAGGAAAATATCTGCTGCTATCTTTTCATTGGAATCCTAAAGACACTAAAGCAGATGTAATGAAGTTCTGTCTTCAACATTTACATGCTGAGTTGTATCAGCTAATTTTGTGACTTGTGATATCCTACTATTGTCCTATGTAAGCAGAATCTCTTCTAGCAGGTAGTGCTTGGCAGTGAAATGAGGACTGCCAGGTTCAGCTGCAGAAACCAGCTAAAAGGATTTGACGCTGATAGAGTTGTGCACTTTTGGGTATCAGTCATTTCTGGTTCTTAAAACCAAACCAAACCAAACCATAAGTACTTAATGGTCCTGCTGTGTTCTCTGGCTTCATATCAGAGTTCAGAGGTTACAGGAGAGAAAACACAGAGTGATGACAGAAGAAGCAAAAAATTATGTACTTCATTGGAGTCGCCAGTGGAGCAACAACAGACAAGCTACCCCACAAGGAGAAACTGTCAAGAAAGAGAAATAGTGTAAATAACACTCATGTGCTTGATGAAGACACAGAAAACCCCAGGAAGAAGAAAAAGAGAAACGCAGTTGTTAACTCCAGATAAAGTCCACCCACATTTCCTGGAATAAACATATTACTGACAAGAAAATGCTGAAGAGATGAGTGTGATTCCTAGCTCTTCTCATAGTGGGGTTTTTTGTAAGTCACATTATTTGGGGTGCTTTCTAAACACAGAGGGGAACAAATAAGGAGAGATATCACCTTACTGTATGCCCTAAGATTCCCAAACAATCAGTGCCCCCCTCCCCCCTTTTTTTACATTAAGATCCCTTCCATCAAGGGACAACATACCTTTATGGTACATATAATTTGAATTTTGAGGATGCCCACATAAACGTTTCCACATTCCTGAGGGAACTCTTTGATTTACAGTGCAGCACACAATGATTTTATATTCCAGTGTTTCCATAGTCATGGCACTCTCAGGGTTTTTCTTCACCTGCCTGTTATTAAACTTGTAAAAATTATTCTTAACATTAATCCCTGGTCAGATGTGGAGATGTGGCTGAGGTTAGCAAGCATATTAGAAAACTCCAGGAAACTCCTTTTTGTACTGTTGCACACTCTGAATTTTTCAGAGGACACTAGCATTTAAAAAAAAAAAAAAAAGCGGCAAATAAAAAACACCCTTCTAGTTGTTAGGTAAAGTGCCAAGACTTGAGGCAGAAGATGAGGCTAATGTTCTCAGCATTCAAAACATGATTTTCTATAATCTTTTGAGTAGTCTTCCTATTTTGAAATAAAGGTGTGAGGAATTATGTTTACATCTTTTCTGTGGCAAGTAAAAGCACAGACTTGTTTTTTCTAGAATAGAATAAACCCATTTTTTTCTAGAATAGAATACACCCAGTTTATTCTATTAGCATCAACTTCTGTGGCTTCTACCCAAAATCCTGTTGCCACTGCTCAGTGGTCCTCTCTGGCTTCTCCACAGTTATCAAGTCCCACAAGAAGGGTTGTATCTTGCTCAGTAGTGAAAGAGTTAAAGCATTCAAAAACACCACAAAAAATAAGAACATGTGGCTTCTGTCCCCCAATACGCTCTTTCTGATTCAACACACTCATTTTCAGTCATGTGCACTTAGTTCTACTGAGGAGAACGAGGGATATGAATCATCTACAGAAGAAAACGTGCAATATGCCACCAGCTGGATAAGAGTTCTGTCCTTCCGCGTGTATTGGAGATACTAGGAGGTGTTCCTTTATAGGGAATGAAATTTTGTGTTTATGAAAGGCAGTTTGATCTCCTGTGGATATGAACACCTTCTGTGTATCACCTCATCGGATAATACGTAACAAGCAGCACATGAGCTATCCACCCAGACCAGCCCCAACAATTTACTTCACCTCTATTGCATAAGAGCCTCCCCTAGAGTGAGCATGACCTATCTTCAATTACCGCCTATAAAGTACCTGAATATGTAACACCATAATTATAAAAATAGTAATATAGAACTAATATTTTTTTCCTAAATTAAATATTCACCGTCTTTGTTTCAGGTACTCTCACTGTTACTGCAATTTTCTACCACCTAATTTTCCAAAACCCATGGGAGAGAACAGATTTATATGGCAGTAGTTACCTCATTTTAAAAGAAGGAAGTATCAAGATATTTCAGTTGTTTCACGTTTGCTTTTAATATCTCTAAGGACCTAAAAGAAAAGAAAGACACAGTTTCATAGCAATACTTATTTTTTTGTTTAAACATAACTACAAATATTTGTTGCAAATAACTTCATCCAGGTAAAAAGTAAGCATCTGGCCTACAGAAGATGAATTGGTTTCCTCTCCTCTCAATGGAGAGGTATGGGCACTTCCACAGACTCACCTATGTACCTTAAATGCTTATTTTAGCAAGGATGTATCATATCCTCTGGAGGTACTGATGTCTCTCTTAACTATAGACCACCTAAACGTCTCATTTAAGTTAGACAACTAACTTTCAGAAGGTTAATATTAGAAGAATTCCATTCAAACTCTCCAGAAATGTCTTTCAACTCCTCCCCTCATCAATGCACCATAGTGACAATACCAGGACAGTTACACAAGGTTGTAGTAAGTGCAAACAAGTTGTGAAGCAAGAAGAAAATGCAATGAGAAAACTTCAAAACATTTATCATCTGACATTAATGGAAAGTTTGGCCAAACATTGCAGAGGTATTGTAGCAATTTTTTGCCTACCTCACACCACAGGGTTTTAGTGCAGATGTGTTGGCTTTCAAGGCTTTCCTGTGTATGCCCTGAGGCATATTCCAACCACTCATATTAAGCAGTCTTCAGCCCCCTGAGAAAAGATTCTCCCAAACATGCATTAATACCTGATTTCCCATCACAAGAGCTTGGAACATTCATTTCAAAATGCTATGTAGCTCCTTCATTACCCACTAAAGACTCCCAACTGTAGTTTTCCCAGCTCTGTGAATTGTTAGGACATAAGGTGTTGCCCCTTGTGATTCTCAGTGTGTTCTGACGATATGGAAAACACCCTAAAATACCATTGGCTCAAGCCAGCTTGGCAGCAGTACAGTGGAAACGGAGTGATATATTTGGCGCCTGCCAGTGATGAGTTTCTCTATCATATTGTAAATAAGTTCTTTAAAGGAAAAATGGATAATGAAAGACTCAGCAGCTGCTTCAGTTCATTTTTTTTCCCAAAAATACTGATTCTGAGCTCTTCTTCACCGACTATGTCATGCATAAACTGCTGCTTTTCTCAGTCCTCAAAATCACTTTTAAAAATTATTTTCAAATTATTTTAGCAGAGGAATGAGGTGAAAAAAGCACAAGAGAGGCAGGGATAGAGCCGATTTTGGTTCTTCCACTCCTGTGGGTTCATGTGAGGATGACAGAGAAAGTAAATAGGAAGGAACTTCACAGAACTGAACCCAATACAGAAACTGTAATATAATAACTTAGATTCATGGGTGAGTCCGAAGCAGCAAAGAGACATACAAATCTGTTACCTAAAGGGTTGGGTCAGTCTATTAATGTTAGAGGTGTTTCTCAATGAAACCTAAGGAAGGCACAGAGAGGAGGCTCCAATGGAAGGGGAGAAAAATTTTGAAAGCAAACATCCCTTGGAAGTCAAGACAAATTTAATAAATCTTGTCCCTACTTGGATATATTACACTTCTTGCAAAATTATTCCCAGCTCAGAAGTCACAGAATAATGGAGTAATTCAAAACTCCTTCACTGGTGCAATACTTGGTTGAGAAATAGTCACCATAGTGAATCATCCCAAACAGACAATGGCAATGGCTTTGATGAATGTCCTTCAAAAAAAATGTTAGTCCTTCTGTTAGCTTTTGCCTACCAGCTACACCATAATTTTGTCTGTGTAATAATTAAGAACAACCTCACAGGGGATTTTTCCAATTAATGAAGAAGTAAGTTTAAGGTCAAGTTTTTGGTGACTTCTCAAGAATTGGAGACCTGTCAAATAATTGACACCTTTTTCTTTCAGTTCACATGTTCCAGACCTGGATACATGTCCTTGATCTCAGCAACATGCATAAGTCTTGCTGGGGACTTCAGTTCAGCCTCAAACACAAGGTATTAAAGCCAAACCATGAACCTACTGCCAGAAAAATACCTGCTCTTTATCAGGTCAGCACAAGAAGAAAGCTTTACTTAACCAAATCCATGTCCTGGCTGGTTCCCCAGCCCCACTTTGAGAATCAGAATTGGTGGTTGGGATAGTACCAGGAGATTCAGTCCTCTGAGAGTGAGATATATATTTTCTACCAAAAAAAAAAAAGGGCGACATAGAAAATCATCTGGAGAATTCACAGAATCATTAAGGTTGGAAAAGACCTTCAAGATCATCAAGTCCAACCATCAACCCAACACCATCACGCCCACTAAACCATGTCCCGAAGTGCCATGTCCACATGTTTTTTGAACACTTCCAGTGATGGTGACTCCACCACCTCCCTGGGCAGCCTGATCCAATGCTTGGCCACCCTCTCAGTAAAGAAATTTTTCCTAATACCCAATCTATACCTCCCCTGGTGCAACTCTGAGGCTATTTCCCCTCATTCTGTCACTAGTTACTTGAGAGAAGAGACCAACATCCACATCGCCACAACGCCCTTTCAGGTAGTTGTAGAGAGCGATAAGGTCTCCTCTCAGCCTCCTCTTCTCCAGACTGAACAACCCCAGTTCCCTCAGCTGCTCCTCATAAGACTTGTGCTCCAGACCCCTCACCAGCTTCCTTGCCCTTCTCTGGACACGGTCAAGCACCTCAGTGTCCTTCTTGTAGTGAGGGGCCCAGAAGAATAATTAATTAATACAGAATTAATACAGACCAAAGCCCTTCCTGATTAAGCTTTCTCCCTCAGGGGAGATCTCGGAGACTACAACAGTGGCAGCTTGGAGCTGATGGAAACACTCTCAGAAAAGCAGATTGCCCCCTCCAGCTGGCAGCAGAGGTACAGATTGTGTGGGTCTTGCCTACCAGTCTGGGTGAGGAAGCAATACTCAGACAGTTTCAAGAAAATTTGCACCCACTGCCATGGAGTTTTTCACCTTTTATGGTCTTTCCCTATGGATCTGATGAGCTAGGCATTATTTAAACTACTTTATTATACAAAAAAATTATTATACAAAAACTTTATTATACAAATTTTCTTAAACCAAAGGATACTTTTTCTCTTCTTTATTCTAAGAGCTAATGTGCTACTCTTGTGTGCATGAAAAAAAGGAATTTTTCCTTATTTCTTATTTTTCTTGAGAAGGTATTTAATTACTACAATGAAAGCATAAAACATAGATACACACACACAAAAACCCAGCTGAAAAGTAAAATCACCCTTGCCACAAGAGATACCTTGGCAGCAGCTGGAGGTCTTGAGAGATGAGGAAAATTTGTGTAGTATTATTGCATATTAAGAAACACTAACTATGAAGAACAGAGCAGTAGAAAAAGTACTAGTGGTGATTTCTGTGCACTAGCAGTGAATGAAGCAGGCAACTAGTAGATACCCTGAATTTCTCAGATTATGTCATTTTCTGATGCTAAGATACGGCATTATTCTTTCAAATGAAACCCTGCTACAGAAATACACATAGAACTATCAGTTACACAAAATGTAGTTCCAAAATATAATAATTTAACTGAAAAAAACCTATATTTCTGATTATTTTCCTGGTTGTGCCAATTTTATAAATGCTTCTGAAGTATCACTTGATGACAGAAAAAAACCCACAAAACTAGTCAACTACAGACTACACATTTTTTATGAATAGGACATTTTTGCCAAGCAAAAAAAAACATCACTGAGTAAATAGCATAGTTATTGTATCAGTTGTTAAAGAGAATCACATCACTAAACCAGCACAAGTTATTAGTATTTACATGACTATGCTATATTTGTTGAGTTGATCTCAATTTATTTAAGTTCTCTGTCTCAATTTAAGATATGTTACATCAACATCTTTACTGGACATGAATTATAATTTTAAATCTACACAGGAATGTACATGTATATCTTTTCCTATAATTAATAATTACTACAGTATTTTCAGATGTTCATTTATGACACACTTATATAACATATGCATTTTATGATCAGCCATACACTTGATATTTCTCTTAATATTTATTTTTTATAATAAATGTATATAATCCTTTATAAAATAGACCTTTATATATAATAATGATTCACAGACATATTATTATATACACTTGTTACAGTTTAAAATACCAATATGTTAATTTTAATTGTAATGTACAGTAGAAGTATTATAGATATATTAAATATTATCAATATATTAACATCCAAGTGAAATTTTTATTATCAGTATGTTTACTCTTTCTAAATTTTGGTGAATGGGCTCTTGTTAGAGTTATAAACAGTCAAATGCAATAGTACACTCACGAGAAATAAATACAATGTTCAACTGTGTGCTGAGAAACTACATTTAGTCCAGGAGCAGGGTCACATACCTGTATGGAAGGAGAGCTGCTCTCACTACTCTTGCCACCAGGAACTGGAGAGCTGCAGAAGAGCCTGCTAAGTTGTCTCCTTATCCACAGAAAAATCAAGTTGCTGTAACAACCCTATAACAATCCTGGCTGCCCAGTACCCCACGAGTCAGTTGATCTTTCATCAGCCACAAAGAGAAACAGAAAGTTGCAGAGACCTTTTAGACTCCTTGCTAGCTAAGCTGTCTCAAGTGATAAGAAATTATAAGACCTCTGAGCCAAGGATAATACTCTTTCACACTTATGCTTTACAAGATAGACCAGCTCTAAGAAATTTTTTCAAGACCAGCCTCAGCCTCTGATCTCTTTACCCTCTGCAATAGCCCAGCACTGGGAGACAACGTGTTAGGTCCCTGTTGACAATCCAGAACAAGATTAATTGGCTTTGCTCTTTGTAATAACTCCTTGCAAACACAGTCTAATCCGAGTTAATCCTCACAACACACTGGAAGCCAGGTAAGGAGTCTCTTACTAGAGATAACTTGTCAGATTTGGGCTTATTATACTTACCCAAAGTACAGAGACAGGTCAGAATGAGGGATCACAGCTGTGAATACAGCTCTTCAAATTCATGGAACTCTTTCTAATGATTTCCACAGGCTTTGGTTCAGAACTTTGTTGCCTAAATGAACATCTGAGCCAAGTGACAGTACTACTGCTTCCTCTTCCTGTCCTTTTGGATCCTTGCTAGATCCTTTTATCATAGCAGTAATGAACTGTTTAAAAAACTTTTTAAAAACTATTAAAGTTTTAAGGACTGTATTATTTTTTAAATATGAGCAGCAGATTGAGGCACCTCTTTCCAGACAGTTACAACAAACAGCAACAGTGAGCCATCTGTCTGCCAAGGCCTGTCATACTTAAGACAAAAGCTGTCCCAGAGGGTTAACAGGACCCTGAAGTGAGTCAGTGTGACATGAGCTATAAAGGTACATCCCACACATACTAACTCAAGAGGCATCCCATGGCATAAAGCTCTTTGGCTGTCTATGAAGTTTCTCCTTCTCTTAAGTTAGTCAGAAAATAAAGTGACAAGGGAAAGGAAGGAAACAGAAATATTCCTGAAATTTCCATTAATCTGGATATTTTCTGACCTATGCTCTTATGCAAATGCTGTTGTTCTACCTTTGGTCTTCTTGGAGTCTTCTGTTGATTGCTTCCTGTGTGGCTTTCACAGATGCAGCCTCCAGCTTGTTGCCAGACTTCCCTTCTGCCTTCCTTTCTACATGTGCTTCCTTTTACTCCTGTTTCCTTCCCCGAGAATCTCCTCCCTCCTCCAGCTCTCTGTATATCTCTCCCACCTTCTACCCTGTCATCTCTGTAGTCACTCCTCCACCAAGCATCTCTTCCGGTCTGTCTCCTTCCCAATTGGATTATCCTCTATTTTTTCCCCCCACTTCCAGAATGTACAGCTTTCCATCAATTCCGTCCTTGTCCCCTGACATTAACATTTATGTTTCCCCAAATCTCCCATGATACTTTTTTCTTTCATCTCCTGGTTCCCTTCTTCTCCCTCTGCCTGAAGTCCTGGTATATAACCTCACACTATCAGTTAATCAAAAAGCTGGTTGCAACTGAAAACCAGATTTATCAGTGCTCTGTGGTATACAGACTAATCTTACTTGAAAAGGTTAAGTATAAATAATAATTTAAGTTTAGTAACTTAAACCTGTAACGTGTTTGTGTTCCTTCCTAAAGCCTCAGAATGGTAAAGCCCATTATCTTTTCTCTGCCCAGCTGTCATTCAGCACTCTTTTTCAAGTCCTCCCACTCCTAAGAAAATGAATATTGAACAGCTTCACCCATACACAAAGCAGCAGATGTGCCAGGTAAGGAGAAGTAAACCTCGTCTTTGACTTACCTGCACCAGAACTGAGAGAGGGTCTGAGATGAGGCTGGGAACAACTCAGACTTCTCTGAATGCAGCGTCAGACAGGTTCAGCGGCAGAGCAGGCATATTGGTCTACCAAAACCAGTGCTGTGCCCTTCCTTCCACCCCGCAACAGACAGAATGGAAATGGGATGTAACCTTCACCTCTTTCTTATGCTTTGAGAAGTCAGGGCCCTCGTTAGTGTTCAACGTTTAAAAACAATTCTTAAAATTACATAGGATAAAAATTACAGAATTGTAAACATGCCATCACAACATGAAACACCCCAGGCGTGTTTGTGGCAGAGTGCACACCCTCCGTCTAATTATACTCAGGCTTCTCTGTTTTAGGCAAAAAGTAACAATAGTCACTTATCAGATTCCCAAAATGGTCTTGGAGAGGATTCAGCAAGACACTCCCAAGACTTTCTGGGTAGTAACAGCCACAGGATTACAGACATATAAATGCTCAGTCCCTCCAGCTTCTGGCAACCATTTCTTCCATGCTGCATTCTGCTCTTTTAGTGGTTTTCTAGTTAGTTTTTCATTAGTCTTTCTTTCACAGTTCTTTTCTCAGCTGCCAAATTCTAACACAGACTTCTTCTTTCCCTAAGCCTTGCTATCAGGCTGTCTGCCCACCTCCTCCCAGAGGATAAATCTTGACCATATCCGAACAGTACCTCTAAAAGTCTTGGTTGTGCAGGCTGAAATGCTCATGTCAGCATTCCTCCTGCAATAGGGAATTTTTATTCCACTGAACTTCTGTGTGTGAGAACTGTTTTAACAACAGTTATACATTTTAGGTCTTACTGAACATTGTATTTTCCAAAGTCCATGTACCCAAGAGAGCATGCCAGTATCTTGATCAGATACCATGGCCATCTATCACCTGACATCTGTCAATTTACCTACCATACCTCTGTCTGTAGTTTTTCTTTGTCTGTGTTTCTGATGCACACATGCCTAAGTAGTGCCTGTATGCACATTCAAGTAACGCGTATGAATCTCCTCACAACAGACGGAAACAACTGCAGCGGAGATGATTTGTCATGGCCTCCCAACAGCTTTCCTGGCAGACAGCTCTCACCCATTAGGCTTATAAAAAAACTAGTAAAAGACAACTTCTTTGCCATTTGGAGACAGCAGATCCTGGTATTTTGATTCTTCATCTGCACGTAATGAGAAGAATCTTCATCTTGGCATGACAGGCATATGTTGACTTGTGAACTGGTGAGACTTGAGGGGGTCTTTTCTTTTCTTAGTTAGTAAACATAAGAATATATTTGCCTTGTAGATATTTTACTTTCCTACGCTCAAGTAAAATGTGAAGGCCCTCTTCTCTAAAGGCAATAATACTCCTTTTTTGACCCAAGAAATATTATAGCATGTACACATGAACACACATGCAGGTGTCTTGTTTCCATTTCAAAGAATGTTTCCTGAAACTCAGTGTGTAGCTGAGCTCTTTTGCCTCTTGCAGTCTTGCCTACTGCCATTTTCCATCAAGGTGCAAACACCTTGAAAAATACCACCTTTTCCTCGGAAACTTCTACGTGTGTCTCACTGAAATGCATGTGGCTGGGAGGACTTGTGCCTACATAGACCTTTGAAAGTGTGTTATGGTTCCCTGCACAGCCCTAACCAAGCCATACTTTTCATACCATTCAGGTTCCTCACCTGAAGAATGGAGCAGTAATACAGACCTATTTCTCTGGCATGTTGCCACTTAGTGTATTGCTTAAACTGAGGTGCTTTCTGAGGTGCTACAGCGCTCTTTAATGTGGCTACGGTATTTCTATGTAGCCTTCCTTTTCTTATGATGAAATTCATCCATGAACAGATTCCCACTTTTAGCACTATGCCTCATCTAAATACCATTTTGATACTTCATGTTTAATTCACATTATGGGCACATGCCCAGTGCACATTCTACGGGACAAGACCCACTACCAAAGTATAAACCCAATGCAAATGGTTTGACTAAACACATCACCTGATTTCACTTCCAGAACTTTCTGGATCACCTAAAAACATATCTTGTTTGGACCTTACAACCCTAAGGATCAAAATCCAGTGTAAACTTATCTTTAACTATACATGTGTTGTTTTCTACCTTACTACAGAAATCTTCATGATGTTGTTCCCTGTTTTGAAGGTGATGTGCAGCCCTCAAGCACCCTAGGAGAACTGAGCTGGTTCATTGTTCATTGTGTGTGAACTTCAGTAAATTTCTTTCAGGACTAAAAGTTAACAGATCTTATTAAAAAAAAAAAAAAAAGAAAAAAAGGAACAAACACCAAACCACACAAACCAACAAGAATCATGCAGCAGACCATAGCATTTTTTTCTGAAAAATCTCTAGTGTATTCTGAATCAATGTGCGTTTTATGGAGCAAAAGAAATGAACTGCCATTCTGGGTAGTATTCATCTTTCCACATTTAGTTGTCCATATTGCAGACATCTGAATGTCTACCCAGAATCGCTTCGTTGTCTACAGAGAAAAATATGCCTTTCTAGGACTTGAGTCCTCTCATCTGTCAAGCTTTAACTCCAACCAGCGACTAAGCGCCACACAGCCGCTCGCTCACTCCCCCCAGTGGGATGGGGGAGAGAATTGGAAGAGTAAAAGTGAGAAAACTCATGGTTTGAGATAAAGACAGTTTAACAGGTAAAGCAAAAGCCACGCACACAAGCAAAGCAAAACAAGGAATTAATTCACCACTTCCCATGGGCAGGCAGGTGTTCAGCCATCTCCAGGATAGCAGGGCTCCATCATGTGTAACGGTTACTTGGGAAGACAGGCACCATCACTCCAAATGTCCCCCCCAGCCTTCTTCTTCCTCCAGATTTATATGCTGACCATGACATTGTATGGTATGGGACACCCCTTTGATCAGTTGGAGTCAGCTGTCCCAGCTGTGTCCCCTCCCAACTTCTTGTGCACCCCCAGCCTCCTCGCTGGTGGGGTGGGTTGAGAAGCAGAAAAGACCTTGATTCAGTGTGAGCACTGCTCAGCAATAACTAAAACATCCCTGTGTTATCAACACTGTTTTCAGCACAAATCCAAAACATAGCTATGATGAAGAAAATTAACTCTATCCCAGTCAAAACCAGCACACATCCTTACTATATGATAAAATAAAAGTAGCTCTCATGAGCCACCTGCCACGAGTGCCTACTGCTCTGCAAAAATTTAGCTCAGAGTATTTCCCACCGTGAGTTGAATTCTCTCTTTTTTCCCTAAGCAAAAAAAAGGAGTACTATTCAATATAATAATAAGGTTTATCTGACCTGGTCTCATCCTTATTTTGTAATTCGGATTTATTTGATTCTGTAATTTATTTTCTATAGGGAGAATTTTGTCCTGAAAAAGTGACTGTAGTTAGCGAGACTTGATACGGTGACATAACTTGGATTTAAACAGCCTATGGGCATTGTTCCTGGGTTTTGCTCAGGGTGAACTTCATCACAGTTCAAAGAGCTCATATGACCTTTTGTTAAACAATCACAACATGAAATTGTCCTATTCTGATTCATTAAGTTTTTTATTCTCATTTATTCTTATATTCTTTATTCCATTACATTGTAATCAGTAAAATTAAATACATAATTAATTAACAATTAAAACTTGTCAAACAGTCTGTCCTTGCAGTGCATGAAGCCTAAGCTTTATGAAATCCTGATGGAATCTCAATCAGTGGTTTTCTTCAAGCACTTTTAGAGGCACATAAAGGAGACATAATATTAATGAAATAATTATAGCTCTTAATTAATTAGATATTAAGATATAAATTAGTCCAATATTAAAGTTTAGTAAGGAACATACAATCTAGACACAGCATGCAATGCTGAGTGATATTAATGAAAAAATATTACACTGACAAATATTTGACAGGTATATCTTGCAGTACGGCATCTCTAATAACAAGAAAAAAAGGGAGATATTGCATTTCTGCTCAGAAACTACAACAGCACTGAGCCTGTCTGCGCGCTGTACATTGCATGAGTAATTGGCACTTGAAGTAAAACTAAGATATCAAGCATTTTTTTTTTTAAATGAGAAGTCCTGAAGAGTTCAGTGACTCAGTCTCTGACATGAGAAATGTACTTTTATAGTTTATAAAGATTCAGAGTCCTTGAAAGTAGTGTTCTGCCTGCTTTTTGTTAATAGAGAACCTAACAGTCTCTACAGTAAAGAATAAAAATATAAAGAGAAAATTATACAGTGTTAATACTTTCTGTGCATATTCGAGAGTTAAAAGTTAGTCTGAATTTAGAAACTACAAAGTGGAGTAGCTCCTTGTTTAATGACAACCCACCCCTGCCAGATTACTCAGGTAATTGAGCGTTCACAGCGAATCCCCGCAGAGCCTGCAGGGAAGCTGGGAGAGCTGGCATGGGTGCCAAGTCTAGGCAGCGAGACTGGAAACTCCCGTGTCTCCAAGCAAAATGTCAGAGTAAGAATCTTTCCGAGGCCAGTTGCTGGGGCTGTCTGCCTGCATGCCCAGAATTGGTGACAGCAATTGTCCTCTTTTCCGACAGAGTCTGGATGTATTCGGAACCAGCCAGAAACAGAAGCCAGACCAAGTGACAGATCACAGGAATCCTAAAGAATGTACATCAGTGAAGTAATGAAGCTACATAAATGGTGGTGGAAAATCAGTTGTTTTGTGGTATTATTCAGTTTTTCAGAGATAAAGCCCTTTTATTTACATGTATCAGCATGGCTGAAAACAGCATCTCTCCTTTATTTCTGTTAACTAAACACTGCAATATCCTAATGTACATGAATCCTAAAAATGTTATGCTCAGAAGTCACAAATTATATTGGAAGCTTTCAAATTTACGTAGCTGATTTATGAAGACTGCTATTTGTCCTTTGGAAAATCAGATCCCTTTTAGTTGAAATTACCATGTTCCTCAAGACAGAGAGATTAGCATTGCCATTTTTTAAAATAAAAAATTGCTAGCTACTTAAAAAATGGAAGTGTTGTGTTGGTTTTAACAGTGTCTACACAGTTAAAAATAAAGTTGTTGGTTTAGATTATTTCAATTTTGCCAAATAGCAATTGTTTTTAATAATAAAAAAATACAAATCTCACATCTGTATTGCTCAGGTGGATAGTTCTCTGCTATCTCTTAAAACAGAAGTGAAAATATTTTCTGTCAATTTTTTAGCCACATAACCCAGAATTTTTGCCCACTGGAGTCATCTGGAGTGTTCCCAGCAGGATGCTCACAGTGCTTAGCTCCTCTCGTACTGAAAAGATCCTTAACATTTATTTTTAATCTCAGCAGACTTTAATTAGCTTTCATTTCTTTGGCCTCTCAATTGTATTTTCCAGACATGAGAGCCATATCTGTAAAACATGTTTTGACGAAAATATGAGGTTGAGCATGCCTTATGTATTTTGAACAAGCACTAACTTCCAGTATATCCCATGTGTGATCCAGAACAACCTTTTCTCGGAACAACTCTGGGAGTTCTGGGAGTTCTTGATATACAAAATATATCTTCAAGGTCATAGGTGCAGCAAACAAAGCCATAGGCTTTACAATAGACTGACAAACAGTTCCTTTCTACTTTAGCAAGCACAACTCATGTACACTGCTAGATGAAAGAAAGCATGATATCACAACTCAGGCAATGAGCTGCTGTCCCGAAGAACTGGAATTTACTTTTTTTTTTCCTGCCAAAAATGAGAAAGCAATGTCAAATTCAAGAAAACTAAATTTTTCATGGAGATCTCATTCAATACCCAGCTCCCCAGCCTTTGCATCTGAAGCTAAACTCAGTAGAAGACATACTCTAAGAACATAAAGCCACTCAAAATACATTATTTCAAAAATCAGGCCACAGGTATATCATCAGAGGATACCATTAACATTATCGTCTTAATATGTGAATTCACTATTTATAACTTTTATATTTTAAGCTTTTATATAGAAGCTGTAAGCTTCACTGATCTGGTCATTACATTTCTGAAGAAAAGTCTCCTTAACAAAGTACATGAATGCCTGGATTCTTCTTGCTTTCTTGAGGTGGTGCTCCCTTGTGAATTGCCCATCATTGAGAATTTGATCTATTTATATCTTTCAAAATCTGTAAACCTAAGCAGCTAAATGAAGGTTTCCTTCATGCAGACTTTCTAATTAATGAGAAGACCAGATCAAATAACAAGTTACATTCAAAATCCTCTAATATTTGCATTATTATCAGGGTCAGAATGCAGAATCTGGTGTGAGGAATGAAAATGTCTGTATCTTGTGCTCGAATACTATCTGCCCTACTGGGCAGCTGTAACGGACACTGATCACTGTTAAATTAGGAAGATACTGAACAAAATGTCACAAGAATGCTGCTTGCACTTTGTGAGGACTTGGAACCACATGTGCACTTTGGGTCTCTAATGTCTCTGGCAGAAATTGTGGGAAGAATAGCAGCTGATGCGATGCCGGAAAGTAAGAAGTCAAGAGCAAGAAACATATTGGGATTGAGACAGATCTTGACATTGCACAAGTCCTACTTAAATAAGTGCCAAGAATGACTATTCAGGGGCCAGTAGCCCAAAGATACTTGGCTTCTCTTTTCATTTTTAATCATTTTATTCCAGGCACGTATAAACAATACCTAATTGTAGAAAAGCTGGGAGGCAATTTTCAACTTCAAAGAGTATGTAAAAGGGTAAAGGAAACTCTGATGTTAATAAGGGAGAACCAGACTTAAGAAGTACTATCTGAACAACCTCAAGGGACTTGACAGCGGATAGACTAACAATCCTCAAACATGACTATGTTATGGGAGGAAATTAGAAGAAAAATAAAGATTCAAAAGAGGTACTAAAAAAAAAAGAAAATAAAAAACTGAGCAAGAGTGATGGGTTGGCCTTGGCTAGCTGCCAGGTGCCCACCAAGCTGCTCTATCACTCCCCTCCCACAACTGGACAAGGGAAGAAAACACAATGAAAAACTCATGGGTTGAAGTAAGGACATGGAGATCGCTTACCAATTTTCATCATGAACAAAAAACCTCATCTTATGGAAATTAATTTAATTTATTGACAATTAAACAGAGTAGGAAAATGAGAAATAAGAACAAATCTAAAATCAACTCCCCCCAGCCCCTTCTTCCTGGGCTTAACTTCACTCCCAACTCTACTACCTCTTCCCCCGAGCAGCGCAGGGGACAGGAACGGGGTTGTGGTCAGTTCATCACACACTGTCTCTGCCGCTCCTTCCTCCTCAGGGGGAGGACTCCTCACCCTCTGCCCTGCTCCAGCCTGGGGTCCCTCCCACGTGAGACAGTCCTCCACGGACTTCTGCAGCGTGAGTCCTTCCCACGGGCTGCAGTTCTTCACGAGCTGCTCCAGCCTGGGCCCCCCACGGGTGCCGTCCTTCAGGAACAGGCTGCTCCAGCCTGGCCCCCGCGGGGTCCCAGGTCCTGCCAGCAAACCTGCTCCAGCCGGGGCTCCTCTCTCTCCCCACGGGGCCACAGGCCCTGCCAGGAGCCGGCCCCAGCGTGGGCTGCCCACGGGGTCACGGCCTCCTTCAGGCATCCCCCTGATCCGGCGTGGGGCCCTCCCCGGGTGCGGGTGCAGATCTGCTCCCCCGTGGAGCTCCATGGCCGCAGGGGCACAGCCGGCCTCCCCGTGGGCTTCCCCAGGGGCTGCCGGGGACCCTCTGCTCCGGCGCCTGGAGCCCCTCCTGCCCCTCCTGCTCTGGGCTGGGGGCTGCAGGGCTGCTCCTCTCGCATCTTCTCACTCCTCTCTCTGGCTGCAGCTGTGCAGGGTTTTTTCCCCCTTCTTAACTCTGTTCCCCCAGAGGCACTGCCACCGTCGCTGATGGGCTTGGCCTTGGCCAGCGGTGGGTCCATCTTGTAGCCGTCTGCAGCTGGCATTGTTGGACATGGGGAAGCTTCTGGCAGCTTCTCACAGAAGCCACCCTGCAGCCTCCCCCCTCCATCTACAATATCCTTGCCACGTAAAGCCAATACAGCAAAAAAATAAAAATAAAATCAGAATTAATTAAAAAAAAAAATTATTGTGGACATATGAAACAGTAAAACAACAGAAATACTTCAGGTAAATTTGACTTTTATGAAATCAGCATTACCCAATAGGCTTATCATTTTTCTGTGGCTCTTACAATGTTTGGAATGGTTAAAATCCTATTTATTTAGCCAAGTGTTAGCCTGATTATCTTGGCTTTCATTTCTGAAAAAAGGTTTCCAACTATTCTAGCTATAGCAAAAAACTGAAGAAAAAAAATATTTTTGCAGTGAAACCAGTCTCCTACTTCTAGCAAGGTTAACTTATTATTCCTGGGAGTGTAGTGGGGGTGTGTGTGTTGAAAATTTTGTTTTTGCAAGAGGTTATCAACATTTGTGGGAACTCTAGTAACTAAATTTTAAATATTGAGAAATATTATTATTATATAATTCTTGAGCGTAAATAATTTTAAACTAAATTTCCTTTTTTTCTGTAACTCTGAGTGGTAATAATTTGAGACCTATACAGAGAAAGGAATCTGGCCTTTACAGTTTGTAAAGAAATGAAAAAGAAATTACAAGACTTGGTGCTGTCTTAGCAGTTCTTAAATAAGGCATCTATGTTTACTGAAAATACATTATTACAGACTTCCATAAAATGCCTGGAGAGGCAGAGTCTCTCTTTGGTCTCACCGAAGATCTCTTACATTTCAGTGGGGGGGGTTGTGTTTCAACTTTTTTTTTTTTTACTCAGAAGACTTTTGGACACCACTTCTAAACGTCCTTGAAAATGAAATGAACTCTTTTTCCTACAGATTTTTAATCACACAAATGCAGGAAATTGTGATAATAAATGTTCTATAAACAGCCTTGTTTTGATGGATTAACATTTCTGATTCTTCTAACCTTGCACTGATCTTCTGGCAATAATCTAACTGAAAGAGTAAGAAAATGTTCTGGAGATTGCAACTATTTCTATAGCATGTAAGGAACCAGTTATTATTTTTAAATGTTCTGAATAAAAGTGAATGAAATACAATTAAAAAACATTGCTTGTGAGGAAAATGTTCTGTTGGTGATTCCCCAGTGTCACAGGGTTTCTCTGCACAGAAAAGTACGTGAACAAAACGAGGAAGACAGCCCTTAATCATGAAGCAGACAGGCCTGACCTTGTCTCAGTCATTGAGATGAGATCAAATGTGAGGGAGGATTTCTCAATTGTTTTTTTGTGCATTGCCTATTTCTAAGACCTTGCCCTCCATCTAGCAATTAGAAATTCTGTCACTTGCAATTGCTGCCGAAATCAGTAATTGCTTCAAACCACGTAGGTGATTTAACATAGTCCTATTTAAAAAGGATAATTCAACAGCAGCTGAAGGCTTGAAGGAAAAACAAACCTATAAATGCAGTAGCCGAAATCAAACTTCTTCACTGTAAGCTGTGTTGATATGTGGAAAAAGCTCTTCTAATAGCAATAAAACTGTTTTCAAGAAGTATTTACTTATACTTCAATTAAGCAAGTGTATTCATAAATGCATTATCACAAGGCAGTGATACTGCCATCATACTAATTTTGATGGTAATACAACTGTTTGCAACAGTCTTGAAAAGATTAGTTTACAGCCATGTGTGAAAAACCGATACAAAGTTTTCATTGCAAATCCTGGTGTTTTGCTAAGGGACAAGGGAACAAACAGGATTTTGAAGCTATATTCGTTTTGTCATGTCATGAGACTTTTCCAGGAGTACCTGTTTTCCATGATGTACCACTGTCATCATTACTTTTTTCAAACTCTCCTATCGTGTTTGTTTAATTAAAATAAGGCTTACCTGAACTGCTCAACAGCAATAAATATATTACTATGCTCCAAGGTTTTCACATTGTGTAAACCATTTCTTCTCAAATCCCAAGTCAAGCCTTCGATTAAATAGAAAAGTTGGGCTGAACTGACAGCTCTGACTGATGATTCTATGGTTCGACGATTCTACGATTCTATGACTGCAAATCCCATCCTTCCGTCCTTCCCACTTTAGCACACCTGCTTTAAATGGTTGCTTTCCTGATAGCTGTGATGAAGAAACCACCGGAGTAAGTGAGGCTGAGCAAATAGGAACAAAAGCTGACTTCATAGATTCTTTCGCTCTCATAGTCAGCACGATGAGTTAAGGCTACCAGGGTGTTCCAACGCAGTTTGAGGTTTTGTTTACCTGCAGCTGGAGTCACCTCTGAATACATATGAGTTAAGGAGAGTGGAGGTGAGAAGTGGCATTTTGCTGTTCTCTGTACTTTATTTATGCTTGAAGACAGCTGAAAGCTCAGTTACGTGACCTGTGGTTGAGTCGTCTGTTCCGTATTCAGTTGTGATTAGTAAAGAGAAGGTAGGTGTTTTTTACTTCTTGCTAGAGCTGTGGGACATTGCTGAAATTAAAATTTTTATTTGGGGTCTCAGTTGCAATTTCTATGCTGAACTATACAAACCAATCCAAGTAAGGCCATAAGTCCTGTTTGTATAGAATAAAATGGTGTAATAAATACACTGACATTTTGAGAAATATACCAATATGTCCTTGTGTCTCTTGCGTGTAGGAAAATACCTTATTTTTTGTTGGGGCAGAGGCTTCAATCCACAATAGTAAATCCAACACCTAGTGCAGCGAGTAACTGATTGGGATTTCTCCAATTCAGTCAGAATATCAAACTAGCACACTTCAACAAATCCTTACTTCATTTATTTAAAAGATCAATTGTAAGGCAAAGTCCTGAAATTCTCTCCGGCAACAGGAGTTTATCTGAGAAAGGATACAATAAAAAGTGTTCAAAGTCTCTCAGAATGGAAACATAGTCTGGAAAAACATGATCACAAATGCTTATCAGAAAAATTCCCTAACTATCTGAGCCGGGACAGTTAGGTGTTACCCTGCAGTATTCCATGTCATTGGAAAGAGTTTTTAGCTGCTTCTGCTTTATGTGGAGTAGAAGGTGATAAAAATACAGTGCAGAAAAGCTCTCGAACATTTATCTTTTATACTTCTGGTCTTAGAAATAAATCAAAACAGTAGAGGATTAATCCAGTGTTTAGAATTAATTTCAAATTATACAGGTAGAGGATTAAGAAAATATCGTTGTATTTTAAATCAGTGAGATACAATGATTATACTAATTTCACCAACTGAAAGCATGCAGAAGAAACAAATCATAACTTTAGAGCTGCAATTAGAATCACTGAGCAGAGCTCTTCTGGTTGGTGGCTTCTGCCAGGTTCTCAGTTTCCTGGTGCAGATAAGTGATTTTCTCAGAAAATGCACCAACACCGTTGGAAATCTAGGGCACATTTCAAACCGTGGTAAATGCTGCTGGGCACCAGGCCAGACAGGCAGGTAGAAGGGAGGACGGAAAGAGAAAAAGGTGCAGAGGAGAGGCCCAGATACAAAGTAAAATATAACAAATTCAACTTGAAATGACTGCACTTTACCGCTATTAGAGTAACATAGACACGCAAGTGTAGACCTTAAGAGAACCTTCATCAAAAAAATACAAGAATCCTCAAGCTTTACAGGTCAGCACAGTGGCTTTACAGCCAAAGAAGACAGCTGCTATGAGCAGAGATTTGAAAGGGAAGGGCTGCACAGAAAACTTAAGAGGGAAGGAAACTCACAGCAATGAGAAGCTGGGAAAGGTTTGATAAGGTGGTAAAAATAGGCAGTCATCTCCTGTTAATCATGTCTTCCGCCAAGGTGAACTTTTTCACAGCTATTCTAAAATGTCGGATTCTTTTCTTTGGCATATTTTGACTTAGCTGTATGACGGTTAAGTCCCAGCTTCCCCTCTGTTCTACAGCATGGTGTTTTGGACAGCAAAGGAGAAAAATGGGACAGGCTGAAAGGAACCTGAACTTTGATCTCCAGTCTCTAACATTACATCCATAACCAGCAGACTCCTACATAAAAGGAAAGTCTTTTTGCCAAGAGCACAACAACCTGGCACCCAGGCTTAGGTTCTTCCCATTCACTAAGGTGTATATCCCAGCATAACGAATGCCACTCCTACAGCCTGTTCTGGAGCCTGAAAGCATCAAAATTTCATTTGTAATCCTATGTCAGAATATGAAGAACTGCCTCTGGGACTACTTCTGTTTCTTCTTCTTAGCTTACCTAAAATTTAAGTAGCTGAAGTTGAAAGGAATTTTATATCAGTTGTTAAAAGGTTTGAAGTTTTTTAGAAGGTTGACTGTGTTTTTAAATAACCAGTCTTCCAGGTCCATATGCAAGTGTATAACCCAGTAGTCTGACACCAGTTTTACTTAGTACTCAAAAAAATTCTTTGTTAATTTGAAGCTGGGAGGTGATGTGAACTCTGTTCTAATATAACTCAAGGAAACATGTAAATACCGGGGAAGAATTAATAAAGGCCTCCCCTTTGTCAAGGAAAGACATGCCTTAGAGTTTTCTTTGAATAAGTGAGCAAAAGTGGACATGGGAAATCCTGGGTATGCAGTCACTTCAGTTTTAAAAAAATTGTTCAACACAATCATCCATCAAATGTTCCTGAAGAAAGCAAAGTGGCAAAGCATGAGAAGGAAAATCCTTAAATGAATTACAAACTGCACAAAAGATAGGCAACAGACAGCAAGAGAAAATAATTTTTTTTTTAATTATTTTAACAAATCTGGGAGATCAGCAGAGGAATTATGCAGAGATTCATGCTGGGTCTTGTGGAGGTCAGCAAAAGTCTAAAGATTAGGCAAAGAGAAGAAATAATTAATTGACAAATTTAGTTATATTAAAAACTTATTCAGGTAGGAAAGATGAAAACTGAGTGTGAAGATTTACAGAAAATTGTCATGACATTAAATTACTATGCAATAGTTTTTCCAAAAACATAAGTGAAGTGATGTACATCAAAGAAAACAGTCCTAAAATTGCTGGAATTCTGAGCTGTTATCAGTCAGGAATCTGAGCGATGAAAGATTTTAGACAGAATAGGCAGTTGCCTGAGAATGTCTTCTGAATAACAATCAGAATATCAAACACAATGTTGGGAACTATACTGAATTCTTTATCCTGCAAGAGACACCACTGAGGTAAGACATGAGAGTTCTGTAAGTAGCATGATGAAAGTTAACTGCTCTTTCTTCCAATGCAGGAATGAAATCTTTTATCTCATAGGGTGGAATGAAAAAACCCCCCAAAAAAAAAGGGAAAAACAGATGCAAAACAAAAGGAGGTGTGTCTTTTCACAGTTAAAATACAGAATTACTTGCTACTGTTAATTTACTTGGGTTCAGAAAGTAACAAAAAAGGATATTTGAAAAAAATCTATTTAAAGCTATTCAGTACAAAAAGTTCTTTGGCAATAAGCTATAGCCTGCTATAGGCTGGGGGATTCCTCATGAGATTTTCTCTCTTCTTATACTATTCTGTTAGTGTTTCCTGTTTACGTAGCGTTCAGGATACTAGGCTAGATGGACTTTTAGTTTGATCTCACTCTTTTGAAAATCTCATCCATATGAAAATTAGGTACTTCATGTAATACCAAGGAGTCTGGCTTTAAATCTGATGGATTGAAACTTGGCCACTGAAATTAAACTGACTAAAATGAACTTTCTGTTTCTTAGGTATGATCCTCTTCCAGCTCTGATGAGTAAAATGTCACAGTTCAGCAGCTCTAGGGGTAAAAGGAGAAAATTGATAGCAAGATGTTCTTCATTATTTCTTTTCTGTCTCTTTTGCTTACTTGCCCCACTGCAGAGAATTTGTTTTTTCTGCAGGCATCTTTTGGTCATTTCAATTGATTTTATTTTAGGGTAGTCTGAAGGTAGTTTGACTAAACAGAATTAAATACATGCCTTAGAGTTTTGAAATATTTGGCAGGGTGCATTGGGTTTGCGTGACAAGGTTTTGGCAGCGGAGGGCTCAGGGGTGGCTGCTGTGAGAAGCTGCCAGAAGCTTCCCCTGTGTCCGACAGAGCCAGTGCCAGCAGCTCCAAGATGGACCCACCGCTGGCCAAGGCCAAGCCCATCAGCAACAGTGGCAGCACCTCCGGGAGAATGGGGTTAAGAAGCGGGGAAAAAAACTGCTGCACAACAAACAGAAGCCGGAGAGAGGAGTGAGAAGATGCGAGAGGAGCCGCCCTGCAGCCCCCAGCCCAGAGCAGGAGGGGCAGGAGGGGCTCCAGGCACCGGAGCAGAGGGTCCCCGGCAGCCCCTGGGGAAGCCCACGGGGAGGCTGGCTGTGCCCCTGCAGCCATGGAGCTCCACGGGGGAGCAGATCTGCACCCACACCCGGGGAGGGCCCCACGCCAGAGCAGGGGGATGCCCAAAGGAGGCCGTGACCCCGTGGGCAGCCCGTGCTGGAGCCGGCTCCTGGCAGGGCCTGTGGCCCCGTGGGGAGAGAGAGGAGCCCCGGCTGGAGCAGGTTTGCTGGCAGGACCTGGGACCCCGCGGGGGCCAGGCTGGAGCAGCCTGTTCCTGAAGGACGGCACCCGTGGGGGGACCCAGGCTGGAGCAGCCTGTTCGTGAAGGACGGCACCCGTGGGGAGCAGGGCAGAGGGTGAGGAGCCTCCCCCTGAGGAGGAAGGAGCGGCAGAGACCAGGTGTGATGAACTGACCACAACCCCCATTCCCCGTCCCCCTCAGCCGCTCGGGGGGAGGAGGGAGAGAAATGGAGAGTGAAGTTGAGCCCGGCAAGAAGGGAGGGGTGGGAGGAAGGTGTGTTAAGATTTGGTTTTATTTCTCATTATCCTGCTCTGATTTGACTGGTGAAAAATTAAACTGATTTCCCCAAGTGTTTTGCCCCTGACAGTAACTGGTGACTGATCTCTCCCTGTCCTTATCTCGACCCACGAGCCTTTTATCATTTTTCCTCTCCCCTGCCCAGCTGAGGAGGGCAGGGACAGAGCAGCTTTGGTGGGCACCTGGCATCCAGCCAGGGTCAACCCACCACACAGGTTAGGTCTTGCATGCCGATATTCTGATTGCTGCCAGCAATTTGACACTCCAATGTTTATTTTTTATGCTTCTTTTCATGTATGTAGTGGATAAGGACTCTCTACCCCTAGAGACTGTGACAGATGTATTCAAACTTGAGTGGATTAATTAAAGGAGTTACAAAGAGTTTCTTCATGAACACAATTGAATAAAGTTGAGCATGCTACTTGTTTGAATATCTCATTTGATTCTGAATTACAGAACAGAGCCACATGGGATGCTTAATAATAGAGTGGTTTTTCACTGTTTTTTTCAGAGGGACTCACAAATACGATTAGTCAAGAGTCTCAAGGCTCTAAGAGTGTGGCTTTTGTGATGAATTTTAAATTTTATTCACTACTTAGATTTTCTTAAAAGGGGAAGAGAAAAAACATACAAAAATGAATGAAGTATTCAAGAAATGTTAGCCTTCAATTGAGACCTTAATATTCACAAATAATCCCTACCAACTTTTTTCCTGATTTGTCATTCTCTTTTCTACCTTTATTTAACCCTTTGAAGTCAAAAGAATTTTTATCTGATTTAAAATAGATCCTTCTATACAACTAATAGTTCTCTTTCTGTACCCATTTATTCATGTTTTCTCTTTTACTCATAGCCATTAGTATTGTTTTTATCTATCATCTTCCAATTTTTACATTTCTTTCTACACAGAAATCTGGCTTTCTCCAAAGTAATTCTTATTATTTTTCTGCACAATAGAATATTTTCCTAATATTTTCCTTATTGTCTTTTGCATTGCAGTAATAACCCCCTCATCCTCTTTGCCTTCTTGATGTTTTGTTACTTATTGTCACTGACCTCAGTGAATTGCTCTGAGTTCACATAGTCATGTTTCCCTTAGTTTTAATTCCTGAAAAGGATCTCAGGATTTCTGGCCAAGATAACTGACTGTTATATCAGTCCCTGATGGGAAGAATGCTATAAATGTAACATAGACATTAATAATAAAATGTGGTGACAGGATCACCAGAAGCTCTTTCAGACTCTGGCGACACAAAATAGCCTCTGGTCTTTTCCCACTAGAACATCTTCTCCCACTTGCTTTTGAGCTCGCCGCTGCCCAATACTTTGATTCTTACTCTGATCCCAGAAATAACAAGCATCTGAAGGGTCAAAGACTGGAAGAAGCACTAAAGAAGGAAGAGTGCCAATGTGAGGTACATAAGAAGGTATAAAATTGCCTCAGTTTGAGGAAAAAAGGGAACAGATTTAGGCTTTCCTATACTGTGGAAGACCCGATTAAATTCCAGCTTTTCCACAGATTTCCTGAGCGACATCTGTAAGTTGCTCAACTCCATACCTTCAAAGGCACTTAAGTGTTGCAATCCTCCAAATTCACATTTAACATCTCATGTAGTTCCTAGCATGAACTCTGTGTTCCTTGTATAAAGCACAGAAAAGGGAACAGCCTGCATGACCTATCCAAGCAAGGCAGGCAGAAAGTAAGATACACGCCTCATTCACCTTAGGGTGTTTAACCATGAACTCTCAGCTATGGCGATGGACTCCTCCACAGGCAGTTGGTCCTTGTAAGTAGGATTGTACTCAAGATCACCCCCATTGCAAGATTTGAATCAATTCACACATCCCCACCTACCTCTGAATAACAGATGGTCTTTGGTCATAGTGCTGCTCAGGCGGTGCCGGAAGGCTCAGGTATTGATTTTCTCCTACCTGATTCACCAAGTTTAAGACTCCGCCTTAGATCTCAGCAGCTTTCAGCATGTAGAGTCTGAGCGAAGAAATTCAGGGACCAAGAGCATACACTGTTTATACAGATAAGTAAGGGAAGTCTGAATAGTGAGTGTGAGCACTGACTGTCTATGTTTAACACTTCTCGGTGCAGCAATTCCTTGACTGTTTTGAACCACTCCAAGTAACTCTAGCACTAACCACTGTGGATATAGGGCAATCGGTGCCACTCAGCCTCAATGCTCGCCACTTCGTTCTGATCCTTTTTTATTTGGTAGTATTAATAGACTTCTAGAGTCCTTAGGTGAATGTAGTTTTTTGGGATGCTTGTGGTGTGTAAATAGTGGTTAAAGGTACCCGAGGCATCACTAGCTTAGTTAAATTAATCTCCCACTCTGCTCTTTGGAGTAAGTTAGGAATCTGGAGAAGCCATTCTGGGACTTTAGTCCTCTTCTGCTTTCTATGAACTGCAAGGGGGAAGCTGTAGTGACTAACCTCCTAACACGCTGAATCTGCTAAATGTCTGGATTCAGGCCCCAAATCCTCTTGGGGGTAATTTCCTTCCTCTCGCTAGCACTGAGGATAAATGTATACATAGGTATAAGAAGCAGAGTGACTGGAACTAAAGCAGAGAATTAATGCTGTGCATGTATTTAAGGATGAAATATTGTAACATTTGGTAATGAGGCAAGAGCTCTTATTCTGGGTCTTCAGCTAGCAGAAAACCCACTGTGATTATTTTGCCTATGTGAGGACCTCATCATATTATTCCTTTTTAGAGTTTTCCACTTCATTTACTCCAGTGCTGGAACCTGTTTGTTTTCCATTGGAGAGCTGGAACACAAGATCCAGATTTTTTTCTAAAATATGCATGAACTAAAATGTTCTTACAAAATACACTAATAATAGTTAAAAAAAAAGCAGTGTAATCCCAGTAACTAAGAATAAGTACTTATTACAGTTATTCATTAAGAAAAAAACTATAAATGTTCTGAGTAAGAACATTGCACAAAACATGGTTTAATTAACACAATACTCCCTAATCCAAAATTGCAGGGTGTAGACCAAATATACCAAATATTCCACAGTACTCAGGATACATGTTCTGGACCTTCACCACGTTCAAAGCTTCATCTTGGCAAATGGTACAGAATCTGCAATCCTGATTCAGCTCTTTTTCAGGACAGTGGTCAGAATTCCCACTGTTTTCTTGGGGGTTTTTTAGCTTGGGTGTTTTTCTTTTGCAAGTTTCATAAGCTGTACCAATGCCTACAGCTAAAAGTAGAAATGACAGCCTGCAACACGGCACCTTCTAAGGTAGTGCTTAACACTGAAAGCCTTGGAAGAACACAGTAATTACCTGTGTTACTTTTCTGGAGGTGGCACCCCTAAACCCTCTTGTATGTAATGACTCTCTCATAAAGTTCCAGCTATGGAAAGTATGCAGATTCAAGAGAGACAAAGAAAATAATTAAAATCTTGCAGCAGCGCAGGTCAACAGATCCCCATGGGCTGGTGCAGGGGCTAACAGGGCTGGGCTGGGCTGGAATGGGGACCTGGGCCCTGGGCAGGGTGGGAGAGGCCCTAGGGGGTGTGGACCAGGACTATTGGTGCCCTCAGGATCCTGACAAAAAAACAACTGTAGACCTCCACAGACCTTTTCCTTGTTTAGTTCCAGGATTTAGAGCAACCCCTCATCCTCTGTGCTGCATCAGCCTGCCTCTGTGCAAAGTGACACTCCACTGTTCCTTTCTCACCTCACCCCTAGGACCATCTCCCTTGTGTTCAGATGGACAGGGGAAGGGAAACAAGACTGAAACATCTTCTGGAAACTTCACAACCCAAACAACAAGCATGAGGTGCAAAGAAAATGGAACAGAAATGAGTGCAAGACTCTGAGTGATAAAGATGAAGGATCTTGCCCAGCCTGAAGAGCTTTTGTACTCAAACCTCAGTAAAATATCCAGTGTCACCTGACCCCTCTGCTTCAATCATCATTTAGTTGACAGAATGATGCTGTACCACACATGAAGTTCTATTGGCTCACTCCTTATATTCCCTAAAATTAGTTTCATGCTGGGAGACTTTGCAAGTAGTATAATGATGTATATCATTATTAACCGTTTCTGGGATGAACTCAGTTTCCAGTTATCTCAAAATCACACCTCAGAATTCATGCTAGTAATCTAAAAAACACCAGCATTTTAGCAGCTGTGTCTTATCTTTGACAGCATTGTTTTTATACACTGACTGGGATGTTTGACATTCTCCCAGAGAGTTTTAAAAAAGAAGGTTGCATAAATCAAGGACCACTGAGTCTGAAAACCCTCCGCCTCCAACGACAATGCCACCGGTTCTACTTTGACTTGACTTTGACAGGCAAACATAATATTTTGCATAAAATTGACTGGTTATTCATCAACAAAACTGCTATATTTTGAGGAAGATCAGAAAACTTGAATGGTTTGACACAGCCACTGTGTAAATCTTTTCTGTTTCATTATTAGTTGTCTTCTATTACCTATATACATAAACTATGATATTTGTGATCCCCCCAACTACTTCAAATCACAACCAACGTGACATTTTTCTCCACCTGTTTTAAAACATACTTTGGGTAGCTATGGATCATCCCATAGTTTCTGCTAGATCAAACAGATAAACAAGTTAAATCCTGTGCACTGGTGACTTGAGTGCTTCACCTGTGCTGTTAACAAATATGGGACTTGACTGCCAAAGTTAAAAAAAAGTAATTATAACACTGAAGTACAGAAAACATGCAGCATGACTTAAGCTGCTTCCAAGTCCTGTTTTCAGGACACATAGACTTTCTCCTAAGTCACTACAAAAGACTGAACCAATCTGTGACTTTCCAAATGTTATTTACAATATCACCAAGACTTGAGGCACAGGAGAGAAGCTGTACCAACTGCATCATGGGGAGCTGGGGATCCTCACGAGACAGATTTGTGGTTAAGATTTAGAAGCACATATAAGGAAATCTGCTCCAACAAAATGTTCTTTAGGGTAAATGAGCAAAGAGCAAATTGCAAGAGGAAGTATCAAAAAAGGCACAAAGATAACTTGTGTATTATGAGTAAAACTCGTGACAGGAAAGCGAGCAGCGAACAGTCACTTACATACAAAACCACTTACAGACACAGTCAAGGAAATCCTTTACTCAGAGTTGATCATTTAGACATCCTAGCTTAACTGCAAAAAGAATATAAGCTTAAAATCAAGCAAAAATGCTTTTAGGGATCAAGGTATGCCTAGGGTTGGCTTTCAGTCAGATGTGCCATGGCAGAAAGTACACAATGGTGGCGAGTAGTTGTATTTAACATTTATAGACCCAGAGAAGAACAAAAGCCATTGGGCACTTGTGCCTGACAGCTAACTAGACAATTGATGGAAAATTAACTAACTATTTATGGACAAAGACAATAAAATTAGTTACCTGGTTTTCACATCAGTCTCATCTAGAGAGACTCTTTACATTGTCTGAATTACTACACAGGGTGGAACAAAACTACTTAAACGGCCACATATAGGGGGATGATTAGCAACTTACTACCTTGCTGGAATATGTTGGAATCATAGAATCATAGGATCATAGAATCTTTGGGTTTGAAGGGACCTTTAGAGGTCATCTAGTCCAACCTCCTTGCAATGAGCAGGGTCATCTTCAATTAGATCATGTTGCTCAGAGCCCCGTCCAACCTGACCTGGAATGTTTCCAGGGATGGGGCATCTACCACCCCTCTGGGCAACATGGGCCAGGATTTAACCACCTTCATTGTGAAAAATTTCTTCCTTATATCTAGTCTGAATCTACCCTCTTTTAGTTTAAAACCATTACCCCTTGTCCTGTTGCAACAGGCCCTGCTAAAAAGTCTGTCCCCATCTTTCTTATCACCCCCTTTAAGTACTGGAAGGCTGCAGTAAGGTCTCTCCAGAACCTTCTCTTCTCCAGGCTGGACAGCCCCTACTCTCTCAGCATGTCCTCTTAGGAGACGTGTTCCATACCTCTGAGCATTTTTGTACCCTCCTCTGGACTCGCTCCAACAGGTCCATGTCTTTCCTGTGCTGAGGGCTCCAGAGCTGGACATAGGACTCCAGGTGGGGTCTCACCAGAGCGGAGTAGAGGGGCAGAATCACCTGCCTTGACCTGCTGGCCACGCTGCTTTGGATGCAGCCCAGGAGATGGTTGGCCTTCTGGGCTGTGAGTGCACATTGCCGGCTCATGGCCAGCTTTTCATCCACCAGTACCCCCAGGTCGTTCTCGGCAGGGCTGCTCTCAATCCCTTCATCCCCCAGCCTGCACTGAAACCGGGGGTTGCCCCAACCCAGGTGCAGGACCCTGCACTTGGTCTTGTTGAACCTCGTGATGTTCACACGGGCCTGTTCCTCAACCTTGACAAGGTCCCTCTGGATGGCATCCCGTCCCTCAGGTGTGTCAACCACACCGCTCAGCTTGGTGTTGTCTGCAAACTTGCTGAGGGTGCACTCAGTCCTACTATGTCATTGATGAAGATATTAAAGAGTACTGGTCACAATACAGACCCCTGAGGAACACCACTCATAACTGATCTCCATCTGGACATTGAGCCATTGACTATTACCCTCTGGATGTGACCATCCAACCAATTCTTCATCCACCCAACAGTTTACACATCAAATCCATATCTCTCCAATTTAGAGAGAAGGATGTTGTGGAGGACCATCTCAAAGGCTGTACACAGGTCCAGATAGACAATTTCCATAGCACTTCCTTTGTCCACTGATGTGGTCACTCCATCATAGAAGGCCACTAGGTCGGTCAGGCAGGACTTGCCCTTGGTGAAGCCATGCTGGCTGTCTCAAATCATCTCCCTGTCCTCTATGTGCCTTAGCATACCTTCTAAGAGGATCTGTTCCATGATCTTCCCAGGCACAGACATGAGGCTGACGGGTCAGTAGTTCCCAGGGTCCTCCTTGTTACCCTTTTAAAGATGGGTGCAACGTTCCTTTTTTCTAGTCTCCAGGGACTTCCCCTGCCTGCCAGGACTTTTCAGATACCATGGTGGGTGGCTTGGAAACTACATCACCCAATTTCCTCAGGACTCTGGGATGTATCTTATCAGGTCCCATAGACTTGTGCATGTTCAGGTTCCTCAGGTGGTCTCAAACCTGATCTTCTCTTACAGTGGGAGGGACTTTGCTCCTCCAGTCCCCATCTTGCAGGCCATCCACTCGAAAGGTGTGGGAAGGGACACTGCCAGTGAAGAACTGAGGCAAAGATTTCTTTGAGTACCTCAGCCTTCTCCTTATCCATTGTTACTAATTTGTCAGTCTTGGGGCGTACACTTTCTTTGACTTTCCTTTTCTGGCTGACATACCTATAGAAGCCCTTATTATTCTTTGCATCCCTTGCCAAGTTCAGCTCCAGCTGCATCTTGGCCTTCCTGACCCCATCCCTACACAAGCAGGCAGCATCCCTAGACTCACCCCACAATACTTGTCCCTGTTTCCACTGCCTGTGCATTTGCTTCTTGCCCTTCAGGTTGACCAGCAGGTCTCCACTCAGCCATACTGGTCTCTTATCTTCCTTTCCTGATTTCCTACACTTTGGGATCAAGAGCTCTTGCACTCTACAAAAGCATCCTTAAACCTCTGCCAGCTCTGTTCTGCTCCTTTGACTCTGAGGGCAGTTTCCCAGGGGGTCCTATTGACTAACTCCCTGAAGAACTGGAATTTTGCTTTCCTAAAATTCAGGGTCCTGACTTTACTCTTTGCCTGCCCCATATCCCTCAGGACTATGAACTCCACCAGTGCATGATCACTGCAGCCCAGACTGCCAGAAGCTAAACTCAGTTGCCTTGCCCAAGATGAATATGTGCCTGTCTGTGGCACACTGACATCCTGAAAAGTCTTGGATTTGTGTGAAAATCTACAGATTACCTAAAATTAACCAACACTGATCTGTCATAAGTAGTCTTCCTCATAAACATGTGTGTAGGGGTGCCTATATAAGCTATCTGAATACCCACGCAGGATGTGGCAATTGTAGACTTTATCTCCGCAAGAGTTCAAATTTCTGTCACCAGGAAAGCCTTAACCACCAGCTGAAACCCAAGTTACAAGCGTGATCATGTTTATCTTACTGTTCTCCCTGCCCCGTTATTTAAGAGGTCCCAATGCAATTATAGTGCTCTTTTACTGTGATACTTATCTCTCCCTTTAAGTGGTTTGTTATTATGCCTTTAAGATTGTCATTTGGTAATTAACAGTTTTTCTATTATACTATACCATAAGACTAAATCCATCAGTTTCCTGAGTTGGTGAAAAACTGAGTTTTACAGTCTTCAGTTAAAGGCCTTTAAGGATATAGATATACAGTGCCCTTCTGGAAAATACACAGTCTGTGGAGGAAATAATCTGTGTTAATATAGAAAGACTATATATTTTTAAATAGATATTCTAACTTTGCAGTTATACAACCAAATATCTTGATGCTTCATTGAAATGATAGTTTTGACATTCAAACTTCAGTTCCTTCTTACCTTTTTACATGGTCTTGATATTTGAGACTAGACATCTCAGATGTTTAGCATGAATGGGCTCCAGTCTGCCCAATAAACGGATGTAAAATCAGGCAGACAGTGCCTCTTACGTCATCTTTACTCCACACAGACACCTGTAAAGGACTGTTACTAGCAGCTGCCTAAAAGTAGGCACAGTGAAAGTGCCAAAGCTGAGAAGACTGGACTGCACCTTTGGTAGCTCCATTAACTGTTTCCACTTCCAAAGCCCTGTGTTGGCTTCCAGCTTTCAGCCCAATTTTTTTCTTTGTGGTTAGTCCAAACTCAGTGTAAATTCTCTTCATTTTTTGGCAAATTGTTCTTGTTTGATGTTCTTCCTAACCATGCTCAGGACAGCAGCCCATGACTGTCCTGCCCATAACTAAGCAAAGTCTTCTTATCAGTACTTTCTACTCCATCATTAATATCCCTCCTGTATTCCATTCTTCCTTCCTGGACTTTTATCTTTGCCGAGGACTAGGAAAGAATAATTCCTGTCCTGTGGAAACCTTAATTTTTTTTCTCAGTGTCTTGCAATACTAATTAATTATTGTAGCTTGACATTCTCTTTTTTCTTACACATATTTTTTATTATTTATAAGTAAAGATTTAAAAAAAACCCAATTTGTAGACTATCAACAAATAGTAATTTATTTCCACTTCTAATTTTTCTAAATATTTTCTGTATATCAGTTACTTTTTAATTAGAAATTGCCATTTTTTAAACAAAATTCACCATCAGATATTATTGCAAATATCTACCCTGAATCTCTTTTGCTAATAATTAGGCTTATTTCCTTTTTTTTTTCCTTCAGTTGACATGAGAAAAACTGTCATCATCTTTACTATGTTACATACTACCATACTTTTATGCCTTTCCATAGTCATCATGCATTCTCATATCAGGTCTTTCTTCTGGACTTCTGGACTTTCTCCAGTTTGTCTGCATTTTTCTTATCCTGCTTACAGTCTTCCCAGCTTCATTAACACCACATAAAAAGTATATTACTTTCTTTGTAATACAACCTTGTTCTTAAAATATGCCAAAATAAGGGTCATTTTGGATTTGTTTGGTTGTGAGGGTTTTTTTCAACTTCTGTATGAAAGTCTGATTATTGAGCCATATTGAGATACTAAAATTCTTCATAAATATTACACTTCACTGACTTTTAAAAATTTCGGATAATTTCTGTAGTTTAGTAGGATTTTGCATTGCAATCCTCTTTACTGTAGTATTTATAGTTCTTTCAAAGGTGAAGTGCAGTTATTCTGTTGGACAAGATAGATAAAATGACGCTAGTTGTTTGCTGTTGTTTTAACTTCACAGCCTTCTATCTCTCTAATGAATGGACCAGACAACCTCTACTACTTACTTCTCCTTTACTTCTCCTTCCCCATCCTCAAACACACACATATCACTGCCTACCCTGTTTAATTTAAGGCTGTGCACTTTCATATCTGAGGCTTTGATGGATGAAGGAGTGCTGAAGAAGAGGACTACAGAGTCCCTTCACCTTGCCTTAATGGCTCCTCCTTTCCTCAGTCATTCCATCTGCTCAGTGTTCTTGTTTAACCAAACACCTGCTGAATGTTCTTCTTTAACCAAAGAGAAGTCTTCTCACTTCAGGATCCATTTAAGTGTTAGCAGGTCCAGAAAGCTTATTCTGGAGTACATTCCTGACAGCAGAGCAGGTAAAACCTTTCTAAACCTCCAAACTCATGTTTGTAGATCACCTTGCAGTCAGCATTTTGTCATGAGGAACATGCTCCCCTTGCACAGTTACAGACTCACTCAAAACTCACCTGAATTCAGAGCTTAATAGAAGAACCATCCTAAAATAGGATTACCTTTGCACAATCCTACAGCTTTGTGAATTGCACAGTTCTACAGCTTTCTGTACTCTAAGAGCAAGACTATAGCCTGCAGAGAAAGACTTGAATGCATCTTTCCAAGTCCTTATCTAGAGTTCTAGTTTTCTAAAAAAGTTATGGTCAAATTATGAAGTCACCCCAACTAAAGTCTGGGTGAGTTTTTTTCTATTGAGATACAGACCAAATGGTTAAACCTATTGCTTCTGATGGAATTTCATATCTGTACTCAGTCAGAACTTGTTTCTGGACCTTGGAGAAGGGATTTATTGTACAAGTTTAATATTCTTAATCAGAAGAAAAAAAAATAGATGTTCCCCCAAAATCACAGTGATTTTCTAAGGACTAATTTCTCAAAAGCTTTTGTAACCTTCTGTGAGATCTTTAAAAAAAGCATGCTTCATTAATTGCTGCTATCATCATATATTCACCTGAATGCTCAGTGGAGAAATTGTAAGTGCTTTTAGAAGCGACCGGTTTCTCTGAAGGGAATAAATTAAGAATGCTAACTTCTAAGTACAAAGTCTAAGGGATGATAGATGTAAAGAGGCCACAGTACAAAGGATCTGTCTAAGAGGCAAGTGGTTATACACATTGCAGCTGTGTGTTAGAAGCATTTAGATTGCGATGGCCACGTGTTTGCTAATTAAATGGTGAGAGAATTTACGTCAGATGGTCAGCTTGAATACCATTCCTGAGCGATGAGAGTGTCCCTTCAGCAGATGTACAGCTTACTAGCAGCTGCAATTCAGAACTGAAAAATGAGCTTCTCATGGGCAGCAAAGGGTTTCTGCCCTTGAACCGTCCCTTCTCCTAGGTCATTACAACTAAAACCCTTTTTTCCTGGGTTAGTTTCCAGCTGGATATGTTACCTAATACAGAGAACTTGAAGCAATACAAAGGGAACACATAGGATGGTTCCTACATGGAGTTCCTACTCCTACATGGAGTGTAGGAGCTCCTTAATTAGTTTAAATGCATATCTAATATTTATGCCAAATATCTAAACATGGCCTCCGGCAGCCAGACAAACAAGTTAAACCCATCCTCATCGTTAGGTTTGCAACATAATATAGATACTAGTAGGCTTCTTCAAAGTCAAACAGAATCAATAAGGAGTTTCTAGACATCTCCCCACATTCTGACAATTCAATTTAAATGTAACTTCATCATGCACTAGTGATTAAAATGTAGTTTTGTCACAGTTCGTATAAAGACCAACATTTTATTGCAGAGCTAAGGATCAGATCTAGAAAGAGATTTGGATCCAAAGTGTCACCAGCTGTTTCCTATCTCCACTGAGATTGAACTGAGTCAGCAATAATTTCAGTCAGGTGAAATACAGCTGCATGAGCCGAAGTTTGATATATTAAGCAAGAGGATTTATCATTAAAAAAAAAAAAAAAAAAAAGTATAAATCAGAGCAATTTACAAGACCACTCAAAAAAACCCAAAGATTAAAATAGAGGATAGGACTGAGTTGCTAATGGCATATATTATGGTGTCATTTAATCTTAATTATTAGTTGTAATACGCCCCACCTTTTGAACTACAGCAGCACGATTCCAAATGAGAAATATTTTCTTTTCATTCATAGATTTGAAGGAACACACAGGGTTATGTAGACACAGAAAAGATCTGGGCAACTAGCAAGGAGTAATCACACAACTGCATTGCTTATCATGAAGTGTATTGATTAATATTTGTTTGCTGGAACAGGCAGAAGAATCCATAATCAGATCACACCGTATCTAGTGCAGCTTGGACTTTTTTTTTCACAAGCATTAAGCATGTCACACTCATAGTTTTAAACAGGGAGAGTGTCCCACTATGAACTTGTAGTGCCTTCTCACTGCTATTTGGCTCTTGCTTTTGCATGTAGTGTAGTGTCTTCTCAGATCATGTTGCAAAGTGTGTAAGACAGCCACAAGCTGAAGTCAGATACAAGTCAGAGGACAATGTCCTACTACCTGAAGTGAATTCCTACTCCTTTTCTTCAGTGTAACATCTTATATAGACCAAGTAAATATACATTCACCTGAACTTGAACAGAAGGTAGATCCACAACAGAATCTAATCACAGAAATGTTAGCTGGAAGGAGTATGTCCAGAAGCCTCAGGTCCAACTTCCTGCTTAAACCAAGAATTTCATCAATGCTGTCTTACATAAGCTGCAGCTTTGATTAGCTGTGCCTTGAAAACATCCAAGGACAGATTCTCCATAGAGTCTTCCAATGCTGCATTATCCCTCCCCCACTAAGTAAAGAAGCTTTTCCCAATGTTCCAAAACTTCAGCCTCTGTCTCTTTTCTCTTGTTATACATCTGCCACTATCGAGAAGATTTTGGCTGCCGCTTTACAATTCCCCCTGAAGTAGTTTTAGACTGTGGTTACATTGTCCCTTAGCCTTCTCTTTGCTAGATTAAATAAGCCCATCAACCTCAAACTCTCCTCACAAGTCTCATTCTCTAGGCCCTGAATCATCTTAGTGGTTGGATGAATTCTGTCCAGTTTCTAGACTGAGTGAGACGGCCCAAAACTGCACAGAATATTTCATGTGCATTCACATCAGCACCATGCAGAGAGTAATAATGACTTCCTTAATTTGTTGTACATGTTTTCCTATTCAATAAGCAGTTTGTTTTATCTACAATGAGGGCACACCGTTGGCTTGTATTCCACTTGGTGTCCACCATAGCCTCCTCAGCAAGTTTGCAGCTCAGCGGGTCAGTTTGCAGCCTGTAATGATGCCTGGTGTTATCCTGCCCTAAGCACAGAACTTTAGGCTTCTTGTTGAACTTCATAAATTTTCTGTTGGCCTAGTATTCAAGCTTCTCAAAATCCCTCTGGACTGAATCTCAACTGTCAACCTGTCAATCACCTTACCCAAATTTAATGTCACTTATACATTTTCTGAGGATGTGATCTGTCTTATCATTTGAGATGCTGCTGAACATATTAAAAAATATGAACATTTATCCCTGAGGGACTTGTTGTCAGCTACCAACTAGATGTCAAGCCATTGATTACTATCATTTGAGCCCAATGGTCAATTCAGTTTTAAGTCCATCTAATGCATACTTTATCCAACGCATGTTTCCTCAGTTTATAGTTGGGAGAGCTGTGGGAAAAGGTGTCAAAAGCCTTATGAAAGTTAAGGTATCTGACATCCACTGCTCTCCCCTTGCCCCATAGCCAGCCATTTCATCATATAAGGCAGTCAAGTTGGTCAAGAATGACCTGTCCTTGGTAAATTTGTGCTTACTGTTCCTGAAAGACTTTCTTGTCTTTCCAGTGCTTGTAAATTGATTGCAGAAGTACATGATGTCCAGTCTGAGATGTTGTCAACCAACCATTCTGGCCTGGAACCTCCCTTTTGCCATGCTTAAAGATGAGCATCCAATCACTATAACATTTTTGTAGGTAACAGACAGTCATCCTGCAATCACACTTCAGTGAATACCATCTAGCCCATGGTTGTGAATACACTCAGCTTTTTTAAGAAGTTTTTAAATTATTGCATCCCCACTGTTGGCTAGACTCCTTCCAAATCTCCTGCAGGCAGTGATCTAGGAGCAGCCTTTGTAGTGACTGGGGCAAAAAATTCAGTTGAATACTTCAGCCTTTTCAGAATCATCTGTCACCAAATTGACTCTACCATTCACCAGTGAAAACACATCTCAACTTTCTTTTGTTACTGCCATGGTTGTAGAATCCCTTCTTGCTACATCCCTGGCTAGGTTTATCTCCAGCTGAGCTTTGACTTTTCTGATGTTTTCACTAAATGCCTGAAGAACACTCAGATGTATTGCTGTCCCTGTTGCCACTTCTTCTATGCTTTGTACATACTAGTTCATTAAGAAGTTTCTTGCTCTGCCAAGATGGAATTCTGTCAAAATTCTCTTGCTTTCTGTAAAATGGTTCTGTGTGGAAATGTTCTTCAGCTTTTTAAATTTTCATTAAAAGTTAGCCAGATCTCTGGAGTGTGTTTCCCGCTCATGACAACCTCTGATTGGATTCTTCTTGAAAGTTCCCCTAAATAAGCTTAAGTGAATTGTCCTGAGGTCCACAATCCTAATTCTGCTGCTTCTCTTCCTCACCTTCCTCTGGAATTTGAACTCAAATATATCATGGTTACTACAGTGCAAACTACCATCTACAACCACATTTATCACCAGATTTTTGTGGGCAGAAAGTCAAATAGATGTCACAAAAATTTCGCAACTGGCCCATACCAACTGAAGAGAGAGGTTAGGACGCAAAGTATAGAATTACAAGAGTAATTCTTTATGCATGTGCATCCCATTCAAATTGAGGCACACCAAATGTGGTTTTACATATGGTTCTTATATCTTTCAAGCATTCAGGTACAACTTGATTTGACCAAACACTACTTAACACATACGTATTAGTATTTTTAAAAGCAGCTATTAATCTGTGGTGTCACCATCCATTTGCTTCTTTCTTGATCTAGATGTCCCTAGAGTTGGTCTTGTACTGTTACTTATCGATGATGCCAGATAATGGGAGTGTTTCATAGCTGTGTTAAAAGGGCTGGTGTTATCTCAGTTGACTTTAAAATTCTGAGAAATAAAGGTCCTTATTTTCAGGGTGGGGGCTGTCCTCCTCCTTGCAGTAAACTGGGGCCCTTTAGTCATGCTGACTTAACCATGATTATTCAATGTACACTATATATGTCTTAAGAAAGCTAAACAAATTCATACTATTAAGAAAGTTCATGTAATTTCATACTATAAAGGCTAATTGATGCCATAGTTAGGGAATGAGATTTTCCTAGCGTACACCTGTCTGGCTTCTCTAACATTTCTACTAGAAAATTTTCACCAACAGGATCTAAAGGTTTCTTGGATTGTTTGCACGATACTCTCTTCCCCTCCCACCAAAAACCTCCATGGGGACGTGAGTTTGTGATCAGGACTTCTGCACTAATTTTTATGTCATTTGCCCACATTTCAATTCAGACTTTGAAGCCTATGGGGACTTTCACTTTAGGCACATCTAAATCTCTCAGGGTTTTGTTAGAAAGGGCATAGATTATGCTGACAGACTAAAAACTTGCAACTTGGTGTTGTCCCAACAGAAGTTCTTGCTGGTAAGCAGCCAGTATACCCAGTCTGTCAACTGTACTACTTCCTGTGCTATGACAATGTGTGCAGGAAAGTCTTGAAAACCAGTAGTCAGAGCTTTGTGGAGTCAGATTTCCTGTTTCTAGCATTCTTCCTTTCTTTTAGGGATTCAAGAAGAGTGCCGCTGTGATACAACATATTCTCTGCTTTGTGTGTAGCAAAGTATGGCTATACATTTATTTCAGTTCAGCTGAGTGGAATATAGCTGCTAGTTAAATTTGCCTCCAGGTTTTCATAATTTCATCATCATTCATTCTTCTCTCTGTTTAATGTGCATGCCTTAGAGAAAGTATCACCTCAGCCTTTAGCTATAAACTAGCCCTACCGTAGAGCCAACCCTCAGCCAAAAAGCTGATTATCATTCACTTGTACTGGATTGCTCCAAAACTGCTTTCTAGCCAAAAACATGTCAACTCCAAATGTCACTGGACTTTCACTTCTGCTCTAATCCAGCAACTCACATTTGAAGATACATACATTTTAATGAAAACCAAATACATTCTAGTGAAGCCCAAATTATTCTGCTATCCTCAAGAGTAATCGCATTAAATTCTGTGGCTTGCAATATGCCAGGGGTCAGTTGGTTTGTTAATCACAGCTCAGGCTCACCAGGCTGCCTCAGCTTGAACCAGGACCTCTTGGTCCAGAGCCCAAACAGCTGATACCAGAATCGGCAGCAAATCTCCAAACTCCCTCCCTTTGCTGTGAGACCAGTGCTCCCCCACCTTTTTGTCTGTGATTACACTGAACATGTTGCTACATGAAGAAAAAATAGGTAGCTTTAAACTTTATGGTGACACAGAGAATATGCTATCTGTCCCTGTGTTTTATCTCAGGCCAGAAAAAATAATCTAGCAAGGAGAATTTAAAATAAAACTTTTTTAACATTTCATTAATTTTATCAGGAATAGGGAAGCAATGTTTGAATAATTCCTGTTATTTTTACATGTACTTTATTACTTAATCATATAAATGGCATTTCAGTCTTGACCAAGAAAAGATAAGTGAGACTATTTATATGGAAAAAAGTATTTACATTCTATTATCGGATATTTTATGGCCATCTTTTATATATGTTTGTATCTGCCGTATAAGGGGTATCAATTATGTTTTATGTTCATCAGGAACTAAAAAGAAAGATAACTGGTTTATTAGTTTATCAATAACCACATGTATAGTATGGAATTTTGAGTCTTGTTTGACAAGATACTGTATAAAGTGTGTGCGCAAGACTTTTGGTCAAAATCATGTATTTGGAAGTACAAACTTATATTTGTCATTATTGAAGTAAAAAAAAAAAATATAAAATTCAAATGTATGTATCTGAAAAACCTACTATGGGAGTGAAGCACCTCAGGGCTGAGAGCAGGGTAGACAGCAAGCTGAGCAGCCTGAAGGCACCCTGCCCCGCAAGCCCAGCCATTGATGTACTGGCTAGCGAACTGCAGAGCATTTCAGTTTAAACCACTGTTTTCCCAGTGTTCTGTTACAGCAGAGAATTATCAGTGAGTATGAACAGTTCCTTTAAATTATTAATCCAGAGCACTGTTTGCTTTGCAAAGTGACACATGTAGAGTACTCAAAGGTTTGTCTTCAGAAATTTTGTTTGCCGTAGTGGAACACGTCAGAAAGATCCCTTTGTATTCAAAAGGACAGAGTTGATTGTGTGCTGCTACAAGGACTGAAATATTCCAAACAAAACTTTCTTAAGAGAATTTAAAACCAAATATGTGAGGCTTAAGAACCGGGTTCTTCAGCTCCCCAAGCATGATAATCTTCTGTGACCTTCTGCAGTTGGCAAATGTTGTTCACAGACCCAGAGAATTGCCCACGAATTTTCCACTGGCTGTGGTGGGTCATAGCCAGTAAGAACTGTTTGCATGAGGTACTATGGAGAATGGAATACGGACTTAATGCTGAGTCAGAGCTTTCGAAATGTGCAATCCAACAATTGCACAAGTAGCCTATTTATTCTAAAATAAGAATTATTTTAAAGGAACTCTGGACTGAAATTCTTCTCACAAAATGGAAATGTTCTTATTATCTTAAAAAAAAAAACATGATAGGTGGCTGCTCTGGCCATTAAAGCAGCTTGCTTTCTCTGTAGTGCTTGGTAGAAACAGGTTTTCTTTACTAAGTCTCCAGCTGTGCCTCTGGGAACAGTATAGAACTGCCAGCTGGCCAGCTGCATTTTGTGTAGTGCTGCTGGGAACAGCGTGCCAATATTTGTATAAACAGTTTGTCCCTGTTGTTTTACTGGGGAAAAAAAATCATGCAGTTTCCAACTGTGTCTAAATTTGAGCCTTCCTGCATCTTGAAGGATAATCACATTTTCAAGTTAAGTAAGCAGGAAGTGGAATCTAATCACTGAGCAACCAGGGGAAGGACCTGTGCTCTAGTAACATGCCTGAGTTTTGCTGAGCCATAGCTGTGGGAAATGAAGGGATACCAGAATAGCTGCTCTTCTGAAACGTTGTCTGTGAGACCATGTGATAGCAAGAATTTACTACAAAGAATGGTCGACTCACCGTGCTGTAGTAAAGTAACTACTACCAGAACTTACAAACTCTCATCAGAACTTACAACATCTCAACTTACTCAACCTACAGTGTAATAAATTTCTCAAATTCACTCTTATAGTTACAAAGCATGAGGGAGAAAATAGCCACAACCAAGTACTCTCTGACTGTGTTCATTACATATGCGTAAGCATGTTAAGGCTAATTAAATACCTTCTGCTGCTCTTGCAGCTTTGGTACTGCAGACCCCCAGCAATCCCATTGATTTCTTGTTCCTTATCAGTTAAGTACACAGAAGGATATTCTACACTAATGCAGAGCATATTTGGAATAAATTCCCTAGACTCAGTAGAATAATACTAGTATAACAGAAATTCAACAGTCAGGACCAGGCTGCCTTTTTTCAACTTTAGCAAAGCACTGCTAAGTTTTCCTTCTGTATCTTTTCAGGCTTTGCTTTCCTGACTTGGATTTTTGTTTGCGTTACAGACAGAGGTCACAGGAATACCTGTTTTCAAATAAAAGTTTCACGTTGATCACTGTTTTGCATATTTTAGATTGCAATTGTCCTTTTTTGTGTAGGAGTGCTTTCAAATACTACTATTAAATGCCAAAGCATAAGAATTGCAGCAACTACTGTCTCAATATTCAGAAAGCATCTAAAAAACCCTAACAATAACGTATCCCCTTCCCCAAGCTTTGTGTTCCCCGGAGAAGTTCCAGATTTTCCTGAAATAATAAAGTCCTCTTTTAAAGAGAAGAACAAACTTTTCAACGTCTGTTTGATCCATTTGTTTAGGGTCTTTAGGAGGAAATGTTGTGCAAATGCCAAAAATTCAGTGGGAACTGAAAAGCTGCTGGTTGTGTTGGACAGTGGGCCATTTCTCTGAACAGCCGAAGGCTAAGTGGCTGCACCTCAGAGCGCTCCTAAGGAGCGTAAGGAGGCATAATCACACGCATCTCGCCACATTTACAGAGAGAAGGAGTTCCAGTAAGCAGCGTTCTGTAAACTGAAAGATCAACATCCCACACTGGTAACAGCAAACCAAACCTGGAAAGTATAACTCGGGAGCATGCCCGTAACAACTGGAAATAGGTTTTGGGGTTGGGTGTTTTGAGGTGGTTTTTGTTTCATTTTTCACCAAATCACAGCAGCTACAATGCTCGTATAATGTGCCAGAAGAGAAATTCACAGGCACGGTAATCAAAATTCATTCAATTCAACCTGACAACTTAAAGGTTAAAAAAATCATAACCTTACACCCTCCCATATCTGTTACTGCTGTAAGGAAGATTTCAAAATTGCAGTCCAGTACGCATTAAAAGATTAAATTCAGGAATTGTTACCTGAAACATCAAAATTATAATGTTCTTAAATAATTTATTCAGAAGGCATTATAACAAGCCTGGTTCTGCCTGTCAATAATTACATTAACATCAAAATTCCAAAATTATTTTGAAGACAAGCACAAATCTACATTGCTTATTCAAAAAAGCTCTTAAAATCAGATTGTTAGGAAATAAAATTCTTTCACAAAGTGTCTAAGTTCTCCAGAAGCTTCAAATGACTTCACTGGCTTTCATGGTATTAATCTATGCAAATAAATCAGAAGTGAGTTGACACTAAATATTTGCCTGTACTGGTTTATATCGAGTTTACAACGTATACATATTTGTATAGTTGTATATTTTCGTATGCAACTAGAACATTAAAGCTACGAATAATCATACACATACATCATTTCAGCATAGTTCATGAACACTTGTCATTTTTATGCTGTTTATAATAATGAAATACAGCACTTACTCAAAGTAAAAGCACCAGAGCAACTGTGTTTTATTAAGTAAAAGCCATTTTGCCTCTTTCAAAAGAAATCAAAGATCTAACCATGAAATTACGGTGCTAATAGAAGATTTGCCACTGCTCAGATGAAACAGTAGAATGAAGAATTCAGACTAGCAGCATTTGAAAACACTGCTTTCACAAAGCATCTCAGGAAATACGTAAAATTATTCACTATTTCAACCAGAAAATCCTAATGAGAAGGAACAGCCAGAGGTGTTGTTTAATCCGTCAAAGGAAATTCCCCAAACACATTCCTTCTTCGAAAGCAATCTCTAACAGTTGTGCATAATGCGCAAGAAAATTTTGGAAGTAGCATTCACTGGTTGAGAGAATCACAACCCATGCGATAGAAAATCATCTCCGAGAAGTGGAAGTCCTTGACCCTGTATGTGACCTCCAGGAACGAAAGCACAATACATAAAGTGTATTCAATATGAGGAAATGTATTATTAAAAAAGATTTTTAAGCATTCCTGAAAAAATGGATGGATGCCAGCCACGGATGGATGCCTGTGGATGCCAGACATGTCTATGACAATAACCATGACTACATTACCCAGTCTTACTGAAATCCGTTTAAGTTTCAAAAGAGTGGGGGAAAGGTGCATTCTGGTTTTGAAAAATGTGCAGTGGTGTGTTACTTCAGTGACAGCAATGAGCCATCAACACAGGAGGTAAATTTGCCTACTCTTAGTGGGAAAGGGAAAGAGGACCACCTTCCAGAACCACTGCAGGAGGCCCCAGATAACTCAGACAACCAGCTATAAAATGGAGGACCACTGTGCTGGTATGAAATAGGGATGTTCTGATCATTCTTGGGTACCAACTATTCCATTCAGAGATGTGTTCCTGTGCTGATGACCAAACTCCAATAAGCCTTATATTTTATCTCTGTGAATCTTTACACCCCCTTATAACATATGCACATCTCAAACTCAGAGCTTAAACCTGAAAGCCAGAAGAAGAGTATTTACACAACCAAGAAAGGAGGAGGGATGTCTTGGTATTTTGGGAGACAGTCACGGAAAAGAGGTGTAGCAGGAACAGTTTCTAGAGAGAGACTCTGCATTTGGAACTAAATGTTCCAAATGAAGCAGCACAATGGTTTGCAGTTTTTATAGAAATACCTGATGAGTTTCCCAAAAGAAAAATCTCATCAGATGGGACTAATACCAATAAGCATGTTATTGACATAAAGAAAAGTAAATTAGCTCACACTGAGCTTCGCCTTTCTAGAAATAGAATGTACTTGAGATAAATCAATGATAGCTTGAGTAGCTGCCCACAGCCATTTCTGTTAATGCTGTTCTGAGAAACTAGATTGCCTTGTTCTTCTCCCTAACACAAAGACTTAGCAATTGCAGTTAAGGTGCACAGTAATATTAACTCACTCCTATAGATGATTGATTTAGTCATGGGCAATGTAGGCAGCTGCTTAGGAAAGCAGAAATGACCCACCAGCTGTTCTTCTCCACTACCCTTGTTTACGATACCGGAGCTTTGCAAAGACGGTTTGTCTTTCTGTGGCAACTGGGCTGGTGCATAGTGCTGGGGAGAGGAGGAAGAGGACCTCCTCCCAGGTACCAGGCACCAACATTTATTTCCCTGTCTCCTGGGAGGTAGCAGAAACAGCAAGCCCAGGTCCACACATTTTCCCACCAGCTTCCTCTTCCCTCCTTGTATTGGGAGTTGCTCAGCACCAGTCAACCTCGACCCACCCCCGAGGTCTTTTTCTTGCAGTAGCAAAATTCATTGTTAGCTCCAGTGTTTGACCTGTCTCCGTTGCATATGTTCAAGGTGGGGAATTGCTCTGCCAGGTAAGTTTGGATACTAGGAGGTCATTGTGAGGCAACCCTACGGAAAAATATTTGTGCCTCCAGAATAAACAAAGATGAATCCTGTCATTTGAGGCTTAATGTCAGACCTCTTCCGATGAAATGCTTTATATAACATGTAAAAGGGAAGATGCAACACGGCGTGAAGTGGGGGCTGGTGCAACCTGCTTTTCTCTGAAATCTTCCCTAGAGGATTATATTACCCTTACCTGTCTAAAGGTAGCTTCAAACTTTTAATTTCATTTCATCTTTCCACTAGAGGACATAGCTCTTCTCTTCCTTAGAACATTACTCCTAAAACTCACCCCAATATAAAACTTTCTAAATTTATTTAATATAGATGTGCTTGTGTGTCTAACTCTGTTGCAGTACTTTTCCAAACAGGTGAAACAACTAGGCTCGGGGATTTCAAAACCTCCTTCTCAGTCTGCATACAGAAATTGTTTCACTATCTCCTTCTTTCTTACTATGAACTGTGTGGTTTTAGTTTAACAGTATTTTTATTTTAGAGCAATGATGTATTTGTTTTTTCTTTTAAACCTTTAGCTTCAGCCAGCTATGTTATAAAGACCAGTAAAAATTTTTATTTCAGCTTAGAAAAAAAAACTTTTTTGTTTTTGTTTCTAATCTCCAGTTCAAGTAAAAACCTCAGAGGAAAAATGAGACAAGAAAAACATTTTGTAGCCCCCGGAGAGAAAGAGACAACCTTTATCAGTTTGGGCCTGGGGGGTATGGAGGTGCGTTGTGGCTTGAGGTATGGGCATACATACTCTTCATATTATTCAAACATAAACTCTGGAAGGTCTTAGAAGGACCTGTACAGTGCATCCTCCCAAGAATTTAGTCATATATAACCTTTGTCCTCATCGTTGCCCCTGAATGGGAGGGCCCCATACCAAGTTCATCTGAACAAGCCACTAAAGAGGACGTGGAGAGCCCATAACCAAGCTGACAATAGCATCCTAAATTCTGCTGCTGCACTGGAGCTCTCTAGTGGAATACATGCTGCAGAGCAGCCTCCTATTTTGGGTTCCTAACAAAACACACCAAAATACTGGGCTTGACTGTTATTCTGAGGCCCTGTGAAGATAAGTCCTGTACAAAAAGTTTTGGCATGTCCCACAGCACTCTCTTTTCCAATACCTATTATGAGTTTAACCTCGCTCCTCTGAAGCTCTCAACAGCATAATCTGGCAGAGGAGCAAGGGGAAAATGTTTCTTCTGGGATTGAAGATAGGACTTCTAGATGGCCAGCACATCATGTAATTTGACTTATATTTTTAGAATTTGGTCTAGCTGGACACAGATAGACATCAAACCCACAGGATCAGACTAGGCTTGAAGAAAATTCAGAATTCTCTGTTTATCACATGTTTTTGCTAGTTACTTCAATGTTAGAAGCATCTGAATGGGCACCACCAATGGTCCAGAGAGAAGTAAGATGGGACTGCTGTGGTTTGGGTAACTGGGATAAACAGGAGGTGGTTAGCCCTCTCCATCAGCCACGGAGGCGTAATGTAAGCTAAATCTCTTTTATCTTTCCTGATGCCCCTTCTTCATTGCAAATAAAAAACCACTTAAGTAGGGCTTCTGAGGGAGTCACGGCCCAGAGACGGGGGACAGACTCATTCTCCATCTTCTTCCCTTTTTCCACTGCTGTTTGGCCACATCAGAGACTCCAGGATAGACCTACCTGCAAGGTAATTGCAGCATTCAGTGTTAGCTGGATGCTCATAAGCACCAGGTCTCCCATTTCAGATCCAGCATCAGTACAGGGCTCCAGGAAGCCCTCTGTCCAGTCCTAGTTTAGCTTTGGATCCCTCCACTTCCTGGGTGTAATGCTGTGAAATTAAGGGACAGAAGCTGAGGAAAAGATACAGGAAAGGAAGCAATATATAAAAAACTAGAACAAAGTCGTATGTGCATTTCTACTGCATCTATACACTTGTGAAGAAACAAGACAGCAAAAGGTTCTGATTCATGAGACCAGCATGCAAGGTTGGACAGAAGAGTTGTACAGCAATATGCCTCATATGCACTGTCAACAGAATCTCTGAAAGTTTTTTTGGAAGCCAAGCATGTATTTATGCTTATAAATTTCTTGCTAATCAGTTAGTTGCCATCAACATAAAGAACCAGCTTCTACTTTCTGTAAGCCATTAGAGACCCTGTCGTACATTGTTAACGATGTTTTTATGCCTGGTGCTACCATAGCACTTAAATGCACCAAGTGGGTATCAGGTCTTTTTTAGTTTAGAGCTGAGCAGAAACGCAATACAAACCAGTCCGTAACGGACAAAGCCAGTGCTGCACTGCGATTATATTTTCTGACTGTCTGCATGTCATGAGACATAGGATTTCCCTGAAATCTTGCTTGAACAGCTCCATTCTTGCAAAACTCTCTCTCCAGGCTCTTAGAAATTGTCATCAATTAATGAAACAATTGGAAATGGGAGGGAAGGAAGATTAGGAACTATAAAATGAGTACATCACCATAAATATGAGGAGGTTTCATATCACCACCTAAGCAATGTTCTAGTCTTTTATTAAAGACTCAACAAAAGAAGGAAGCAGACAGAAAGTAGCTAAACAATTTCCTTACCTTAATAGCTGTTTTCAAGTCTTAGAGACATCCTTAAAATCAAAACATCCTAGGAATTTCTGAAGTAAAGTAATAAGAAGGTAATAAGGCTCATGGAAATTTATTTGCTCCTATTGTGAAAAACATACAGAATAAGATTCAGATCACTTACTTTGGTGTCAGTGATAAATCTGAAGAGCAGTTAAGAAGCTTGAGATGAATAAAGAGAATCCTAGTGTTCACTCTCCAGCATGATGTGACTCTGAATGCGGTCAGGTTCAGATGACATTTATATTTTATGCCATAAGGTCCTTCAAATTATCTTGAACCATGGAGGTTCCCATCTAACTTTCATCCCAATTTAGACCTGAAAAGGTGAGCTTAACTTTCAAAAAAGAAGTGAGAAAACCCTTCTGCTGTTTTTACCAGTTGGTAACTACTAAATAAAAAGAAAACAATGTATGTTCTTGAGTGCCTATTCACTGCTGAGTACCTGACCACTAGCTTATAGAGACATCTTACTCTATGATGTCCTTCTCCATCTTCTGTTCTTGGTGGAAAAGTCTAAGCTAAACTTCAGACTTGGCACATCTTTGGAGAGTTCAGCATCTCTCCTGGAGGTGACAGCCTCCTACCATTGATTGTACCACAAACCTTGGTGCTCAAATTCAGCACTGACTCTCCTCACAGGTCCAGGTGAGCCCTCCTACACACTAGGGTGGCTAATTCAGATAGTCAGAGTCTGCATTTTGAACCTGGATCAGATCAACAACTGCATACTGAGGTAACTAGACACTCCTCGGTTATTCTGGATGAATTTCATACACAGCTTTCTATTTTTTTGATACTGTTTTGTTCACTCTGGACTCCCCTTTGAGCCCTGGAGTCCTGTTAAATGCCGTGCATGACCACATGATTGGAGGCTGTAGGAAAAATTCTCAGCCTAAAAAAGTTTCTGAAATCCTTGTAATTTTCTTTAAAGTAAGCAAACAGCTATGTTTTAATCTGGCATACATCATTGAGGCATGTGGTACTATATTTCAGTGTAACATTTGGGAAGGAAAAGGAAACTATTGTGAGGATTTTTGCAAGTAGCCAAAAAGACTGTCTGAGGAAAAAGAGGTCACTGAGCAAGCTAAATATGTGTAAAGGCACACTAAGATTCACGTGAATGAGAAATCACGTTGTTGAAAGAAAATCTTCAAATTTACCCTAATTCTTATAAAGACACCACAAGTAATTAAATGTAGGACTACATGGGACATCAAAAGCAGTTCCATTCTGTGTTTCTGGGTTAAATATGGCTGGATTTAGTGTGCCATAACAGTCCTTGGTAGAAATTAATCTCATTTGTTCCTATAAAACAAATTTCCATAACCCTCATACATAGTTTGTCTCAGCGCTTACCTACCAGTGCAACTATTACAAATGAAAGAATTTTCATGGTCATACTTTCAGATTACGTATATTACATTAGGCAAATACATCAAAATAATTTTGCTGTATATTTCTTATAAAAATTAGGGCACACTGGAAGTCTGTTGCTTATTACATTCACCTGGTGTTTACTTACAAAACAGTAAGGTGAATGCATACAACATTTCTGTCTACAACACCCCTGATATTTTCAGTCAGAAAATGTGTAACAAGAAGAAAGAAGGCTATTTCTAGAATTTTGCCTCCATTATGAGCTTCTGTACTTGGCTCTAAGAGGCTATGGAACTAAGCACTGTCTTGTATGAAACTGCTCTTGTATTTCAACAGTGTAATGTTATCTCTGGGAAGAAGTCTCCTTGACTAGGTTGACTTGGATATTATGGGCTACAGTTCCTTTCAGGTATGACTGTTACGACAAATCTGCAACTTTAAGACTGGCATCATATTCAGAAGACATCTCTATATCTACTTTCTTCTTCCCCTTAGTATATATGGAGAACAGAGGCTTTCAACATTTTCCTGCCCCTGGAGCTATATCTGTATTTTTTTTCTGTGTATTTTCCACATAGGCCCACACAGACTGAAAACAATTCAGAATATAGCCTATAGTAAAACAGATGGTTTTCTGTAGTGAACTGTAATTCTGTGTAGTCAAACAAACAGTAACCAATTTTATTTGCCTGTAAAGTTCATTTATATTTGTTTTTCTGCTAAAGAAAACAGTTGTTTCTGATTTTTTGGTTTGGGTTTTTTTTCTGTTTTGAAAACTGTGAGTTCTGAACAAATGTTTTAATATTCAGACAACAGGCCAATGAAGCAGGTAGAAAATATTCCAGAGGTGGATTTTATTCTTAGTTATTAATTAGATATAACCTCTGACATAAAAATGTCCTTTCAAAAGTGAGACCTAGGTGGATGGATGTACTATACAATTAATATAGTAAAGTAAAATTAAATGTATTATCTTGCATGCAGAATAGGGAAAAACCTCCAAGCACCCCCCACACAAAAGAGCTTTTGTCAATACAAAGATGCATGTGGCTATCATCACAGCAGTACTCCCTGTCTCATAGTGCTCTTGATCACTGTTTCCTCGTTTTGTGTTCACCGATCAACCACTGTTCATTTCAACCACATTTCAACCACATTTCATTTTAATGAAATATGTGTTTCTATCAATACAAATTATTTCATCTTGTCACTTCTATTCCAGTGTGTCGGAAATAATCCCTAGTTTTTACCATTTTCTAATTTTCTGTCAATAATCCAAATTTTCTGGAGGCACTCATGAGATTCACACGGACCTTTTGCCCAGCAGGTCTTGGTTGTCTGCAGAGTGAGTGCGATTCACCACTGCAAGCAACCCCCAGTAACAAGTCAAATATGTTCATGCACCGAAGTCTGGAAAGGCTCCTAACTTCACGATCTTTACACAGTGTTTTCCTAAAATGAGAAATTGAACTTTGGCTCTTGGAGTCTCTCTGGACAGTGATGACATTGTCATTTGTCCAACTACTTAGAGAAAAATAGTTCAACCTTAGCTTCTGTGATAAAGAAATCTTTCAACAGATACTTGCATGGGAGAAGGACGCTATTCAAATTCTCCCTGGAGTGTTGTTGAATTTGGAGCAGTGAAAAAAAGCTGGAGGATTCTGATGCAAAAGATATGAAGAAAGGCTGAGAGAGTTGGAATTATTCAGCCTGGAGAAGCGAAGGCTCTGGGGAGACCTTATTGCAGCCTTCCAGTACTTAAAGGGGACATAAGAAAGATGGGGCAGACTTTTTAGCAGGGCCTGTAGCGATAGGACAAGGGGTAACAGTTTTAAACTAGAAGACGGTAGATTTCAACTAGATAGAAGGAAGAAATTTTTCACCATGAGGGTGGTGAAACCCTGGCCCAGGTTTCCCAGAGAGGTGGTAGATGCCCCTTTCCTGGCAACATTCCAGGTCAGGCTGGACGGGGCTCTGAGCAACCTGATCTAGTTGAAGGTGTCCCTGCTCATTGCAGGGGGTTGGACTAGATGACCTTTACAGGTCCCTTCCAACCCAAACTGTTCTATGATTCTATGATTTTATGATTCTGTGATTCTATAAATATATTTCTGATGAGAACCATGCTCAGAAGAACCTTTATGAGAATAATAGTGATAGCACCGTACATGGAGATAAAAAAGATTTTAGCATTCTTGCTGAAGATTTTTAGCAGCAAAAGATGAGGCTTCTATACTATATGCTGCAAGTGTGAGAGGAGACTGAACTCTGGAAATGCCTATTATCTTTCATTGCTCATAAAAAGGACAGAAGGTGACTAGTCCAGGTGTATACTTGTATGCTGTAGGCATCTGCAGACAGTTGCAACTAATATCAACAAATATGATTCAACATTGTAACAGCAGTGACAGAATGTAGCTTCATTAAGCATTCATGATTCTAATGAGTTATCAATAACGAAGAGAAAACATAAAAGTGAACAATAAATTACTATTTATATATATTCAGATTTATTTTTGTTGCTGCTACACAAATGTGCACTTTTACAAGAACATGATATAATCTACAAACATTGTCTTATTTACATAGATACAAACTTGTGCAAACAGGATGCTCAAAGTGGCATCTTGCGCTATCAAATGGTGATAAAGTAAGAGGGTCTTTCAGTTCCTTTTCGCATAGTATCACATAATTAGAAATGCCCCCCGGGAACGTGATGACCATTTCCCAAAGTACACACATGTCAGAGAAATATCCTCTTCTGTCTTTGAGTATGTCTCTCGGGAATCTTTTAAAAGTTACATCTCTTCCTCCTACTCTTACTGTTCTCACACAACTCATGACATTTTTACCTTTGGCCACCATAACATCTCCGATATACAAAAAAAGAGAGGAAAGGAACAGTGTTGCCCACACTTAGGTCTATCCACAATGATTTATCAACTGTTTTCCTTTGTTATTTGGTGTACTTTTCCCAAAAACTCTCCCCAGTCTCAGATCTTGAAAGTTACAAAACATTTTCACAATTTACCCTTACCGTGTAGGATCATATTTTCCAAGAGGATGATATGGGGAGGATACTGAGAAGGTGACGGATCAGCACTTTGACCAAAAAATGCTAGTTGTGGATACTGATGCAATCACAGACCAGAGGCAGACTAATAATTTCAACAGAGTAGCAGGGAGCTCATCATGGCTTGTTCACTTGTGAAGGCAGCACTTTTCCAGATGTTAACCTCAAACATTCCCCACAAATCAGAGAAGGAGGTTATGAAATAAACTGGTGGGAAAACTAGGAAAATAGGCTGCTCTGCTTCTCACTTCACAGAATCACAGAATCATTAAGGTTGGAAAAAACTTTAAGATCATCAAGTCCAACCACCAACCCAACACCATCACGCCCACTAAACCATGTCCTGCAGTGCCACGTCCACATGTTTTTTGAACACTTCCAGTGATGGTGACTCCACCACCTCCCTGGGCAGCCTGTTCCAATGCCTGACCACTCTCTCAGTAAAGACACTTTTCCTAATATCCAATCTAAACCTCCCCTGGTGCAACTTGAGGCCATTTCCTCTTGTCCTATAACTGGTTACTTGGGAGAAGAGACCAACACCCACCTCGCCACAACCCCCTTTCAGGTAGTTGTAGAGAGCGATGAGGTCTCCCCTCAGCCTCCTCTTCTCCAGACTAAACAACCCCAGTGCCCTCAGCCGCTCCTTGTAAAACTTGTACTTCAAACCCCTCATCCTCATTGCCCTTCTCTGGACACGCTCCAGCACCTCAATGTCCTTCTTGTAGTGAGGGGCCCAAAACTGAACACGATATTTGAGGTGCGGCCTCACCAGTGCTGAGTACAGGGGTACGATCACTTCCCTGTGATTGTGCTTCATTCCTGTGATTCTCTGTGATTCCCTCGTGATAGTGCTTAGGGTTGTGACAGGAGTGGAAGGGAGCTGCAAGATGCCCGGACAGCACTGAAAGGACAGCTTTACTAAATAGTCTTTGTTTACCTACGGGACACAGTTATTGGCTTCCTCCTGCACATGTATCAGAATAGATTGTACTGTAAAATAAGTAGGATGCTGCAGCCATCTGAAGAGAAGTGCATTCTTGAAAGTGTTTGTCTACCATGTATTAACTAATTTGCTCTAACAGTTGAAGATATTAATGAAGCCACAAGACAAATAATGCTTCTACTGACATTTTGTCTTCTCAACCTATTACTATGCTAAAGGTACCCTTAATTCAAGGGGTTTCAGCAGATGGGGAGAGAGAAGAGATGGCTATAACAAAGGTTAAAATATCCAGGAAGCTAAAGCAACATCCTGACATAAAGGAACTAAACAATACAATAATGTTATGTTAGTATCACATGACATACTGGAAAGACTTCCTCTAAAGTTTGGATCACACCTGTGATCTAAGTGGTTCTTCCTGCTGCAAGCAAGACTCCCATCTCCGATGTTGCATATTTGTGTATATTGTGGACATCTCCGCCTGTTCTCACACTCTACCGCTAACTTGGGAAGCACAGGAAGGTGTAATGCAGAATAAGGCTTTGAGAGTCAAGACCCAGATCATGAGACAGCTTGCAAACACTTTGTCCTTCACATCAAGCCAACTTCAGAATGTATGTCTTACACCTACAGTAATCAAGAACAATTATCACAGTCCACCTCAAGTCTATTAATAAACTGTCACAGCCTTCAAACCAAACAGATTAGTAAGTAATTTGTTTTCAGTTGTGCCAATTTTCTTTGGCAAACCAAGTCTATGAACTGTCCACAGAATGTCATAAACATGCCAAATTCTTTACTGGGACTGTCCTAACAATTTACAAGCACAGACAATCCAGTTCCAGGATAATTGGCCAGGCATTCTTGAATTTACTAATATAGCTACTGCCTATAAATTCAACAGATAACTGAGCGTAGGGGAAAATACTGAGTGAGAAGACTTATTTCTTTCTGTCACATGCCACAATATAATCCAGGAGAGCTGATCATCTGGAAAAGCAACCTGCATTGCTAAGCTACATATGTAGGGAATGATTTAACTACGAAGTGGAAATCTGAACAGAATTTGAGTTTGAATACATATGAGGAGCTTGAGCACAACTGTTGGAGTCCAGCCCTGCAGTGTCTGCAGTTCAGAGGGATTTAAAAATGGACCAGGCATAAATGAAATCTAAGACCCAAGCAGAGCACCACGCTGAAGCACGAGGCATGACTGCTCAGCCAGCAGGACCATGACAGGTATGTGACCCCACTCCATGGAGCTGGAATCACACAAGTCAATGCATGGAGTCCAGCCAGCGCTTGCAACCCAGAAATGACTTTCCAGCAGGGTCACTCTGGAGAAGCAGAGAACATGCAGATAAATAAAGACCCTGACAGAGCTGTGCAAAATATCAGTCACAGAGCCTACCAGCTGCGCAACACTTTAAAATAGGGGATGGGCACTACAATGACTTCTGGAGGAAATCTCACCATGCACCCCTTCAAAGTACTGCCACAACAGATTTAATAATAAATATGAAAACACAAAATCGATTACCATAACAAACAAAACAGCTGGGACGTGGGACACTATAACATGGCATAACTCAAGTTATCCCACAGAGTATCTTAAATAACTGCAGTCCTACCTTGCAGAATATCTAACGAGAAAAATACTCAAATGAGCAAATGGGAAAACACAGTCACTGTTCAAAGAACAGGCAGATTCTGTTCTGCATTTCAGTTAGCAACAGACTCAGATAAAGCCAACTTTGAGATATGATAAATGCTGGAAAGAGAAGAAATTAAGGAGAGAGACAATTGCACAAAACATCTGCAGATGCCAAGAGAACAAGACCTCAGGAAACTAGAAAGTAATTATACTTAAAGTTACAACTTTGAGAATAAAACTGGAAGGATAATATTTAATTCTGGAAATGATCATGTGGTTTTGAGGGACAAAAACATCACTGTTAAAGGCATAAACTAATGTGCTGCCTGAAGGTACAGAGGTGTTGCCCATCTTGACGTGTTATTCTATAATTACCTAATGAGGTCCATGCTTCCTTTTAGGCAATTGAAGTTGGACACCATCAAAGATGGAGACCCTCTCCCAGCTGTGATTTGTTATGAAACAACACTTAGATGCTATTGGCATTAACAAAATGTCTGACTAGTCTTGCAGGCTCTTCCATTTCCTCTGCAGCTAAGTCCTGACCTCATTTCTTATGAGACCTGAGGATTCAGAGGTTTACTTTTATTCCAATCTACTTCTTGTATGCAGGTGGAGTTCTTAACATATATGCTTAGGATCTCCTTTCCCAAATACCCAGAGAGTCTGATCTGTGCTCATTCCATTCAGGAGAGTAGTAAAAACACTTTGTTTTTTGTTTTTCCTTCCCTCTCTAAGAACAGAACATTTTTGGGGCGGAGGCCGGCCTAGCTCAGGAAGAAATGCTCAGGTTTTAAGTTCCTCTTTAAGGGGAGTGGGAGCTGAGAAGAATGAGATAATTTCCATTTTCCCTTGAATTCTTCCCAGGACAATACATATTTTTCTAGGGGAAGTGTCAGCTAGAGTTGTATTAATTAGGACACTGCTTTATAAGCAGAGTGGAAGAATACCAAAAACATCATTAATCCTTACAATCCCCAAAGAGTGAAAAGTCCCAGTATTTCCTCCGCATGCTGCATGGGTCAGGATGAGGTACGTCGTGCCGCTGTCTCACAGTATTTCAGGATACCATCAAGGCAGAAAGTACTTTAGCTATCTTCGTTAAAGGTATTTGAAAGTTAAGCAGTTCTGACCACAGAAGCTGACAATATGTAGGGCTCAATCAGAGGCTAAAATGGTTACAAGCCACAAAGATAATGAGAGACAACTTTGCTCCTCTGGAGAAATAACCTTCCTTCCAGAAGTTACACTGAGCAAGAGACAGAGTCTTCTCAGAATAATTTCAATATTATAGGTGGATTTCCCTGGGAAAACTCTCTCTTTCTTTTGCTTTATCCTATTTTTCTGCCACGCTGTATTCTTTGATTTAATCAGGTCTAACACAGAGTTACAGTGAAATGTATCTTTAAAAAATTTGATACCACCATCGTCTCTGAAAATCTACCAAAATAAAGATCTTATTTAGTTATTATTGTGCCCTGGAGTGTGAAAGAAAGAAGAAATACCATGCAGCCAATGTTAGCCAGCTTTCGTCAGTATGTAGTATAAGAATCCATATAGAATAAAATGGATTTGTGGACACACCCTTAACGCAGCATAGTTCAATTCAGCTGACATCCAGGAAAGTGCCCCAAGCTCCGAAGCTACCTACTTACGTTCTCCTTAGTATTCAGAAGTCAAATTTTATCCAGCTGCTACACAGCTATGTTACAGTGCAGACTTGTTCGTATTCTGCTGAAGGGACGGCAGTCCCAGGATGGTTTAGCTGGAACAAGCCTGCTAGCTAAAAGGGAGGGAATGCTAGGATGCTGGGAAAAAAGTCTTTTTCTTTTCCATATTTTTCCACATGTTAGTTTGTCACCACAAGGAAATGTTAAAGTGTTTCTTATTCAAGGAGTTCTACAAGTCAAATCAGAATTGTGTCTGCTTTTACTGTTCGTTCATTTCTGGCTGTGCAGAGCACTGTGGGACTTGGCAGCTCTTAATATATGGGTCTACTGGGAATTGGAAATGTTCAGAGTGGGTTGTTGACAAAATATTTCCCCATTGTTTTACGCTTTTTTTTTAACATACTATGTTGACTGTTCACCTTGTACTAGAAACTAAATCCTTTTAGCAGAGATAGCAGGCATCACCCCTTTTGTCACTAAGATTCCCTTTTTTTGTCCCCCCAAAAAATATGAGATGTACTTCTTGCAGGAGTCAGCTGGAGCGAGTGTCAGACACTCCAGTGGGAAATACACATGAGTCAGTTCAAAGACCTCAAATAATTTATTCATTACAATGCATTACATTCTTTTTAATTTTCTTAGGTGAATCAGCAATAAGCCAGGAGAAAATTTAAACTCACCATAGCAGATAGATCATTTGTTAATCTTTGTAGAAAGGTCAGACCCTGAGATATTTGCTGTCCTCATGTGAGAAATCAGGGGAAATCAGCAGTGCTTAGTGCAGTTCAATAGCTCCTTCAAATATATCACAGACCCCCAGTAAGCGTGGTCTGGAGTCAGAGCATTGGTTCAGGAGAGACTGAAGGGTTTGGGATTCTTTTATAGCCCTGGATGTTTCTTTGTCACCGGTGAGTGAAATCTATACATCAAGTTTCAAACTTTTGGAACAACCAGTTCTTAATCTGAACATAGTAACTCAGCCACACATCTACTGCCGCAAAATTGGCATAGGTTCACTGAGGACAGAGCCTATGTTCAGCTGAAGTATTTGTAAACATGCCAAAATTATGTGAGTCTTATCTGGACTAATACTGAGCCAGCAAGCCCCCACCCAGCGCTCAATAATCTTTACTCACACAATGTCACATATTCCATTGCATCAGCATGTGTTGCAAATATAGAACCAAGGATAATGAGTGTACTGAAGCTACTACAGTTCATGTATTTCACAGAATCACAGAATCATTAATGTTGGAAAAGACCTTTAACATCATCAAGTCCAGCCATCAACCCAACACCACCATGCAAACTAAACCAGGTCCCAAAGTGCCACATCTACATGTTTTTGAACACCTCCGGTGATGGCGACTCCACCATTTCATAGTAAATCTGAGATTTTCATAAATAGGGAAAAGAATTGTTGGATATGCCACAATTTGGGGTAAAAAAATCTGCTTGATAGGATTGAAAATGTAACAATTCTTTATTATTTTAAAAATATTTTCTCTTGACATTTGTAATACTGTTTCTTACTTTCTTCTACTTCCTTTTCTTTTTCACCTCTGTAAGCAGGAAAAATGAATGAATACACCATTATTTTTTCCTTTCTTGTGTACCGAAATGGCTTTGCAAATGTTACAGCGTCATTACTGTGATACTACTATAGATGTAAGGGACAAGATCTCCTTTTTATTTTTCTGCTATTTAGTAAAGTTTCCTAAATAGAAGATAACAAACTGGGGGAAGTTGGGGGCGGGGGGAACCAGAAAATCTTAGACCAAACTCATTTATTTATGACCAGTACAGAAAAAAGAAACAGAAAGATTAGGAAAGAGCAGAGCAAATAAAAAAGAAAAAAAATTCTGAATTTTATGTTTTTTTAATATGTTAAGAAAAAAGGCAACGTTTTCAACTTAAGTGAGCTATCGATGTATTCTTTCATTTCAGTGTTTTCCACAGAAACAATAATTTCTGTCCCATGAAAAACTTAGAGTGATTTTTCTTTTTTTTCGGTTGGAAGATTTCAGGAACCTGCAGCTTAAGTATAATATTGCTTATTAAAGAAGTCACAGAGCTAGAGACCCAGAAATCGTATCTTTTTTCCACATGAATACAGTTAACATGGATATTAACTCTGCAAAATACTCTTTTTTTGTCAAAATGTAGAGATAGTATGAAAAAAAGAGCACAAAAATGTGAAATATTGATAAATAGACATATAACTGTCTCAGCTGATAATAACTACATCATTCTTTTCTTATCAATTATCAGTATATTAGTTATTCTTACTTTACTAAGGCTTTTTTCCATAGCATGGAAAATACAGATGATAGTTCACCACACAAACATCCAGGACGATCTCTAGAACACTAGTTCAGTTATGTGACCCTTCTGAAAAAACTATGTTAGAGTTATTTTAAGTTCTGAAAAATCATGAAGAGAACGATGTAGTTCTGATTTTTTTTTTAACTGAAGCAAGAGGATAAAGAGAAGAATTCATCAATAAATGGAAACTGAAGTGAGGATGGCTGATTACAGCCACAGGACTACAAGAAGCTTACCTTTCATACAACAGAATATTTAAATTAATGTTCACTTGTTTTTATGAGGATATGCTTTCAATTGTGCTTGAGAAGACTCAAGTAACTCGTTAATTTTTTTCTAGTAGCAAATAGTGCTGTTGCCCAAACATTGGATTTCAAGTGTGTTTGTGTACTGCTCTGGATTAACTTGCTTAACATTACCTTGGCACAATGCTTATTAGTGGTTGGTATGCTATGGGGCAGGGTTGCCTTTCAGACAGACCTTAGTAAGCTAGAGGAATGGGCCAACATGAACTTTATGAAGTCCAAATGCAAACTCCTGCATCTGGAACAGAATAACTCCAAAAAACATTATGGGCTGGGAGCTGATGAGAGAGAAAGTGGCTTTGCAGAGAAGGATCTAAATGGTGGACAGTAAGTATGAACAGCAACATGCCCTTGGGCACGGCCAGCCACTTACTGGTCTGCCTTAAGAATACAGCCATCAGGTCAAGAGAATTCCTCCACTGAGCTCCCTTGAGGGCACATCCACAGAAATGTTTCTAGGTTCTGGACCACTAACAAAACAAAAGTGATTGTCATGAGCCAATGAAGAGGATTAGAAGGCTGAAGCACATGGGGAAGATGGTGCTGGATTTGCTCAGCTTGACTAAGGAGAGGATCTAACTGTAGTCTTCCATTAAGAAAAAGGGGAGCTGACGAGCCAAACTCTCCTGAGAAAAGAGGCAACAGTCATGTGCTCCAGCAAAGGAAATTCCAACCAGAGAAATAGAAACAATTCTTCATACTGAGTGTTTAAGTGCTGGAACAGGCTACCTGGAGAGGCTGAGAAATTTTTGCCTTTGGATACTTCATAATTTAGCAACACAAAGCCCTGAGAACCTCTAACTTTGAACATATCTCTGCTTTGAGCTGAGGGTTGGACTAGAGACCTCTGGAGGTCCTTTCCAACCTAAATTTTTCTATTATTTTATTAGAGAAATCTCAACTAGTTTTACCTTAATTTTAATTTATGAAGCTGGTCTGTGAGTTCCTAAGGCCTCAAGGGGTTTGACATGACAGTCTGCAATGTCTCTTTCTTAAGGAACTGCTATGTTTTAATATAAAATTATTTCAGTAAAAGACCACTTACCGGTGTGTCTGAAGAAGGGGGGTTTAGGAAATGAGGAGCCATCCTTGCTGGTGAATGATAAATCTCAGGTATCACCTGACTTTGATGTCAGTGTATTCTGTTTTGACTTCAGAGTAGGTATCTGAAGTATAAATGGACCTCCATCCCATAATAACTCAACCTTCTCTGTCAACAGTGAATCCCACTTTATAATTGTGCACATTCACAAACAGAACTACTGCTCATCTAGAATAGAACACAGATCGACCTGTGAACTTGATCTGCAACCATGAATTTCAATATATTCCCCTGCTGAGAGGACAGACAGTCCAGAGGGAGGTTTCTGATTAAGTCACTTCATCTTACACATATAAGATAACTGAACAGAGGGTAGTAGCACGGTAAGATCGAAATACTCATCTCTCCATCAGACCTTGTGGTCAAATTCTTAAAGATAGTGTGTCCAAAGGAGTGTGTCTGGATCCCCCAGTAGGAAACTGAGAAGTCCAAGCTCTGACTACCCTTGAGTCAACAAGATTGAGCATATCACATATGTGCACTGGCAGAACAGATGGTGGTAGTGCTACGGGTAAAGCCAGAGAACCTGGAGAACCCGCTGCCAGCAACACTGGAAGGTCTGGTTCTGTCATGGAGACAGAATGATGAATAAAAGAAGCAATTCAGTCTCCCACTATCATTTCTATAAACATTTACAGTAGTATGAAGCTGGCTGGTAACACCAGTTTGATGATTGTCACATTTACTTGGTCTATGTCAGATATCTCAGTGGCACAGTACAGTTGGTGTTAGGATTGATACGTTTCCTTTTGGCTTGAGATGCATACATATGATTCCTAACAGGAGCTAGATACTTATCTGGACAAATTTTCATGGGCTTCGTGTCACACTCAAGCTTCAACAGTTTCAGTTTTGTGACTGAGTCACAACATTTTGGAAGAGAATTAGAGTGGCAAGAGGAGATAACTTGAGAAGCCCTCCATGGCCAGTGTACTACCCAAAGATTCTCCAGCTGTTACACTTCACTGCTAGGCTAGATGGCCACTTCTGCGGTCAGCACTGGTAGCTTCTTCCAGGTCCATTTTAAGTTCTTGTGAGTCTGAGAGATGAAAAGCTCACAGAAGGGTTAACATCTATCTGGTATATCACTTGCAGCAGTCAAGCAATATGAGTATGCCTACACTGTAGAAGGCAGATGACAATCCAAACTGTAAACATCACATAGTAAAACACAGTCCTATCTGGATCCACAGATCCACAAACATTTCAGCCCCGTGACTGTGGCCGAGTGCCAGAGGTAATAAACCTTGACTCTTAACAGATTGCAAGATCCCTGGCTTTGTGCCACATTAATGCAGCTTGCCATGGGTCCAAGCTAATACCAGTGCTGACTGGGAGCATATAAGGAGTCTCTGTACCTTGCTTTGTTATGTCGCTAGAATATCTGTCATTCAGCAGATATGTCCACACATCAGTAGTTACAGAAGTCTAGATGGGCTTGTCAACGTTCAGGGTGTAAGGGAAACTTTTTTTCCCACTAAAATGTTGCCAATGCACAGCAGAGTAATTTGGAGCTCTTTCGTTTCTTGTTGTGCACCAGAAGCAATTCAGTAGCCATCTGAAAGACTGAAGGGTTTCATTTGATTGTAACAGGCATTATACTGAAGATTTTTCTTTACTTCCTTTACTTAGAAGCATACTGAAATAAATATATTCAAAGTTCCTAAATTTAGAGACTTCTAGTCCTACTGAAACTTTCTCCTTTTTCATCAGTGTCATTCCTGCAAATTTTATCATGAAAAAGGGAAAAATTAGTTATAGTGAAACTTGGAAAAGATGAACAGACTTCATTCTGAAGAGTTTGTAAATGTAAAGACCTAGAAATAAAATAAGAAATAAAAACTTAGAAGGTGTGAATTTCTCAAGTTATGCCTCCGTCTTTGACTAGGAAGAGGATAGTACTTTCAAAAACTGGAAATAAAAACCCAAGTTAATTGAAAGACTCTATTAGCAGAACAATTTGTATTATTTGCCAAACAAAACTCCCAAGCACTACACTTTTAATATAAGTTCCAAAATAAAAATTTGGAATCCAGAACCACAGATCCATGACTTCTGAACATATTGTTTGAAAGAGCCTTTCAGAAAGTCTCTTATAACTCTTACTCGCTACAGAATGCCTTTAGCGTACGCTCTATATTATCAGCACCACCTAGAGTGCATCACTAGCAACAACTCCAAAAACATAAAGTTAATATTATTTACAATGTATGATTGCATTTCAAAGTAATGTTTTCCAGATTTACTGTCTTTCAAAGACTTCCATATCAAATATACGTGGCTGATACAACAGAAGAGAGGCAGGGAGAGGCAATATTTTTATTATTGCACCTAAAGAGGCGGAGAAAAGATACCACAAGACATTTTAGATTCAGCTGAACCCTGTAAGACAGTGTCTATTGCTTATGGCTTGATCATTTTCAGAAAGTTCGTCAATCAGAATACAGTTAGTGTTGATGATGATGTTGATGATGATGATGATGATGATGATGATGATGATGGAGGTGTCCAAAGCAGAACAGAATCCTGTTTGTTCTCCTAAATCTGCTTTGACTCTCCAGAGAAATAGGAACAAATTGTTGTTTTTTCAGTAAAATATTTAGTTAAGGGTTTGAAGGCAGAAGTGACCAAATCAAATGGATAAGATATTATAGATATTATATGTTTAGGAAGTAATCATTTGTATCTTTATTTCTTTATTCTGTTTACAGCCTGCTTGTATCAGACACCTACTTATTTAAAGCCAATTCCTGTAAATAGTCATAATTGCAACAGCAGATGGTAGGAAACTTATGCCATGGGATGCATACTTGATTCTCCATTGCTTTCCATCTAGGAAAAATTATGTAAAGCATTCTATCTTAATTTATTTACACTCATTTATTTCCAGTATAACTGAGTAGGATCGCATTTACCATCACATTATTCCAGTTTGATACTATAAAAATTAAATGAAAAAGGAGTAGAGTTATACTAGTGTATGCCTGGAAAAACTCAGTAGTGAAATGGGCTCTTAATCTGGAGTTGATATTCTTCTCTGTGATTTGTGACTGTATCAGTTAATTTGTAAATTCAGTTAGTGTTCAGAAATGCTCAGACTTATTTTTCAAACCCACTGAAATCCAAGGGAGCATTGTACTCGCCTACAGGTCTGATAAGCAGACACCTGGCACTAATATCACACTTCTGAAGCTGCTTATTTGCATTTTTTAAACAAAGCAGTTGTAATTACGGCTGCATAAAGATCTTACTACAGCCTATTTTAGATAATAAACAAAGTAAGAATATAGGCTTAAGAAAACAGAACATTTTCTTGCATTGTAAATGTATATGCAAAAATTCAGCTATTAGTAAGTACTGATGTGCCATTTCTGGCCAAGCAGTGCAAGGAGACTGAAAACAGGGCTTCCTGCTCCACAGGGCTGCCCGCCCCACTGACTGAGAAGCGTATACTGAAAAAGCACATCTTCTGATCTTTTTTGTCTTAATTTTAAGTCTTAGAAGACACTTACATGGGGTGAGCAGAGCAAAGACGACAGCTCTCTCCTGCTCTAATGGCGCAGAACTCGTTAGAACCACTGATGACTGTTATTCCTCTCACTCCCATCTTCCCCATCCTGTACCAGTTGTCTGCCTGTTACATCTGGGGTCCACCTACTTCTGCTGTCACTTTTCTATAGGACAGGATGAGTTAAATGCTTTGCCTCTGGCTCTTTTCCTCATTTGTCTTCTGACCTAAAAATATGTCCAACATCACTCAGACTGACCTGTTTCCCTTCCACATTATTTCCAGGCTAAACCTTATAAGCTTGCATACTGTCAAGTCAGAGTGCTATTGACTGTTACTTGTCAATAATTTTTAAATTTTAATATCATTTTTATGTTTGTATGTTTTATATAATTGAAATGCTTTATAAAATGGGTAAGTACAATATTACAATAACTATAGTATTGCACACTAATAAGATTTATTTCATTTAAATACTTAATCTGAAGAGAATGGACTAAAAAGAAAGTATTTTGTATCTTTTAGTGCTGACAGTAATTCTACTCTTACCAACTACCACAATATTACAGTAGAGTATATTTTCTCAATATACTACTCACACCACATGCCAAGTAATACTTCCGCCATATTGCATAAAATGCTTCTATATTACTATTGCATTATGAAGAAACTAAGACAAAATTTATTACATTAGTGAGGAGAATCTGACCTGTGTCTTTTCTCACACAAAAAATTTGTGCTTTCAGCCAAAATTGATAACTGCTAATAACATCATAGAAAAATGGAAAAGACTATGACATTCATCAAGGAATGGCTGCACAAAAGTATCCCAGAGATGTTATAAATTGCAGTAAATTACCCATTACCGTTACAAGAAAATAAATGCACTTGCCATAATATGAAAATGCAGCAAACATTCTGCATGTTTATTAATAATTCAAAACAAAATATGTCTTAACTATATAGATCTAAATTCTGTCATTTTTAAATAAAGCATAAGTATATTTAGAGCTATGACCACTGAGAATGTTGAAAAATAAATTATGCAAATTCTTCAAAGACATATAAACCTGGTTTTGCTTCAGAGCACCAACATTGATTCACAAACTGAAAAATT